>NC_051177.1:13223116-13823116 GCF_013339695.2 Rhipicephalus sanguineus
GCTTAATGCTCCTTAACCCAGTAAACCACGAATGTCCATGGTACGTAGCGGTATAATCCAAACATCTAGGACGAAAGAAGATGTCTTATTTGCGTCTGAAAGATGTCCAATTTTCGCTTTGCGCAATGTGGACGTCTAAAAGATATACAAAGGCTTATTGTAACGGACGTACAATGCACATGTACGCTGTGTGAACGATGGACGCATTTTGGATGTCAGTGACAGACGGTGCACATGTGTGCTTATTTTTCACAAAACACGGACGTTCAAGGGATTAGAAAAAATCACAGCATATCCACGGAGTGAATGATTATGAGTGGACGAAGCTGCGGAGGTTCATCGGTAAACCGTGAATCTTCCGTGAATTCTGCCCAGTACATCATCACCGACGTGAGATTGGGCGCGTTTATACTAAAGGTTCGATGAGAATTATGACGACTTGCAGCTCACTTTAATTTTACATGTACGCTGTGAATTTTCATTGTTTAATCACGCACAGGAGAAATCGCACACACGCACTACCTTGGAGGTAAAAATCCAGTGCCTATATATACGGGGTGGTCAGTGAACGGTTGTGCAGCGCGAGCGGTCGGTTTTTTCAATCAAGACGCTGCCGCGACGCTGCCTCGCGACGCTGCCTGCGTCGGCGCCGCTGCGCCGCGAGGCAAGATAGGGGGGGGGGGGACCGTAGGAGAGGAGAAAGAGGGGGAAGCGTAGGAGAGGAGAGGGCGATACATATCACGTACTGTCGCAGCGCATTGTCTTTAGGGAGCCTTCATGTGTGCACGCCCCCTCCGTTTTAGGGGCGAAGCTCCTTAAGGCGGCACCCGTTCGTCCCTCGTAGTCGTAGTAGTAGTAGTGCGTAACCAGTCGTAACGCTAGTACCAGATCTTGACCTCCAAGGTGGTGCCGGTGGGAGATTTTTCCTGTGCGTTGTTGAACAATAAAAAATTCTCAGCGTGCGCGTTAACTAAAAGCCGAATTCTTCTGTCTCTCATTCCCCATTAGCAGCCATTGGCATGTTCCAGTAGGAAACGTTAGTAGAAGTAGAAGTGTAAGTGTTAGCTAAAAGCCGACTTCTTCTGTCTCTCATTCCCATTAGCAGCCATTGTTTACCTCCAAGGTAGTGCCTGGTGAGATTTCTCCTGTGCGTGATTAAACAATAAAAATTTTGTTCAAAACGCCGTTGATTGATGAAATAAACCAACGAAAGACGCCAGATGTTTTATAAAAGCAAAACGAAAGAACGCCAGACGTTTCTAAAGCAAAACGAAAAGACGCCAGCTGCTTAACGAAAGACGCCAGATGTTTTCTAAAGCAATGATTTTCTAAACAATGAAAATTCACAGCGTACATGTAAAATTAAAGTGAGCTGCAAGTCGTCATAACTCATCGAACCTTTAGTATAAACGCGCCCGATCTCACGTCGGTGATGGTGTAGTGGGCAGAATTCACGGAAGATTCACGGTTTACCGATGAACCTCCGCAGCTTCGCCCACTCATCATCATTCACTCCGTGGATATGCTGTGATTTTTAAGACTGGTTACACACTACTACGACGGGGACGAACGGGTGCCGCTATAAGGAGCTTCGCCCCTAATAATCAACGAATGTTTCAACGACACTGGATCGGCGCATACACTGAAGTCTGGCATTGATTCCTCGCGTTAGCTCGCAGAAACGGATGCACCAAAAGAGAAAGAAAAAGAACGGAATAAATTGGGCGTTTGCTGATGAAAACACCGCTGTCGTCTGCTCCTCAACGCTGCCAAAGGCGAGGCGCGCGCAGCGTGTTCCCCCACCTCTAAGCGGCTCGCGGTTTTTTTTTTCCCGTTGGTTTTCCTTTCTGCGTGGCCTCCGACATTAACCGGCGGTGCACGCGCCTGCCAATCTCGGAGGCCATGCTCCCTGCACCGTGGTTGCGGCTCCGCGCCGCAAGGCGCCGTGTCTGTCGGTACGGCATTACGTATGAGTTGTGCACACTGTACCATCGGTGCATTTTATTTGTGTTATTTTTGTGATGTTATCTGGCCATCCACAGACGCCCGTTCTAACGGGAGAGTGATGTTTGTTGATCCCGGCCCACATCTTGAAGCTTACATTTTAAGTCTCAAAGGCTATGCTTACTTCCGTTTGCAACGCAAAATACGTCATGGCCGCCATGATTTGTACAAAAAATAATTACTTTTGTAAAAACTTAGTACAGTTACTTTTAAATTAAAATTAGCGGCAATATAAAGCATGAATTTGTACATAATCTTTCCCTAAGTTGTGACCAAGGTTGTGACACGCGTCGACGTCGTCCCCATCACCGCCATCGCCATCACGTTTTCTTTCGCACATGTACGCGCATTGCGCACATGTTTGGACCAGTCGTGGTTTGGTCTTGAGGTTTGGTCCTGCTAGGGCCAACGCTGCCAGCAGCGACGTTTGTCCGCCGCTTTTTATCTGACGTATGTGTACTTACGTTGACCGCTCTTGGGTGTTGTGTGGTGGATGTTCTCTGGCTGTGTCGCGTGCAACAAGAACGGTAGAAGAGTTTCTGAATTCCGGTCGCCTCGGCAGTGGGCCATTGGCCAGCAAAGGTACGTATACGTACGTTCTCTTATGCTTTCCTTTAGTGAATAAGGCCGTTGTGTAATGCGTGAATGAAGGTTTTTGTTTCTTTTCTCAGTCGAGTTTTCCTAAACCCATAGTTCATACCGTGTCGTCTGGCGTGGACGTAGACCACTGTTGGGTGCTGTGTCGCGTACAACAAGAACCGTGGAAGAATTTCTGAACCCTGTCCGCCCCGGCAGTGGGCCATTGGCCAGCAAAGGTATACGTTCTCTTATGGTTTCCTTTAGTGAATAAGGCCGTTGTGTAATGCGTGAATAAAGGTTTTTGTTTATTTTCGCAGTCGCGTTTTCCTAAACGCACAGTTCTGTATCGCTGTGCATGCCTCGGTGATATCGACATCATTACTTCTGCTTCGTTTCCTTGATGTAATGGGTTGTAGCTGCCAGAGTAGCCATGATAAGCTTAGTTTAGCGTGTCCTTTTGTAGTACTGTGTATTTGTTAGCGTTGTTTTTCGTGGTATGTCGCAGCTGTAGTTCTGTTTTTATTTGTTTAGCTGTGTGCGCTTGCTTGTTGTCTCTTTCCCTAGCATGCCAAAGCTTAGTTGGAATAAGCGCCACGCTCAAATCAGCCTATGGCGGAACTGTGCACAAACACGCTATGATTTGTGGACTAACACATCATTTGTCGAGAGAAGAGGGAGCAATGTTTAGGTGACTTTGAGAATTTATTGTACAATCCAGGGCTCGTGCTGCGCTATAATATTTGGCTTCTGTGTTCTCGGGAGCCTCGACTACCTATTGGCAGCGCTTTCTGACCATGCTCAAAAAGTGTTGTAGGGCCCCTGTAAGGTAGTGATACCGGCTAGGTGAACTGATTAGCTCCTATATTGAGAATTAGAAAAGGGGAAAAGTACAGTTTGCCTTCATAGAATGGGGAAATTCTCTTGCAGTTGATTGCAGTCAGTGATCCAGTTCCTTAATTCGCTCCTGAATACTGCTTGATCGCATGCTTATTCAAAGGCTGTTACCTAAACAATCTACACGGACCTAATCGAGGTTGTGTGCAAGCTAGTATTTGCAAATCTGGATATATATATATATATATATATATATATATATATATATATATATATATATATATATATATATATATATATATATATATATATATATATAATACAGCGTTTGTAGCCGTATTTAGTGCATAACACACCTTTCCTTTCATGTTAGCAGTTTTAATAAAAGCAGCGCTTCATTGTTTGCACCTGATTGGGAACTAATGCATCACACACAAGGCTTAGTCGTGTCCAGTATGAATGTTCTGAAGCTTGCAAGAAATGTTCTCCGTCACCATTTAATGATGATGGTACCATACTTGACACCCTTGATGGAAGGCCGTTTGTAGCAGGTTTCAGCTTTGTACTTGACTCTTCACTGCAGTTAATGCCCTGACTCATTTTATCCTGGAGAAAAGACATATTACATTGGATAATAATTAACTTTCACCTCCTCCAGTTAATTACCTGGCTGTCATGTTTTTTTTAATAATTTAATCTACTTTTCTTGAAGCAGTGCGCCTTCATGCCGCATTTTTTGGGGGAAGACCGACAGTCTCTGCGTATCTTAATACTTTTTCAATTTACGATAGTTTTGGGTGCCCCCTCAAAGTCAGAATTGGGGCTCCATTGATGTGTTCTGCAAGAGAGCCACTTTAAGGCATAAAATAGAAAGAGCAATGCGACAAGTTTCTCTGGTTCAAGCAGTTTCATGAACTCTCGAGTCCTTTACTGTACCGCCTTTATTTTTTTTTACCTTCCTTTCTACTTGAATCCAGGCACACAGCGATCGGACTGAGCATATCAAGTAGCCCCTCCTGTGACCCACAAGACCACACTAATTCGGCCGAGGAGCCTGTCTGGACTTATGTTGGGACTGCTGGCAGACAGTTTGTTTTTTCTGGACTTATGCTGGGACTGCTGGCAGACAGTTTCGGTTTTAGTCTTCAGCTGGTGCACAGTTCACTTTTATCATACCGCCTCATTTCTTTTGAGTGTATCTGCGTTCTCTAGACATTTAGCCTGTCTTCTTACACGTTTAGAGTAGTCTTATGGTTTACAGTATTGCTTTACTCATAAACTTTTGTGATACTGCCTTGTTGCTTTTGACTCACTTCATTCTCTTGTCATTTCGCCAGTATTGAAACACTCTTATGATTGTATGTGCAGTAATCTTTCAGGGCAATGCATTGTACTCATTGTGTGTAACAAAACATTGCAATAGCCTGAGAAGAGTATTGCACATTTGATGTGTTATCAGATGTGTTATGCGCTATATACCTAAAACGAACAATGTGAGGTATGCAGCGTGCTCTCCATAGAAAGCAGTACAATACAACTGCTCTTTTATGCCGAGACACCTACACCTACTTCCAAAATGATAAATACTAAAATTTACAAAATAGTGATTCGCAACAGTTACTTTCAGGTTACAACAGTACATATAGCGAGCACTCAAGTGAGCGAAAAGTACTGTGGCCTACAGTCTGCCGAGCGTTCGTTTTTGAGAGCCATAATTAGTGCACCCACAAGCCGCTAGACGTCATGTGGATGCGAGTTGAAGGAATGAACATCTTTTAATATGTACTGATGGGCTAGTAGGTGAGCCATGATTTTCGAACAGGCAGCGCACAAAAGGGCAACAAATACGCACACATAAGACAAAAACGCAAGCGCTGTCAGCGCTTGTGTTTGCGTCTTTTATGTGTGCGTATTTGTTGCCCTTTTGTGTGCTGCCTGTTTTTCGAAACATCTTTTAAATGTACAGAACATCCAGCCTTAATATCCATACAACGTACTGAGAGCGTGATCCGGGTGCATTTTAGATGATCTATAGTACATCCGTGAAATGTCATGTGGAGAAATGTAGATATCCAGAAGATGTACTGAATATCCCGAGACTAGCATTCTATGGATATCTAATGGACATTCATGGTTTACTGGGTTGTTGCCATATCGCCCCCACCGTTAGCCGTATATTTACTGGTGAACCTCCTAGTTCTTTTTCTCCACTGCGTGTCAACGCTTTTTCTATACATATACCTGAAAACCTTCTCTGCCCATCTACTCTTCTTCATTTTCCCCAGCTTCTCTTCGAATGTCATTTTGCTCTGCGCCTCCCTCACTTCAAAGCCTGTCCATCCCATATCATCCTTTACAGCCTCATTTGTCGTCTTCCCGTGAGCGCCCAACGCGAGGCGGCCCACCGTCCTTTGATTTACATCCATTCCTGATTGTACCTCTGACTTCATGCACACCACTGAGTTCCCAAATGTAAGCCCCGGAACCATCACACCCTTCCACAGCCCTCGAAGCACCTCGTACCTATTGTATCCCCATAAAGCTCTGTGCTTCATAATTGCAGCATTCCTCTTTCCCTTTGCTACCGATGCTTTCTCTGGTACCTCCATATATCTGTCCCCCTCATTTACCCATACTCCGAGGTACTTGTACTCGCTTACCCTCGGTATTTTTTGGCCCTGTATTATGACCGCATGGTCTTCGTGATCATTGAATACCAGCAATCCATATTTTGCTGCACTAAATCCTATTCCTACAGCCTCACATTCCCTTCCGCATATATCTGCCAGTCGCTGTATATCATCTTGACTGTCCGCAAATAAGACAATATCATCAGCATAAAATAGACCTGGAAGCTTCTGCTCAGCCATCGTGCCGACCTGTTTGTGTGACAAATTAAATCCAATGTTGCTACCTTCTAGCGCTTTTTCCATCCTCACCATGTACAGAATGAATAACAGCGGGGACAAAGGACATCCCTGTCTCAGCCCCTTGCTAATTTCAACGCTGTCCTTGCTTCTTATTCCTTCCCATTCTATACGAACTGTATTTTCTCGGTATATTTCCCTCTGGTCGAAGTTGGTAGCGCCATCTCTCGGGCTTCTTGCGAAGCAGAACATTATCGCGCAACGGGCAGTCTTGGCGTTCGCCCACCTAAAATATTTCTTGCACCGTGGCTTGGGGTCCAGCTGCAGTTCTTCCGAAAGAACCTGGTCTCGTAGTCCTACTACGAAGCGGTCTCTTATTAGGCGTTCCTTCATGCCTTTGAACTCGCATCTGTGTGCTAGCTTGTCAAGCTCGGTTGCGAACTGGTCTACTGTTTCTCCCAGTTGTTGGCGGCGTAGATTAAAGCGAGCACTTTCCTAGACTATGTTCTTGGTGTGGACAAAGTAGTCGTCAAATTTAGACTTTACGAGCTTGAAGTCCTCCATTTCTTCGTCTTTTACGTTTAGCGGCGAAAGAATCTCCCTCGAGTTTCTGCCGATAGTATAGAGAAGAGTCCTTACTTGAACTTCGTCTGTTTTCTCATGTAGCCCAGACGCGAATCTGTAGTCGTCAAATTCGTCCATCCAGGAGGGCCAGTTCGCTGCGTTCTGGAAGTCGAAGGGCTTAGGAGGCTTGATTTCCGCCATTCTGAAGCGTTGTCACTGGTACGGCTTGTTCTCGTAGACGCAGCTGCCGGTCGTTCGCTTGTTGACGGGGCCGTTGAAGCGCTACTTGGCTACATCGGAACCACTTCTGACATCATGCCAAGCTCGTCAGAGTGATCGACAGACGCTCGTTTTATCCTGACCAAGAAAAAGCCCTTAATGTTTCGTCGTGAAATATATATACAGTCAGAATGATCACATGATTCCCATGATAACCGGATATTGGAAACAAAGATAGCGCGTGTCTCGGCGCTTGTCTCTGGAACATGCGGCCACGGAATGCAGCAGGATGACGTCACAGTTGCTGCCACCATGGATTCACAGATCTTGGCAGTGACTTAACTCGATCCTCCTATTATCGGGCACATTTGTTAAAAGGAAAACCTGCATAAGGCACGTGGCTATGTTTGCGGAGGGCCTGCTCAGAAGCAGCCATTTTTTCCAGCCAATGCTTATTCCATTGGTATGCGGCACCAAGGGTCTTTGTGATGCAAAGACCTTTAGTGCATACTCCAAGAAGTTCTCTGCATAGGTTACTTTTGATGAACATAAACGGCTGCACTTTCTGATATGATGTGCAATGCTGTGACATCGACCTGCCTTAGAATAATTTCCGAATTATGTGATATCTCATTTTTGTGATGCCTTATTTCAGTGTTGTTCTATATGGGCTACCTTATTTTTGTGATGCCGTATTTTAAGGTTATTTTATATGTGCAGCTTTTGGTTGAATGTTCTGCTTGATCTCAATGTCAGAGTTTTAGTGATGGGATGATGTCAATATTGCAGATTGAGTGCTCTAGTTACTGGTGTATGAGAGCTTATTCCAGTGTGCAGTGACCAACAGTGCAGCAATTGCTGTGGCCATTGTCCTGGTGTTCTGCAGGAATCCTAGTGTTCTACTTCAGTATCATGTTCTAAAAAGTTCCATGAATAGGCTGCTTTTCAAAAACATAGAACATTACACTTTCTTATATTATGTGCAATGCTGCAACACTGACCTCCCTTTGAATAACTTCCGAATGATGTGATACCCCATTTTTATGATGCCTTATTTCAGTGTTGTTCGATAGGTGCTACCTTATTTTTGTGATGCCGTATTGCAATGTTATTTTATATGTACAATTTTTGGTTGAATGTTCTGTATGATCTCAATGTCAGAGTTTTATTGACGGGCTGATCGCAATATTATTTATTTATTTATTTAAAAGTACCTTACAGGCCCCTGGAGGCATTGCGTAAGGGGGTAATGCAAAAAAAATTTACATTTGAACAGTGTACAAAATGAACGCGTATAAATACCTAAGAAATACATAAAGGAAAGGCGATGATTTTTAAGGGCTCGTTTATCTTTGTTAGACATAATATTAATGAGAACTAACAGACAATAACGCCTTGGCGTTATTGTCTGTTAGTTCTCATTAAGAAATACATAAGAACAGAAAAAAATGTTACAGAAACATATGCGGGAACGTAGTGAGCATTACGTTATACAATAAAGAGAGGCAAGGAAAGAATAGACTTTCACTCACGACAGCGCATATACACAACAAAATGCGGCACATTAAAATACGAGCAATATGATTAAGGAACGAACGCGACATAACTTTGCTATTGCAAAAAAAAAAAACATTTACCGTAAGATTGCTCACAAATAGGAATAAGGCTATGAAAATGACAATGTAATAGGTATGGTATCAAGCATTATTTTAACAAATGCGTGGTAAGCAGATGCTTGAAGTTATCTTCGTTACTTACGGAAGCTATGTTGTTAGGAAGGTCATGCCACAGGCGAATGATTCTTGGAAGAGCGGAAAAGTTATATGAATTAGTCTTCCCGTAAATGCGCATGAAATTAAACTGATTGTATAAACGTTGTGACCTATATTGTGGAGTTTCAAGTAGCAAAAATGATGACGATGTGTTATAGATGTATTTATGAAACAATGATAGCAGGACGATATCCCGACAATCATGTAAAGGATGAAGCGATAAGTCGAGTTTAATTTGCGTAATGCTTGTGTTATAGTCACAACAACGTGAAATAAAACGTGCAGCCCTATTTTGTACAGATTCGAGTTTTTCGATTAGAAACTTCTGATGGGGAGACCAAGTGGTTGCTGCGTACTCAAGCTGAGGTTGTACAAATGTTAGGTAAGCTAGTTTACGAATATCGTTAGTAGAATGATGTAACTTACGGCTTATGTACCCCAATGATCTCGAAGCATTGGCGCAAATGTATTCAATGTGAATTGACCATGATAGGGTAGAAGTTAGATAAACACCGAGATATTTATATGGTGTGTCATGCAAGATATTTGTGTTATTTATATGGTACAAAAATGTAAAGGTAGTACGTTTTCAGCTAAAACAAATGATTTTACATTTAGAAACGTTAAGCTTCATTAGCCAAGTGTTACACCAAAGAGAAACAAGTTCAAGATCTCTCTGGAGGACTTGGTGGTCGTCGTTAGTCTTAATAGGACGATAAAGAATGCAGTCGTCTGCGAAAATGCGCACGTGTGAGGAAATATTACTCGGTAAATCATTAATGTATATAAGATGAAAAATTATTCACTACTGTGAATTGTTGACGATTGTACAAAAAATTACGGATCCATGTCAGGGTAAGAGAGTCTAGTTTTAGAACAGATAACTTCAAAAGCAAGCGGCGATGTGCTACGAGATCAGACGCTTTTGAAAAATCTAGGAAAGCACAATCAGTTTTTAGATCCTCGTCCATGTTGGCATGTAAATCGGTTGTTAATTCGAATAATTGTGTCTCGCATGAGAAATTCCTTCGAAATCCATGTTGATTTCTGAAGAAAAGCTTGTTAGCTTCCAGATGGCTGTAGTCATTAGATGAAATTATATGTTCTAGCATTTTACAGCAGATCGATGTTAATGATATTCGACGGTAATTTGCCGGCGAGTATTTGTTACCTGACTTAAATATGGGTATAACCTTAGCTATCTTCCAGTCTAAGGGTAGCATGCCTCTCTCTAATGATTGTATGAATATGTGTATCAGGATTTGGCTGGACACTGTGACCGTGTTTTTGAGGATTTTAGAATTAATATCGCCGACGCCATAGGATGCGGTTAGCTTGAGGTTATTTATTAGGCGTGCGACACCTTCAACCGTTACTTCTATGGGTGACATATATAGGTAGTTTTATTCCGGTACTTCCGAAAGTTCAGACTGATCTTCTGCGGTGAATATAGAAGAAAAGTAGGATTTAAAAGTTGAAGTACAGCGAACATCGGAGAGGGGAGTGTTATTATCGTCGTGTAAAGAAATGCTAGTGTGGTCGTCATCTGGGGTTATGATGCGCCAGAATTTTTTGGGATTAGATTTTAGAAGCGATGGTAAGTCATGAGTAAAGTATTTATCTTTAGCTGAAGATAGGGCAAAACAGTAAACTTTTAGGTTTTCCTTGTACTTGTCCACCGGTTATCCTGCCGACGTGCTACGTGGCCGGCCCATATCCATTTCTTCTTCTTAATTTCAACTATGATATCCTTAACCCCCGTTTGTTCCCTGACCCACTCTGCTCTCTTCCTGTCTCTTAAGGTGTCTCTTCCTGTCTCCGGTGGTCATTAAGGGTAACTGACTGGATTCCAAGAGAGGGCAAACGCGTAAGGGGAAGACAGAAAATTAGGTGGGTAGATGAGATTAAGAAGTTTGTAGGTATAACGTGGCAACAGAAAGCACAGGACCGGGTTGATTGGCGGAACATGGGAGAGGCCTTTGCCCTGCAGTGGGCGTAGACAGGCTGATGATGATGATGATGATGATGATGATGATGATGATGTACTTGTCCAAAGCTGCTTGCGTGCGCAAGTGCTTAGCGCTATCGTAGTGTCGTTTTTTCTGTTGCGTAGTAAACGTAATGGTCTGGTGAACCATGGGTTGGACTTATCATTAGTTATTTTAATAAGGGGGACGTCCTCGTTAACCAGGGTAGTTATCTTATTCCTGAAGAGAGTCCAATTCTCCTCAACCGATCGGCTGTTAAATGAAGGTAGCAACACGTGGGAAAAGAATAAATCTAATTCGGAATTTATATCGCTGTAATTAGCTTTATTTTAATCGCGTATTTTTTTAGTGGCAAAACCTGTAAAAGATGAGGAAACGTTCAGTGTTACTTGCAGTAGGAAATGGTCACTAAGTCCATCAAAAGAAACAATTTGATCAATTGTCTCAGGTGCATTTGTGAGAATCAAATCTAAGATTTCGTTACCACGTGTAGGTTGCGTAATAACCTGAAACAGGTTAAAATCTAAGGCTAAATTGATAAACTCTGTTGATGTGTTACACTATGAAGTTAAGTTCACCCAGTCGATCAGAGGAAAGTTGAAGTCTGCCAGAAGATAGAAAGCATCATACGGGTGAAGCTTTGTCACTGATTCTACGCTGTGATGTAAGTCGTTAACAAATGAAGAAAGAGAACTCGGAGGCCGGTAACAAACGCATAGCAATACGCGCGAGGATGAGAACGTACATGCAGCCCAGATTGAATGCTCTAGTTATTGGTGTATGAGAGCTTATTCCAGTGTACAGTGACCAACAGTGCAACCATTACTGTTGTAATTGTCCTGATGTTCTGCAGGAATTCTACTTCTGTGTCATGTTTTAAAAGGTTACATGAATGGGTTGCTTTTTGTAACATAAACTGGTCCTGTTCGTATAATGTTCATCACTGCACCTTTTATGTACCTTTGATTAATTGCTTAGCACTGTAATGTATAATTCATAAGTGTTATTCATTGTTTAACTGATTGCAAAATGAATTTTGAGCTGATGGAAGAAATGAGCGTGCAGTCTTCAGCTATATATATATATATATATATATATATATATATATATATATATATATATATATATATATATATATATATATATATAGGAAAGGGGTCTCAAACGCGCGGCCCACGCACCTTTCGGTAGTGGCCCACCCCACACATCATGGTGTTCGTCCCATATTTTCATTTTATTTCCTTATTAAGCATGCTCATGCGCTATGCAGATATGATAGGTGTCCAACATTTTTTTCGTGCGGCACCCCACGCAGTCAGTCATTATGTGTTGAAACTTAACACTGAAACAAAAGCCCTACATCTCAGAATTGGCATCCAGATTTTAGTCATTCTGAAAACCAGTATCGAATCCCGACACCAAATCCTCGGCAGAAATGACCTATATTAGAGATACGGTAAAGACCACCATTGAAATTGCAACATTAGCCGAAATTGCCTACAAATGAAACACCCCCTGCTCTTACCTAAATTTACTGTCCCGGGTCGTGCAGGATTACATTTTGCGACTGCGGCCGTCTAGCTGAGGTGAATTCGACACCCCGGTGTAGGAGCTCATTACGATGCACTGTTGTGATTTTTTAAGTTTTGTTGAAAGTTTTGAATATTTCCTTTAAAATAAGTGCAAATTTTGCTAAAGTAAAAACAAACGGCAAGACTGACTTGGTAACCCTTCAAATGCCCTTCATGAAAAAGATGTCACGTTTCTCGAGTTCAGATAATGTGGTTCATGCCTTGTTTGCTTAAGTGTCTCCCTTTTTTATTGTTTCTTTCCTATCCAGTCGTGGTCTCTCTATAGCTCTGAAAGCATGCATAATATCCTGTATTGCATCGATGTATTTCCAAAATGTGGTTTCTCTCTAGCTCAGAAAGCATGCGTAATATCCTGTATTGCGTCGATGTATTTCCAAAATATAGTTTAGTTGATCCAATGTCCTATATAGTTCCTCCTGTTTCCTTTCATGCAAAAATGAACATTATCAAACTCATTTAAAGTACACTGAATTCATACTCAAGCCAGTCACTGTTTGGCATCACTTTGAAATATTTTTATTTTTACGCTTGTAATTAATAATGAAAGTTTACAACACATTTACAACCACACAAATTTTCTGTCATAGGGAACCAACTATTTGATACACAACTAATGAAACAGACAGACAATCAAGACAAGGAAAGCATCGGGGATAATGTTTGTGGCTTCTTTCCATCGGTGTGATCCAACCTTCGAATTCAAAGGTTGTGGTTTCGGATTCCACCGACAGAAAGGTTAATTTTTGGTGCACTTTAATTCCTTCCAATTCAAGCGAGAATCATAACACTACAGTTAAGTAATCACAAATAATGTCCCCCTTTTGTTAAAGCTGATCCACAAGTAATTCCATTTCCCACACGTCGCCTTAGGGGAACGTTAAAGAAAAAATCTGCTGCATGTGAGTAGAGGACATTCGCATGACAGATGCCCCATCACTAAACAGTGACCCTGTGCATGGGCAAAGTATTGTGCAACCCCCTTTTTTGGCTGTGAAAAACATACATCATAAACATGATGTATACGTACTCTAAGACTATACTACTACACGGCTCCATTCAACTCTAAACTATATACGGTGTTTTCCAAAGCTACAAGATTTACCACGCACACCTATAAAGCTACACACAAGCGCTTTGGAACAGGCCATATACCTTGGCCTATGGACATGAAAGCCCGCTGGTTTACTTCCTGTACTACTGCCCGGAATGCTGAAGATCCTGGGATTAATCTGACATACTGACACAGGCACACTGTTCCACACTGCATAAACCAATGTAGAGTTCATGTGGTGAATTGCTAAATGTGTTTATGCTACCTGCATTACTACCGCCAACTCCTCACATGAAAGTCTACATTGAAGCTCTCTAGACGAGCAGCATCACTCGGGAAGACGGGCAGCTGCCACAAGATTGAGATGAACATGAGTGGCGTGACAAACTGCCACCCACTGCTCTCTGAGCTTCAAACAGCTTGCTTGTATTGACAGAATTACGGGCATCCTGCACAAGTCCATATTTGTCCCACTGACACAGGCAAGTGGGTTTATGGCCCTCTCAGTTACCTTTGCACAACAGGTGGCGTGAATGATCGTACCTCGCAAGGTCACAGTAATGTAAATGATATCGGCGATAAGAGATTGTGCACAGCAGCCTAGGTCAACAAGCATCCACAAAACAGATACTTTATGATAATATGCTAATAAAAGCTCTTTCATTTTAACTCAGACACTTGATTTATATTCTGTCATTGGGGCAAGCAAAACAAGGACCAGAAAGGCAAGAGTGTGGTGCGCACCACAGAAGAATATCCACTCAGCTGTGCGCTCCGAAATCCAAGGCCTTGATTGTAGCTTGTAATTGTACTTGTAAAACAAGTACAATTCAGTGAAATATTTGTAGCCAAAAATACGTTTTGCTCATTTTACGGACATCAACAATAAGACGAAATATTTTTGAAAGGTGTGACCTTAGGTCATGACGCAGATACGAAAGTGCCACTGTCGGCTCAGTTGATGCACAATGAACTGGACAACATGTACCCACATACCGTTATACAGACAAAAAAAAAATTGCAGTGGCTTAGCTCGGCTATGCCAGGATATACGTAGCGTTAGCAAAGGTTCAGGTGATTATTCTGAGCTTTCCAGATTGTCTAGGATTAGCTTCATTGTCATGCTTACTGCTGCCCCAATGACACACACACACGGTATACGTATTATCTGGCACATGCATATTTATTTTTGCTCAACGTCAGGTTGCTTCTTCATTCTTCGTACGCTGAACCGCTAATTGCCAGGCAACTACTTCGGGATCCGATGACATAAGCTTCTCGGCTCTTCTGCACCGTTGAACAGCCTTTGCGCTCTCCTTCTCCATGGCGTTACCCACCTGCAAACGCCAGTCAGAGGCGCTACCAAGCGGCACCAGCGCATTGTAAGACGGCGACTGCAATAGACGCCATCTGGCAGTGGCGTCGGGAAACATGAGCTTGTGCAGAACCTATTTTCACAAGTATTAACGCAGCTACCAGTTCAAGATGGCTGGGCATTCAGCATGCGCTTAAACTATGGCCGGGTGGCTGAATCGTGTGACAGACAGACTAAAATTTCTGCGTTGAAGTATCCCAAGAAAGACTATCGTCTTTAAAAAACAAGTTGTCTATTCAAATACTGAATTTCCTAATGCAACGCGATATACAGAAAAATGATCCACTCTTGTTTTTTTATTATGTATGTGCCATGCCTACATCCTACATAATCCCTCGAGTTGCGTCATTACGACGCTTGGCGACAAGCTGCTGCTTGAATTTGGGTGAGCAGTCCCACTTCTCACAGTGCAATAGAGCACTGCACGGGCCATGATTCTCTACCCGGGCCGGGCCCGGGCCCGGGACTCGTTTAAAGTTACCCGCCCGAGCCCGGTCCGTAACTCAAAGCGAGACCCGGGCCCGGCCCGAAACCGAGAAAAAATTTCGCCAACCCGGCCTGGCCCGGCCCGACCACAGATCGGACCCGACGGAAGCCCGAGCCAATAATTGAGGTGGTGTTGCCCGAACATAGAATCGACCGCAAGGCGTTTAAAATGGCAGATATCTACGTATGCCTGGCGCATGCTTCGCTAGCAAGTATACATTAACCTACAGTACTTTCTTGTAAAAAGGGGCTCACCGTGGAAACAGTTGAGTGGATATACTGCGTACGATGAGCGTTTGTTCGGCAGAGGTATATGGTACCTAATTTTCTGCATATACAGCCGGGATCATCAACAGCGTTTTGTAGCACATATTGATGGAAGAAGAGTGATTTGCAGCAGGAGTCAGGTTTCGATAAGGAGCGCAATAAAAACGAGGTGGCAGAGAACAGAACGCTCTCTTCACTTTGTTTTTATTGCACTATCTATTGAAATTTAAATGGACACTAAAGTGAAACAATGAATCGGTTTAGATTAATAAATTGTGCTCTGAGAAATCTAACGTCGTTAATTTTAGATTGATAAATTGTACTGTGAGAAATCTGAAGTCGTTAATTTAACCAACACAGATGAATGAATAAAGGAGAAAATCAAGGTCAAAGCTGCATTTTTAAATTTCGCGCCAAAATCTTGACGCGTGACAACACACATTTCAAAGCGTATTTTTCGTATTTTGGCGACTTCGGTTGACTAAATTTCCTGAAACTTCGTATGTTAAGTTTGTGGCCTCCTCGGAAGACATTGCACTTGCGTTTTACCGTTTAGGAACTGTGTAGGACCTAGCAGACGCCGTCAAAATCTATGACGTTCCGGCGTTTCATGCGGGAATTTCAAGGGGGCGTCACCACCAGTAATTTCTTTTTGCGCGTTTTCTCGCTTCCCATGCGTCTTCTCTCAGCGAGCGAGATGATCTTGGAATTGAGTAATTTACTAACACGAGAAAAAACGTTTTGCCTTTAGTGCCCCTTTAAACCATGCTGTAAGGATAAAGCCAACCGTGCACCCTTCTGGATACGTAGCACCTGTCTTCAGCATAGCAGCACCTTGCCACAGCAATATAAATTGAGGAAAAAAGCCAAATTTGTTACCTTTGTTGTAAATACACTAACCTAGATAAAAATTATAATGAACCGCGTGAACCACGTGCACTTTGGAAATACGTATAAGAAGCCGAATGGAAAGAAAGAAACTATATTTGTCACAGCAATCTTTTCATATATCACAGCACTGCTATTATATACATCCTATAAGTTTGTGGCATAGATTATGGTTTATTTGTTCGCATGTTATTGTACAAAAGATCAAATTACAAAGAGATTCCGCTTTAAGTGTGCCATGAGCCGTTGCATCACATGTCCTGCCGCGCTAAAGTTTCTTGCACTGATTGCGCTAGCCGCAGGGGTGCCCATCTGTCTTGCGAAATGCGAAGGCGTCGGCAGTAGTAGTTCTTGACTTCCACCCCTGGAGCAAATTTAGGATATTTTTTGGATCTCTGCAGAATGAAAATAGCTGTCCAGTTCATCCCTTCGTTTCTCTAGTTCCTGAACGTTGTGCCACAATTCAGTATAATCTATAAATGCCTATTTGAGGGCTTCTCCTTGCAGTTTTCAGCAGTGTTTGTTATACACGGCTTGCACGGGGCTCTTTTTTCCATATTATAATGGTGTATGCCTTCCTAACGATGTTGTACCGGTACAGGGTGGCCATTTCACTACGCTTGTAGGACTGGCAGTAGGTGGACGAACTGATTGCGATCTATTTTTGGCGTTTGTTGCAGTTTGTTAATAAAAGTGCGAATAGGCTTCTCGACGCTTACTCAGTGGGTGCACATGATTCGAAGTAGGGGGACATCACCCTGCATATAATTCGTGATTGTCTTATTTCAAGCCAGATATTTCGTCAAGCGAATACACTTTGCCCCACGCCTTGTTTAATGGACTTATGCTATTCCTGCACATTCCAATGCTGTTGTGGCAGTATCATGTAGCTCTCGATCTATTTAGTGCGAGGGTCTCAAACACGCGGCCCGCGGACCTCTTGCTAGCGGCCTACAGCCCGCACATGACTCTGTTCGTCCGATTCTTTTTTTTTCTATATATGTACGCTCTTGAGCTATACAGGCATGACAGGTCTAAAGCATTTTTGTCGTGAGGCACCGCTTGCAGCCACCATGTGTTGATACATAACCGTAAAACACAACTCTATATTGCAGAATTGGCGTCCATATTTTAGTCATTTTGGAGATAGGTATCGATATGTTGGCGGTATCCTGCCGCTAAATACCCTTCGGAAATGACCCATATATTAAATATTAAAAAGATCATTCATATAGCAACGTTTGCTGACATCTGGTACAACCTATTCCTCTCTCTCCCTCCACTCCTATCTTCGTCACTGTCCTGGGCCTTGCGAAAGTAAACTTTCGTGAATGCGGCCCGTTAGCTGAAGTGAGTTTGAGACGCCTGATATAGCCGAACAAGACGAAAGCTCAGATTTTAAAAACGTGGGCACACAAAGCAGGCTGTGCAAGTCCACCTCGCGTCATATGACCTCTAGGAGCTGAGACGGAGCCACAAAAAAAGAATGTCTTTATAGGGATTATTTAGAACGAGACTCCGGGCAGTCTCTTCGTTTTAGTCGAGGGCAGGAACGTTCAAGAACGTTTCGCCGCCTTGGAGCTTAGTGATCGCACTGCGATGATAAGTTATCGGTATAAATTTGTTATATTACATTTATTACTGCGATTACAGTATAACATTTGCATATAAAATAATAACGAATGCAAATAAAGTAAAGAATAGCGAGATGTTAACAATATAAGCGTCTGGTCTATTTACTTTTAGCTCGCCCCTTTCAGATAAATCAAGTAGCCCCATATGCAAGAAGCAAAAGATCACTACTTGTCGCTCCTAAAACTTCTCCGAATAGCTTGCCCCATTTCAAAAAAAAAAAAAACGTTTCATCGAGATGAAATGTGATTGTATATGTACGCACAACGTATGCGCAACAAACTTTTTTTATTGCGTTAGTTTGCCCTGCGGCATCAATACACATTACACAAAATGGGGCAGTTGTGTTTCCTTCATGAAGTCCAGGAGGGACCTATGGTTCGGGCCGTATATCCATCGCCGCAAGTCAAGTGGCCTGGTGCGCTGAAGTCCCGCACGCCGCAGGTGGCGTCGACGAGGCGCTTGAAGCCCAGGGCATGTCCATAAGAGGTGGTTCAGGTCTGCTTCCCGCGCCCGCGCAGGACAAAATGGGCAGCTTGAAGTTGTGTCGGTGTAGCCCCACTTAACGCGGACTGAAGGCGTCACAGCCGCGCTCACGCGAACTCTTCGGAGCGATACCTCATTTTGACGAGTAAGTCCACTCGGGAGGTCATGACCACGCGGAGGTATGAGAGTTCGCGTGGTGCGCCGACGATTTTCTTTGTGAATGTCCACAGTGTCAGAAGGTGGCAGCAGGAGCAGAGGTAAGGGGTACATGATGGTTACAGGATGGCACGCACCATCTGCCGCGGCTTGAGCCAGAACACTAGAGCGGCGAATCCAACATACTCGAACTGAGCACGGATAAGCTGCAGCACAACGGTGAAATTACACTGCTGCACCCAGAGAAAGGTCTACGCGACGGAGTGCGCGCACGGCTTGCGTCGAGTACGTGTAAAGGATCACACTTGATGGGTGTTGCATCTCGACGAGCGGTTGAAGTGCGGCAAGACCATCGCAGAGGGCAACTCGGCTAGTACGGATTTAATGGGGGTGTCTAATGCATAACAGCAGGTTTGGTTGGCACGTGGGTAAGATGGGCACAGTAAGGAAGTGTGCAGTATAGAAGATGTCAACCCGGCGCCCACATATGCTCTTAGTTCAAGTGCCTGAGGTACCAAAGATAAAGGGCCGAGCGGTGTACATCTTGAAGTAGAGTTTACATTCACTTCTTGTCGGTTACATCCAAGTGGCTTGTTGGTGGTCACTTGGCAATGATCCCGCGGTGGCACTGACAACGTAGGTTCGTCAACCATAGGGGCTTTAGGGTTCATGTAATTCGCTAAGGCAGCAGCCCCAGGAACATTGCTGTGTTTTATCATCCTTGCCTTGCGTCTTTGGTGAATGAGCTCATCTAGCGTATTGAGCTGTGCTTCTGCCTGGAGTGTCGGAATCGGTGTGGACCTTGAAAGGCCTGTGATCACACGCATGGCTTCGCGATTAAGAGTTTCCAATCGCGCCCTTTCTGCTTTGGTGAAATGCTGAAACTGTGCTTGGTACACTAATCGAGGCTGGAATACGGAGCATACCAGCTGCCGTGAGATACGAGTTCGCGCTCCGCCACTGCGCTGAGCGATGCGACGAAAAAGATGAAGCATGCTGGAGGCGGTTCCGCGTGACCGATTCCGTGTGCAAACCGAAGCCACAGTGAGGCCGATCCAGATGCAGAAAAGTCTACCCCAAAGACGCGGATTGTAGACGTCTCCGTGAGAACACGACCATCAAGCGTAAGTCGTACAGTTGAAGGGACACTAACGAAAAAAAAAAGATTTTTTTCTCTTATCAGTAAACCGTTTTAAAATTACAAAATCACCACGCTCGCTGAGACAAGAGTCTTGGTAAGCGAGACAACGCGCAAAAAAAAAATGCGGGTGCCGACGCCACCTTGAAAATCGTGCAACACACACCACGACGTCATATATTCTGACGGCGTCTACTGGGATCTACATAGTTCCTAATCGGTAAAAAATAAGTACAGTGACATCTGAGAGGGCCGTAGACTTAGCATGCCAAGTTTCATGAAGTTTTTTTGAGCCAATGTCCCCAAAGTACGACAAATACAGTTTAAAATCCGTGACGTCAAGCGCGGGGATTTCAACGCGAAATCAAGAAATGGAACTTTGCCCTTGATTTTATCCTTATAATCGTGAAACTAACTACATTCGAGTTCCAAGAGTACACATTATCAGTCTTAACCGATTTATTGTATCACTTTAGTGTCCCTTTAAGAACTAAGCAACGTCGAAGCCCGGCCCGACCTAAGCCCTCCACATCAAACCCGGGCCCGGCCCGGGTCCGCCGTGCCCGGCCCGGCCCACAGGCCGGTCCAGGACCCCGGTTTTCGGGTAGGCCCGAGCCCGTGCAGTGCTCTACAGTGTATATGCAGCTGAGCATCACCAGGTATAGACGATTAGTGCTCTCTAATTTTGTACTCACACACTGTCCGACACTGAGCCACAAACAGGGAAGGTTTGTTGGTTTCTTTGTTTATTAATACTGTCAACCCCAAGCTGGGGTTTTTACAGGAGTGGAAAACACATACAATGAAATAGCATACACATAAATGCTGAAATTCAAGCGAAAAAAAAAATAAGAAGAAATGGTCATGAAATACGTTACAAAATAGACATACAGCGAACGCAGGCATTTACACTAAAAGACAAGATTAAACACAGTCATGTGCACTTGCATTCTGCGCATTGAAAACAACAATTAACAAAGCGAGAGGCAATATACATTGACATCGTGAATTATAGGAATAAAAAATAACAAAAAAATACTATGACGCATCTGTTTCGGAGAAAATAAGCGATTCTAAAGCTGCAGAAAACGCTGTGATAGAGGAAGACATCGCGACTGTGTTTGGTAGTTCATTCCATTCTTTAATTGCCCTCGGAAAGAAGCTGTATTTAAATGCGTCGTTTCGGGTGGCTGGTGGCTGTATATCTAAAGTGTGTTTGTGTCTAGAGCGCGGATCTGGAGAAATTTCAAAGAAATCTAATGAGTTAATTTTAACCTTATTACGAATAATGAGGAATAGAAATTTCAAACGGTCATACTTAGTTCTAAGTTCTAAGGCTTTTAGGTTTGCACGGTTGCAAAGTTCGGAAGCAGAGTGCATGCGTTGATATTTACTGAATATAAACCTGGCAGCCATTCTTTGAACTTTCTCCAGTTTATATAGGTTGGTGGTGGTGTGAGGGACCCATACTATTTTAGAATATTCAATTATTGGTCGTACTAGCATTTGTGCACAACTTCTGTGGCGCACACACTCACCCTTATTTTAACACGAAAGTGTTTATGCCGGGGACGCCAACTAAAATGGACGCCAACGGGTAATAAAGAAAAAGCCAAGAAAAAGATACACCGCTGGGTATCGAACCCACGACGTTGCGGCCGCGACGGCAAGCGCCCGACGCCCTACCGACTAAACTAACTCGGGAGATGCTAGACACGGCACTAACGCGCCTTATATCTTTCACACATTCTCTTTCGCGGCGGGCGGAGCGGGACGGTGCCGCCGTCTGTGAGATGTGAAAAGAAGTAATGCTTCACGATCGACACCTACTAGCGCCTACTCCGAGATCGTGCACGATATCGGAGGCCATGGTTAAAGCGTCTCGATACCAGAGAGATGGACTGCCCGCGCTGGCGTCGCCGAGGCACCCTTGACGCATTTACGTTCTTTGCCTTTGGCTTCGTGTTAGCGTGCGTCGGCTCATCGGAGTAGTGCAGCTTCCACGTGCACCAACGGGATTTCTCCGCCGCCGACTGCTTCAATTGCGAGAGCACCGACAAACAAAACTGCTGCAATATGCGTTGCAGAAAGGACGCGATTTCGACGGGCGAATGTCGTGCCTTGGTGGAGCGAGAGCAGCGCCTGCGAGACAGAAGCCAGCGGGACGCACGCGTTTGCGGCTCATGCTACGAACCTCTACCTCCCGTGTTGCTGAAGCGCAGTGTGTGTTATGTATATATGCATGAGCACAGGCGTCGGCTACCCATTACTAGAAAGCGCACACCGTGCCGTTTCTCTCCTTAATTGACGACGCTTTGAAGAAGTGCATACCGGGTACAAGTGTTGATTATGAGCTTGTTGATATCATCCTTACGCGGGATTCACGATTCGCTGTGTCCAAACATATGTTCACACCGTCAGCTACCACAACGGTTTAATCATGATCATGGGCGTTAGTCGTCGCGATAGAGACATGCTGTCAACATGGGTGCATCCACGTTCAACGGTGCTATAGCTGCCAAACACTAATAGACATTGTACAAGCTCTCATATATCACTACACAATAAGCACTACTTCTGTGAAGACACGTTTCACTTTCGTGTTATACCGATTCCTATGACGGAGGGATGAGCCATGTTTTAAATGCGAAGCATTTCTTAGCGAACCTTTGGCACTTTGAGCGTTTCTATCTACGTATCTATCTATCTATCTATCTAGCCGCCTACGTCTGGGGGCTCTCATGACCACCTCCTTAACTTGGTGTAGACCAAAATTGGCATGGGAGGGTACGAGGTTTTGACAAATGTGACTGTCGGGTCATTACATAATTAACGTGAAAATCCTGTCGTGTACGTCGTCAAACCGTTTCCTTCAGACACGTGTGGCACATACCCGCTTACCACGGGCCGCGGTGCACGGGTATGCGCCACAGGTGATTGACAGTTTATATCTACCCAGGAACGGCGATAACAGACATTAAATGCGAGAGCGTTAAGAAAAACCGACATCGGCAACGTTGACCCGACGAACGGAAAGAATGAAATTTGGGATCCCAGCAGGAATCGAACCCAAGCATTCTGCGTGGAAATCAGGTATTCTACCACGGAGCCACGCCAGGTCTGTAAACTGGTTTGCAAAAACAGCCTATGCAGGCGTAATGTCGGTGCACAGTCAATTGTAGTTGTGTTGCTTGCAATCTAATTTCACAAGAAAGCAATAAACACTACATGAGACTCCTACGACGTGTATACTGCTACGATACAGGCGTCATATCGGATTAACGTCTGTGGTTCTAGTGTTGGCTCCGCTTTTATAGCAGTCTAATAAACATTACACTTGTATTCCTGTGATTCCGCAAGCTACATTGAAGCATTGCTCGACCCCGGACGTATATATTGTGAGCGCTGACTGTGCCGTTCATCATCTTCACTTGTGCATACAAATCATCGTGATCATCATCATCGTGTTGGTTGGTCGGTGTTCGGTTTTTGGTTCGCGCGCCTTTGCTGTAAATATAACAATCGTTCTGTCGTACCTGACGTCGTCTCACAAGTGGTGGAGTGTTGTCTAGTGCGGTTTTCACGTGGTCATGCCAGTCTCACCGCCTACAACACGACATCAGAGACGCAACTCCTGTCGGAGGGGTCCACTGTTGCCAGCCTTATCGACACAGCACCGGTATGTGTCGTCACTCTATCGCCTCCCTCGTCAATCGCAAAATCTACGCCCTCGGGAGGTTCATATAGTGCTCTCAAGGCCACTTTGAGTACCGATCTGACTCCAACACAAACCCATGACTTACTGGCCATTTTAACGAAACACCAAGCTTGTTTTGACGTTTGTTCGGATGGTTTGGGTCAAACTACGGCGGCCTCTCATCGCATCGACACAGATGGGTCTCGCATCATTCGCCGTCGCCCTTACCGTGTGTCGTCTTCGGAACGCAAGGTTATCGAGGAACAAGTCAATGACATGCTCGCACGCAACGTTATCAGGCCTTCAGCAAGCCCTTGGTCTTCTCCTGTTGTCCTAGTTAAGAAAAAGGACGGGTCAGTACGATTTTGCGTTGATTACAGGGCACTAAACAAAATTACCCGGAAGGATGTATATCCTATGCCTCGGATTGACGATGCCCTTGACACCTTACAGGGTGCTGAATACTTTTCAAGCCTCGACTTGCGATCTGGCTATTGGCAGATCCCGATGCACGAGTCTGATAAAGAGAAGACCGCATTTGCTACACCTGATGGCCTATTCGAATTCAATGTTATGCCTTTTGGGCTCTGCAATGCCCCAGCCACATTTGAGCGAATGATTGATACGGTGCTGCGGGGCTTAAAATGGAAGACCTGTCTTTGTTACCTGGACGACATCGTCATCTTTTCGTCCAGCTTCTCACAACACCTCGAACGTCTAGACGAGGTACTAACGTGTCTAGCCAAAGCCGGTCTCCAGCTAAATACCAAGAAGTGTCGGTTTGCGAGTCGCAGCATCAAAGTATTGGGTCACGTCGTCAGCAAGCTTGGTATTGAACCTGATCCTGACAAGGTGGCCGCTGTATTGCACTTTCCTAAACCTACTACGCTAAAGGACCTTCGCAGCTTCCTCGGCTTAGCGTCGTACTTCCGCCGGTTTGTCCGTGATTTCGCCACTATCGCAGCACCTCTTCACAAACTTCTGACCACAAGTGCTTCCTTCGTTTGGACGGATGACTGTGAAGCTGCTTTCCAGACCCTCAAGCGATGCCTCACGTCAGGGCCAGTTCTTCGCCATTTCGATCCCACAGCACCTACTATCTTGCACACTGACGCAAGTGGGCATGGAATCGGCGCTGTACTGCTGCAGCATGACCAGACTTCGCAAGAGCAAGTAGTGGCTTACGCGAGTCGCACTCTCTCTCCAGCTGAACGGAATTACACCATCACTGAACAAGAATGTCTGGCCATCGTGTGGTCTGTGCAAAAGTTTCGCCCTTATTTGTACGGCCGCCGTTTTACGATCGTCACAGACCATCATGCGCTCTGTTGGTTGTCCTCTCTGAAGAACTTGTCAGGACGCCTCGGCCGTTGGGTGCTCCGACTCCAGGAGTATGACTACATTGTCACATACAGGTCGGGTAGGAAACACCAAGATGCTGACGCTTTGTCGCGTTGTCCGTTGTCGCAAAAGAACCATGACACACCTACCTCCTGTGCGGCACCTCTCAGCGAAGCGACCACGCAGATGACCAGCCTTAGTCCCATCAAGTCTACTGCGCCGGATAACTTGCTTCAGTCCACAGACCTCGCCGTGCTCCAACGTACAGATACATACTGCCGTACAATCATCGATCGGCTCACTGGCTCGTCCCGTGCTCCCAACAGCCGCTTACGACGACAGCTCGCGCGTTTCAAACTTCACGATGGAGCGCTCCTTCGGCACACTTACCATCCTCTCGGTAACCGATGGGTCCCAGTCATCCCTCGCTCACTTCGACTCCAAGTTTTAGAAGCCTTTCACGACGACCCGACAGCTGGCCACTTAGGTTTTCATAAAACCTACGATCGCATCAAGACTCGCTGCTTCTGGCCTGGCCTTTCCACTAGTGTTTCCAAGTACGTCGAGTCCTGTTCGTCATGCCAGCACCGAAAACGTTCGACATCTCTTCCCGCCGGCCCTTTACAACCTCTACCGTGCCCGTCCGCTCCCTTCGAGTTTGTGGGCATAGACTTATACGGACCTCTTCCAATTACACCCGCCGGTCATCGCTGGATCGTTACTGCCGTAGACCACTTAACTCGCTACGCTGAGACGGCCGCTCTTCCTTCAGGTGCTGCCTCCGAAGTCGCCGACTTTGTCCTGCGTGCCATTATCTTGCGCCACGGCGCCCCTCGAGTTCTCCTTAGTGACCGTGGCAAGACCTTTCTTTCTCATGTCCTCGCTGAAGTCCTACAGGCCTCTGACACCATCCATAAGACCACCTCGGCCTATCACCCGCAGACAAATGGTCTCATCGAGCGTTTTCACCGAACGTTGTCAGACATGATCTCTATGTATGTTCAGCCCGATCACACGAACTGGGACACAATACTGCCTTTCGTCACGTTTGCCTACAATACTGCCATACAACGCACTACAAGCTACAGCCCGTTTTTCCTCGTGTATGGCCGTGCACCGTCTTTTGTTCTGGACACCAGCTTCCTGTCCGCGCCCTCTGTCCCATCAGCGTCCCTTCCAGAAGAGTTCGCTGCCCGCGTCGCCCGCTGCCGTGAAATTGCCCGCGCCAACACCTCTGCCATTCAGGCCAAGAGGAAAGTTCGTTGCGATGAGACACGTAGAGTTGTGTCTTTCCACCCAGGCGACGAAGTGCTCCTCTGGACACCTATTCGTACACCGGGGCTCTGTGAAAAATTCGTTCACAGATACCTGGGCCCTTACACCGTGCTTGAACGAACCTCCGCTGTGAACTATCGCGTCGCTCCTGTTAGTTCGGCTTCGGACCGCCGCCGTCGCGGTACCGAGATCACCCATGTGTCTCGCCTGAAGCCCTATATCCGGCGTTCGTACCCTTCCTAAATGGAAGACTTGCTGACCGCTTTCGTCAAGGGGGGAAATAGTGTGAGCGCTGACTGTGCCGTTCATCATCTTCACTTGTGCATACAAATCATCGTGATCATCATCATCGTGTTGGTTGGTCGGTGTTCGGTTTTTGGTTCGCGCGCCTTTGCTGTAAATATAACAATCGTTCTGTCGTACCTGACGTCGTCTCACAATATTAACGAAATTTACTTCTGACATTCACATCATCGCAACGACCGTAAAGTGCACTTAGTCCGGCAGAACGACGCAGTGTCCTCTGCATTTCTTACGAGGCTGGGTGATGGCCTCATGCTGACCGGGGATGATGCCACATTGATTGACAGCCGCTTTGTAGACTAGGCTACGTAGGCCACATACGCCCAGGTAGTCTACGAATACGACAAGTGCCATCCACTGATGTTGGTCTACGTAGCACTATCCAAGCCTACAAGCCTCGACGGCCTATACCTCACCAACGCGAAGGGTGACTTCAGATTTCGATATGTCACCTGCTCTATAGACAATTTGTCGACGAAATGACCGAGACATCCACGATTTCCAACAGCTGTACCAGGGGCGTAGCCAAAAATTCTTTCCCGGGGGGTTCAACCATACTTTATGTATGTTTGTGCGTGTATATATAGGCCAGCAAAATCGAAAATTTCCGGGGGGGGGGGGTTGAACTCCCCCCCCCCCCCCTGGCTACGCCCCTGAGCTGTACTATACCTCATACTTCAGCACACGTGGGCCCCTCGTCACCGCGATCACGACCTGATCCGACAACTCATGACCAGCTGCGGGTGCTCGCTAATCACGGGGATGATGACCTTGTTCAAGAACTGTCAAGAACTTCTTCCACACATGCACACGCGTTCGTGAAACGTGCGTGCGTTGTCCGAGACAAGTATAAGCACTACATATCAGCTTACCGCTTCTGGTGTTGGTATAATACCCACGTTGCAATTGCCAGCGTTACCCAACTGTAAACAACTGGTTACAGAACACATACTCGGCTCTTCAACATGTATGTGTGCGTATAAAAGTTATACAGATCTTTAGCGTCATTTTGTAACGTTTCGCTCAGTAAAAAAAAATACGCCACAGTCACCTTCCCGCCGCATGCTTTGCATAACATCGACTCCCATGGTACGTGGGATCTGCCGAATTTTTTTTTCTCAACCTTTTCAATTCCACATGCATGAATTTCACCTAAAATGTGTTCAAAGAAGCCAGTATGACCGATTTCTTCAGAAACCCACAAGGTACGTTCTAATAGCATAAACAATGACGAGACAAGGTGGCAGATTAAAAAGCATGGGTTTTCCCGACCACAGTTTGACGAGAGCATTTGAAAAATTTACATGAGTAATCAAGCAAGGCAGAGACGACAAAAAAGAAACATAGGATAAAAACTAAACGTCGCTGCAGTATGATGTGTTCAGAGGCTGCCTCATGGATCTAAACTTTAGCAGGCAATGTAAGATTACTTTTTCCTGTGCGCAGTATGTCAGGTGGAATTCGCACATGTGCAGATGAAAAGGCAGAGGCATAGAAAAGCCAAAGGACAGTAGGCGGCATCGCGAAGCCCTGATAATACGTAATTCAACATGGCATGGTAGTAGTGCTCAAAATCGCCCCTTCATATGGCTCTATGTAGGACGGACCGGATAGTGTGTGAATATGGGATCAGTGATCACGGGTCATCTATACCTGATGATGGTCAACTGCATACAGCATAGTACTGTGAGGAGCGCGGCTGCTCACCAATGTTCAGCCAGGCCCATCTTGTCGCCAGCCGTCGTAATGAGACAATTCGAAACATTATCAAGCCATGGCACATACACAATAAAAAAAGAATAGTGTATCAGTTTTCTGTCTATCGTGTCGCATTAAAACGAACGTCAGTATTTGAATGGGCAGCTTTCTTTTTGCATAATGGCATGTGGGTATATATCGTCCTGTTCATTACGCATCAAATTGATCTGAGAGTCGCACTTTTCTACGCAGGCCTTTCCATGTCGTAATCACACAATAGTCACTTTTACATAACAATAACACTTTTAAAAGATTCACAAGCACAACTTACTCATAGGAGTAACGCAGCAGTTACACAGATCTGTCTCGTTTCCCCGTTGAGCGCACTGTTCAAGCTCTGACAATTTTTTACAAATTTTGACTGACTTGCTGCGACCGCAAGGAGGTCCCAAGTCACGGGGCAAGAGCGAGCATCGAGCGGGTGACTTGGATAAATCTGAACAATTATTCTGCATATCAACACCGCAAAAGCTACAGCCAACGTGCACCAGCCATCTCTCCCGAATAATGTTAAGCTACCGCCTTATTGGAGAGCCGACCCACAAATCTGCTTTCTGCAAATGGAAGTAAAATTCGCAACCAGGCATATTACTGGCGACCATACAAAGCATGAACACGTGGTAGTCCGCCTTCTACCTACAATAACAAGCAAAATGTAGGACCTGGTGGCAGTTCCACCTGCTGCAAACACGTAGACAACCGTTAAACAACTGCCCATCCACCACCTCACATCATCATAGCCTTTATGACTGTGCTGGCTTTGTCAACACAACACTGTTTCCCCAGTGCATTTCTCCTTCGAACGGTCAACTATACTATACTACCGCTGCCATTTACGGATATCGCTCACTGCAATTGGATTAAGGTTTGAACAAAAGATTAAAACGAAGTTTCATACAGGCACAGGAGAAATGCACCATCCTGGGCACAGATTTTCTTCGGCACTTAAATGTACTTGTTCATGGCGCCACAACAGATTCCTCGACGATCCCATGTCGCAGGCAACTGTACAAGGCAATCTCTCGCCCCGCCACGGTGGTCTAGTGGTTATGGCGCTCGGCTGCTGACCGATCACGGGATCGAATGTCGCGGGATCGAATCCCGGCCATGGCGGCTGCATTTTCGATGGAGGCGAAAATGTTTGAGGCCCGTGCACTTAGGGATTTAGGTGCAAGTTAAAGAAACCCAGGTGGTCGAAATTTCCGGAGCCCTCCACTACGGCGTCTCTTATAATCATATCGTGGTTTTGGAGCGTTGAACCCCAGATATTATTTATTATTATTAAAGGCAATCTCTCAAAGTACCCTCTCAACAATCCTATATATGTTGCTTAGACGAGCCGGCACCAAATGTTTTGCTTGCATCCTGCACAAATTTCCTTCAATGGCGAGGCAGTCGCAAGCTGGATCAGCAGTAAAGCACCAGGTATGCTACAGTAACATCGCCATCAACAGCTTGCCCTTTAATTGTCCTAGGAGAAGTTGAAAGTCAGCCGACAAGAATTTGACTTCATGATCAAAGTGGGATCACACTTGTTGAGTGCTTGGGCACCTCTACTCCACATGGTCTGAAAGCCGACACTGATATGCTGGCTCCATGTTGTGACCACCAGGCACTTTAGGGTGGTGACACCACACCACTCATGCCTGACTACAACAAAAATGGTACTTGTAGCAAAAGATGCTGTTTTTCTGAGCGGTATCTGATCAAATTCCATTACCGTAATTCTTTAATCGCAACATACGCTTAGCCACGACATCTTCTTTTCGCATTCTTCGATACGCTGCAGATATTGGCGGACGTTGTACAGATGTCTTTGACTCCTTCATGTCGCGGAAGCTCTGCATGCTGGCCTCATCCAGTGCAGCTTCATGCAACAGTTGAACATCTATGAAAAATAAATACACATTGCACACAGTATCTGAATGCTGTGCTTCAGCTTTAATACTACAAAAGGGGAACATCAAAACTGCCTAGCAATTAGTTACATTTACGAAATATGCATGCACTAATAGATATTTCATAATCTTCTCTGTCTTCACATGCAATTTGTCACTCCAATGCAGTTTGTCACTCATATTCGGGTCATTCCATGCCAACTGTCCCAGTCGGGGCGATCGACAAAAATCAATTACAGTGAAAGCATCTGAGAAAATTACACACATACAGGCATTACTTCTACAGTATTTTCCCAAAATATTTTGAGCGGCAAAAATTTTTCGGGCACGTGAGCGCCATTTGAACTTCTCGATGTGGTCGAAAATCAGGTACGAAAGAAAAATTCGCTATAAATTGACCGTTTCACGCATTCATTCGAAACTTGCTTTTTGTGTTTTTAGAGCATCGCGCTTTCATTATAGGACAGTTGCTTAGAGTAGCTTTATATTTTTCACTCTTTGGAGCGTAGGTAAAATTGAGTAAATTGCAGCGTTTTGGGAAATTTTTTTACAAAAGGCGATTGTAGACCAAATGCATCAATTACTTTTATTGAACTCTCCATAAAACGCACTATCTCCTAAAATTTTTATTTTGCCTGTGTGCGGCGCAGGGGCTCTAAAGTAAAACCCTAAACTTGGAAAAAACGCTACATTGGCCTATGTTCAGACGTCTGTAGTACCCTAAGGTGGTCCAAGAAAAAATAAGCAGAAAAGCGCATACGATTGAGAATCCTGACACCTTTGTCCACAGAAAGTGTAATCGAAGTAGTTTTAGTTTTAGTCAAGAAAAAATTTTTTGAAGTTTAGTCCCACCATTGCATTAGTTCGCTATGGGGGCAGTACAAACCGACTGAATTTACTTAACAAAAAAAGAAGAGGTAGTGTATTCGTAGCACATGGTTTTCAGCTCCTTTTGTTAGTACTTTATAATGTATATTACATATCAAGGAGATGATAAACAGCGGTAAAAATGTAACAGTACCATTGGCCTAGATGCCGAAATTCCCCAATAATGAATGGCGCTACTTATTGCATTGTTTACGCGCACCGGATACGGCGGCGGCGGCGCCGGACAACTACGCGACAAAAATAGGCTGTTGTGATCTCATAACAGCTGTAAAACAATGCATGTTACCAGACAGACAAGTTCTACTTTATCCAAAATCTCCTGCCTGCAACCATCCAAATAAGGATGTAAAAATAGCTTGGCATATCCCGCCCATAGTGTCGCGGACGACGGACGGAATGCGTGAATGCGCGGCGCGTTGTCACATCATGTGCTGTTCATTGCGGAATACTCAGATGAACTCCGTTTGGATCCGCTATAAATGACCACGTTCACGCCTCCTTTCACCGGTTTACATGAACTTTGAGAAAACTTATTTTGACGCCAATTGCTTCTCAGAGCCGCATGCAATGAGCAACGCGATTCATTATTGGGGAATTTCGGCATCTAAGGCAATGGTATTGTTATATTTTTACCTCGATTTATCATGTCATTGATATGTAATATACATTATAAAGCACTAACAAAAGGAGCTGAAGACCATGTGCTACGAATATACTACCTCTTTTTTATGCAGTAAATTCAGTCGGTTTATACTGCCCCCATAGCAAAATAATGCAATGGTGGGACTAAACTTCAAAACATTTTTCTTGACTAAAACAAAAACTACTTCGATTAAACTTTCTGTGAACAAAGGTGTTATGATTCTCAATTGTAGGCGCTTTTCTGCTTATTTTTTCTCGGACCACCTTAGGGTGCTACAGACGTCTGAACATAGGCCAATGTAGCGTTTTTTCCAAGTTCAGGGTTTTATTTTAGAGCATGTGCGGCGCGCACAGGCAAAACAAAAATTTTAGGAGATAGTATGTTTTATCGAAAGTTTTATAAAAATAATTGATGTATTTGTTCTACAATCGCCTTTTGTAAAACAATTCCCGAAAACGCTGCAATTTACTCAATTTTACCTACGCGCCAAGGAGTGAAAAATATAAAGCTACTCTAAGCAATTGTCCTATAATGAAAGCGCGATGCTCTAAAAACCCAAAAAAGCAAGTTTCGAATGAATGCGTCAAACGGCCCATATATAGCGAATTTTTCTTTCGTACATGGTTTTCCACCATATCGAGAATTTCAAATGGCGCTCACGTGCCCGAAAAATTTTTGCCGCTCAGAATATTTTGGGAAAATACTGTAGAACTAATGTCTATATGTGTGTAATTTTCTCAGATTTTTTCAGAGAAATTGATTTTTGTCGAGCGCCCCGACTGGGACAGTTGGCATGGAATGACCCATCCACAAGTTACCGCGGGTCTCGCAGCCTACCATGGCTACCACAATAGAAACTTCTAACCTCCATGCAGTTCAGCATATTTTTGAACCGAATAGGCACTGAAGTTCTGCGTGGTGAAATATAAGTCTGATGAACTCAGCACTGCACCATCTTTTTAACAAAAGTTCTGTGTAAATGGAGAAAAAAGTTTCTGTATGCGAATAAACTTGACCACGAACATAGGAAATGCTAGTTACGGCCATTTTATAACACAACTAAAACAATTGTATGGACAATAAAATAAGTCATGTCATGGTCATACATTACATTGAACATTTCTGTATCTTCTTTCTGTTTCCATTATCCACCCGCTTGTACGGGGTAGCCAAGTGGACAATTTCTGGCTGCATTTCCTGCGTTCTCTCGTTTTTCTACCTCAATACCTACTGCCTGCCAACTTGGAAGTCGACAATCTGGTGTCTCCTTGACAACATTTAACTGTCAGAAATTTCTTGCAGTAAAAGCCATAATATGTCAACAAACCCACATGGACTTTGCTACAAGTTTTGCTTGTATGTTTACAGATTGGCTTTACGACCATGCACATTTTAACTGTCAAGTTGTCTTTATACTAGCACAGGCCATGTTCGAACAACAGAGATATTGTCATTACTCTATCGTAGCCAAATATTGAAGGTGCAGAAGTAATATTAGACATAGCACTCATCAGGCCGTATTCAATGATACATTATCATCTAGAGCTCATAAAGGTAACATCATGCGTCAGTTAATGTCTCATTATGTCTATGGGGTGAAACTACAACTTACTGTTGTATGTGGCAATGGCAGAAGGGAAGAAAATGAAACACACTTTTTTCTAGAGCTCGAACGGCTGCAGCCGATTGGGTTACCATTGTATCAAGTATGCTGCAATGAATTGAGTCAAGTTTTATTTCGATGAGCAGGCAAAGGTACCACATGATTAACAAACAGTGTCACGAAACAATACCAGCTGCTGGATGCCACATTTAACTATAGTGAATGTGGTTTTGCAAGAACGTCTTGCTCCCTGAGCAATGCAGTGCTCTCTAGTGCGTAATGTCTACTGTAGATTCGATGGAGGTTCTTGCTCGTGGTCGTCAGCAATGTGGCGTATTAGAACACTATTTAAAAATGAATTTTCATACGGTATACTATTATTTCAATACTTTATGCAGTAGCACAGTGCCAGTTGGCGGTTCCCAAGTGAGCTTACCATAGGTTGCCTTCACTTTCACAGGGCAAACAACCTCGTGCCTTTTTTTTTTTTTTTTTGCCTGAAGCGGCTCCCGCCGAAATGACAGATTTCCTTTCGAATCTTCAGCTTGCTTGCGTTGTGCATTTTCGTTGTGGTGCATAACTGCAAGTGGGGTTCTGCAACAAAGAGCTCAGTAAGAACATGCAAGCAATGATGAAAGCTCTTTAAGCTTCCGGCTGCACAAACTAACAAAAAAATTGGGGGACCCTTAAGCTTCGCCTTTAAGAGTTGAACGCAATAGCGAAATCCGGCCCCTAGTGCGCACTTCAACCACTAAGTGCATACTTATTAATGTGTATTGTTACACACACACACACACACACACGCGCGCGCGCGCTCGAGAATGGTACATACAGGTTTTTGATCTAAAGCAAGAGTCGCATGGCCTCCAAGATACACGCCGCGCGCTTGCCATCTCGGAGGCCATGAAGAGTCTCACAATGCCTCACAGATGGCAGCACATTATCCAGCGTTTGCTGTTTGCTTGATCAACGCCTTCTCTGGAAAGGCGGCATTGGCTTGATATGTTTTCCGCTAGATGGACATAGTTGTCCATTTTTAGAGGTGTTTGAAAGTTCGTGTGTGTTTTTAGCGGCGATGGCTGCACTATCCCGGCCTTTTTCGACGTAGACTGATGGCCTGCCAAATCCGCCTACAAATCGCCGAATGGGCTCGTTTTCGTCGTGACACCTGTCGAACAAAATGCGTTAAGGAGACTCCTTCCACTACATGGCATTTATGTAGTGTTTTCTTCCACAGCAGCTTTAAGTAACATCGTGGCTTTGTGGTAGAACACCTGTTTGCCACGCGAACGGCCCGGGTTCGATCCTCAATGGGACCGAAAGTCTTATTCTTTACTTTACTTGCTTCTTTCTCGATTTTTCGCTAACGGACGATTTTTCGCTCACAACCAACGGTCCCGACGCCGACGGCGGAATTTCTGCGACACCAGCTCTCTAACGCTATCGCGTCAATACTACAGTTTACTTCACCTGGCATACATGACACCTGGAGAATACGTGATGGACATCGAAACAAACCGGATTAGTGCATGGAGATTCCAAGCATGATGCCAGCGTTTCTGCCGAGAGCTGAGCAATGTCGTTCAAGAGTCGCTTGTTTAAAACAATTGCACGAAGCTTTTCGTAGACCTGTGTGCACAATGTAATACATGGGCACAAAAATGCAAATTAGACAAGAAAAATTGCTTTGTGTGTGCATATATTACAATATACGAAACCACCACGCAATAGTATTTTATAACAAAGATTACCAGATGCAAGCCACTCTCTCCGAGGCAACACATCGTGCAGACACCTGTGGCATGGTCCTTCATGTCCTTCATGTATGTTGATGATGTGCCTGGCAAGGCCTGTAGTAACAAATGCAGCATTGCAGAGAACCTCATGACCTCAGAGAATAACTCTCTTCAGGTGCTGGTGAATCCTGAGCATCATACATGAATTTCACTGCTTCTTTCATTCATTTCAACAGGAAATACCAGTTTATTGCATAGACGGTGAGTTTACAGGACTATATGGGTGCAAAAGTTGATAAACATAACATGAAGGAGCAGAAGCACCAATTTTACGTGCGGCGTAACAAAGGTATTTGAGCTCCAATGGAGAATTTTCTGTGCTTACAACTTCTGACAGCATCTTATCGCAAGTTGCAATGGAAATCATGTTAGTGCAAAGATGCATTTAATTTATAGAAAAAGGTTTGCCAGCAGTGAATAACACAAGGTGTTTTCCTGTACGTCAGCACCAGCATTGTTGCTGCTGAACAGCTGCATGTGTGTTTTTGTGAAACTACATTTACATACCATAGCCATGACGTTTCTGTGCTGCTCAAGGTCTGCATACCATTTATAGGGACCAACCGTCTTGCAGTACGATAAAAGCATGCAATTCGGAGTCTAAACTTAAAGTTGCTTACACAACTGCATGGTTTTGCTTGTGCAATGGTTGTGGAGGGTAACTGTCAAGAAAATTTCAATAGTGCGGAAAACAGGAAGGGACAAAAAGGGAGCTGACACGAACAAGCGCTATAGATGAATTACTTGACGATAAATCACCAACTCGCCCAAACGCTTACGCTAGAGGGTAACTGCACATTTTTTTTACAACACCCAAAGACACTCGCTACTTACTCTTCCAGATGCTGAGCCGAATAGCTGTGTCCACCTCCGACATGCAAATACTAAAGTATAGGTGGTTACATATTGGTTGTATCCACCGTTGCAGTATGTTGCAGTTTGCTCTCTTGGCAAGAACCTCCAGTTTCTTTCGAATCCCTGAAAGGTACAAGTGCATTATGAAACACAGCACAAGTTTGCTCAGGAGAAATGTCTGTCAAGAGCGCTTTTCTGAAGAGAACCGCATGGAACCGTAATCTTAATTTTTACAATTCTTTACATCATACAAAGCTTGCCAGGTAAAATGTACGCAAAGCCACTGTTCATATTAAAAGAGTATTGACACGAATATTTTCAGTTGTTTTTTTGCGTCAAATGAAAGGTTAGGCCCTCAAGAACCTAGTTAAGGTAATGCTAAGCGCGAGTGCGTTCTGAAAAAGTAATTACAGTATGTTTTTAAAAGCTACTTGCGGTTCCTACTGTACCCTGACGTCACAACGCGGTATGAGCTTTTCGTCACGTGCTCGCACAATATATAGTGACACAAGCGGCGATCTTGGAAGTTTTGGTACCTAACGTCATCACAACTAGCCAGACTGCTGCGTGAAGTCACCAGAATTTGCACTGTAGCCTGACGTCAAGCTAGTGTCGATGTCAGTAGGTGCGCCATGGAAAAATTGACTTCAATATGAAATTAAATTATCAGCATTTGCTGAGCTTCATACTTGCTCAGAGCCGTCTCTGCATACAGGAGATTTATATGGCAGAGTAAACTGGCCTTCGAAATGTAGAGGTCGCCACAATTCAGCCTTTTGATTAGGCCGCCACTGGAGCGTGGCGCCCCCTGTTACTGCGTGCATCATATATATGTTCGTGCCCCAATAAAGTCTGGGTTACACTTTCGTCCGAGCGAGCAGCGTGTACGCGTCAGTCTTTGCGTGCCCGTGCCCCTGCGGCACTAACCACGCGACATGGTGTCAGAAGTGGGGTGACATCGCGTGACAGTAAGTTCGGAGCGTAGGAATAACGCCCCCCAGCCCTAGGCCTTACCACGACGGAACGGCAGCACGGCAGCACGATGGACCTCGAGAACGGCGAGCCGCCAAAACTGTACGGCGTGAACCTTCAGCCACCGGCACCGTTCGACTTCGCGAACCCGGCAACATGGTCGACATGGCTCAGCCGCTACGAAGACTTCACCGCGGTTTCAGGACTGACAAAAGCGTCGGAAGACGTGCAGGTACGCTCGCTACTGTACTGCATGGGCCCGGAGGCACGTCCGCTCCTCGAGACGTTCTCGCTCGACGCCCAGTCGCTCGCCTCGTACCAAGTTGTTGCCGCCCGCTTCACTGAGCACTTCGTGCACCTGGCCAACGAGCTCTACGAGTCGTCGCGGTTCCACAGGCGTGTTCAGCTACCCGGCGAAAGCGTCGACACGTACTACGCGGAACTGTGCAGAATGGTGAAGCGCTGCAACTACCCGTCAGCTGCTGTCGAGGAAAGGCTCGTACGCGACCGGTTCGTCGTCGGCCTCCGCGACTCTCGCCTCTCGGATCAGCTGTGCCGAAACGCGAAGCTGACGCTCAAGGAGGCATGGACACAGGCCCGTCAGTCCGAAGACGCCGACAAAGAGGAGTTGACCCAGAACCGCACCGAGCACGCACGCGAGCTCAACCTCGACGCCGCGAAAGCCAGCAAGTTCGCCTCTCGTCGCCGCTCCGGAGCTAAGCCTACTACGTCGCAGCCGCCAGCCGAGCGCTCTCGCGAGCCGTCCACGTGTGAATTCTGCGGCCGCGCGCCTCACCGACGTTCGGACTGTCCGGCCCGACGCTCCGCCTGCAACTTCTGCAAAAAGAAAGGCCACTTCGCCGAAGTTTGCCGCTCGCGGAAGCACCAGCAGAAGAAGCTCGGCTCCGTTCACCTCCATGCCGTCGGCACTCCCGCCGCTGCAAAGTTCGTCGACGTGACCGTTGACAATTACACAGCGCAGTTCAAAGTCGACTCCGGCGCCGAAGTATCTGCTGTACCCAGTGACTTCCCTGCGCTGCCTGCCAAGCTCGACCGAGTCGACAGTCTGCTCACCGGCCCTGGAGGACAGCCACTTCGCGTGCTAGGCTCGTATCTGGCACGACTACGGTGGCAAGGAAAAACAAGCTGCCAGCGCCTATACGTAATCCAGTCACTCACTGTGCCACTTCTAGGACTGCCAGCGCTCCAAGCCCTGAAAGTGGTGAAATTTCTTGACGAACTCAAGACTCCCAAAGCAACGCTGCACGCCGAGCTTTTCAAAGGATTAGGCACTCTCAAGGACGAATACGTTATTCGGCTGAAACCCGATGCCGTGCCCTTCTCGCTAAGCGTCCCCCGCAGGATCCCCATCCCGCTGCTCGAGGTCGTCCGCCGCGAGTTGGACAAATTGGAAAGCGCGGGAGTGATCCGCAGGATCGACAAGCCAACTCCATGGTGCTCTGGCCTCGTTGTCGTCAGGAAAGACGATGGTTCCTACCGGCTATGCGTCGACTTGACTCAACTCAACAAAGTCGTCCTCCGTGAACGGCATATTTTGCCAACGGTTGAGCAAGTCCTTGGCCTCCTCGGTGACGCAACAGTTTTTTCAAGGCTGGATGCGACCGCAAGCTTCCACCAGGTGAAGCTTTCTGCCGATTCCCAAGAGCTGACTACATTCATCACCCCATATGGCCGATACTGCTTTTGCCGGCTCCCCTTTGGCATCACCTCCGCTCCCGAGTACTTCCAGAAACAGATGGCAAGAATCCTGGAGGGCCAAGAAGGGGTCGCCAACATGATAGATGACATTCTGGTTTTTGGACGCACCCGCCAGGAGCATGACGCCAGACTGAGCCAGGTGCTATCTCGTCTTGCAAAAGCAGGCATCACGTTGAACGAGGACAAGTGTCGCTTTGGGGTATCTGAGGTCTCCTTCCTCGGTGTTGTCGTGTCAGCTAAGGGTATCAGGCCGGATCCAAGCAAGGTTGAAGCGGTCAAAGCTATGGAAGCTCCCACAGACGTCGCCGGTGTTAGACGACTGCTTGGAATGGTGAATCATCTCGCCAGATTCCTGCCACACATCTCGGACGTCACAGCACCCATCAGAGCCTTGCTGAACAAGTCTGCGAGTTGGGTGTGGCAGCATGAGCAAGAGGCAGCATTCAAGAAGGTCAAAGAACTCTTGACGTCAGACAGGTGCATGGCCAAGTACCACCCGTCGTATGCCACGACAGTATCCGCAGATGCAAGCTCTTTCGGACTCGGCGCAGTACTGCTGCAGACTCAACCCTCGGGAGAGCGTCGCCCAGTCGCATTCGCTTCGAGGTCAATGACGAGTACCGAACAGCGTTACAGCCAGACCGAAAAAGAAGCTTTGGCAACGACATGGGCTATCCAAAGGTTCGACGAGTTTGTCCGTGGCATCACCTTCGACGTCGAGACAGACCACCTGCCTTTCGTCTCACTTCTGGGCAAGATGGAACTGGACATGTTGCCGCCTCGTATTCAGAGACTACGGCTCAAGACAATGCAGTACCAGTTTCGCATGCTGCACGTGCCAGGAAAACTGCTAGCAACAGCAGATGCCTTATCACGTATCACCCACAAGGCATCCACTCCTGTAGACACGGTGGAACTCTTCGCAGCACAAGTAGTCGGCTGCATATCGGAAGTCTTGCCACTCCACCCTGAAGATGTACAACAGGCACAAGAATCGGATGGAGAGTGCAAGGCCCTCATCTTCTGCCAGCAAGGTTGGCCACGAAAGACCAAGCTACCTCTGCATGTGTCAAAGTACGCCTCCGTGGCAGACGAGCTCTCTGTCTGCGACGGTATCCTGCTGAAAGGCCCCCGGATTGTCATCCCATCGTCTCTTCGGCCAGCGGTCTTGACGCTGTTGCACGAAGGCCATCAGGGCATCAACAGAACCAAAGCCCTAGCTCGGGAGTCAGTTTGGTGGCCGGGTATCTCAGCAGACATCGCCTCTCTCGTCACCAACTGCGAACAGTGCGCATCCACCCGGGTGAACCTTAGGAACCCCTAGTCTCCACAGCTCTACCAGGACGTCCCTGGGAATTTCTCGGAATGGACTTGTTCCATCTCAATGGCCAGACGTTCCTCCTGGTGGTGGACTACTACTCGAGGTTTCCCGAGGTGGTGACCCTGAGAAGCACTACAGCTCGGGCAGTCATCGATGCTCTCAAAAGCATCTTCGCACGCCACGGAATCCCACAAGGCGTCAGGTCGGACAACGGCCCACCATTCTCGTCGCAAGAGTTTGCGGCATTCGCAGCGTCTTATGGCTTCAACCATGCGACCAGTAGCCCACACTACGCCCAGTCAAACGGAGAGGCAGAGAGGATGGTACGAACAGTCAAGGACCTGTTCCGGAAGTCCAAAGACCCTCACCTCGCTCTGCTCAGTTATCGGGACACTCCGGGAGTCGATGGCTTCAGTCCAGCCCAGCTGTTGATGGGACGTCAGCTGAGAACCAGAGTCCCGAAGCAAAACTCCCAGCTACGTCCCAACTGGCAGCCTAGGAAAGATGTCGTCGCCAAGGATGTAGCCTACAAGCGTAAGCAGACAGACGACTACAATAGGCATCACGGAGCTCGAGACCTGCCACCTCTCCAAACGGGTCAGCGTGTGTGGGTGCGCCCTGATCAAGTGCAAGCTACGGTCCTCAGCCCGGGGCAAAGGCCAAGAAGCTACGTGGTTGAAACAGACCAAGGTGGTGTTCTACAGCGCAACCGCCGTCACCTAGTGCCTTTCGTGCCTTCTGCCTCTAGTGGGGAATCGCTGCCGACAGCTGCACAGGAACCATCGCCACTGCAGCAAGTTCCCCTTCAGGAACCTCAGCCTGCCAACAGCGTGGAACCTGCGGTCCCCCAAGGGCAGCCTTTGCAACATTCCCCTGCAGCCAGGGACCGTAGTGATGGTGGTACACGAACACGTTACGGCCGGCGCGTTGTTCCGCCGCGCCGTTTGAACTTGTGACATTGTGATGTGTTTGGCGTCCTCCATCCTCCCATCAGACTTTCTCAAGGGGGGAGATGTAGAGGTCGCCACAATTCAGCCTTTTGATTAGGCCGCCACTGGAGCGTGGCGCCCCCTGTTACTGCGTGCATCATATATATGTTCGTGCCCCAATAAAGTCTGGGTTACACTTTCGTCCGAGCGAGCAGCGTGTACGCGTCAGTCTTTGCGTGCCCGTGCCCCTGCGGCACTAACCACGCGACACGAAAAAGGTGTCAGTACTCCTTTAACCTTTATGTTAACAATTACTTCATGTCATACTATGCCATGTTAAGTTTGGTTATGTTGCAATACCACAGGCCAGAAGGAAGTTTATGGAATAAATATCTGCCAGTGCAAACCTTTTACAACATGCCAGCTGTCCAGCTCGTGCTCCAGGCCCCTCTCATGTTCCCGAACATATTTCCGGATACCCACATGGCGGTCTGTGGTAATGGCTGCAACTGTGAGCTGTTTGCTTCGTATTGCACTCAGCCCTCTAACAAAGCCATCCTTTTCCATCTGTGGGCTCGTTCTTGTGTCTGGTGGCTGTAAAAAGTGATACAAGGAAACATAACATTGCTTGAAAAACTGTACCTTGCTCATAAGGCTAGCTGACTATTCATTCGAGATGATGCACGGATAGGGATAGCTCTTTTTTCTTACATCACCCCCTTGCACCTGCGAGAAGTGAAGGACCTTTGAAGTGTCGGCGTCCATGAAGGTATACGTGAGGTACTTCGTTGAATGTCCTGGTGAGTCGCACCTTCCATCGCCAAGAAGATGAAGGCTGCGGCATTTGCAAGACTCCACCAGTTACTCTTGTTGAACAGTCCATACCTGCAAATATGATACACTGCAATTTCTTTTGCTCTCGTCTGCACACTTTTTTCTACTTACCTTTCCTACAGCAGGGAGTAGGCAACCATTCTGGTATACTTCGTATGTGCTCTTCGCAAACATCTGAATGTTCACTGAGCTCAGTAGACGCAATATTTTCGTGGGGCATGGTACCACTGAACAAAATAGCACCAGCCAACAACACATTACCCGCAGCAGTGTCACTAATGATTGGCTGGCTGTGCCACACTCTCTGACGCTTCAAGTAACACACAGCCTTCAGAGTGAGCAGCGTTTTCTGTGTGTGGCTTGTTATTTATTTATTTATTTATTTATTTATTTATTTATTTATTTATTTATTTATTTAATATACCTCACAGGCCCCCCAACAGAGGGCTTTACATGAGGGTGCGGGCAAATAATATAGGATTAATAAAACAATGATTTTATGGCATTTCTAAATTTCTCCGTGTTGCAATGATGGATGACACTTGGGGAAAGATCGCTCCGGTCCCTGGCTGCCTGAGCGAAAAAGGAATGATGGTGGGCTGTGGTGCAAGCAGCAGGTGGGTAGACGGCCTTGTGGTGACTTGTGCGGGCTGAAGTACGATGGGCTGATTGAAGGGGAAAGTTATAATGAAACGTATGATACATTTTCTGATACAAGGATAGTCTAGAAATCTTGCGGCGTAGGTCAAGGTTTGTTTCGCGAGCAATTCACCTGGAGCTCGTCTCCAACATGACAGCTGAAACATTCATATTATGCTTGCGACGGTTTGTCAGCCGGAGGGGACTGCCCCGCGTTATCTATTCGGACAACGCGAGGACCTTTCAAAAGACGTCAGCGGATTTAAAGCGCCTATGTCACATCTTCAAAGAAGAGGACGTCGCGAACCATCTCACCGTCAACGGCATTCTCTGGAAGTTTATAGTGCCCAATGCACCATGGTGGGGTGGATGGTGGGAGCGACTGATAAGATCGGTGAAGACTTCGCTGCGTAAGATTCTCGGGAGAGCATGCCTCAACTTTGAAGAAATTATGACAGTGCTGACAGAAGTCGAAGCAGTAATCAACTCTAGGCCTCTAACCTTTGTCGAGACGGACGAAGCGGAACCGTGCACTTTGACTCCAGCCGATCTACTGCTTGGACGTCGACTAACTGCTATGCCATATGACACGGTTGACGTTGACGCCAACTCGAGACGATCGGATGTCATTCGCCGACATGCCTACAGAAGGCTTCTAACCGAGAATTTTTGGAAGCGATGGCGGAAAGAATATTTGCTGCAGCTCCGGTCTGCACACTTCGCAGGCAATCAACGAGCCACGGATCTAAAGGAAGGTGACATCGTTATCGTACATTCCGAGACGTCACCTAGACAACTATGGAAACTTGCAAGAATCCTTCAGGTTTTTAGAAGTTCAGATGGGCATGTCCGTTCGTGCAAGGTTAAACAGCAAGGAGGTCTGATTGTGACAAGGCCCATACAAAAGCTATACCCGCTGGAACTCTGTAATTAACTTCATTTGCGCGGCCGGGAATGTTGTTTCCATCGCGAGCACCAGCGAGCCGACAGAAGATGAGAAAGAAGTGCCAGTGAGCACGAGAGAGAAAACGGGGACATAGAACTGCTAGCAGGGTCTGAATGGCCTCACTCAGTGTTAAATAAAGTCCTGTTTTAATCACCTTGACGGTATCGAGTTCTTCAACGGCTTCTCGACGCCATATCCCATACAAGGTTAGGTAGATCTGCTTTTCTTTTAAGGGTAGTAACACTGGTATGATATGCGTAATCTGAGTAGATGAATCTAACTGCGCGGTTTTGAACTAGTTCGATGGACTTACTCAGGTTAATTTGGGATGGGTCCCACATGGCGGATGCGTATTCTAGTTTTGGGCGAATTAGTGCTTTGTAGGCTAGTAATTTGACTGATGGAGGGGCAAGATGTAAGTTACGACGAACGTAACCGAGAGCTCTGTTAGTATTAACTATTTTAATTACGTGAAAAGACCACTATAGATTCTGTGAGATGTTAACACCGAGATATTTAATGGAACTTGGGGAAGAAACTATGGAGCCATTAATATTATAGTTAGCGGTGGGTCAGTTCTGGCTTCTGTGAAATGGAACAATTGCAGTTTTATTAGTATTTAAAACTATGATTTATTTGCGACACCACTCGTCGAGTTTTAGTAGGTCGTATTGGAGAGTAATTTTACCTGAAATGTTAGTAATAGGTCGGTAGATTACACAGTCGTCAGCAAAGAGGCGGTTGTTAGATGAAATATTATCGGGAAAGTCATTGATGTAAATTTAAAAGAGGAGGGGGCCTAGAACTATACTTTGTGGCACACCGGAAATTACGCTAGAAAGGTATGAGGGCGTATCTTTAGCTTCTACAAATCGCTGACGGTTATTGAGGAAGTCCTGAATTAATTTGTAGACAAGTTGGTTAAGGCTTAATTGAGAGAGCTTTAGTAGTAGGCGGTTTTGGGGAACTTCGTCAAAGACTTTCTCAAAGTCAATAAAAAGGGCGTCAACTGGTATGTTAAGGTCCACGCTAGTGCTTAAGTCATATATGAATAGTGCAAGCTGACTATCACATGAGAGTCCCCTTTGGAATCCATGTTGGTTAGGGTGGAAAAATTTAACTGAGGTAAGGAAATTAGCAATTTGGGAATGAATTATATGTTTCATTATTTTCGAGCAGATGCTGGTTAGGGAAATGGGCCGGTAACTAGATTAACCTGGCTTTGTAACCGGAATGGTGCATGCTTGGTGACCAATAGTGCAGATGTTAAACAGCGGCAGTAGGCAACTGTCAAATACGATCACCTTCCTTTCTGAGCGCAGTGATGATGACTCATCCCTGCATTAAGAATACATTATATCACAAATTGCACTGTGGAATAAACTCTGAAACTTACACTTCCATGGTGGTATGAGGTGCTGGATGGAAGCTGCCGTCATCTGCATCAGCACAAGGGCTACTAAGCACAGATGACATGGAGTCATCAGCTGGAGCCTTTCGTTGTGCTTTGGGAATTGACACACTAGCCGGATTGAACCTTATGGCACTAAATTCATTGTTGGAATGCTGCAGCAAGTCACTCGGCTCTGTCTAAATAGAAGCATGTTTTCGTCCCACCAGTGAAGCTTGAGTATCTGCATGAATACACTGAATGCTATGTTGAAATTGCATATATGAAAGAAAATTGACATGAACATACATGAAGTACACATTTATGAAGTACTAGACTCACTTGCTGATGTCATTATCTGATCTTCAGTGTGACATGTACATTTCTTCACATAGGCCATTAGGCTGGTCATTAGGCTGTTCTACCTGCAATAAATGTGAAAGTGGGTACCGTTAATGATGTCATATATGTCTGACCGCAACAATGAAGCACCCCTGACAGCTAAATTTTTAGTTTTTGACTTTTATGTTTCAGTATTCATTACCGTATTTACTCGAATGTAACGGTAGCTTGTATTTTTTTTTCAGATTTTTGCTACATAAAGTCGACCCTCGCGTTACAATTGAATACTGAAATTGTATTTTTCTTCCTGGACGCAATGAAAAGTCACCCCTCGTGTTACAATCGTGGTCACGTTACAACTGACTAAATATTGTACTTTTGTGTCTGATAATCCTGAAACTGAATCGTAAGTGCTCCGGTGTTTTGTGTAATTAATTATGCCAAATTTTGGCGTCACTTTTAAACGCCCACCTAGAATTGCAAGAACGTGACCCACCGCGGTGGAGCCACAAGATAACGTGCGCTCAAGCTTTGCTGACTTTGACAGCGCACTGTTGAATTGGGGCTCCACGTGCGGGAAAGAATGAGATTATGAAAGGGAAAATAGACAACCACCCATTTGTAGCACAAAGCCACAAGGAAATCCATACGGATTTAAATAAAGCCTCTTAGTCGCCGAAAAATTCGTCCTGGTCCGGGAATCGAACCCGGGATCAACGCCTTTCCGGGGCGGTCGCTCTACCATTTGAGCTAACCAGGAAGCTAGCAATTGGCAGCGCGAGGGCGAATTCATAGACAACTCGAAGCAACTGGACACATATTGCAAATCAGTTTTGCGGAAACCCGCAAGGTGGCGGAAGGGTTAAGAAAGGGAAAATGGACAACCACTATCTGTTTTCTCTTTGACGGCAACACTCTGACGGCGACTGCCTGTCTCGTGCCCCCGTGGACCCACCGCCGCAAGACGGCCAGGATGATGACTGCTTCTTGGGAACCATAAGTGGCGACGACTTCGCTGAACAACAGCGATCCGACCCGGAAGTCAGAGGCTTTTTGGAATACCCCGAGGGCAAGACCGCCGTCGTTCTGAATGTATTCAAGCGGGCACTGGCGTCGTTTTTCTTAGACAGCGGCGTTTTCCAAAAGAAGAACTTCTCACCACTTCGAGCCAAGTACCTTCTCGTGGTGCCTTCAGCATTGCGACCAGAAGTCCTCCAGGCCCTGCACGACGACCCGACAGCAGGACACCTCGGTGTTTCCCGAATGCCGCGCCTTATCGTCGACGTCACCAGCTACGTAAGGACATGCAGAGACTGTTGCAAGGCACCGCCAATAAGACCAGCAGGCTTTCTTCAGCTGATGGAGCCACCTCGACGACCGTTCCAGAAGATCGGGATGGACCTCCTGGGCCCGTTCCCAACGTCGACTTGCGGTAATAAGTGGATTGTCGTAGCTACAGACTACCTGACCCGCTACGCCGAAACACGGGCCCTGCCCAAAGGCAGTGCCGACGAGGTAGCCAAGTTCTTCGTGAGAACATCGTCCTACGTCATGGCACCCTAGAGGTGCTCATCACGGACAGAGGTACCGCCTTTACTGCGTACCTAACTCAGGCGATTCTGAGATACAGCCAAACAAGTCCCCGCCGCACAACCACCTACCACCCAAAAATGGTCTCACCGAGCGCCTAAATAAGACCATCGCCGACATGCTGGCCATGTACGTCGACGTCGAACACAAGACCTGGGATGCCATCCTTCCGTACGTGACCTTCGCATATAACATGGCCGTTCAAGAAACGACGCAGATGGCGCTCTACAAGTTGGTCTACCCCAGTTAAAAAAAACAATTGGAACCAATTGGAAAATTTCCACCTGGTTTCAATTGGTTCCATTTGTGAATTAGTACACAGTTGGGCCATTTGGACCAATTGGGCCCATTGGTTGTATGCCAATTGGGTCAAATGGTGCAGTAGTACATAACCAATTGGGCCAATTGGCTGTATTCCAATTGGGCCGATTGGTTGTACTCCAATTGGGTCAAATGGTGCAGTCAGCACATAACCGTTTGGGCCAATTGGTTGTATTCCAATTGGTTGAAAAAAGGTGAAATTCCAGGATGAATTATACAGTAGAATTCAAGTTGGCCAGAACTTGCACAGATTTCAGCTGGTTGCTATCGCATGTAACTTAGCTGGTCCCTACTTTGATTGGCTCAGGACCTGCTGGTCCAGCCAACTGCGCACAGCCAAGGCAGCATGGGGGGGGGGGGGGGGGAACTCAGAATTTATTTGAACACTTGCAGCAGGTTTTCTTATAATTAGAAGATATCCTTAGATGAGCAGTGTGCTTGCGCGTATCCTTGTACACCACCTGAAAGAAATTAAGGCAATAATGACTCATCAAACGTACAGCAAACGTATAGTTTTACCAAATAACATGCGTGGCGTGAGCCATTCGCGTTGAGTAGTACAACGTTAAAATGGCCCTTAATTAGCCAGTCTGACAAGCACTCGCACAGTTTATGCTGTAGGAAAGCTATGTAGCGATTATTAACGTTCGCCGTCGCGGTGGTCTATTATTCACAGTGCTCGGCAAGCTGACACGAAAGAAACGAGTTCGATCCTGCCCTAAGCGGTCGCATTTCAATGGAGGCGAAATGCGACTCTTACGGCAACAGATTATTTTTCATTCAATACTACTTTCACTAGACGTCAAATGAATTCGCTTGCACATAATCGCTCGCGCTTTCTACAAAGACACATGTGCGCCGTAAGGCATAGGCATTACACAAAGGATGCTTACATAAACCGGCATGTAGTGTACTTCGCGCACTTCATCGCATACTGCAGCAAGGTACAATGACAACACACAAATACTCCGGACAAACGTTCGCTTACACTCCAAATATGTAAGTGCAATACTTACATGGAAGGATCAGAGCTGAGGAAATCGCGATGATCTTGAATCGACGCTGACGAAGCGATCACCACATGGTACAATCAATACAACACCAAACACCGCTCGAACACGCTGTTGTTGATTTGTAACACTTTCCACAGATAGAAGCGACCAAAAATAAATATCTCATATCAATGTCACCAAGGTTCCTCTAGCAAACACGCTGCACTACTGAACATGCCGCACGCACACATAGAAAGAGAGCAAGAGAGCACCACGACTAGCCGCTATGTACGAAACTACCAAAACTACGGGTCATAATAATACTTGACCGCCGCCTGTAATGCGCTTACCTGTAAATAAAAAAACGCCAGGCCTGCGCTGATACCGCAGCACAGTCACAGCGAAAGCTGGAAGAGCGGCGTTTCTAGTGCCCGTTGTAAGCTCTCTTGGGGCTACAATACAAGTACACTAGAACGGTACCCACTACGCCATAAATCACAATTTTTGTGAAGATGGGAAGCACCTACTAAGCCATTATTCGTCATCCGGCGGAGAAGCGAGGCACCAGCTACAGGTCTCTAAGGCATTATGTGCACTTTGTTGACGCGACGACTGACGACGATGAAGAATTATGGCTCAGCCCTGTGTAATGGGTTGGAAGGTTTAAACGGCCCACCAGTTATGTAATTTGCATTCGGTGACGCCCGGTCGCTATTACCCTCGCCCGTCATGCTGTATAACATACGTTGACGTGGGAGAGAGACGGAGGGGGGGGGGAAGAAATTTACTGAGACCCCGAGGAAATGGATCATGCGCTTATGGGCTTCCTTGGCAACCAATACAAGTGCACTTGCGAAGAACCCACTACGCTATAAATCATTGCAATTTTACTGAGACTCCGAGGAAATGGATCATGCGCTTATGGGCTTCCTTGGCAACCAATACAAGTGCACTTGCGAGGAACCCACTACGCTATAAATCATTGTAATTTTTGAGAAGTAGGGCACCAGGCACTGTGCCATTTTTCGTCATTCTACAGAGAGCCGTGGTACCTGCTAAACGCATGTAAGGCATTATGCGCACTTTGTTGATACTGTGCCTGATGACGATGAAGAATTATGGCAGAGCTCTTTGTAATGGGTTAGAAGCATTCAACAACCTACTCGTTGCGCAATTCGCATTGTTTGTCGCCTGGTTACAGAAATCGCGTGGTGCGACGCTTGGTGCTTATTTTACTCTTCTACCACGCCATATTGCATATGCTAATGTGGTTCCTTCCCGACATGAAGGCTGTATAGCACCTTTTTGCAAAGCAGTTTCAAGCACCGGCATGGCTCAGAGGTTGAATACTGGGCTTCCACGCAGAGGGCCCAGGTTCGAACCTCGTTCCATCCTGGAATTTTTTCTTATTTCGTTTTTTTTCTTATTTCGAGCGATACTGGTTACGGACACCGGCGGCGGCGGCGGCGGCGGCGGCGGCGGCGGCGGCGGACAACTACGGCACCAAACACGGCCGGTGAAATGATCTCATAACAGCTTTCGCTGTAAAAATGCAGCTTACTTTTTAATGTAATATTCATATTATAAAGTACGTTATGATGCAGCATTTGTATCGGACAACATCAAGAAAAAATACGAGACTACTGCTACTGAGATGCGACTACTGCTGCTGTCAACAAAAATGCCGGTATCGTAATGCCGGTAATGCTTATGCGGCGTTTGTCGAGGCGGCGCAAAGTTCACTGCGCTCCGATCGTGGCAGATAATGACGAATGTTGATCAAAAAATCCCTCTTCTCGTAGGAGAGTAACCGTTATGCTTTAAACATTAGCTAGGTTGTGCAACGACTCAGTATGGATTTTGTGTCGGTCGTGCGCCGATCTACGGGAAACGTCGAATAAAGGTTCGTTTTGTTCCAACGATATTTTTTGCAATACATTCATACGGGCTATATATCACGGCTGTAAAATGTGCATCTTCACGCCGTTTGAATTAATGCAACCAATTGGTGCTTGGCATAACAACTGTATATATAATTAAGCGCTTATTTCAACTTCGCAAGTAAACGAAGTCGAAGCACTTGATTACTCAAATTGCTTGATCGAATTGTGCACGCAAATTTCCAATGGAACCGCCTGGCCCAACTGAAAACGAGTGTTTCCATTTGGCAATGCCAGTTGATCCAAATGGCCCCCCAGGTGAAAATATTGCAACTGGAAACAACTGGCCCCAACTGGGACCAGTTCAACTGGTTTATGGTCAAATTCCCAGTTGGGACCCACTGGGACCGAATTCCCAACTGGGACCCACTGGCAACTGGTCCCAACTGGGAATTTGACCATAAACCACTTGACCTGGTCCCAGTTGGCACCCCAACTGGTCCCCACTGGGAATCCTGGCATAAACCACTTGATCTGGTCCCAGTTATTTCCACTTGCAATTGGGACCAGTTGGCAGTGGGTCCCAGCGGGGGCCAGTGGCTCTTACTGAGATCTCAATAAGAGCCAGTTGCACGTTACAAATGGTGTCCCATTAGGAACTACTGTCTAAAGCTGGTCCCATTAAAAATTAAACCTGATGTGGCTATTTAATTCCTGGGGCTCCAGTGCAAGATAAAAAAACAACCTTGGATACTCCAAATGTTTATTTTACAAACATTACACAGCACTCAAATTTTTTAGTGTTTGGCGGCAATCCTGAATTTTTTCCGTGAGATTCACGTATCCGTGACCAATGGGAGAGCGTTGCTGCAAAATAAGAGGTAACATATATGTTACATGCATGTCTCAGAATAGCCATATCAATTTAATATACACAGCAGACCAGCCTTCTAAAAATTCACACTACGAACACTATTCCAGAGATCATGTCGGATGTAATCCGATTTTTTTAAGTCGCTTACCTCAGCGGCAAAAACATAAGAACTACGGGCAGTAAGGCGATCGAAAGCATCTTTGTTTCCACTCGAATGTATGTACCCAGAGATGCAACAGGTTCGGGAATATTCATTTGCAGTGCAAAATACGGGCCCCTTTGCGCTTTCTTTAAAAGTCGCGGACGGAGCTACAAATTTGCACGACTATACTTTATAGTTATTTATCATGCCGTTCAAAATACTATTGCACGGCACTCGTTTTCTGTGATGCTCCAAAACAAATGGCAGAAAATTAGCATGCACTCCGCACAAACCCCTAAGCAAACATATTACAGAGCAGTGCCGCAAGAACTTGTTTACAATGCGGCGTTCCATCGTCTGAACACTCAAAACACTTTGCATTGCATTATATCTAGATGTTCTCTAGGATATTGAACAACTAGCACTCGAAGCATAAGTGATATATAGTTACCTTCAAACGGCGGCATCGCCGACAAGGCGCAGGCTTGCACAGCATTCCGCACACAATGGATCCACATATCCGTGTTGTCACAGGAAAAAAAAAAAACACTTGTCCGGCGTTCACCCATAAAGACTTCCAGAGCTGAAACTGTCGAACACAAATTCGACAAAACCTAAATTACGCACGCCATGACTGCACGTTCCTTTGAAAAACAACACAACTAAGCACCGCTTCCACGGACCACCACCACAGAACACTTCCACCACTCGGCAGCTAGCCCTCGTACACATGTGGCGTACGAAACTAGTATGGCTGTGTTTCTAAATTTTCTGCCTTTATTATCGAGCTTCTTTCTTCCATTAAATAGTGCGGAATTGGCATGAAATAATTCTTTTCAGTTTATTTTATGTGCAATCTTTATGTTTCATTACTTTACTGCTTCATTTGTTTGAACGTATGAGATACGAAACTGATGTGACGGCTGTCGAGGCAGTTGGGGAGAGAGCAGAGAGAGTGTGGCGTGCGTTTGTGTCGGCAGCATCGTAGCCGCTGCAGGGCTGCAGCATGTCGGCGGCAGTCTCGCAAGTGGTAGCTCTCGGCTCTGCTCGATTTTTCTTTGTCGTACGTACGGAAGTAATCGCTGTGCTGCACACAAGCCAATCGAGCAGGCATGCTCTCAGTGAGACAACGGCAATATTAACACCCCGATGTCAATCGGGCCCGCTTCGCCTGGGGGTACCCGCGATGGACGTAAAAAGATTGACAAAAGCTGATCACAGCAGTACTGATGCTGAAGCAAGCGTACGTTTGAGTGCACCGTGTTGCGCATTTGCGCAGCGGAATAATCGACGATAATACACGATTTAAAAAAACATATATCAGGTCAGATAAGACTGTTTATATTATTGTAATGGGGTTAAAACAACGCCACTAGCGTTGTTTTAACCCCATTATGTTTAACCCCAACGTTAGTAGCGTACAATTGGGACCATTTGCTTCCAATATAACTGGATATGGTTTCCAACTGGGACCAGCTGCCTCCAGTTCAACTGGTCATGGTTCCCGTTGGTGGCCAGTTGAGTTGTAACTGGGACCAGCTGCTAACTGGAACCAGTTGCAATTGGAGTCAACTGGAACCAGTTGAGTTGTAACTGGGACCAGCTGCTAACTGGAACTAACTGGTTGTAACTTGTGGGAATCGAGCGCGCCCTCCCCTTTGGCGCCTCGTTCCCCAGCTAGCGCGTGTGTTGGCCCCGCGCGGCTCGAGCGCCGGGGACCGCCGTTAATCGGCGGTATGGCGAGACCACGGCGGCAGCGCCAGGCCTCTTTGTCTGGTGCGAGCCATGCGTCGGCTTCCCGGCGCGCGGGCACGCGTCCGGGCATGCCTCGACATGCTCACATGCTCACGCCACCAGGCTAGCTTACGTCACTGCGCAACGCCTGTCCTCATTGGCCGCCAGTGACAACCCCCTTCCCCCTTGAGCTCGCTTCTGTCTGGCGCGGGCTTGTTCGCGTCAGATGCACTCAGGCCGGCACGAGAGGTTGACGCGCTGCTCTGGCAGGCGGCTTCTCGTCCGTGCGCTCGACTGCTGCCCTTTGTGTGGTTGTAGTCTTAGCGCCGTTGGCAAGCGTACTCGATCGGTCTTGCGGAGTTCCCTTTTACGGCCTGCAAGCCCGTGACTGTCGTACTGTGCTGCATCTTGGGTTAATAAACCCGTGTTGTTTGACATCCTGCTTCGAGTGCCTTTTCTGCGCCGTGCCGGAGTCGACGAACCCGGCCGTAGTGTCTTTGTTCGCTACGGCAGTGGAGAACGTCGCGTCCCTTGCCGGTCGCCTCGTAGGGTAAGCGTCTCGCAAACCTATCTCCACATAACTGGCGCCCAACTTGGTTTCGGCATGGCAGCGGAGCAGTCCCTCTCGAGGCGCTCGTTCCTGCTCGATCCCGTGGCGACGGACTTGATCTCGTTCGATGCGGACGACGCCGGCAGCACGAGGTAAGCTCGCCTTAGCGGCCCTCGGCTTTCGGCCACCGGGAGAGATCCCGTCTTTGGGTCCTCCTTTGGTGATAACCGCTCGAATGTGGACTACAGTCCTAGCCCCGCCAATTTCGGGTTTTCTCAGCTGGTCGAGACACACGCGGAGCACGTGCTTTCGGGCCCCTCCAATGCGTCGTCTCCGCTCGCTGGCCTTCCTTTGTTAGCGGCGCAGCTGAGTGACCAAACCGCCGCACCGGAGCGTCCCTACTTAGGCCACATGGTGCTGGCATTCACACGCTCGCTGTCCCATCGTTGTCACGAGCGTGAAGGGTTGACAGTGCCGTCCGCGAGCCAGCTCGCATAGGCAACACCGTCGCCGCGTTTTCCGACGATCATGTTCCTCATGCGCGCCTGGGCGACGTTTTCGGCAATTGTGAGTAACCGCGCTCCGTCGTCGATTCGTTTGCCCGTCGTGTGAAGTATCGTGCATCCGTCGGTGCGGAAACCCTTCTCTTCTCTGTGCCGTTTATTGGCCCCGTTGGGTCTGGCGTGCATGGCGGAGAACAGGCGTGCGACCCTCGAACGGCGGCGCCTGCCTCGGAGCCGCTGCACACAACTGCGGCACGGCTCCAGGCAAAACATTGCCTTCCATCTCGCGAGCAGAACCGCTGTTTCGTGCGGCACTTCGCGTTTGGTGGTGCGCTGGGAGAATCGCGCGCGCCGACAGCGCTTTGTGCATCTCCCTGGTCTTTCGCTGCCCGTGATTCTCGGTCGCGTCTTTCTCGCGCGCACGGGTATCGTGATTGACTTCCCAAGCGGTGGTTACAGGGTCGTCCCTTTCGGCGCCCTACTACCATTTGCAACCCTCGTAGTGGCTACCGCTGCCTTTTAAGTTCGGGACGCCACTCGAGATTTCGCTCGCCGGTAGCTTGAGTGCTATGTCAACATAGTGCCATTGGTGGAGGAAACGAACCCCATGGCGCTAGTCTGGCTTAAGCGCTTGCGCGAGCATTCGGGCCGCCTCCCGCGCTGGGCGTTGACTTTGCAGCGGTACAACTTCGTTGTGCGCTACCGGAAAGGGAGTTCAAACGTCGTGGCTCACGCCTTGCCGCGTGCCCCCGTTTCGGTGTGACACTAGTGTTCGCCACTCCCGAGAGCAATCGCATCGAGTAGACTCCGGGGCCTCTGGCTCCAATGGGTCGAAAGGAGCGAACCCCGACGGCGAATTGACTTTTCGAGTCGATCGCCTCGGGTGAGCACGTCACTTCAGCCGGTATTCTGTTAAGCAGAAAAGAGATACCAAAGGCACAGCAGTGCGATCCGTTTTGGGCTCCAAGAGCAGTGCGCCCAAGGAGCGGGCGCGTATTGACAGTCTGGTATTGCTGTCGGCGCCGTGTGCCGTTTACGCAGTCTGGTATTGCTGCGGGCACGTTGGATTCGCATCTGTTTGTCGCCGGCGGACTTCTCCTGCGCTCCACATCCCACCAGAGGAAGCTCCCCAGGAGTCTTTTAAGGTGGGGGTACCCCGCAGTCTAAGGAAAACCACCCTCGGCTATTTCCACGACTCGCGGTTGGCCGGACATGCGAGTGGCCGTAAGACTTACCAAAAGTTTCGCCGCTGTGCTACCTGGCCAGGCATTAAACGTGACGCTCTTCGCTCCACGTGTGACAATGCGTGAAGTCTCGTGCGGGCAAGCCCCCCGGGCCCATGCAGCCGCCCCTCAAACCCTTTCGTTGCCCGCAGCAGCGACTTGGGAGAGGGGGAGGCGGTCACACAACCGCAGGAAAACCGTAGAGCTGGCCCCAAGTCACGCCACCGGTATAACCAGCGGAAACGCACCTAAGCAACCTTTCTCCCACTGACAGGTAGCTGGACTTTATTCCATACCATGACAGTGAATGGAGAATAACCGCTAAGGTGCGGCGGCACACGTCTGGAAGTGGTAGAAGGCCCTCTTGGCCGAAAATACCCTCTGACGTGTTGTCCAAGCCATAACCTGGCAAGCGCCCCCTTTTGTGGGCAGCACTGTCAGGCAGGCACCCCTTTTTGGCAAGCCCGCTATGCCGGGGGCATTTCTGTCCACTCCTGCATCGTCCCGTCGTCTCCCTGCGCCTACCGTGCCACCAGCCTGTCGCTGATCCTGTGGCCTGCTGTTCCCTGGTCCTTCCTGCTGTGGTCTCGTTCCTGCTTTCTGGCCTGCAGACACCACCACCCTGCCTAACCCACCTGGCAGCTTCGGCAGCCGCCCTCGGCGGCTAGTCCGCCCACTGAAGCTTCGGCCCAGGTCGGAGCGTGGTCGCTCCGGCCTCCGTTCCTGGCTGCCTGCTGTTCCAGCTTGCTGTTCCTGGGTGGCCCCCGTCCCAGCGACTTTCGGCGGTTGGCTGCCGCACGCAACTTGCAGCCACGCCTCGTACGTTCCCGGCTGCGAACCTCAACAGACCGGTGAACTTCAAGCGGGCTGGCTGCCCGCCCTTGTGCAGTCTTGACCCCGGGGCTGCGGACCTTCTTCCGGCAGTGGGCTCTCCCTGGTGGTGGAACTTCCGGTGGAACTTTTGTGTGGCCATGGCCGACTTATGGACTTGTACCTCCGGGAAGACGACACCCCCCCCTGTTGGACTTTGCCCCGTTGGCCAGCCCCCTTGCGGCTGAGCTGACCTTGCCACTTGGCCTCGGACAGCCTCTTTCACAGGCTGGCCTCGGTCTTTAGGAGGGGGGAATGTGGGAATCGAGCGCGCCCTCCCCTTTGGCGCCTCGTTCCCCAGCTAGCGCGTGTGTTGGCCCCGCGCGGCTCGAGCGCCGGGGACCGCCGTTAATCGGCGGTATGGCGAGACCACGGCGGCAGCGCCAGGCCTCTTTGTCTGGTGCGAGCCACGCGTCGGCTTCCCGGCGCGCGGGCACGCGTCCGGGCATGCCTCGACATGCTCACATGCTCACGCCACCAAGCTAGGTTACGTCACTGCGCAACGCCTGTCCTCATTGGCCGCCAATGACAACCCCCTTCCCCCTTGAGCTCGCTTCTGTCTGGCGCGGGCTTGCTGCGTCAGATGCACTCAAGCCGGCACGAGAGGTTGACGCGCTGCTCTGGCAGGCGGCTTCTCGTCCGTGCGCTCGACTGCTGCCCTTTGTGTGGTAGTCTTAGCGCCGTTGGCAAGCGTACTCGATCGGTCTTGCGGAGTTCCCTTTTACGGCCTGCAAGCCCGTGACTGTCGTACTGTGCTGCATCTTGGGTTAATAAACCCGTGTTGTTTGTTGACATCCTGCTTCGAGTGCCTTTTCTGCGCCGTGCCGGAGTCGACGAACCCGGCCGTAGCGTCTTTGTTCGCTGCGGCAGTGGAGAACGTCGCGTCCCTTGCCGGTCGCCTCGGTAGGGTAAGCGTCTCGCAAACCTATCTCCACAAACTGGTTGCTAACTTTCACTCTGGCATGAATTGTTCTTAAATGCTTCGCATTTAAAAACAATTCATGCCAGAGTGAAAGCTCAATGTATGACAACTTCTAAAACGGCAATATTATCAACAGTAGTGCTCTACTTACCGAGAAATTAAGCTAAATGTATCACATGATGAGCTCCACGAGTGGGACATTTTCGAAGTGATTCCGATGACGTATGAGAGTCTGCCTACAATAAATCAGTAGTAATCAAACTAGCAGCAATAAAAAAAAGAACCTCCCGTGCATCAAAAGACGTAATAAAATGCTGTTTGTTCGTTTCCGTTTGATTCATGGAAAAAAGGACCTCTGTGGCGTTGCCATGGGGAACGGCGCGCGTTGTTCAAAGGTTCCGTTTTCGCCGAACTGCGCTTCGCCCGGCGCCTGCTTCGTTCACGTGGTCGCGTCTCAGTGGTAGTTTCGGGATCGCGCACTGCCGCGTGTGTTTTGCGCGCTCGTGAAAGTCGCTCTGACAGAAAGTTCGACAAAATGCCGCATGCAACGACGCCGGCACTACGAGCCCTCAGCAGCATACCGCGTTCATCGGGGCTCAAGTCGCTGAATTGGAGCCCAACGTCGCGAGCCAATGTCTCGTTGTCAAGTTCTCCGTCCACATCCATTGCGGCGATTGCGGCAAGCTTCGACGGCTTCGATGGCCGTTGTTGCTGCTGTGGGTCCCGCTACTTTCGCTCGGCTGCTACTAGTGTCGGCGGCCGCACAGTAAAGGCGGGCAACGTTGGGCACGGCAGCAGTGACGTATGAAAGTCGGATTTCAGGCGGGTGATTTGAAGTGCGCTAACGCGATGCGGACCACTGAAACGTGATTTTATTTCAAAATAAGCACTTCCTTGGCATAAAAGTAGCACTACGAGGTTTCTGGACCGCTATTTCAACAATCAACATCGACCTAATATTTGCCTTTAGTGTCCCTTTAAGGAGGCGATCACAAGAGCACTCAGACGTAGGCGGCTAGATAGATATAGATGGATACGTAGATAGAAACACTCAAAGTGCCTGGGGATCGCTAAGATATGCTTTGCATTCAAAATGTAAATCCAGTATTAGCGATCATTTGAGCAGCCACTTTGACTATGCACCTTTAGCACTAAATAAATTGACTCATTCATTTATTTCTCAATACAAAGCATAAGAATGAAAAGAAAGAGGAAGTAGGCACATTTCACGAACATTATTATTCGCTTCCTACCTGTCTAGTGAATTGCTTTTCCAAATGTCCCAAATGTAGTACGTGCACATATGTCCTGTGCAGTGTTGGTGCTATCCACTGATCCATCACTCGTTACAGGTGAGTGCTTAGTACACGCTGGGATGATTCATCACAGGTTTCAGGTGATAAGTAGTGGGCGAGCAACGGCAGCTTATTCCTCGGAGCTTGTCTTTCGACCCTCACAAATGTGTTCGCTTGCTGAAATGTTCACTTCTGGATGAGGCTTATCCTTCTCGTCAACTGTTACACAAATGAAGTGCTTATGTCACTGCAACCTCTTTATCTCTTTCGAAGCATGAACCAAGTTTCCTTTTCAACATAATACCACAGTCTTGATCAAACAGCGTGACGCGACGGGACACGAATGAAGTGAGACGAACAAGCGCAGACTAACAGCTCGGTTTACTGAAACATGAAATCAGCCTTTTTAAATGTCTCAGCCCACATGACATGTCCCCCTAGGGATTAGCACTGTAACAACTAAAAGACGTGAAAAAAAAAGGGACACGCAACAGGCCATGAAAAAAGCATGAAAAAGACACGATGTGCACGAGACAACACATACTCGCGTTACGTGTCGTTTCAAATGCGAAGCATTTCTTAGCGAACTTCTGCGGCTTTGAGCGTATATCTATCTATCTATCTATCTATCTATCTATCTATCTATCTATCTATCTATCTATCTATCTATCTATCTATCTATCTATCTATCTATCTATCTATCTATCTATCTATCCATCCATCCATCCATCCATCCATCCATCCATCCATCCATCCATCCATCCATCTATCTATCTATCTATCTATCTATCTATCTATCTATCTATCTATCTATCTATCTATCTATCTATCTATCTATCTATCTATCTATCTATCTATCTATCTATCTATCTATCTATCTATCTATCTATCTATCTATCTATCTGTCTGTCTATCTATCTATCTAGCTCTGTCTGTCTGTCTGTCTGTCTGTCTGTCTGTCTGTCTGTCTGTCTGTCTGTCTGTCTGTCTGTCTGTCTGTCTGTCTGTCTAGCCGCCTACGACTTCGTGCTCTCTTGGCGCTTTCGTTAATGGGATGTATACCAAAATTGGTATGGCATAAATGACTGTCTGACGAACCTAAATCACAAGTCATAACACAAAAATCCTGATATACATGTCATGCACGGCATGATTTACATGCCACGGTGTTGGTGCTCTTGCGGCCGTTTCGTTAACGCGATATATACCAAAATTGGTATGGCGTGACAAGAGTGTATGACAAACATAGGTGGCAGGTCCCACCATGCAAATTATGACACGCATGTCATGTATAGCATGATTTACTTGACATGGTCTCGGGGCGCCTCGCGGTCGTTTAATTTGATGGATATATATACCAACATTGGTACGATGAGACATTTCCGCGTGGCGAACACAAGTGACAGGTGGTAACATGAAAATCATGACATACATGTCATGTACGCTATAATATAAATGCCCACCTTATTGTGCGCTTGTGGACGTTTCGCTATCTTGACATGTACCAAATTTCGTATTGCATGACGTGACTGTATGAAGAATATATATCACGGGTGGTAACATGAAAATCGTTATATGCACGTCATGTACATCAGGATTTACATGCCACGCTCATGGTGCGCTCGCGGCCGTTACGATAGATTGATATGCACCAAAATTGGTATTCCTTGATGTTACTGTACGACGAACATAAATGACAGGTGGTAAGATGACAATCGTGACATGCATTTCATGTACAGCATGATTTACATGCCACGGTGTTGGTGCTCTTGCGGCCGTTTCGTTAACGCGATATATACCAAAATTGGTATGGCGTGACAAGAGTGTATGACAAACATAGGTGGCAGGTCCCACCATGCAAATTATGACACGCATGTCATGTATAGCATGATTTACTTGACATGGTCTCGGGGCGCCTCGCGGTCGTTTAATTTGATGGATATATATACCAACATTGGTACGATGAGACATTTCCGCGTGGCGAACACAAGTGACAGGTGGTAACATGAAAATCGTGACATACATGTCATGTACGCTATAATATAAATGCCCACCTCATTGTGCGCTTGTGGACGTTTCGCTATCTTGACATGTACCAAATTTCGTATTGCATGACGTGACTGTATGAAGAATATATATCACGGGTGGTAACATGAAAATCGTTATATGCATGTCATGTACATCACGATTTACATGCCACGCTCATGGTGCGCTCGCGGCCGTTACGATAGATTGATATGCACCAAAATTGGTATTCCTTGATGTTACTGTACGACGAACATAAATGACAGGTGGTAAGATGACAATCGTGACATGCATTTCATGTACAGCATGATTTACATGCCACGCTCATGGTGCACTCGCGGCTGTTCCGCTAGCTTGATATACACCAATATTCGTACTGCGCAACGCGACATATGATGAAAGTTAATGGCAGGTGGCGGCATGACAATCATCACCTGTATTTCGTGTGCAGCATGATGTATTTCGTGTGCAGCAGTGGCCGCGCCCCGCAAGTACGGACGTTCCCGGCGCAAGACCCCTTCCGAAGCAAGCCACCGAAGGCAGTCCCCGGAGGGCCACATCAGCGATTGAACGCCATGCGGGGCGAAGGAATCGACGACGACGTTAGGCCTAACGGGTCTAGCAGGCAAGCCTCGGTGGACGACGACCTCTGTTGACAGGTGACGGCTAACTCGTCACACAAGATAGTCGAGGGCGGATCGTGGAGGAGATCGACGTTGACTGGACTAATGCACAACGAGGTCGAAAGCATTAAGTAAGAGCGGCGCAACGAAGTAGCGATCGTGATGATAGACTTGTGAACCTATGTTAGCAGAAGAGGACTGTGAGAAAGATTTACTGCTTAGATTGAAGAGATTGTTTAAGTTTGCTTATTGTTGCTTGTCATTTTTGTATATTTGTATATTTTTGGGGTGCCGTGGCTTTGTGTGATAAATGTTGTTCGCCAATAACCGAGTCTTTCACTAAGTACATCGCACCGGGCCACCCGAAATTCGTGACACACGCTCATGGTCCCCTCGCGGCAGGTTCGCTAGCTTGGTATACCCCAAAACTGGTACTTCGTGACGTGGCTGTATCAACACAAATTACAGGTGGTAACATGGAAATTATGACGTGCATGTCGTGCAGGGTATGATTTACATGCCACGATCACGGTTTGCTCGCGGCTGTTTGGCCAGCTTGGTATACCCCAAAATTGGTATTTCTTGACGGGACTGTATCATGGACATAATTTAGAGGTGGTAAGATGAAAATTATGACATATGTCACGTAGGGCGTGATTTACATGCCACGCTCATGGTAATTGCTCGCGGCTGTTTCGCCAGCTTGACATACACCTATATTGGTATTGCGCGACGCGACTGTATGATGAACACTAATGGCAGGTGGTGACATGACAATCATGACATGCATTTCATGCGCAGCATAATTCATATGCCACGCTCGTGGTGCGCTCGTGGCCGTTTCCCTAGCTTGATATACACCAAAACTGGTACTGCGTGACGTGACTGTATGACGAACATAAAGGACAGGTCCTAACACGCAAATCGTAACATGCATGTCATGTACCGCACAGTTTACATGACGCTGTCCTGGTGCGCTTCCGGCTGTTTTGTTCGCTGGATATAAACCAAAATTAGTATGGCATGACACGAGCGCGTGATGATCATAAATGACAGGTCATGCATTGTACATACCAGAATATACGTTTCATTATATAAAAAATTGTACATGCATGCATGCATGACAAACTTGGGATATATAGTAAATTAGATGTCATGACATGAATGGCTTCATTTCCATCGAAGAGAAACAAGGCGATGTATACAGCTCTCTACTGGCTGCTTCGCATTACATCGATTCAGAGTGCGTGGAATCTGCCGAATCTTTTTATGGCTTCTAATTGTTACAGTGTTAACCCCTATGGGGACATGTCATATGTGATCTGAGACTTTAAAAAGACTGATTTCATGTTTCAATAAACCTAGCTGTTAGTCTGCGCTTGCTTGTCTCACATCTTTCGTGTCCCGTCCCACCACGTAGTTTGACCAAGATGAACCAACTTGCCCAACTTTCTACGATGTAAAGTTCACTAGGGTAACTGTTTGGGCTTGTTGGTTTAGCATGACACGGGTTGAAAGCGCAAAAGACGAAGACAGACAAGAGGCTTGACACACACGAGCGCTCGTGTGTGTAAAGCCTCTTCTCTGCCTTCGTCTTTTGCGCTTTCAACCCGTTTCTACGATGCTTATTCACAACACCATAAATTGTGTTTTTCAAGGATACACGAGCTTACGACATCTGAAAGTTGAGTTAGATGGTCGGAAGACATCGTAAAAAATGGGCGTGCAGACACGAAGGCAAATATAACACAATATCGAGAAGCCACATTGTATGCAGGAAAATCTAGCACTAGGTGATGGTTTCACTTTTGTTTTCAACGCGATGTCGCCAATGTGTTGTCAAAATTGTTCATTGCAGCTCAAGCTCATCTAACCGTCATATCTTTACCGAGCAGTTTCGGTACTGCTTGTTTAGCAAAACTGAAATCGCTGAACGCAGACGTGTGGATTATGGCGGTTAGCACTGTACCAGTACACGGTAGCCCAGTGCAATTATGATTTTCTGAAACTTTAAGCGGTATGCTGAACGAACGCGAAAACAAATTTGCTCTATTTCAGACTGCAAGTTTTGTTAAATAGATTGCTATTTCTGTTTTTGTATGTTCAACTCTGACTGACAGCGTTGCTTGCTTACTTATATACTGTTACGTTCACGATTTCCAATAAATAAAGTAAGCTTGTACTTGCTTAGTGTGTTTTTTGAAAGTTAAGGCCTCTCGGTACAAAAACGTATTGAGTACGTACCGCATTGATGACCTCGAGGCCGCAAAGACGAAGCCGCTACATTTTTCGTCGATTACATGGACTGTGGAAAACGAGAATGATTGACATACATTCGAACTATCGCGAACAATCAAAACCCTCTTCAAACTCGGTACGTGCGAGCACTCTCTCTATATTGTGGTTGTATTTCTTGACCATGTTCTAAGAAAGTGCATCGGCGTGCTTTGCCTGCAAAAAAGATAAATCGTGAAGCAGTGGTGGTGCCGGCATGTGAAATTTGCACTGTCTCTTACCGAGGCTTAAAGTAAATGTTAGCGGATGAGCTTCGCGCAACAAGAAGTCTACCAGTATCATTGATGTACAGGAAGCCACTGTAACGACGACGCAAAGACGATCAACATGTACTTTATTTACAACACGAGGCACGATAACCCACGGTCGGTATTAACGACACTCGGTGTGGAAGGCAGCGCAGCTGCTACGCATTCATTACAGCACCCATCCGATGGACAAAGGTGCGTCCGACATCGAGATGGACCGCACACATAAGGACACGCTACTCAACTTAAGGTCGCACAAAAATTTTGTATCTTTTCCGCAGTAAGACTCATCGTGTCTGGAAAACTCGTTCGCTCCAGCGGTTATTTGGAGCCGTTTTTACAGACTCCAGTGGCAGTCTCTGTTTTACGGAGCAACGTGAAACCCAAGGCGGCTCGAATGTAAACGCAGCTGGCCAAGAGACATCACTTTTCCATGTCCTCAAAATCGTCGTCGCCTTCATCGTCCACGAAAACTACGTCACGAGTCTAGGGGCTCACATATTCGTGACGTAGGTGGTGGTTGTTCGTATACACACAAGCCAAGTTGATGTCGCGAGGTGACCTACACAGCATCGTCAGAGTCGCGCTGAACTGCTTAGCTTACGCCAACGGCAGACAGAAATACTTTTGAGTGCTCCGCTGGAAGCAGTTTTTGGAGCAGTCTCGAGGCCTCGAGAAAATGTGCTACAGGTTCGTAACAGGTGTGCCTTGTGGTCTCCATCCCTTTCATAGGATTCTTGGGCCATCGCATATCTGAAAGAGAAAAATACGACACTTGGTCAGCTGCCTTTTGATCAGATCTTTTTTGGACCACCTTTCCCGGCATCAAAAGCACCATTTTCGAAGCTGCGGTTTGTCTTAGGCTCACCGTAATTAGGCGCATGACAACTATCGGCGAACGTTGGCATACTGACTCGGTGCATTTCTCTACGTTCCGCCCCACTGACTAAATGACAAAATGCACAAGTTCAGGTGGAGGCTTGAACAGATGAAAAACAACGGCTGTCGCTGAAGCCAAATATTCGACAAGTGTCTTCTTGAAGACACTTGTCGAAACGTGGGTTCCCCCCCCCCCATGTTCAAGGATTTTTCTGACGATTGCAATGACACATGCTAGCCGATCACTGGTGATGCTGTTGAAGCAGCTCAGCATGATGAACAAGTGATACGCACTCCCCGTCGTAGTGACATGACATTGCCCACGTGATGGAAAAGTACACTGCATTATGAGGGTGGGGTGAGTACGCAGAGACTTAGCGTAATAAGTTTAAGAAAATTTCGTTGAGCCAATATGGCAAAAATTGCGGGCAGTTTTGCACTAAGTCGCACAAAGCTTGGCACAGCGAAGCACTGGCCCGTCGCCGCTCCTCCCCGTCGACCGACACATCCAGCTTCGAGATGCGCGGCGTCCTCCTCGGACGTACGCATAGGCGTGCGCACAGGGAGGGCAAGGGGGGGGGGCGGCCGCCCCCCCTAATCACCTAAGGGGGGGGGGGCAAAATCTGCCGCATACATTGACCTCCCTAGTCACCTAAGAGGAGGGGGGGGCGCAAAATTTGCCTCGTACATTGACTTAGTAGGGGGAGGGCGCTGCGATGAACCTTCGCCCCCCCTGATGGGGAACCCTGCGCACGCCTATGGACGTACGCACTTTCTTAGGACGCCCCATGGCTGTCTCGGCACGATCAGCCTCAGGCAGGCTATGCATTATAGAGCGGAGGTTGCGCGCGATGTCACCGTCGGTGGGCGTGGCTTAGCTACCGCGCATACGCGGCTGAGCCAGGTGGTGCGGTACCAACGGAAGGGTGGGAAAACGGATCCAACCCTTCCGTTTTCCCAGCCTTCCGTTGATCTCTCTGCACTTCCTTCTCTCTATTTCTATCTTTCTCATTCTTTCTGTGCTACGCTTTACCATCTCCCCTGCTCCTTTCCCTCCTCACCATCACATCTCCCCTCTACAAGCTCACTTCCCTTTCCCACCCCCTTGCTGTATTACACTATGCAAGGCTATGCTATGCTATACTAGCGTGCCTGGATAGCCGAGTGGTTAGGACGCTCGCCTTCGGATAGGGGGTACACGGGTTCAAATGAGGCCTCGTGAAGGTTTGTTCCGGCAAAAAATTTACCTTTTAATTGCGAAGCATTTCTTAGCGAACCTATGGCTGTTTGAGCGTATCTATCTATCTATCTATCTATCTATCTATCTATCTATCTATCTATCTATCTATCTATCTATCTATCTATCTATCTATCTATCTATCTATCTATCTATCTATCTATCTATCTATCTATCTATCTATCTATCTATCTATCTATCTATCTATCTATCTATCTATCTATCTATCTATCTATCTATCTATCTATCTATCTATCTATCTATCTATCTATCTATCTATCTATCTATCTATCTATCTATCTATCTATCTATCTATCTATCTATCTATCTATCTATCTATCTATCTATCTATCTATCTATCTATCTATCTATCTATCTATCTATCTATCTATCTATCTATCTATCTATCTATCTATCTATCTATCTATCTATCTATCTATCTATCTATCTATCTATCTATCTATCGATCCATCCATCCAGCCGCCTACGTCTGGGCGCTCTCCTGGTCGTCTCCATAACTTGTAATATACCAAGATTGGCATAGCAGGGGATCATTGTATGACGAACACGATTCATTGGTCATGACATGAATAACGCAAAATACCTGTCGCGTACGTCATGAAACCCTTTCTCTCAGTCACGTGTGGCACATACCCGCATACCAGAGTTCATGTTTTGGGGGTATGTGCCACAGGTGATACACAGTATCAGCCAACACAGTAACCGCGAACACACATATTAACACGCAAGGAAAGGGATTATAATAATAATAGTAGGGGGTTTATGTACCAAAACCACGATATGATTATCAGAGACGCCGCAGCGAAGGGCTTCGGAAATTTTGACCATCTGGTATTTAACATGTAGCGAGATCGCACAGGACACGGGCATCTAGCATTTGGCCTCCATCGAAATTCGACTGCCGCGGCTGCGATCGAACCCGCGACCTTCAGGTCAGCAGCCGGGCACCCTAACCTCTACACCACCGCGGCGGGCGCAAGGAAAGTAAGAGAGCTAAAGACAGAACACCCCTGGAAGACGCTCAACTATCATCCACTCGTCCACGTGGTCCGCAACGTGGACCACGTGGATTACGCAAAAACCGGGGTCAATGCTTCCTACAATAAGTCTGCCGAGAAAACCAGGCCTCTCATCATTACCGGTGGCTTCAAAATTGATTTATCAGAACCCAACAACGCCTGGCCCATATACTGGATGAAATACGGCTTGGATGTGGACAGCGCATCAAAAGACTTCGCTGCCACGTCCAGGACAGGAGACATCATAGATCATTTCATCGTAGGAGGCATCCAGGATTTCCATCAGCGTTTCTGCACCTCGCACTTCGCTACACTTAGACCCCTCGTAGCCGGGATCACGAACGGATCCGATTAACAAGTCTGGTCCGGCTGCTGGTGTTCACTGATCACGGTGATGATGACCTTGTTCAAGAACTGTCAAGAACCCCTTCTGCACATACACACGGGTTCGTGAAACGTGCGTGCTTTCTTCGTCATAACGGACAAGTATAAGCATAACAACTGTAATTGTGACTGTAACAGCCGCAACTGTGACTGTAACGTATGTGCAGTGCACCTGCGTGTGCCACTCGGCTGTGTATATATCTAGGGAGACTTTCCTGAATGAAGCTTAGTTGCGAGTAACGCCTGTCCTGTGCATCTGTGTTCCTTCTTTGTCCTGTTCAGATTCGCGCTATCCAGTGTTGAATGATATGAGCACTACATACAGCTCACCGCGTCTGGTGTTGGTAACGCGCATGTTGCTGTTGACATCGTTACGCAACTGTAAACAACGTACTAGTTACCATAGGCGTGCGCAGGATCAGCATTAGGGGGGGCAAAGGTTCATCGCAGCGCCCCCCCCCCCGACCCTACTAAGTCAATGTATGGGGCAGATTTTGCGCCCCTCCCCCTCTCTTAGGTGACTAGAAGGGTCAATGTACGGGGAAGATTTTGCACCCCCCTCTTATGTGATTAGGGGGGGGGCGCCCCCCCTGCCCCCCTGTGCGCACGCCTATGTTACAGCCCAATGCGCTTAGACACCCTTAGCAGGGGCGTAGCCAAGGGGGCGGGGTTGGGGGGGTTCAAGCCCCCCCGAAATTTTTCAGTTTTGCTTGCGTATATATACACGCACACATACAAACGCACGCACGAACATACATAAAGTATGGTTGAACCCCCCCCCCCCCCGAAAAAAATTTCTGGCTACGCCCCTGACCCTTAGTCATAAAATGTTAAACCGTGAGCAGTTCTGGAAACGCATTCATGACAGTTGCGCAGATGTGAGATAATTTGTGCGGCACCGTTCAGTATAAACGTTTCGACTTGCTCTAGGTCTAGCTGTTCACTACACGCGATGCCCGCGGCCCATGGCTAGGTCCTATTATTCTGGGCCGATTATTTACGCGTTCACAAAAAGAAGATTGCTCAGGAAAATTTTCGTTGCGCAAATTTTCTTTCTTTGCTCTTTTTGTTGTTGCCTACCTCCAGAAGCTACTGTCATAGGCTGAGGATCTTCGCGACAACTGCGAAGTCTGCTTGCATTGCTTGACGCTCCTCAAGGAAAACCTGTCTACATCTAACCGCGATGAGGTAGACCAGGCATTTCTTCAGGAAGAAGAAGCGATTGATATCTTGAACAGGCGCGCCCATCTTTCCTCTGATGATTGTAGGCGAGGTTGTAGGCTGCAAACTGCTTACACGTTAACTATTTAGAGGGCGGCAGCAGCACACTTTTACACACGCTAGACACAAATAAAATTTTAGAACACATTTTTCTTGACGAAAAGCCACCAGAGCAAGGTTTTGCTGCAGGAAAATAATTAAAACTAGATTTACGTGCGATGAAAGCTGATGACATCAGTCGCGCTGAAGTGAGCACACATTGCAAGGGTCATTTTGGCCAGTTATATCTCGTAAACAAAGCAAATAAGGACATGTGATATTAAAATCGTGTGTTCACTGACATAAGCGCTCTTCGATAAAAAATTGTCGTCAAGATTGAGACCGGAGTTTTTTTATTTTATTTTTTGAAAACGTACTTTTTTGAAAAAACTCGTTTCTTTATATATTTTTGTCTTTTTTGCGCTGCCTGTCGAAAAATGATCTTCCGTATAAATGTTGCAAAGGCTCTTTTCTATATTTGACATTGTTTTCAAGTTTCTGTTTGTAATAGCAAAGGCGCCAAGGCGCCTCAAACTTAGGACCCTTTTTTGATTTCGGCCGTGTTTGCCATTTGTTCACATTTTCTTCTTTTCGAGGACAGCATAAAAAAGCATGGATGTAATTCAGAGTAATCCGTATTAAAACCAGCAAAAAAATTTTCGACACATCATTTATAGTTCGCGCTAAATTCGGCCGTGAAATCCGAAAACATTGCAGTGAGCAAAAGCAGGAGGCCCGCGCCGCCACCTTCAAATATTTTTTTGGCGCGCTGGGAGCGTTTCTTGGAAATAAAATTTTCGGTTCCGTGCACTTTGAATGTGCCCACATGACATATAAATAACCCAGGCAAAACAAAAATTGCGACCGGACAGGCATGTTCGATCGCTCGTGGAATCACCCTTTCTGATATTCTATCCCCACGTGTTCGTATATTTGCTATGAATAAAGAATTAATTTCATTAAAACTAAAGACCATGAAAAATCAGCAGTTGTGCCGTGTACGAATGCAGCCGATGGGCAAAGCTCCTTAGAAATAGGACGCAAACGACTATGTACGTTTTCAAACTGTGTATTGCCCCACGCGCCTTGTTTTTCCCCTTTTTTTTTTGCGCCGACGCCGCATCTATGTTGCAGGGAGGTTCGACGGCGGGGTGCGGACCTAAGGAGCTTCGCTCCTAAAGGGGTATTCAGACGGGGGGAAATGCTCGGGGGATAAAGGCGGAGCCTAGTGACGTCAGCTCGCGAGGAGAAGTCTCCACAAGTGCCCCCCACTCACACGGACGGGGCGAACGGAGGCAGAGACCAGTGTTACCAGACTACTCCTTTAGCTTGTACCGCCCGTTTCACCAGCTGCTGACGACGATGACCCCAGCTACAGATGACCCCAAACTGTAGACTGGACACCCACTGCCGCTCTCTGCAGGAGCAAGTGCAACAATGTGGCCAAACAAGAGCCCGAAATACCGCTATATCCCCCACCGCCGGGGGATTGTTTGTCCTGTCGGGGAAGAGGTCCCCGTCTCCCCCGAGGAGGCGCGGGGGGGTCACGCCCACTCGCTAATCCGTGACGTCGCGGTCACGTGATCCGCAATCCCCTCGTCTCCCCCGAGCATTTCTCCCCCGTTTGAATACCCCTTAACAAGGTGCCGGAGTATCTGAGTCTTCCAGTGGACAAACTCTTCACAGCGTAGACAATGCAGCTGTCCAGAAATGGACGAACCCACTTCCACGGTTTTTTTTTTTTTTTTTTGAGGAGCGAAGGTCCTTAGGCCCGCACCCCGCCGTCGCTGTCGAAGCTCCCCGCCGCATCACCGCTCCCTACCCCAAATCAGTTTCGCAGCTCCCCATAGACGCTTGCTCCGAAGTAGACGCGACGGCCGACGCAAGAACTAGCGGCGCTGCAGTTCCATCTTGCATCATGCCTCACGCGTTCGCAAATAACGCACGGAGAAAGCGAGCACGGAGAAACGCGTCGCAAGCGGCTACTCCTCGCGCGTCTCAGCTCGTTGCGGCACGTGCATCGCCTCCGCGATTAGCCCCCGGATTAGCGTCGCTAAAGGCCCGAACACACGTACGCGTTGCAGCGCGTCAACGCGTGACTTTTTGACGCGGCGTCGCGCCCTCTCCCTATGGAGAGGGAGGGCGCGCAGCTTCGCGTAGCCGCGCGCCTTCTCTCCCCATAGGGAGAGGGCGCGACGCCGCGTCAGAAAGTCACGCGTTGACGCGCTGCAACGCGTACATGTGTTCGGGCCTTAACGCGCCGTTGAGAGCAACGGTGCGCTGCCGTATCCGATCCCGCGAAACACAGCAAGTGAAGCAAAATGGAACAGCAGCGCCGTAAGTTCACGCGTCAGCCAAGTGTGCCGGCTCGGGAGCGGAGCTGAGAAACTGGTTCTAAAAACGTTGCCCCACCCCATACCGCCTCGATGAAAGCCAACTGCGAGATCAGGCGCATAGTCGTTTGCGTCCTATTTCTAAAGGCCTTACCACACGTAATACGTGTTGCCGCGTGTCAGCTAGCGCGTGACCTTTTGACGCGGCGCCTGGCACTGCTACCGCTGCTGGATGGATGGATGCTATGAGCGTCCCCTTTGTAACGGGGCGGTGACATGTCTGCCACCAGGCTCGAAAAAGAAAAAAAAAAAGCTTCCTTGTTTCATGTTGGCCTAATACCTTATCTACATTGATTAAATCTATGTTATTATACTCTTGACAAGCAGCGCCATCTCTGGCATAAAAATATAAGCTGGGGGCAAACAACGCGCGTTTTCCCTTCTCTCCAACGCGCTGCCGCTCGCTTCCGTGCACGTGCAGAGCTCTCGCGGCGCACTTACGGGCCTCACAATGTGCCACCTGCAGTGCGGCTTCGAAAAGATCTTCACGCTGGACAGGCACTTCCGAAAAGCGAACTTGATAAAAGGAGAAAAGGCTCGTCAATCGCGTTTACGGTGAAGAGGAGACGATCGACGACAACGACGCCCGACTCAAAGTGAAATGCATTTCACAAGTCGCGATTACACCGTGTAGGACCTCGAGGTAAGTCTCATTCTGTCATGTTAAAGATCCGTATGCACTCCGAAATGAAGCCGTGCACACTATCGACGTTCTGCGTTGTGGACTATGAATCATATTATTGTTGGTTGTTGTTTTGATATGGAATGCTTGCAGTAGCATGCTTTCGTGAATAAACGTTTGCGGCATGCGAAAAAAATAAATTGTACGGCCATATGGCACTTTTTCCTGAGAAGGTTAGAGTCAAGTCCTCCGTGCCGCTCGAGCATCACCCGCCGATTAAGACGCGAGGCAGCTAGCTGAGCTTTAACCACTGTGAAGCAAGATGAACTGCTCGCCTCGTTTCTTCCGCTCTCGCGTCATGCTTGCACTCTCTTTTTAGGGCGATATCGACTTTACAGGCATAAAAGACCTGCTGTGCGAACGCGGCTAGAAAATCGCACAGAGTCAGAAGGCGGCTACTGCAATGTGGCACTTGCAAAGCATGTATTACATGCCAGTTATTAAATATATATCACCTTACTAAAGTGACAAAAACAAAGCAAACCATCAGAACGATGTCAAAGTTTGCTGAAAATGCACAGACGTCGGTTCCGGCATGGTAAACCAGCCTTCCCGACACGTAAATTGCAGGCGCCGAACTTTTGCAATGTGCCGAGTTCAGTTGAATTCAACCAACCGCGAACGGTATATCGCGAGTGTGAGCGTTAAACAACGACGGCTAGGTCTCACGAACACGCAGAATCAAAACACAAAGTTGTTTCACCTACAACCGTAACGGGACTTTCACAATGCGAGAAGACAGATAGTAATCATTACTGTAGTCGCTGCGTGCATGCGCGGCGTTGTATACGTACTGATTCAGGTAGTCGAAACGAACGAAAGCGATGAACTCAGACAGCCAAAACAGAAGGTGAGACAGCGCTGTCAGCTATACACGCTTGCCGCCTTTATTTCTCGTGTGACATGCCCGAGAACCGATACAGTTTCACACGTGAATCGCGTGCCTTGGTGTTGTCTGCACTGCTGTGGAAGCCCACGACACAGCAATACTTGGAACCTCGCTTCCGCTTCCGCGGGGTAGCTTCTGCCAACGTGGAAATGCAGCTTCGCACAGCAAGCCTCTCGGTTCAGCGTGCCAAGCTGTCGGCACGGCGCCCCAGTTCCCCGCACCGACTGAGCAACGCGCGCCCGCGTGTGCGGGCGTGTGTTTCCGCTGCCGACAAACAGGCAGAGTCGGCTGCGCCTGCCCCCACTTTCGCCAGAGCTTCTCTCCAGAGCCGCAGCGCGGCGCTGTCGTCGCGCTGTAAACCTTTGTATAGGAAGGCTGGTAGTGTAAGCAATATCTCAACAAAGAGCGTTAAGCGAAAAGTCAGAGAAGCGGAGAGGATTTACTGGATGGCAGCTATGGAGAAAAGTAATTACCGAAAGGGCAAAAATGAGTAATTACCGAAAGGGCAAAAATGAAATAGGAGAGAGGCATTTTACGATAATTCAAGGGGAAGCTCTTTACTGTCTGAAGCCAGATTGGGTTGCCTTAGAACGCGTAGTTATAAAGCGAGATTCAGTAAAGAAGAAGAACAATGCACGTGCTGCGGGGAAATTAAGGAAACGGCGGAGCATGTTCTGATTGAATGTGGAGACATCCACCCAGGTGTACGTTTGGGCACGAGCCTACATCAAGCCTTGGGTTTTAGGGACAACAATGGAAAGCTGAACACACCCGTGATTGAAATAAGTAAGAGACGGTTAGGGTAATGGTGGCAGAAAATTAGAGAGAAAGGACAAAAATAAACATTGGAAAAAAAAACACATTCTGCCGTAAAGGGCCGAGAACTGGGCTGAGAATTTACGTTTCTTTTTCCTGTAGTAAGATAGATTCACTTGAAGTAGAGACATTAGGCCAACATTAAGAAAAAGAAGAGAAAAGGAAAACTTTTTTTTAATCGAGCCTGGTGACACACTTGTCACCGCCCCGTTATAAAGGGGACACTCATAGCATCCATCCATCCAAAGCTGACCTTGGGGTCCTTGTGGTGAGAGAGGGCGCGGCGCCGCGTCTAAAGGCCTGACCACACGTACGCGTTGCAGCGCGTGACCTTCCCTCTCTCCATGGAGAGAGAGGGCGCACAGCTACGCGTAGCCGCGCGCCCTCTCTCCCCATAAGGAGAGGGCGCGGCGTCGAGTCAAAAGGTCACGCGCTGACACGCTGCAACGCGTACGAGTGGTCAGGCATTAAGGAGCTTCGCTCATCGGTTGTATTCGTACACGGAACTGCTAGTTTTTGCATATTCTTTTGCTAACTCAAGAGACTACTTTCTCTCCTCCCCTCTTCCTCCGCTCCACGCCGCCGCCGATCCGTGGAACACCGCGCCGTTCACACGCCGGCGATTTCTGACCGGCGCACATGTCTATACGTCACGCGGACTTATCGCTGAATGTGACCATGCGTATAGGATAATGTTGAGCGCTTGTTACGTTAATCACAGTGACATTACCGTGCAGTCGTATTTCCGTACCAGCACATTGTTCCTCCCCTTTCTTTCTTTTTGGCCATGTTGTTTGCAACGTGCAGAGAGATAGTTTGGCCGCGAGGGCAGACATCTCCCTTTCGCGCTCGATATATTAGGTCCAGCTCTGCTGTCTTTGTGAGGAGCCATGAAATTGACCGCTTGCCGGCGATAGCTCTGTTCGCGGCCCATCGTCAGCCCTCTTCACTTCACGGTCCCACAAGGTCCAGAGCTATGCAATACATTTCAACGGAGAGCACTTCCTTTCTGCACTATGGCACGGGAAGGCCGATACACGCGGGAGGCTCAGCAGTGTATTTTTGAGAGGTCACGCATGTTTACCACAGCGCGGAGGGCTTGAAGACCAGTGGCCACTTGCCGAAGCTTCCAGCGACAGCCCTTCTTTTTCATGTAGCGGTAATTCAACCCTTGCGAATAGCATTATTGGCTTCGTATCCTAGCCATTGTTTTCCCGCAGTCATGAACGCCCTTTTCGCCTGTGTTTCCCACCAATGCCGGCACACAATCACTATGGCGCTAGGCTGTTTGACAACTTGCACTAAAGAAAATAGGTAGTGCAGATGGCATCACACTTGTCTGGAGCGGTGGAGCGCGTGACTGTGGACGCTGCTGTTGTTCGCAGCTGCTACCTCACGTTAGCTACAAGCTTCTGTTCGTGCTTGAATTATATTACAAGGACCTAGCATGCGGTATAACTATGTCTGGTATCATTACGGCGTCGATCTTTGCATATTTCTGCAGAAAACGGCAACTGAAGCGGCCGGCTGGGCGCTCTAGACAATTAAGTGTCATTCTGCCTGTACCTGCAAGAGTTAGCTGCAAGAGCTTTGATGTACCAAAGAAGGTCACCTTGTGGTCAGTTCTTGCGGCAGTCTTCGAAGCCGCCCGTGTCGGAATCGTCCTGGTCGCCCATCATGGGCCGGTGGGCCGGCGTGTCGCCGTTCGCCCGACAGTTCTGCATCGGGTACCAGCCTCCGTTGATGGTCGCTGCACACGTGCCGTCATCAATTGATGGTATATGGTTTCATCGTATACACCCACCGCGATGATGGCAAATTGCAGGCCATCGTGAAAAACACCCCATACAGCTTTCTGATAGCGTGCAATGTTTCTTACCAAGCATGAAGAACATATTGCTATGCGCACTTATTTCTTTATTTTATGTCTCACCCACAAAACTTGGTACCAACGCTGTTTGCGAAACTTGCCGATAATTCTATTCCGATAAGATTGCGTGCATGACGCAAGCAGTCGAGTTCATCCTAGAGCTACCGCGAACACCTGCGATAACGCTGAAATTGGCGACGATCATATTACCGGCGACTGTAATCGCCGCTATCGGTGTACATTGCTTGTGCCTTGAGCTGCTTCTGGGCACAGGTTTGCCCAATAAATAGTCTCTACTAGTGCTACTGGCGCCTTCTTCATCGTCACTACCACCTGACAATATACTAGCAAATATTACGTGAACCAACCGACATATAGGGTGCTATCATACAAAAATGGCAGGCGAAACTCGCTGCGTGATGTTAGCTATTTGATCGTTTCGATAATTGATTTGTCTGTAAGAATTACTTGACCAAACGTTTAACATGCTTAGGGCAGATATGTGAGGAGGATCTGTTGCTGGGCCTGTCGGTACATATCTGAAGAAACGAAAAACCAGCTTACGGACGCGTACACAAGAAGAGAAGATGACCAACACTCGCTGGAACTAGCAACAGGTTTAATGAAACCATCACACGTAACTTCCCCAGGAAAGCCAAGCGCGCATGCGTCGTACATAAAACACGTGTTATTAACAAAAAAGCGCCAGGCCTGCGCGGAAAGCGCAGCACAGTCACAGCAAAAGCTGGAAGAGCGGCATTTCTAGAGCACGTTATAAGCTCTCTTGTAGCTACTAATACAAGTACACTAGCAACGTACCCACTACGCCACAAATCCTAATTTTTGTGAAGTTGGAAAGCATCCACCACGACCCACCACGACATTATTCGTCATTTTGAGGAGAAGCGAGGTACCGTCTGTGAGGCAGTCTGTGCACTTTGTTGATGCGACGGCTGATGACGATGAATTATGGCTGAGCCCTTTGTAATGGGTTGGAAGCTGTGAACGACCCACTAGTTACGTAATTCGCATTGTGTGAGGCCCGGTCGTTATTTAACTCTCCCACCACGCTTTATAGCATACGTTAACGTGAGAGAGGGAATTAACTTTATTGAGACCCTGAGGAAATGGATCGTGGGAGCCTTACGGGCAGAAGAACTGACATGTGGGCGAGTTGGATTCTGTTGAACATATTGGGTGGATTCAGCGCGATACAACGAGGACATAGATGAAGAAGGGACACGAACACCAGCGCTGTTCTCACAACTAACTTTATTAGCGCAGAAACATATTTTAAACACAACCTATAACCACGTGACCACACGCCGATGACGTCAACAGAGGATAAATGCAAAAGATTAGGACTAACCAAGATTAGGAGCCTTATGGGCTTCCTTGGCAACCAATAGAAGTGCACTTCCGAGGAACCCACTACGCTGTAAATCATAATTTTTGTGAAGTAGGGAAACAGCCACTATGCCATTTTTCGTCATTCTGCTGAGAACCGTGGTACCCGCTAAACACCTGTAAGGTATATGTGCACTTGGTTGATGCTGTGGCTGATGACAATGAAGCATTGTAGCAGAGGCCTTTGTAATGGGTTGTAAGCATTCAGCAACCCACTCGCTGCGCAATTCGCATTGTGTGACGCCTGGTTACAGAATTCGCGTTGTTTGACGCCTGGTCGTTATTTTACTCTTTCACCACACTACATTACATAGGTTAATGTGCTTCCTTTCCGACATGAAGCCTGTATAGGGTCATTTTGCAACGCAGTTTCAAACACCGGCATGGTTCTGAGGTAGATACTGGGCTCCCACGCCCAGGGCCCAGGTTCGAACCTCGTTCCATCCCAGATACCTTATTTAGTTTTTTTTTTTTCTTATTTCGCGCGATAGTGGTTACGGACACCGTCGGCGGCGGCGGCGGCAGCGGCGGACAACTACGGCGCCAAAAACGGCCCTTGTGATCTCATAACAGCTTTCGCTGTAAAAGAGAGAATGACATCAGTAACCACAATTTTCTAAATAAGCACTCTCTTTCTTTGATAGCGACGATACACTAATGCATTTGTTCGAACAATGTTTCCAGATCTGATACGCTTCAATCACTTTCCGTTCGTATTGCGTGGTTCCCTTACCAATGATTTGCGTGCCTTTCAGATCAGGAGAACAGCCGCACACCCGGCAGTGACCAGGCAGGTTTGCTCGTCCTCCTGACCTGATAGACGCTTCATGTTCTTTTCGGCGGACAATAACGCATCGTCCCTTTTGTCCAATATACACGCAACCACACGACGATGGTATACGATAAATAATATTTGCGATGCGCGAAGTAAAACAAGATTTGTGACCGGTACAGAAGGCACTCCTGGGTTTCCGCCCATCTATCCTGCCAGAGAGACTTGATAGCTAGCCGAAAAGACAGCTTCTTCCATTTGACTCATCTCACTCTTAAAATCGTGAAGCGCGCCATAGCCACCTTATGCATCAACAATGCCCTGAGCAGAAGCTGCCACCACTCGATGGAGCAAAGTTTTCAAGAACAGATAAAACGCCTGGAGGCGGCTGGCTTCCCTAAAGCTGTTCTTAAGGCGGTATATGAGACAAAACTAAAAAAGCTGAAACAGGCAACAAAAGCAGAACGAGTTAGCAGTGCTAACAAAACTACTCATGACTACCGTAAGAGAGTACAAGTCATGCCGTACAGTCACAAGGTCCCACATAACGTGAGAAAGGTTGCCACACGCGTTCTGTTTTCGGAGCCGTGTAAGCTATCAAGTCTCTGTGGCAGGACTGATGGGCGGAAACCCACGAGTGCCTTCTGTACCGGTCATACATCTTGTTTCACTTCGTGCATCGCAAATATTATTTATCGCATACCATCGCCGTGTGGTTGCGTGTATATTGCACAAACGGGACGATGCATTAATTGCAGTAGGGTACGCATTTGGGCTGGTTGGTTCATGATTAACAGTAGCGCCGTGGTCTGTGTCCTTTCTTCTTCCCGTCTTTTAGCGCTGTTTTCTACAGTTGATGCATTAATGTCCGCCTAAAAGAACATGAAGCGTCTATCAGGTCAGGCAGTGGAGCAAATCTGCCTGTTCATTGCCGGGTGTGCGGCTGTTCTCCTGATCTGAAAGGCACGCAAATCATTGGTAAGGGAACCACGCAATACGAACGTGAAGTGGTTGAAGCGTATCAAATATGGAAACATGGTTCGAACAAATCCATTAGTGTACCGTCGCTATCATCGTTTCTATAAATTCATTGCGAAATATAACATGCCCTCCCATCAGCAACACGGATTTAGACCAAATTATTCTACCTCCACCGCCGTTATGACCCTTAGCCAAGTTATAAACACAGCATTGAATGAAAATAAATTAGTAACAGTTATCTTTCTGGACCTCAAAAAAGCCTTTGACACCGTAGACCACAGAATACTGCTAAGTAAATTACCACATTATGGTTTCCGTGGGACCGTATTCCAACTTCTTTCAGATTACCTGAAAGGTCGTCAACAGGCTGTATTAATTAATGATTTCGTGTCTTCTATGAACCACTTGAGTACTGGTGTTCCCCAGGGCTCGGTGCTCGGGCTCTTGTCCTTGTATATTAATGACCTTCCGCAGATATTACAGCCTTCTAACATACTGATGTATGCTGACGATTTGTGTCATAGTAACAGGTAAAAATCTAAGTGATCTCGAATCGAAGTCCAATGTCGTATTGGAAAAGGTTGCTCATTGGTTATCGAATAATAAACTATCTATAAATACCGATAAGACTAAATGCATCACATTTCACTCTAGGTTGAAACTCATTAATGCTAATGATATACACATAAAAATTAACGATTCTGTGATCGAGCAAGTATCCACAATTAAGTATCTTGGTGTCACTATAGATAACAACTTACATTGGCAGATGCAGATACAGAATGTGTGTTCCAAATTAGCCTCAGGGTGTCATGCACTTACTCAGGCTCGTCAACATTTTAATACCACTACTCTACGAATACTTTATTATGCTTTCATTCATTGCCACATCTCATATTGCATTGAGTCTTGGGGCGGCACGTACACAACTTACCTGGACCCGGTTAGACGACTTCAAAAACGGGCTGTAAGAATCATTACTCATTCCAAGTATAACGACCCCAGCAAACCTTTGTTTTCCCGATTAATTATTTTGCCCTTCGACAAGCTATGGCAATTAAAACTAGCCAAATATGTACACACAGTTATTAATTACAGCCACCCTTTTCATGTTTCGATGTTTTCCGCCCCTTCTCCTTCTACTAGACAACTAATTTTTGGTAAATGGAATATTCCACGAACTAACGACGTATATGGTGAACGGCTTTTACATTTCGTTGGTATTAAAATCTGGAATGTTATTTCTTTTGAAATAAAAATGTGTTCTAATTTCACTAAGGCACTACAAAAACACTATTTAGAAGAATGTACTGATTTATTAATGTTCTGTCATATTTAGTCTGATGACTGTCTTAATTTTAGTATGTAAGTAGGTGATTTTCTTTCTTCGTTCTTTCCTGTGTTGTAACGGTTTCGTGCGGTTATTACATGTACTGTAATGTTTCTTTGCTGGATATTATATAACTTTTTAGCGACACTTTTCCGAAGTGCCATTATAAAATGTTTCTTTTTGGACCCAAACTGGCCTATGGCTATGGGTCCACACAGTGTATGCAAACTTTTTGTAAAAAATGTGAGCAATAAAATTCAATTCAAAATTCAATTCCATTCAAAGAGAGTGCTTATTTAGAAAATTGTGGTTACTGATGTCATTCTCTCTTTTTGTGAATCACACGTGTTTTATGCACGGCGCATGCGCACTTGGCTTTCCTGGGAATGTTATGCGCGATGGTTTCATTAAACCTGTTGCTAGTTCCAGCGATTGTCTGTCGTCTTCTCTTCTTGTGTCCGTAAGCTGGTTTTTCGTTTCTTTAGATATGTGAGCACATTTTTTTTCTTGTAACACACCGGAAACCATCAATTTCATTTCTTTGCGGCGCTTTATCTCTTGCGAGTTTCTTAGTCGCACGAGTTCAAAAGAAAGCTCACGAAGTGTTAAAGTACAGCTGCGTGCTTCTCCAATATGACAGAAAGGTTGGGGAATCATTCCTGAGACAGGGTTACGAATGCGTTACTGCTGCTCTTACGCCGCCATCGAGAACCTCCAGGTGGCTGCTACATACAGGTTATCGAATTCAACCGAATTTTTTAAAACTTTCTACCAGTGTTGCGGAATGGGCGCCTCCATTCCATTCCAATTCCATTCCGGGAAATTAGAACTTGCCGCAATTCCATTCCTTTCAATTCCTCGGAATGAAAAAAAACTTAGCCCATTCCCACTCCGGACATGGCCGGACAGTTCAATTCCATTCCTGTAATTCCTCAACGTAGGAAAGGCATCTTGATAGTTTTATTGAGTTACGAACGAACGCCCCATAAAGCTGTCATCAGATGCATTAAGAACTGCAAAATTACGCAAAACACGTTACCAAGGTCGAGGGATAGTAGCTTGGTGACATATCTCGTCATAGGGACAGTTCTCCCGCTACCTATAGTATTTACATGGTCAGCATGTTTGAACGAATGGTGATGTTTTATTATTGTTTAAGCTTAAATGTGCTAATGCTAAAATGATGACATAGTGTATCTTTATGCTGTCAAAAGTATTAAAGAAGATTAAGCAGTTTTGCCACGCGTCTAAAGCGGTCGTGAATATGAAGAAAACTAAGATTTGGTTAATGGCGAATAAGACCCTTTAGATCTGCCGGCATTAGCCTTCGCATCGAATACGGAACACGGGGCCGCACTGCTCGTCAGCACTCACGCTTGTCAAGCGCGTTTCGCAAGCATGGATGGGGTGAGGAGAACTTTCTGTGTTCGCCTGTGCGCAGATATGCAATGTCTTCCGTGTCGCAAAGGTTATTTACGTGTGTCAGGTACTAAACTGCTCGTGAGATAAAGATTAGGCTGTGCATAGGGTATTCGCCACTTTCGTGTGTGGGAATAAATGGGAACCAACGCGCAGGGATAATTTGTTTCTCCCTTCAGTATCTGCTGGGATAATGCATTTGCTTGTACACTAACTTATGCCTCGGTTTGTAGTAGGCGCGTTCTTTATAAATGTACCGTGCTTGTAATCAGCCAAGCCATTTTAAAAATATTGTGTCATTGTTAAATTCGAGGCTCTGACCTACTCATGTTTGAAGTTTGAAAAACAGCGCATAAACGAAAGACGTAATTCTATTCCCATTCCATTCCGTGCAAAAAACGCTTAATTCCATTCCCATTCAATTCCTCCAAGCGTTGTCCCCATTCCATTCCGGGGTCGCGAAAATGTGGAATGATTCCGGAGTCATTCCAATTCCGCAACACTGCTCTTTACCGTGCTTCATCGCTTTTCTGTTTTGTCCTGCAATAGAAAGCGTACCGCCTGACGTGTCCAACCTTGCAGCGGTTTCTCTGGAAAGTGAGCAGAAATATTTAAAACCGAATTTTTCGATCTGCGTTCGCTCTTCTTCCATTGGCGTGAAGCATGCCCACAACACTGGTTGGTAGACACGATAACGATTGTAGTGGCGGTAAAAATTAAAATAGAAAGCATAAGTGATTTCTGTAGGGTTACTTTATTTTCGCTGAAAACTAATGTAATGAATGTAACAGTCGTTTTCAGCGCGCTAGCGGTTAAATGATGCCTTATTATACGATTACAGAACACTTGTTTTGCTGTATTCGCAGTCTATGCATTTATTTTAGCACTGCTGCCGCAATCCAAGCCAAGTTAATTCGTCAAAAAGAGACGATAAATGCAGGCCTTCACAGCGCAGCACATGTGAGACATTCTAACAATACAGCGGCACGGTACGAGCAGCGCGGAGGGCCGCATGGCACAGCGCATGAGTTGAAGCAGACGAAATCGAAGACGGCGCCGCAAGCAGCGCCACCGGGCGCCGTTTTGGATGTGTTAGAAAAAAAATCAAGAAATTACTCTGACGCAACCAAAAGCTGCTTCAAGTGCGTAAGATACTATTTAAAGTTACACTGCATGTTTTTTTTAAGCAAAATGAGTCTACCTGCGAGGATTTATTGTACTACCAGTAGATTGACCACATCGCTGTTGGATGACGATAGCGGTCATTCACGATTTTCAACACCAAATAAAAAATATAATTCCTTCTTTATGGGGCAAAAGCATGCATGCTCGTTGCCGCCGATGTGACGAACGATTTTCTCATTTTCACCACAATCAGAAACATTTTTTCGAGCGGTAGACAGTCCCTTTAAGTACCAAAATTCGCGTAGGAGGACATGAATGCATGGTGAACAAGATTCACAGGTTATTACGAGAATAAGGTGTCTTGCCTGTCGCGCAAGTCATCAAATCCGTTCGTGGGCACATGCCCGCATAGCACCGCCCGCGGTATATGCGCCACAGGTGATGCACAGTTTATATCAACCCAGGGACAGCAGCAATTGACATTGTTAATCTTAACGCGACAGCTTTATGACCCCGTATTCAGATAACGAGGTGCTGGCGTCGGTGGCTTTGTCCATGAGGGAGAAATTCCGACCGAAGCGAAGAATAAAAATCACGGCTCCAGCAGGAATCGAACCCAGGCATTCTGCATGACAATCATGCACTCTACCACAGAGCCACGCTAGTGCTTCAAAGCGCTTCGCAAAACGAGCGTAAGCAAGCTACATGTCGGGGACAACGCCAATCGTGTTTGCAGTTGTGGCTATCGGCTGTTACAATAATGTAACAAACAATATATAACTGTGGCTCCGCAAGCGTTGCTCGAATACGCCGACGACTGTCACTCATGACATGCAAAACATCGTACCGCAGTGTGCACTTCGTTGCCATAAAACTGACCCTAAGGACGCAAGTGTAGTCGGCGTGCCTGGAAAGCCCGCAGTAAACGCACAACTACTCAATTTGCACAATGACGTGGATCCTCCTGGTAACGCTTGGCTCGAATTGAAAAATCCTGCTTAGACTTGGACTCGTTGTCTGGTTCGCATGAAATCGATTCCCACAATGCCTAAGATCCGGCGAATTTTTTGAGCTTACGGTCTTCGGTCAGAATGATTGGCTTCTTCTGGTTTCTTCCTCTTTTTTTGGTGTTTAGTGTTTAATTGAAATGATTAACTTGATGTTCTGACATTCATTAGGAACAACAATTCATTCTGATTGACTGCATAATCTCTAGCAGGAAGTGGAATTTCTAAGATCTCGCGATACGCCCAACTAGGTGCCCCAGGTTCGTCACGATAACCACCATCAGTCAACAAGTGAAGCCCAGGCACTGCTCGTTAACGGTGGCACAGCGGTTACGCGGTGCTCGGCTTTTAACTCGAAAGTCGTGTATTCGATCCCGGCAGCGGCGGTCGTATTTTTGATGGAGGCGAAATGCTAGAGGCCGGTGTAATTATATTTAGGTGCAAGTTAAGGAACCTCAATTGGTCAAAATTTCCGAAGCCCTCCACTACGGCGTACCTCGTAATCATGTCGTCAGTTTTGGCGCGTAAAACCTCAGAAATTTTAATTACTCGTCTTCGACCCGTCATCTGTTAGTATAGTCACTCTTTCTTCATTCGTGCATTCGATGCCACGTTTGAGCATACTTTCGTGCTTGTCTAAGTAGTTGCGCAAATATGTATCGCCAAATCACACAAGTTCGTTGAAGAACCCCAGGTGGTCTAAATTTCCGGAGCCCTCCACTACGGCGTCCCTCATAATCATATCGTGGTTTTGGGACGTTAAACACAAGATATAAGATAGGGCACGGCATCGCCCCTACGATGCCGAACTTACGATGGTTGTTGTTACAGGCAGCGCTAACGTGGATGGTCTCGCCCGAGCGTCTGCGCTCGGATGGACCAACAACTGCCGACATGCTGCAGCCACCTGCCAATCTGCACCGACGATTGCGCACTTCAATTCACCTACAGCTGGTCTTAGACAGACCCGAGTGGCCCACCTGGCAACCTGGGATCACATCAAGTGCGTTCGAGGCGGCCAGCGCTGGATATAAAGGACAGCCAGCTGACTCACCCTCCGGGCACGACATCGCACCTACGATGCCGAACTTACGATGGCTGTTGTTACAGGTTAGTTACCTCAAAGGTACAAATTGTACTAGGAGTAGTAAAGATTGTTTTTTGGCGGTGTCGTGCAACGTTTATAGAACCAGGTAAGTTGCAAAACTCCCCGCGTCAGCCAACCCGTCGCGCGGCGCCGGGACAGCTTCCGGTTTGGTGGCGCTGGCGGCGCAACAAGCTTCCGCTAGCAGACGAAAACGCGTAGTCTGCGTGACAAACGCCGGGTCAGCCGTTCAGAAAGTGCTCGGTTGTTTACTCGCCGACTGTATATTATCGTGATTTTTCGTTGCGCTGCCGCTGCAATGTAAAACTGAGTAATATATAGCAGCGGTAAGGCGAAGTCAGTAAAGCTGTGGCTTTCAAGACTGTCCAAGATAACTGACGCTTGATAGCATAGCATACGAGTCTGTCCATTACCCTATAAGAATTTAGCTAAAGCGGATGCTTGGGCGTTTTGGTACTTATATCTTTTCGTTTTGGACTGTGCAAGTATTGCGTGGTGTTAACGAATAAATCTTTGTTGTAAGTCAGCGCTGTTGTTTGTGTAATCCTTTTTCTGGTGCTCCGTAGTTTTTCGCGCTATTTTTTTTTCGATAATTCTTTACTTTCACTTTTTTGAAGTGAGGAGTTTTCACTCTGTACCGCGGCTGTCGTTACTTGTAATTATTGAGTGGTAAAATCGCCGTGTGTGTACTGCACGCCACAATTTCAGTCCTGACAGAAAGAAAAATTGTATTTATTTTTCGCACGCAATGCAGAGGAACAATTTTTCAGATATTGCATGCATGGTGTGATGCACACAAACGGCACATCTTATTTACAGTCTCAGTCATTAAACCTTATAATTAACTGTAAAAAATTATTTACAGCACAATTTTTAGAATCACTCAAAATCAAGGCAAGTTCGGGAATATCTTTGGGACGCAATCTTCGACGAGGCTCCTTTCCGCTGGCGATTTCAACCTTAATTCTTATCGTTGACCGTGTGAGTGAAAGTCTTCAGGATGTCTTCCTCATGAATGTGCATATAACATACAAGTGTTTCTTGTCCATACGAGGAATGGCGCGATCCCACGTCGCTCGCTGGTCAAGGTCGCGCGGGGCACAAATAGGTTACCAACCGTCTCGTATTTCGCGGGACTCTCCCGACTTTTTATACAGCGTTGCGAGCCGTCCCTGTCGGAACAGCTATATATCCCGGATTTATTCCGTACCATCCAGTTAGAACTTTTTATGTGATCCAATGCACGCCCGACAACGCGCGTCACGCTCCAGAACACAAAGTTTTCACGAATAGCATGCACGAAGCAATGTTGCGCGGTGGCTAGCGGTGGCTGCGAAGGGCTTCAGTTACTGTCTGCACTTCTGTGCGAAACGCGACAACTTTGACGGATACATTCTCCAGCAAGAGGAAGTGTTGCGAGCAGCACGTAGCCAGCTGAAGAGGCCGAAACAATGGACACCCCCCCCCCCACCCGTCCCGACTCCCTTCATTGAAGAGTTGGTAACCCTAGGCACAAAAGAAATGTCGGGGTGTCTCGGAACAGAATATGTCGGCATGGTGAAGACACGCAGCATATCCGAAGCACAACAGAAAACGCCACGCTGTTCGCGCAGAAAGCAGCCTCCACGGATACTGACGCGACGCGCCGCAACACCGGCTGGAGAGCGGAGTGAGTGAATCCTGTTGCGACAGCAGCGCCACATCTGTCGCTGATGGCGGCGGCGCCGCGCAACATCGCTCAGTTTTGCAACTGACCTGGTTCTATAAACGTTGGTGTCGTGCCCACCCCAGTATGCTGACAAGTAGAAATCTTTGATGTCTTTGTTTACTTGCAAATGTCACGCCTTGTCGGCCATTTTGTTATTGCTTTCGGGCGATATAGACTCTAATCCTGGCCCCATGACAAAAACTGAAGCAGAATCGTTTGCCCAAGCGTTAGATGCCATCCGCAAACTTGATGAAAGCCAGGCTTCTTTGATGGCCGAGTCAAGCCGGTGGCATGATGCGAGCTTCGCGTCCGGGCCTTCAGGTGTCGCCCCCATCGAAACGACGACAGCGCACCGCCGGCAGCGGTAATCGAAACGCCATCTAAGCCTCTTTTTTTTCGCCGATTTTATTTATAAGGCTTCAGGTCAATATGCACAAGAAACCGTTTCTCATTTAATTTTATGCTGTCAGAAGTGTGTATAGCGCGAAGGCTAAAAAGATTTGAAAGTGACGCACTTTTGTGGCAGCGCAAACCAGAAAACAGAAGTCACGCCGCACTGGTGGCCGTGAAAGGGACGCGGATATGTTCATATCAGTTACAGACAGTTTGCTGAATACTGTGAACGAAATGGTGCGACATCTTGAGCAGCAAAAGTGCAGGAACTTTAGCGGTATACCTTTCTTATACCAGCGAAGGCTTCGTGCAGTTGGATCTATTTATCATCCAACGTTGGACAGCTTCTGTGCTCCGGACATCGCTATGCGTAGTACGTACCTTCTTTGCATATAAACGCTTATGCATGCATGTTATTCGCTGGTATACATGCTAAAACGCTACTTACGTGTCCTTCATTTTGTGTAACCATCGATGCAGTCGCAATAAAATAATTTATTGCAGCAAGTTTGTGTAATCAGCGTTGTCATTTCGCTCGGCCTGTATGCGGCAGCACTGCCCTACTAAAGTAAGTATGCAAGATACTTGTGAGTACCTAATGAGTAATTAACTACAGTGTACATTATGGAAACGAGAAAAATTCAGGTAGGGTGGAGAGGGGGCCGCCGGAGCGAGCGGGGGACAGCGGCGACGCAGAAGCAGACGACGACGGCATCGTCTGCTATGCGGAACGCCAGCCGCCATATCAAAGCGCCCTTGTGCGTTTCAAACATATTTCATTTTATACACAGCTATAAAATCTACGAACAATATTCGCAGTTCTTAAATCTAAATTGCATGTGAAAAATGATAAAAGCTTTTTCTGTTGAGAGCAAGATAACATTTTTAATTGTTTTTGCAACTACCGTTAGAATCCAGACGGCGCTACCATCGGGTCCAAATTTTCGCCCCCATTGGCTCTATGGACACGTCACTGGCTTGGCCGAGTTGAAGACTGCCAAGGAGAAGCAAGTCGAAGCTAACAATAAAAATTAAACTTTTAAGCGACAAATTTGCGCCTCTGGAAAGAGCCACAGCGTCAAGACACCCATCTGAAGTTGGGACAGATTCTGACGCTGTACGTGTTGTGTCTGAGCAGGTAGCGGCTGTTAAGGCCCGCTGTAACGATTCCGAGAACAGAATGCGGCGTTCGAATCTGCTCTTCTTTGGTTTGGATGATGACACCACAGAGGATTGGGCAAAGTTAAAGAAAATAATAGACTTCTGCGCAGATAAGCTTGGTCTTAAAATGAATGAACAGCAATTTGAACGCGTACATCGGCTGGGAAAATATATAGACGATAAGCGAAGACCTATAATGGCCAAGCTGACCCTTTTTAAGGACAAAGAACGTATTGTGTCAGGCGCGCACAAACTGAAAGGTACACAGGGGTCCACTGTTAAAGGGAACATCGGAGCGTGTGGCGGCAGCTCGGCGCCACCGCCGGCCGTCGGCTGCAACGAGATTCGCGCAGACGCAGTGAGCACCGTGCCCGGTGCTCTTTCGTCGCGTCAACGATTCGCTTCGCGACGATTCGCAGCACGGAAGCAGACGGCAGCAGACGACGAAAGAGCACGACTCACAGCGCGCACTGCGCATGCGCGAAACTCGTTGCAGCCGCTGGCCGGCGGTGGCGCCGAGCTGCCGCCACACGCTCCGATGTTCCCTTTAACAGTGGACCCCTGTGTACATCAACTTCCATTCGTGACGATTTCTCGCCGGAAACTCGACATGCCAGACGGAAACTAGTTGAATTTGCGAAAGCGCAAAACAAAGTGTTTAGGCTTTCAGTGGACAAACTGCGCATCGACTCGATAACTTATATTTACGAGAGTACTGAAAGCGCAGTTGTTCCGCTGAATAGATAGCTCCGGTTGGAAGCATGCGCACAGAGTCACATAGCACCAAAGCTATGCCCTATCTCACCATCATTGTCTCTATCGTTCGCTAACATACGAAGCATACCATCCAAACGAGATCTCATTTCTTCCTTTTTGGAAGATAGTAGATAACACATTATCGCATTTACGGAAACATGGCTGCACCCTGCAATAAAAGATGAAGTTTTTTAAGGCGGTGTCTTGATAGGTATTAAAAAGACCATCACGTCGTTTTTGATCAACACACATTCTGATCTTGAGATTATCTGGGTGGCCTGCACGATTTCGTTCTCCAGGATATTGATAGGCATTTCTACCGTGCGCCGGATTCGAACGGTTCCTTCGTAAGTGCTCTGCGCGACAGCATCAACAAAGCATTTGAACTCTTCCAGGCTGATTTAACTTATCTTCTGGGCGACTTCAATTACCCGCTAATTGACTGGTTGGGGGAAATTAGCATCTTCCTGTCATACATCAACCGAATTCATCAATTTATGCTTAGATATCAACCTGTTTAAAACTGTTTCTAAACCTACACGCGGTACCCATGTTCTAGACCTTCTTCTCACGAACGCTCCTGAAACTGTAGGTAGCAGAACACCTGGATGGTTTCAGCGATCACCATCTGCTTCAAGTGACGATAAACATCACACCACCCATGGCAGGTCTCATAACAAAGCAAATTCGAGACTACAATAACGGTAATTTCATTGCAATAAATACGGAACTAAGAACATTTTTTGAAAACACAATGTGGCCATCATTTTACAATAGATCCGTGGAAGAGAACTGGTTGTTGTTAAAAAATACTTTGTGCGCGTTGGTAGACAAATATGTTCCACTTGTTTCTATAACGAACGATAAATTAAACCCCTGGTTTACAAAAAAAGCTCAAGCGCATGAGGAACAGAAAGAAACGACTTTATCATATCTCTAAGAGCCTTTGCACATCATCTTCATCGCAGGATTACAAATGCAATCTTAAAACATATTGCTCAGCTTTAGGCCAAGCAAAGCACAAATATTTCTCTAAAGACCTTCCTGAACTACTTAAAAACAATCCAGCTAAGTTTTGGAAAGTAATAAGCCCCCAAACACGAATCTAATGATATCTGCTTACACAGAAGCAGTAATGTTCCTCTTCCAAATAGCGAGTGTTCATCGGCTCTTAATTCATTCTTCAGTTCCGTATTCACAAAGGAGGACACTTCAAGCGTACCTTACGTTTCTGATTTCAGCTACCAATACATGGAAGCTATAGAAATCACATTGAAGGGACTATCATCACTCATAAATAACCTTAAGATGTCTTCTTCTTGTGGCGTAGATGGTATAAACTCAAAAATATTACGAAATACAGTAACGGTGTCAAGTGAAATTCTTCTTCACATATTTAAGCAGTCACTCGCGACTGACCTCCTTCCTACAGACTGGAAAGTGGCAAAAATCATACCGGTATTTAAAAATGGCAATAAATCATCATGCGAAAATTACCGTCCACTCCTTGACATGTATTTCTTGCAAGTTACTGGAGCACATTATCGCCTCGCAGATTTACAGACACCTTGAGACTAACAAGTTCTTTTATTACGATAGCAATTATATGGACAGTCTCTGCTGATTTTTGCCGTCGCCGTCGTCATGCACCGTCGTCATGCATATATATATATATATATATATATATATATATATATATATATATATATATATATATATATATATATATATATATATCAAAGCCACAAAGAAAAGTACTTCAGAAAAACTTTCCGAAAAGCGGACATATCCAGCTTTTGTGGACACATCCAGGGGTGGAAGTGGGGTTGAGCGTTTTGGAGCAGCTCAGGGAGCAGGAATAATGCTGTTTCGGAGCAGCTTTGGAGCACCAAAATGTGTGTTTTGGAGCAATACAAGTTAGTTTTGGAGCAGAATTGTAGGGTCAAACATCACTGTTGTTTAATTCTTTTTTTATTTTTGGTAAACACAAGAAATTCCAACGATTTTTGAAAACATTCAATACTGATGAACCAACCGCGCTTAAACAAATGATATATATACACACATGCGCGTACGTGTTATCATTAAAACATCACAGATGTGATAGAGCAATGACTGAGGAAAACGAGATAAGCGATGTTTTCAATAGCTACACTTGACCAGACTGACAAATGAAAAACCTTCATGGTAATGAACGTTTTTCAGCAGCGGCGTTTTTGCGCCGCGTTTGCCGGGTTGCTACATTCTCGTCAAAACCCTATACGCCGGCTTCAAAACGTTGCTTCGAAATGCGAGGAGCTCAGCGCCGTCTGGAGGCATTGGAATAAACCAAACAAACACGTGTGTGCACCCTAAACTCAGCTTGTCGGACGAGCGGGCGATGCGCCGCGCGAGGCGTTGTCTTTTCTACTTCAAGTAGGAAGACGCGGCGGCGCGATTTTGAGATAACGTTCGTGAAAATGACGCGCGCGACCCTCCGACCACGCGTCAGTCGCGCATGAAATCACGCCATTCATAATGCAACTGCGCGATTTCGCGAAGGCGTTCGTCAAAAAACGCGCGTAAATCGCGCCAAAAAATTGCGCAAAGCGCTTCCACCTTTTCCCTGAATTGAAGTTCCCTTCTAAGATTTGTCATTTATTGGTGTCGGTACGCAAATATGGTACTTGAGGTGCGATGATACTAGATGTCGCAAGCGCACAATTTGTGTCCCGTCGTTCTGTTTTCGTACTACCTCACATTCGTCTTTTCAGTAATAAACGTTTAGGTGCTTATCTTGTTCTGTTTCGTATATTTCTTCACCCGCCACCTCATGTACCAAACCACACACAGCAACGGCGGTGAGCGGCGTGTCACGTGCTGCGGATGGTACAAGCACGGCCGCTCGATGAAAAACACGTGTGTTTTTTATCGAGGGGCCGTGGTACGAGCTACAGCGTACTCGACCACGAGCCGAGCGCAGGTTCTGACGAGCCAAAATCGAACAACGCGACCGATCGCACTAGCGAGACTAAGCTCGTCGCTGCACGAGCGCGTTTACATGCTGCATTTATAACGTCTAAGGGCTTGTGTGCAATGCAACAAATTCTGCACATGGAGAGGCACGCTCTCGCTAAAACAAAAAAAAAAAAGAGTTTCGGAAATGGTCCAACCGACTTACACAAACCGAAGCCCTGTGAGTGATTTCGCAGTTGGTAGTGGCTTCATTGACCGCAAACAGATAAAACAAATGTTTCGTGCTCATGCAGACTTATGACACAAAATTCATATTACACACACAGCTATACAGCGGTTTCCTTAATGCAAAGTTTCTAAATAATGGTCGCGCGTTTACGTCCGCGGCAGCTGCTCGCACTATCTTCATGGCTTCACATCAAATTAAACATTCGCAGTAAATAGAACCTTTTCGACATTATAAAGCGTCAACGCACTTACTTTTATTCATGTTCGCAATCCCAGGCCACGATGACAGCAACCGCCTTGTGCGCACCGCGCACAAGGCGGTTGCTGTCTTAAGGCCCGAACACACGTACGCGTTGCAGCGCGTCAACGCGTGACTTTTTGACGCGGCGCCGCGCCCTCTCCCAATGAAGAGAGAGGGCGCGCAGCTTCGCGTAGCCGCGCGCCCTCTCCTCCCATAGGGAGAGGGCGCGACGCCGCGTCAAAAAGTCACGCGTTGACGCGCTGCAACGCGTACGTGTGTTCAGGCCTTTAGGCGCGCCATAAGCTCCCTTAGGCGCGCCATGACACGGACGGCAGCAGCACATGAAGGCACCAAACGTAGCCTCGGTGATCGGTTCCGGCAGCTCACCGGAGCCCATCGCGGAGGCCGTACACCAAAGACGGCTTGGGAGCAGTTTCGGCGCAATAATGCGTTTTGGAGCAGGATGGCGCAGCAGAAGTGGATTGGCGCAGCGTGGCGCAAATGGCGCAGCACTTCCACCCCTGGACACATCACAGCCAGCGCCCCTGGCGGCCCCGGCGCGAAGCTAGCGCGTTTTCAATGGAACTGGCGAGTTTTTCCCGAATAATTAAGTGTAGATGGTGAATGTTGAAAAACGCAGACCACAGAGCGCTTCTGGGAACCTAAACGCACGAGAGGACTGCAGCGATCGTGTTGCAGTAAGCTTCAATTTTGTTCCCAGAGCAGTTAAAGATTGTACAATGGGAGCCTATGGAAACGGCGAAAAATGTGGCCTGCCTTTAGAGACAAAAACGGTCACTGTCGTAAAACTAAGCAAGTTATGGTAATGGTCAGCAAATCACATGTAGTCCTGACACTCAGCTTTCGTTTGAAGCCATTCTCAACTTGCCGCAATTGGCATAACATTGTTCCCTAACGCGTTTTTTGAAGCGTGGTCGTTCAAATGTTTGTGGTAAATTGATAAACCCTTGCTTACCACCTGCGACAAGGCGTCCACCGTGGCCGAGCGAGCTGATCGCTCAAGTTCAGAGCGCGGCATCACCGCCCCGTCATCGGTTCGATTCAGGGCGACGGATCAGCATTTTTTTTTTCGGCCCGTGACTTAGTTCCACAGCTTCGCACAGGATGTCGCCGCCGAAACAAAAAAGAGCTTTCGTTTCGGTTTCGGTTCTTGGCTGTAGTCTTGAGCTGCCGTTTCGTTTTCTCTTTATTATATGAGTTTTTTTAGTGTATGTTTAAACACTACACGCGTATCACATCGTTCATATCTACATTTGTAATTCTTACTTTATTCTTTCATAAACGTCCTAAGGAACAGAACGCCCGATCAAGTTATGGTGAACAAAGCTCTTTCGAACTTTTGTACGCATATTGTGGTGGAAACTTATTTCTCCGTTCTCATGATGTCGTTACGATCTTCTCAGGTACCTACAATTCAGCAACGTAAAGGAAGTGAACTAAGCTTAGACAAGCGAGGCATAGTAATAAAATGACAAAGTTAGACGTTTTTGCAGTTGCTTTTTACTTTAGGCCTAACGCAAGTGTCTGTCGTAATCTTAACGAACGAAGGGGAATTTTTCGAGGGGTTCTTTTTTTTTGTTAGACACTACTAATGCAACCAACAGATAAATAAGCCAATCAAAGAATAGGAAAAATTATTTGTTCTTTTTCAAACAGCAGTGCAATGATTTCGCCCTAACTTAAATGAAATCAAAATCGCTATCTCGACAAGCATCAGCGGACGGCTCATATACCCTTCTACATGCTGCGCTCTCAACTCGAAGAGACTGTGCGAAATCCCCTTTCTATACCTGGAGTGGCTGTGTTCTCTTAGAGCACCATTTTGTAGAGTTACGCGAGACTGGACCTAGAAGAGTTAGCTGCCAGCTCTACTTCATTTGTTGCTATCGCACTCATTGCATCGTCCTTGCGGTGAAACTGGGATTTTTATTCATCTCTTGTCATATCTATCGCCCTACGTGAACAGAAAAAAGCAGCATGCCTTCTCCTTTAACATCACAAAGCACCGTGCGCTGCATCGGATAGGTCCATGGGATATGACGTGTGGATCAAAGCTTTCGGGAAGTCCAGGGACTGGTGCTCCCAGTTACAAAACGAAAATCCTCTGATTCAGCAGCTTTTAGCACGCACTCCCAGCCCACCTCAACGTACCGCAATAAAATGCCATTTTAAACATCTGTAAATGAAAATGTGCGCAGCATGTACTGGTTGCGCAAGGCTCGAACCGAAAGCGGAGCTAGCGTTCGACCTAGCTTCTTCTAAGGTTTTGCTAGTAATACCAAGCTATTGCTAGAGGTGCAAAGTTTTTGCTAGTATAGTATTATAGGATATGGCTAGGCTTGGATAATCTATTCTTCTCAGGTTTCGGTCGGTTCCCCAGACTACGCACTTGTTGCGTGGTACTGAAGGGGAAATGTCGCGTCACTAGTAGTTACGTGATACGATTTTAGTCACGTGAGAGAGAAAGTACATCTTTATTAGAATCTAGTGCGGACGCTGAGGTTGCCCTGCGCCACCCGGTTGTTCCGAAGTTTTTGGCGCCAACACGTCACGTCAATAGTTACGTGACGTTACGGGAATTTAGTGGCGAGACTAATTACGTGATTTTACGTGATTTTTAGTCACGTGGCTAGTTGTTACGTGATTGTAGTCACATAAGTAGATGTGCGATGTTACGTGATTTTGTTCACGCGACAATTGCAGGCCTGGTGTGCAAAAAATTGTAGTCGCAAGAAACAACAACCCATCATCGATATCACATATATTTTACGATCACGAGAAATTCACTTTTGTTGCTCGAAAGAGCAAGCGAAGCTGCACTCGTGCACTTTTTGTCACGTTTCAAAATTGTTTGGGCTTCTACGATTTCTTCAGGAATTTTTTGTATGCTTCATTTGCTCTATTCTTTTTTTAATTCCTGGTGAAGAGCGCACATATATTGCTGTAAGTTTGAAAATATGGTCAGTTGTAAGTTCAGCGCTGTGTGTGTTTTCCAATGTCGTTCTCGTTCCTTGCGCTGTGAAACATCGAATTATGGTCTACAGCGCATTTTTGCAAACATAAAGCAGCTGTTTTCACTTTTGCATTCCGTTCCTGCTCTTTGTTAGGTGGGGACAGCTGCAAGGAGCGTTGCAAGGAGAGTTTGACAGTAGTATCTTTATAATAGCTATCGTATCACGGGCTAGCCGCCGCGCGCTGTGGCTGAATGGGTTGATCATCCGTGCTGGCTGTTTGCGCGCAACCGCTGAGGCCTGGGTTCGAATCCCAATGCGCTTTTTTCTTTTTTTTTGTCTCTCTCAGAAATGCTTATGTTTGCCGCGGTGGTAAAGCGGTTAGGCTGCTCGGCTGCTGACCCAAAGGGCACAGGTTTGACGGCGGCTCCAGCATTTTTGAACAAGGCGAAAATGCTATCCGCCTCGTGCGCTGCTGCTTTCAGTGGTACTGGTGGCGCCACCAACGGCGAACGGTGGCGACAGGTGGATATGCGCGGCTCATAGAAGCCGTGGGCAAAGCGCCTGTTGCTCTCCGTTTTTCTATTCACGTTTCATTCTGGTTTGATATTTGTACTGCCGACGCTGCTCCACTAGACAACCATGCCGTCTGTTACGTCGATTGTTCTATATTATTTGTTTTAAAATGACAGGCCCGTTTTTTATGCGAGCGCGCGATGCACTGCGAACGTTTCTTACGTGCATGTGTCCAATTTGTTTGCGTGATCTGTTAACGCAGACGAAATAAAAATTGTTGCAATACAAAACAGCATTCTTGTTTTATTGAACACCCCAAACAGTAAAACAACAATGACTATTACGGCTGTATGCCTGCTTAAGAAACGCACAAAATACACGCGATTTTATCTTCGCCCAACACTCGTAGCACTCAACTAGGCCAAGAAAACCAAAATCTAACTTGCTGAACGTTTTAACAGCCGTCACACAGCTGCATAATAATGCGTGAAAGTACTTTAGCAAATGACGAACAAACATTCACACAGCGTTTTTTTTTTTTGTTCACAGACCGTTTTAACATATGAGAAAGTTCTAACTGCATTGCAATCACATATTTCGGAATATCTAATCACTTTCACCATTGAAGCCACAATCCTCTAACACATGCGCTTTAAATTGAGCATGGCATTACTCAGACTTATATAGGAAATGCGCACGCGTGGCATTACTCAGATTTATATAGGAAATGCGCACGCGTGCAATGTATCTCGTATGCTAGATTCTCCTTTGGTACGTGCAGCTCAAAATAAAATGCGATTCTAGAAGTAATGTTCGTGGAGTAGAGAGCATATAGCAGGACAACTACTTACAGCTTCACTTACCTTTGCAAAAACGGTATTCCAATTGCAATTCAATATTAACCGACGCAACAACGATAACAACACTCTTGTTGCACACAGGCGTACCAGGTTGACGCTCGAGGCCAAGCGCGGTATTTTAAGTGTAGCACAATCGTGCGCGTACAGTACGCTAGAATATTCTGGCACAATGTCGTCAAGCTTGCAGTGACTTCAGCGGTTCCCACGATGTAGCACCAGTTGACGTCCTCGCGTCATCAAACTGCTACGACGCCGAGAACTACACACACAGCTGACTTGGAAAAACGCGGTCTTGCAGGAGGCCATCTTGTCCCGCAACCAACGGACAAAAGTACACAACTGACGCGTCTGAAACATTGCCGTTGATGAGATGGCAGCTGAAAGAAATCAGGGCTCATCGTCCGACGTGCGGCCACCGCCTTAACACAATATTAACGTTGCAACGTTCAAGGAAGACGCGACGAAAGCGACGAGCCCAGCCGGTCTTGTCGGGTGCGCTACTTCACAGTGCACAGCGCGCGCTCTCACGGCCACCGAAAGAAATAAAAGAAAGTGGAGAGAGGGGTCACCTAGGAGCATCGCGTATCGGTGGAAGAGCAAGAGGAAGTGTTGCGTCGTCGGTGTGGCGTATTGTCGAGAGATGGCGCTAGTTTGTTTTTGCGCAACGAAATTGCAAACTTCATTCAAAATGCATGATCCTATGGGGGGTTGGGAGAGGGTACAACCGCCTTAGCCGAGCAGTGGCGCCACCATACCGATGCACGAGGCGGATAGAGGCTCGTGTAATTGGTTTTAGATGCACGTTACGAACCTGAAGTGGTCGAAATTTCCGCAGCCCTCCTCTACGGCACGCCTCATAAAAATATTATGGTTTGGGCACGTAGAACTCCAGCAATTATTATTACTAGTACAACGCTGCTGAAGATTTAATGCTTGTTTTTTCGCTGGAGCATTGCACCCAAGATATTTGCTGCAGTTTCGGTTTCGCTTTTGGAAATGGAGCAAGTAAACTTCCAATGTTTTATTTTTTATTACCACGCAACCCATTACTTAATAACGAAGAAAAGGAACCCAGATTTTAGTTAACCTCAACCATAAGAAGGCAATACAAAACGAAACCAAGGCAAGCTTGAGGGCAGCCATTTGTAATATAATGAAGTGTTTTAAAGAAGTACTGTACTATTAGAGACGACGCAGAAACGTAATCAGTAATAGTAGAACCAACGCAAAGCTTGTATTGTTGAATCGTCGCCTTTTTTCTACGGGAGCAGCGTTCTCTGCTTCTGCAAGTAGTGCTGCTCTTTTGCATTACATTTACTTCCCCTCCGAGAAAGAGCCATCCTGGCTAATTACGGACAGATGCACAGTGACAGTAAGGCTTTAGCAGGTCCATATGCACAATCTCATGCCTCGACATTGTTTGATTAAAATAAGTCTCAAGCGACTTGACGGCGTATATAAAGTACGAGACTTGCTAGACCACACGGTACGGGCCGTGGTACTTCGGAAGAAGTTTCGTAGACCGACCGGGGCCACCTAGGAGTCCAGAGGCCAGGCCCGTAGCTAGGGGGTATGCCCCAAGGGCCCGCCTCCCCTCCCAAAAGTTTGACGGAGGCGGTGTTTTACCGACAAGAATAATGAGAATAGGTGTTTCTCTCAAACTGTCAAGGCCTTCAGCAAGTGCCCCCTCCCTTTACCCTACCCCCCCCCTCGCTGACTGGCGCAGGCCGGCGGCGGGGACCGGTGTGCACGGAATAGACGGCGAAACGGTAGGCAAGCAGACTCGGAAGCGAGCGCGGCCGCGCGCGCCGTTGCCATAGCAACGACGGAGAGATCTTCAACCGGCTGCTTTGCTGCTGGCTTGCGTTTCCTTTCTTGAATTCTCGGCACTCGCCACTTTCCTATGAAGAATGCTGTCTCACGCTCATAACGTGCATGCAATTTGTGATTTGGAAGTGCCGGGCGCGCAGCGATAATGCAATCGAGAGGCATGCACGATATCAGGACTGTTTTTGTGAGGCGAAACGACACCCTTTCAACACGTGCTTTAGTGTACGCTGCTTTCCTGAAAAGCATAGGTAATTTCATAGGGAATATTAGCCGATTACACATTGCCTTTGTTGCCGCAACGCCACTTCACGCCGATGAAAGAGTAAAAAGAGGGAGTAATTAAGAGGGAAGTCCAGGCATGGACACATGCATGTTGTCTTTACTGATGACTTTCCCTTAACAGGTACCCATGTTAGCAGCAATGTACAACAGAGTGAATGAAAAGAGCGAGGAAGAAGACTTCAAAACTAACAAGCGCTTTTAGCTTTACAGTTCTGCTTACCGATTCAATGAGCCAAGTATTCGACGCTCACTAGATTGCCCTCCGCACTGTGTTCCCGAGCCAAGCCTAATTACGGTTCATCAAACTAATGAACAGATCAAGCTTGCCTTGCTTGTTCGCCTTAGGTTTATGACTAACGTGTCGGTAATGCACTATATATATATATATATATATATATATATATATATATTATATATATATATATATATATATATATATATATATATATATATATATGTGTGTGTGTGTGTGTGTGTGTGTGTGTGTGTGTGTGTGTGTGTGTGTGTGTGTGTGTGTGTGTGTGTGTGTGTGTGTGTGTAGAGAGAGAATGCCTTGCGGGTAGCACTCACTAAAAAAAGAAAAGATGCCTTTACTAACGTAACGTACCAGCCGTGACACCGCCTACGTAGGTCAGTGTCTTGCGAAGCCCATGCCACAGCCCAAACATTATGGCATGCATTTTTCCCGTTTTTGATGTGTGCTACCTGGAAGTTCATTCAATGGAGAAAGCGCCGCGCGTATGCGCCGTTGCTCGACATGCGTTCACTAGTAGTCGCGAAGGCAACGCCACCTCTCAACGTCAACTCCTTTGACTCTTTTATAAGCACAGAATAAATCGAGAATGCCTAATAACGTGCGGATTAATTTTAAACGCATTTTTTTTAGTAAATAGCAGCAGACTGCGTACAGCATTCTGCACATCTCATTCGTGCACTACGAAGGCTTGCCCGTCAGGCAACGCGACATGCCGTTGTGACTTTCAAAGCGCAATTCAACAATGCAAATCCTAATCATATGGTGAAAAAAAGCTCGTTTATGTCACTGTAATTCACAGCCAGGGTCTTGTGACACATTTCAGTCGGTTGTCAGTCCCTTTAAGAAAGCACATCGCGAATATATATAGTGATAGAGTAAGTATTTACTCTAAAAAGGCGTGACCTCACTCATGCTCACCTCATGTTCCACGATGCCAAATATTTGTCCAGAAGTAAATATTGAGAAGGTTATTGTGTATACATATTTGAACTTTCTCACTATCAAGGAGGTAATTTCCGCGTCTTTACAAAATCTGCCCTAAATGGTGGCTCTGCGCTGTACGGCACATGTGTGTGCTGTACAGCGCAGGGCAGATTTAGTGCCTAATCTAAGAAAAAAAATAACATGTTATCAGATTCACAGGAATTCAATTCTTTGACCTATTTCCACTCAGACAAAGCTGAGAGGGAATACCATGTCTAGAGGGTGTTTTCTAAAACGCGTGCATCTATGATAGCACTGTGCTATCGATGCGCATTAACCAGACTTCACACCTGTGTGCAGATATCCCTGTTAGTAAAGCCGAGGCTACATGCCAGTTATCGTGTCTTCTGAAAAAATATTCATTTTTTAGTCGCTTTTGCGCGTATTTCTATTGCAACTTTTATGTTGCAGTAAAATTTAATATTGAATTATATATTTCTTATTTTACTATGATTTTCTTATCTACAACAGAGACAAAACTACCCGATACAGTGGAAGGGACTTTCAAGGTGGGCCTACACGTTTGAGGCAAAAACGAATCCCAACCAGGAATGTCTTCGCAGCTTTGATATTCCTATCAAGCCAGAAGATTCCAGGATTCAATACGCGGCTGATATTTTGCATCATGAAGTACAAAAAAAAAGCTCCGGTTTTGAAGACCCTCGAGCGGAGCTGTAATCATTCTATTCGACATGGGTCATTTTCCGTTGGGCTTTCAGAGGAAGAAGACTACCGCTTGAAAAGCAGTAGATATTAAGGGAAAAAGCAGATTTCGCTAGGCTTTATCTGGCTGAAGACTGGTATTTTTCAGTCATTGCTACGAGCGAAAAACTACTAATCAAGATTCCTGTGCGCATAAACACCATTGTTCTCTTAAAGGGCCCCTCACCAGGCCACATAGCAAATTTTAGTTAGACGCTGGAAGTTGTTGTGTGCCGAATGAAGAGCCGTATGCCGCAAGAATTTTTCAAATCGGTTCATTACGAGCTGAGAAAAACAATAGTTTGTAGCGGCGCGAAACCATGATGCGAGGAGGCGAGTTTCAAATCCTTGCCACTCGCCCCGTGTAGCCTTAGCAAGCCAAATCCCTTCCCTGCCCTCTTCACTTGACCCATACGCATGAACACGTCATGCGCATGCATGGTCACGTGCGCATGACGTGCCCGAGCCAGCCCGAGCACGCGAGCGGCGTTGCACGGCCGCTACCTTTTTGTAGCGTTAGCTACACCTGCCTAGCCAGAGCAGGTTTCGCGGGGGTCATCATGAGCCGTGCTGCGCATGCGCGCGCGACTCGCCGCTGCTGCTCTGCGCATTCGAGAAGGGTGACGTCGTAGCCATGGCGCGCGCAGCTATTAGATGCGAAGTATCTTAAGGCGGAGCTCAATCCGGTGGTGGTGGTGTGCGGCGTGACCACCCTTACTGCGCATGCGCATACCCTCTCCACACACCTCCTCTCCACTCCCCCTCACCATCCCCCTGTCATCTACCCTCTCCCATTTCCCCTCTCTACTCACCTTCTCCCCTTTCCCTCTCCACTCACCCTCTCCCCTTCTCCTCTCCGCATTCCCTTTCCCCTCCCTTCTACCATACCCTCTCCACTTCCCCTCTCCCCTCCCCCTTTCCACTCTTCCTCTGAAACGCGGGCTAGACATGCCGAAATTCTCTCCTGCGCAACGCCGCGATGAGCTGGAGCGCATGCGCGTCCCCTCCCCTTCTCTCTCCTCTCCTACACTGCCCCCTCTCGCCCGCCTGTCGACCGCGCTCCCCGCTCGCTCTGTGAGAATTAACGACCAGGCTAGATGGAAGATACGACGCGCGTAGCGTCGCTCTTCGCGTTCCACGACGCGAGCTCGGTAGCATGCCCAACGAACGCCAACTGAACGCGATCGTGCAAGCGCTCCGGCTTCGCATCTACTCATGGTCCCCTTTAGCGGGAGATGGTATATTCGCCTTCGCTGTGCAGTCGCCGTCTGACAGTGCGCTGGTGCCGCTTGATAGCGCCTCTGACTGGCGTTTGCTGGTGGGTAACGCCATGGAGAAGGAGAGCGCAAATGCTGCTCAACGGCGCAGAAGAGCCGAGAAGCTTATGTCATCGGATCCCGAAGTAGTTGCCTGGAAATTAACGCTTCAGCGTAAGAAGAATGAACAGAGGAACGCTAAACGTGCTGCGGAAAGCTAAACGTGCTGCGGAAATCTGAAAAGCTCAGAATAATCAGCTGAACCTTTGATAACGCTACGTATATCCTGGCATAGCCGAGCTAAGCCACTGCAAATTTTTTTTTTTATGTAGCGGCCGTGGGCGTTTTGTCGGCGTTCTCTGTGGTGTACTGCCTGTTTCTGCGGGACGGGCATGAAAGTTGAGACATTTGTACCGGCAAGAGAGTGGCGGTATCATGAGCCAGTGCCGCATTAACGTTTACTTGAACGCGGTAGAATAAATGAGCATAATGACCGCTCGAACGCGCCAGAACATTACTTTCGTTTCCAGGGCTGGCGTCTGCTCGATGCGCTAACCGCGGGGACACGAACGCATGGGAAAGGGAGGCACATTAGCCCCGCATCTCGCTGCAATTATCGGGAAAAAAATGAAAAAGACGCGCACATTCCTTTTGTGTGTCTCAATATTTCTCTCAAGTGTTATTAATCTATTCAAACAAATTACACAAACTACACATGTCGTGTCAAATAATTATCGCAGTGTCACGAGCTACTGTTGGCAACGTTAGAGCACAGTCGTCTACGTGGAGGAGCGACGTCACAGCACTACCATCTACGTAAAGCCGTTTTTTCATGTACGTCATCCTCTCATTCTCTAAAGCGCGCGCCCGCGAGAGGAAGGGCAAGCAGCGTTCACCTTGAAATTTGACCCATTTCCGCGGCGCGTAGCGTTGCAAATTTTGGCAGACGTGATCGTGAACGCCCAGTGTATGCATTGCACTCGTTAGCTCAAAATTGTCAAACCTGGCGAGGGGCCCTTTAAGGGAACCTCCTGGAAAGAAAGGCTTAAGATTTCCTTTGGAACGCCTGCACATCTTCGTGGCAACAGAAGGAGCTCCACTCACAACTGAAGAAATTTTCATATGCTGAGTGAACGAAAGAAGGGGGAATTAAAACGTTCGCTTTTCTCTGATGTGTCTTGTGACCCGTTGTTGAGCAAGTCAAGTGCATTTTGTATTCTACATCAGGAGTGATACAGAATAAAGAAGTGATTTTGAGAGGTTGTAGGAATAGTTACTATATTATGTTGCATTGACAATCGTTGTTGTCAGCGCAAAAACGCCAAGTTTCGCTCTTCTGAATTTCTTTGTGCTGATCAAGTGGACGATTGGGCCAGTAGGTGATTCATGATCGACTTTGTGCTGGCTGTAGTGCAAAGTTGAAAGAGACTGCGCCTACAGAACATGAAGGAGAGCTTCAGGAGAACTTCCAGCCCATTAGAGTAACCTATTGGTGTATCTGCGCCAACAGGATTCAAGACAATCACCTCCAGCATATAAGTTAGTCGACCGTGAGAAAAAAACGAAAAAAAAAGAAAGAAAAAGAAGAATGCAATTAGGATAGATAAGTGCCTTTTTTAGCAGGATAGACGGCAGATCTAGAGATTATTACACAAATCAGTCGTATATGTTCTACTATACGTCCATTCCTAACAAAAAAACTAACCAAGTTCATATTTTCCGGTGTACAAGATCATCTTTCAAAGACTGTATCATTTTTGCACACCCGCTTAGACGGCGCCAAGCTTGCGGTGGCAGCCACATTTCAATAAGAACTAAATGACAACAAATAAAAGCTATCTTTAACTTCCTTTTTTTTACTCTCATTCCTAGCGTTCTCAAACTTATCCAGTTCTAATTTGAGGCAATGCAAGGAGCAAACGAGCATCACCCAAGTGGCACACCAAAGGAAATTCGGTTTATTATGCAAACACAGTATCCTGTTCGTACCCAAACATAATGGTTCCCGCTAGCTGAAAAAAGAAACTCGGAAAGCAGCATGCTGCTCCAATATCCCACCGTTACGGCAGCGCAAGAAACTAAACAAAGCAAGCAAACAACAAACAAAAACACGATTCTCTTCATGCATCGCGGGCGCGTCTATAACGGCCAGACATTTGGCATGGCACGTCTAGAAAAACTGCAAATTCATTGCCGGTCGTCGCCGTCGAGATAACGCCGACAAACAGCGCTCTTTTCTGCGCACCGAGGTGAAGCGACAGTCTCGGGGGCGTGTGTACTGTTTCTTTTGATTCTCTTTTATTTAGTGCCGCGTCACTGCATACGTCATGGCGGGACTTTTGAATTCTTTAAGGTCGATACGCCACGTGGTGTCGTTCACGCGAACTAGGCCGCTGGTGTCCAGAAAAGCTGCATATGATCGAACGGGTGACCTCCCGCTTTCCAGCGCGCGGCGTTGACGGTTAGGCCACGAACAGCTCCGTCTTTCAGCCTGCTAACGGCGAGCTATTTATATACACCACTTACATCAGCATGCTTTCTGAGTTACCACATAGATGGCGCGATGTCCACGCGTGGCGCGTGGACATCGTCGCCCCGTTCTTGCAAACGCCGTTGCTCTTCGCCTACAGGGCCCGTATTCTCAAACGATCGCAAAAGGCGATAGTATCGCGTTTGGTGACGTAGAATTTGATGCGTTCAATAAGTAAAAAAAAGACTTGCCTGTGACGTCATTGTTGCAACTGGCCGTTGGTAGTACGAATGTCTCACAACACGGGAGTGAGCGCACTGTACGAGCGCAGAGCAACCCGAGTACGGCGTTTTCGAGCGTGTGCTGCTGCTTCTACGCAGTGGCCAGGCTTGGCCGGCTTGGCTGTGGCTACTTGAAGTGTAAGACGTGTTGAAAGTGCTTTCAACGTTTTTTTGTTCGATTATTTAATGCACAGTATAATATTTAAAGAATGCAACTTTGCGTGAAACGTATTTTCGTTGAGAGTTTAACACGGCGTACTCGGAGAGTTCAGCTGTAGCGTGCCGCCGCAGCGACATCGTCTCAAGATCTCAACATGTTGCTGGCTCGCGATAAGCCACGCGAGCAACGCACGGTTCATGCTCCTGGGACGTTCAAACCACGAAAAAACACGCGCTGGCAAAGAACGAGTGCTGATAACACCCCAAGGAAATGCTCGATGAAAGCTTCAGCGTAAAAAATGCTGCGTATATCCACCGAGGATTGAATACTAGAAGCTACCGCCTACGTCACTCAAATGCTATACTTCACCACGAACCGACGGTTAACGGTGCCTTCGCTTATTGCAAATATGTCGAGAGCACCGTCGAGCACCATGACGCAAAATTGACGTCGGCGGAATTACCAGATGGCGCCCTAACTTTTCCGGTTTGCTCAATAGCCAATCAGCGCGCACCAAAGGCGATACTTTTGCGATTGTCGCCTTTTGGGAATACGGGCCCAGGGCGTGGTCGTCTTCGTGCGCTTATCTCGAGGAAAGAAGGGGGCGACTCGCGGGGGGGGGGGGGGGGGGGGGGAACGGGGGGTTGTATGTATTGTGCTTTCCCCGCGATGTCTGCGCTGAAGTCACAGAGCGTACGAAGGTCGCTTCGACGCTGCAGCGGCTGCGTTTGCGAAAGGGGCGCGCTGTTCAAACAGAAATAACGACTGGGACAGTTCGCGCTCGTCCTGTATGTACCTGTTCGTACGTTTCGTGCGTCCTGCTTTATGTTTGAGCAGTGCGCTTCTAGTGTCGAGCTGTGACGCATAATAGTTCGCGCTGGTGCTGTGTGCGTTCTTTTCGCGCGTCCTTTGCCAGAGCGACGCGCTGGCAATTTCGAGCTGCTTTCCGTTCTTCGCGTTCCATTCCAATTTATTGCTATCGCATTTATTGCTTCGCCGTTGCGGCAAAACTGTGACTTTTTTTTTTTTCATAATCAGCATGGTTTTAGAAAGGGCCTATCGTGCGAGACACAGTTGCTCGAATTTGTTACAGACCTACACACTAACTTGAACAACAACCAATAAACTGACTGTTTTTTTCTGGACTTTTCGAAGGCGTTTGATCGCGTCGCACACTGTCGCCTTATTTCAAAACTTTCAGCTCTTCAGTTGGACTGTCTCACTTTATCATGGCTCCGGAACTTTCTTTCTAATCGATACCAGTTCACCATTGCAAATAAGTTCTCGTCCTCCTTAACTGAAGTATCTTCTGGTGTCCCACAACGAAGCGTACCCTGTCCGTTATTCTTTCTCATCTTTATTAACGATCTTCCATATAACGTGTCCTCCACTATAAGAATATTTGCTGACGACTGCATTGTCTATCGCACAATAGTTAATACAGACGACCATCTGGTTCTTCAGCATGATCTCGAACAAATTAGTAACTGGTGCAGTAAATGGCTAATGACATTGAATACGTCAAAATGTAAAGTAATGTCATTCACTCGGAAGCCTATACCTTCCCGACATTCATACAATATCAATAAAAACACCGTTGCAATCGCTACACAATATAAGTATCTAGGTATTATATTCACTACAAATCTTTCTTGGTCAGAACACGTCACCTCCGTTTCAGCCAAAGCCTCCCAATCTTTGGGTTACTTGCGACGAAACTTAAGAAGTGCTCCTTCGAATATTCGAAAATTAGCATACCTTACCCTCGTTCGCCCTCAACTCGAGTACGCTTCCCCTATTTGGTCCCCTCACCAGAAATACCTTACTGACATGTTGGAACGAATTCAGAACAGGGCAAGCCGCTTCATTTCTAACGATTACAGCTATCAGTCTAGCGTCACACAAATCAAACTTAATCTTTCATTGCAATCTTTGAGTACTCGACGTGACATTGCCTTGCTGACACTGTTCCACAAATTCATTCATTCATCTCGAACAACACTAGCATGCTTGAAAAGACCCTACGCCACGTCACACAGGCTTCATAATCAGTTTAGTTATACCCGCATTTACGGATCAACACGTGCATTCAACTGCTCTGCGCTTCCACGTGCAGTCCGATGTGGGAATTCCCTGCCGGATAGCATCGCATGTATGACAGACATTGATGCATTTCGTGACTCACTGACCAGTTATCTGGCCAACGAGGTGTAAAAATGTTTGCCATTATCGCAGTGTGCTCTCTGTGCCGTGACCTTTTTGCAATTTCTTATTGTACAGCACCATAGTGCCGCTTTTCTATTTCTTTTCTTTCCCTATTTAACCCTAGTACTGTAAGATTTCAGTTGTGCTTGACTAGATGAATATTTCCTTATTATGTGTTTTATATTTGCTAGTGTTGTTGATTTTTTAATATTTTTTTTGTTACCATTGCTGATGAACTAATTAATTATTTTGTACTGCTCTTCTTATGTGATCGGCTACATGACCGCTGTTCATGAACTTTGTGTTATGTTGTGTTATGCTTCAGAAGTCCACTATTTTGTACTGCCCCCCTTACACAATGCCTCAACGGAGGCCTGTAAGGTATTTTTAAATAAATAAATAAATATTACTATTATTAACTCGCACAAGTTCTCACGTTGCTAAACAGGCACGTCTCAATTGGATTAAACAAAGATATAATTGAAATAATCGAACAGTATGAAAATAACTGCGTGCGTTCACTCGTTATACGTTGAAAATTTACTTTTAGTAGTCCTAAATAATTCCATCATTCTTGGCAGACTTAAAGATTGAAATATTAAAACTAAATGTTACTAAGACACGATCACTGGTGTCCCGTGAATACGCAATAAAGTAATAATAATAATAATAATAATAATAATAATAATAATAATAATAATAATAATAATAATAATAATAATAATAATAATAATAATAATAATCAATCAATCAATCAATCATTTATTTAACGTGCCCAGGAACAACCGTGAGGTCTTTGTGCAGGCGCACGCAAAAAAAAATCAATAAAAATAAACAATACAATACAGACAGTCTTCAGAAATAAAAAGAGCAAAAACACGTAGACAAAGAGAAATGAACACAAAAGTGGAGGAGTAAAATAAGACAATATGAGAAATATTGAAGGGGAATAAAAAATTAGATTGCACATATACAACTATGCGGAAAGACGGAGAAGGGAAGACTTTGTACATTGTGCTATACTATGTCAAAACAGTGCAAAGCTCGGATAAAAACAATGATTGTGGACTATGAAAAACGTCAAGATCAAGAAAATTAATATTATAAAGACTTTGTATAATAATAATAATAATAATAATAATAATAATAATAATAATAATAATAATAATAATAATAATAATAATAATAATAATCGTTAGGGTTTCACGTCGCAAAAGCACGATACAATTACGAAAGATGCCGCCGCAGTGGAGGGTCTCTAGTGTCTTGCCTCCGTCGAAAAACGACCGCCGCGGTCGGTATACGATCCCGCGGCCTTCGGGTCCAATACTTAATAAAGGAAGCTAAGTGAGGTTCCCTTATCAGGAATAAATGCGATGTCTCCAAGGTATTTTAAGCTACTCTAGTCCGGTCTACGGGCTTTGTATGTAAAAAGACAGGTCGTAAACTAAAAACACATTTAGATCTCATTGCAAAATACGATTACAAAGGTGCTATGATATTACATGATTCACTTCGAACATTAAAGTTCACGCCACAACGGTCCGCCGATACGTGTTCTTCCCATAAAGATGCCCCAAATTACCTCGAGATTTCAAAGTCCGCATTGTGCCCTGTTCGTGCTCTTTGTACCACGAAATGCGACGGTTGTCGTGCAAGTGGCTACAATGTTCATAATTGACCCGAAGTACGAAATACCAGAAATGAAAAAGTGCTTGCCCGTAGTGCACCCTGTAACACAAGTATAAGTGATTCGGCTTTCTACACGCATTGCTAGCGTTATATCTAATTTATTTAGCTTTGCCTTGAGCTAGTGCAACTAGCAAACACCTTAGAGATTTTCCCAAGGAACAGCTGCTAACGTATACCACAAAAATATCTTGTTCGAACCCGAACGTTATGCTCTGCCAAAGCACCCCGGAAGCCAACTGCTACAGCAAAAGAGAGCAGTACAAGTAAAGAAATTATTCACTGCAAGCATGGCGGGCGCAGTTATCACAAGTTATCACGGCCAGACATCTCGGCCGGAATGCTGCGAGCTATCTGCCGCAGTATGTCTCGAAAAATGTTTTACAATTCATTGCCAGTCGTTGCCTTCGAGATAACGCCGGCACACCACGCTCTCCTTTTCGCGTAACGTGGTGAAGCGACAGTCTCAGGGTGTGTGTACGGTTTCTTTTTTGTTCTCTTTTATTTAGTGCCGCGTCACTGCATAGGTCACGGCGGGACTTTTGAATTCTTTAAGGTCGATACGCCACGTGGTGCCGTTCTCGCGAACTAAACCGCTGGTGTCCAGAAAAGCTGCATATGTCTTCCCAACAAAGAACAAGTGAAATGCACTCCTATATGGGTATTTTATTAACACGAAAGTGTTTTATGCCGGGGTCCACCAAGACTTCAGTGACGTATTTCCGTCACGGAAATGACGTAGAAAAAATTTACACGATCAAATGTCAAAGAAAAAAAGTTCTGTCAACGGGCATCGAACCCACGACCGCTCGTTCCGCAACAACAGATGCCGGGCACGCTATCCACTGCGCCACGGCCACAGACTCCAAAGCCTTTACAAACGCGCCTTTTATATCTACCACTCTCCCGGTCGGCGGGGTGGTGTTGCCCTCTGGGAGCGGTAAAGTAATTCGTCATTACTGTGGCATCCGCGATTAGCACCTGCAACGCGTTACACGTCCATCCCATTCGGCGCGTTTTCAATAGAAGTTCAATTTTGTCAATGCCTTAACACACCGCGAGGTGGCGATCTTAGACCAAGCGTCGCAAAAGCGTTGGCCTCGCTCATTGCATCACGCTAATCCAAACCGAAAATAGCTCTGCGACGCGCGCCTGCCTCACCTGGCTGTAACACCGCGTTCACCGCTAACGCGCTCGCCCCGAGAAAATTCGCGGCTGGGCTACCGGGGCGGCAGGACGCACTTTTCGTTTCCCTCTATATAGTGCGGCCGTGGTGTTCAGCCGCATTTTAACATGCCGCGGGATGGCGAACAAGTTCAGCGTTCAATATGCGACGCTCTTCTGGCTATCACACCTCGTTCTGTGATTACGCTTTCACCGTTAACTACTACAGCTACCACAAGGGTTTGCTTAATCATTGAACATGGACGTTAGTCGTCGGAATGGAGATGTACCACCAATCATCAAAGTGGGTGCATCCACGTTAAACGGTGCTATATTAATAATAATATCTGGGGTTTAAAGTCCCAAATCCACGATGTGATTATGAGGGACGCCGTAGTGGAGGGATCCGGAAATTTCGACCACCTGGAGTTCATTAACGTGCACCTAAAGCTAAGTACACGGTAAACGGTGCTATAGCTGTTAGACATCAATATACATTGTGCAAACTGGCTTATATCAATTCAGTTACTTCTGTAAACATTCAGTTACTTCTGTAAGGGCACACTTTACTTTCGTGTTATTCCGATTCCTATGAAGAAGGGATCACCCATCTTTTTTCCCTTTGTTGCGGAAGGAGTTTTGCAAAGAAAGTCACAAACATAGTAAACGGCCGTAACAACGTCATACTCGCAATGACGTAATAACGCAATATTTATAATAATAACGTAACGTAATACTAAAGTAATAGTAATAATAACGCAAACTTCTGGAATGTATTGCTTTAGACAAGGTGAGGGTAATAAGGAATTGAATTTGGTAGTTTCCTTTGAGATAATTTTCGTGGCTTTCCCAATCACCGTTATGCTTTAATATTGCGCTGAAACAGCGAAAATGCCTCAGTTTGAAAATCGCCCAGATGTTCACTCGTAAACCAACTCGCCGAGATCGCCGTTCTTCTTCGCAAGTATACAAACCCCTATCGACGCGCTTTCGGTGGTTAAGCTACAGTGAGCAAGTGTGCGCAGGATGTGCCTTCCTCTATGTGACGCTTACCGGGCATGGCGGCGGATTGTCTACGGAGGCGGATTTTGCGCAGGCAAGTGTGGTACAGGAACAGGTAGAGCAGGCCCGCGCCGGCACACACGACGGCCACGCCGCGGAGAGTGGTCCGCCGACCGAACGAGGCGTTCAGGAAGAAACCCGCGATGGTTCCCGTCCCACGGCCTGCAGTGGGGAGATCAGTGAGCGCAGTGCCGGCCACCACGGCGCTGGCGACGTACCGATGCAGAAATGCAGGATGATGAGGATACACTGGACGGTGAGCCTCTGGTTGGAGGGCACCACCTTCTGGGCGTACGCGACCAGCGCGACCCAGAGCACGGGCAGCGTGAACGTCTCCATGGCCTCGAAGGGCGTGATCCACCAGCGGGCCGTGACGAAGGAGAGGCCGGCGGCACGCGTCGCGTAGAAGAGGAAGCCGAACACGATCAGGTTGGCGCGCCCGATGTTGCGCACCAGATTCTTGGCGATGGCCAGGAAAGGAAGCGCGCAGCCCATGGGCAGCGCCAGCGACAGTGCCACCAGCAGGTGAGTGGCGCCCATTTCGGCGTACATCCAGTGCAGGTACGTCTCCAGGTATCCCCACACCGTGCCCAGCACGAGCACGATCAAGAACAGCACGCTCGTGTCCAGCGAGCAGAAGCGGGGCTCCTCGCCGAGGCCGTAGTGGAGGTTGACCTTGTTGTCCTCCACAGCGGGTAGGAACAGCGCCAGCACACACGAGACAAGCGCGAGCCCGTCAAAGAGGAGCACCGCCGGCGAGTAATCGTCGCTCAGCTCGCTGTCGACCAGCACTCCCGTGACGGGCGCGGACAGGGCGACGCCCAGCGCGGCCCAGAACTTGATTCGTCCGTAGAGACCCGTGAAGTCGTTGATGGCGAGCACCGTGACCGCCTCGACGAGGTACAAGGCGGTGATGAGCCACAGGTCGGCGAACACCCGCAGCGCTAGTGTGGCCCAGAAAGTGAGCTGCGGATCGCCCTCGACCTGGATGCAGCGTGCCGACTGCATGCGCCGACCGAGGTTGTCGGCTACAGCCACCGAGCAGCGGATGGTGCAGCCCTCGGGGTGCGGCCTGCACTCGTAGTCGTTGAACTGCTTCTGGTTGACCACGATGGGCGCGAGAAGGTCGAAGCTGCACACGTCCACCAGCTCGTCACCACTCCGCCCTTGGTGCTCGATAAATTTGGACACGCTCACGTCGGCCAGGGTGCGCGCAGTCGTGGCCAGGAAGCTGGCGCCAAACTCGGTGGTGGAATTGTCCCGCGTGCCGGCCTCGTGGATGATGCACAGGTTGCCCTCGTGGCTGAGGAAGCAGAAGTGGATGGGCTGCCGCACGCTGCGGTTGCCGCCGCACTGGTAGTGGCAGTTGGACACTCGGAACGTGGCCAGCCCCAGCGGGTTCAGCTCAGACGCTGTGCAGGCATCCCACTCGGGGCAGCGCTCCAGGTACAGGCCCGACGGGCAGTCGAACTCGAGCAGCGGGCTGCGTGGACTGCGCACCACGCGGGGCACGGCCAAGAGCGCCGAGTAGCCGGCAGCCGCGAGCACCAGCGACAGCACCAGCAGCGACCGGTAGGCGCGCCGCCGCTCGGCGACCAGCCCCACGAGCACGGGACCCAGCAGGCTGGTGAACGCGGCTGCCGTGGTCACCAGCACGGCCTCCTCGTCCGAAAGGCCGACGGTGCGCAACTGCAGGCTCAGGAAAGGGCTCAGGCTGCCCGTGGCTGCGAACGAGTTGCATCAACTGAGTGACACTCTCGTGAGAGATATTGTTATTCGTGCATACGACAATATTAACAAAGACATCAACATTTATTCCATTTTCTTCTTCCTCTCTGAGGCGGCCGCCGAGCACGTGCCATCTAATGCTCGGCAGCGACGCCTTGAAGTATATGACGCCAAACTTAAAGGGCGGCTAAAGGCAGAGCGCAAAAGTGTTCATGGCAATAAGTGGTCAAGCGCAAAGGTAGAACTCTGGCAGTTCGATATATCACACTCATATCAGTACATTTCAAGTAATCGTTGAGTAAACATGATTTCAGTGTTCGAGCTCATGTTGCTCGCGACATTCCATACAATATCGGCAGGAGGAAAGAAATACTTGGCTCAGAAAAGCTGAAAAAAAGCTAGCGATAAGCTCCATATGGAATAATTTGAGAATGCAACATATTAAGGTATGAAGTTCAAAAGGACAAAAGTGACAATCTGCATTCGACTGAACCTAGTTCGAAAGACGGAGGAAAAGTTGCTATTATTAGCAAAACTACAAGGCACAACAATTACAGCGACTAAGGAAAGACAGACGAACGAAAATCCGTTGGCACATGCACGGAGTGTTCGTGATGCGACTCTGAGCAGGTCGGTATATAGGGCGACATCAGCCATGCAATAGCGCTTAGAAGGCGCTGTTAGCAAAGGGATGATGTTACGCTGTTCATCGTTACGGGCTTAGCCCGCAGGAAACCACCGCTCGGCACAGGCGCCGTCGCAATGAATGTTTGGGAAACTCTGCGGTGCTTTTGAAGGGTTCCGATAAGATGGCGCGCACTGCACGAGTAGGCGAGTTTATTCTGGAGCTAACGCGAGCCCCAGCGATGGCACTGGAATTTTCGATCATTCGATGTTTCACAGGGCAAGGTACGACAATGAAAGACACACACAGCCCTGAACTTACAACTGGCTATATTTTCCTGCTTACAGCAATATATATGCGCTTTTCACCAGGAAAAGGGGAAAAAAAGGAACATCAGAGCAGACGAGGCATACAAAAATTGCACTCAATGAAAAGAACAACCCATCATCGATATCACATGTTTTGCGGCAGAAACTGACGTTCTTCGCTTCAAAAGATCAACCGACACGCTTTTTGTCACGTTTCGAAATTCCTTGGGCTTCTGTGATTTCGCGCGCTATCCCATCTTGGTTTCTTGCAAGTACACGTGCGTGATTAAAAAGAGCCCGGCATCCACAATCCCAGCAATTAATTCCCAAATGCCCACTGATAGCCCTTTCCACATTGTACCCGTGTTCCTTAAGACGTTCATTCCATAGAGTTTCATACAGTAACCTAGAAAACTGGCGCTGCGATCGTTCAACCACCACGGGAATGATGGTAAGTACAGGCTTCGGATTGGACAGCGTTAGCTAGCGAACTGTCTACGGATCTTTTTCTACAGTTTCAGTATCGTTCTTTTCGAGGCGTGGATAGTGGGGTGCGTTGCAAAGCACTCAAGCAGTGCCTTTGTTGTTGAAAGAGGCTGAAGACCGCTAGATCTCTTGCTTTGCTGCGACGTTGAAGCCCTACAGGTTGTATTTGACAGTTTTAGTAAAGCGTCGTGCACTCACCGCTGCGCATAGATGTAGCGCTCCATGCAAGTGCAGGAAATTGCGTAGAGTTCATGCTTTTCTGATAAGCTCGTCTTGCCGAAACTCGTTCAAATCGGCTGCAAAACGACGGCGAAGCTAAGTCGACGCACCGTCACGCTCCTATGACTTGACTTCACTACAAAACGAGAGATGCGTTGGGGGCAGACCACTTGGACAGACGCACCTGGTATCGCAGCAGATGATATGTTAAGTGTTTCTCACTCAGTGCAGTACTGTTATTTCCATAAATACGTAATGCGCACTTTCGAGGGAAAAACAAGCGTGTTTGTTTGAAGTGTTCTAAAAAATAATTCATTATATCGTGATGCCAGATCTAGAACACAATTGCAGAGCAATGCACACCCTGGTGGTTGAATTTGCCCAAGTTTCACTTCTATCTCACGGTCACTCAAACTTTTGTAGCGTTAGCTACACTTGCCTAGCCGGAGCCGATTTCGCGAGGAGCGTCATGAGCCATATGCGGCGCATGCGCGAGGATCAGTGATGTCACACAGCTGGGTCACCGGAGCTGGCAACTCACGCGCTCTCCGACACCGCCGCGCGCGGCTCGCCGCTGCTGGTCTGCGCCGCATTCGAGAGGAGTGACGTCGTAGACACAGGGGCGCCAGCGCGCGCGCAGCTATTGTATCACTGATCACGTAGCGCAAAATTTGACACAGGACAAGAGAGGGGGACGAAGACGAGCACTTCCCCTCTCTTGTCCTGTGTCAAATTTTGCGCTACGTGATCAGTTATGCATTACCAACATGCCCAACTTCATACTCTTGTCAGCTATTGTATCGTTGCGTCCAGTAAACCAAACATGCAGCGCTGGGCAATGGGGGAAAACAGAACCGGCTTTATTGCACACGAGTACATATATAGGATTTAGAAGGGGCGCGTCATTATGCCATTAAGAGATAAGCTCTTCGAGTAGAACGTTGAACAGACACGAAACGCTTTCGTGGCACACGTGTAGCGCTCGGCGCCCAAAATACGACACATCTTCCTCTGTTTGAAAACAAAACAAGGAAAGGGAAAAGAACATGAATGAAAGTTGCGAGGCACGCTAGTTCAAGGCACTTGCACGAAGTTCTGGTCGTAGGCCAGACGTTGAGGCGCTCGACGTTGTCTGAGCGACCTTCTTGGGACTTGTGTGGACGAGACACTTGTTGAGGCAATGGGCTGTGCGGGCGTAGACGGAGCTATGCATTCTGCACGTCGATGTGCCAGCGCGTTGCTTTGGCTAGACTTTACCTCGAAGTCGTCGTCGTCGTATTCCTGGTTGTTGCGTAGAAAGGGCTCCCGCGTGAGTAGCAGGTGCTGCCGGTTGCGCCTGAGCACCGTGCAGTTTTCTGTGACGACTGTATACGACCTGGGGTGACCAGCAGACTTGAGTACTTTAGCTTTCGTCGCCCATGTTCCTTTCTTTATCCGGACTGTATCTCCCGGGCTCAGGTGCGCCAATGGTCTCCTAGAGTGGTCTGTCTGAGGACGCCGGAGCACCTCGTGCCTGATGTTGCCTTGAACGTCAGGAATAGTTGTGCGGAGCCGTCGTCCCATCAGCAGCTCAGAGGGCGATGCGCCGCACTCGAGCGGGGTGGTCCTGAAAGCAAGCAGTCCCAACCAGAAATCTTGTTTCGCTTCACTTGTTTTTTTGAGGATGCGCTTAGCTATATCTGAACACCTTTTTCCGCCAACCCATTAGAGCGTGGGTATCCTGTACTAGACGTTCCATGCTTGAAATCATACAGTTGTGAGAACAACGCAAATTCATGACATGAAAATTGAGGGCCATTGTCAGAGCAAACTTCCATCGGAATGCCGTGCCTAGCAAAAATGGCGCTTGTTACGTCAATTATTGTTTTGGCCGTGATATCTTTGAGGAGTTCAACTTCGGGGAAGTTTGTCAGGGCGTCGTAAATGCACAGGTACGACCTACCGCCGTATTCAAAAATGTCAATGCCGACGCGGTACCACGGTTGGTCCGGCACGGGGCGCATCAGTAAAGGCTCTCGATGCTGGCTATATGCGTACTTTTTGCAGACAGAACATGTCTGGACGAACGATTCTATGTCAGAGTTCATTCCCGGCCAAAAAACTAGTTGTCTTGCCCTGGGTTTGCTCTTGTTGATTCCCAAGTGCCCTTGATGAATTCTTTCCAGTGTCTCGCCTTTCATGCTAGCCGGAATAACCACTTTGCAGTCTTTGAGGAGGACTCCTTTCACGTTTTATAACTCTCCCTCGAATCGTTTCCACGGCCCCTCCAAGCACTTTCCAGCTTCTAGGTCCCGCAGCACGTTCCTTAGCTGTTCATCTCGCGCCGTTTCCGTGGCTAGCCGCCTCCATGTGCCCTCACTAACAAGTGAAGAGACTGTACTCACGGCATGTACTTCTACATCGTTGCTGTCGAGGTCGCAGGCTGTTGTCTTCGTTGTGGCACGTGACAACATGTCAGCCAGGAGGAGCTGCTTACCTGGAACAAATTTTAATTGAACGTCATAACGCAGCAATCTCAAAAAGAATCTTTGCAACCTCGGAGGCATGTCACCAATCGCCTTCTGGGAGATTGCGATCAAAGGGCGGTGGTCTGTTTCAGCAATAAACTGGCGACCGTTGACGAAGTGATTAAACCTTTCACAGCCAAACACCACTGCCATAGCCTCTTTTTCTATTTGAGAATAACGCTGTTGTGTTTCGGTAAGCGCTCGTGACGCGTACGCCACGGGCTTCCATGTGTCGTTGTGACACTGCAAGAAAGCGGCACCGATTCCGTCTCGGGATGCATCACACGACACTTTTGTTGCTTTAGCCGGATCGAATACCGCCAACACGGGCTGTGTGCTAAGGTAGTCGCAGAGTTCTTTCCACTCTTTCGCGTGGTTGTCGGTCCATTCGAAGACGGTATCTTGTCTGATCAAGCTTCTCAAAAGAGCAGTTCTTTGAGCTAGTGAAGGGAGAAACTTGCTGAAAATAATTGAAGACACCTAACATCCTTTGCACCGCGAGCTTGACTTCTGGGGTCGGCATGTGCAGCATGCAATTAATCAGCGTCGGGCTTGGCCTGATGCCTGCTTTATCGATTAAGTCTCCAAGGAACTCGATTTCCGGGACGCCGATACTGCACTTCTCAGGACTGAAGGTCAATCCGGCGAGTTGTGCAGCAAGCAACACAGATTTGAGACGTTCATTGTGCTCTTCTACCGACGAGCCCCATACCAGAATATCGTCCACGTATATTTTTACGCCGGGAAGGCCTTCGAAAATTTCATTCAGCGTTTTTTGGAACACTTCTGAGGCGGATGATATGCCGAAGGGTAATCGTAAAAAGCGATAACGACCAAATGGGGTAGAGAACGTGCAAATCCGCGATGTAGAGTCATCCGAGGGGATTTGGTGAAATCCAGAGTTAGTGTCTAAGCGGGGGAGAACAAAGTTGCACCAGCTAGCTCGGCTTCTATATCCTCTCATCGCGGCATCATGTAGTGCTCCCTCTTTATACACTCATTTATTTTCCTAGGGTATACAGAGACGAATCTTTCCGTTCTTTTTGCGAACGATCACAAGAGGACTCACCCAGTCGGTAGGCTCGGTGACCCTCGTGATGATTCCGGCGTGCTCCATACTGTCGAGTTCGTCCCGTAGTGGTTCCGTCAGGGCCAACGGTATACGTCGCACTGGTTGAATGACTGGCACAGTGTTGTCTTGAAGCACCATGTGATATACTTTTTTCACGCAGCCAGTTCCAGTGAAAAGATGACGAAAGTCTTTAACAATTTCTTCACAGCCGTCCTTTGATACGCTGTGAACGCGTGAGAGCAATCCAAGGCGTTCGGTTGCTTGGCCCAGGATTGCTTGGCGACCTTTGCGTACTACAAAAAAATCGAGGGGAATAGCTCGGTCACCGAGCGTCGCTTCCGTACAGACATGTCCAGGAATTCGGGACATCGACAACTAGCGCCATCTGTTGTGTTGGCTGCTAAGTGGCAGCGTCACTCAATGGGAACCGACCTTTAAACATTTATTGTAGTGTAACGCTTCAATATACGCTTAAATCACTTCGTCCATATAATATGGGAGTCATTATGCCACAGTGCGAGAAGTTTTGCTTTATTCCCATTAACTTCCTGGGTTCGAGAGCCACTTTTATGTGCTATGTGAAACTCCATAGGAGATAACTTAAAAATTTATATAAAAACAATGCGCCCTCACATGCTTAAATCACTGAAGGGACCCAATCTCGATGATTCAATATTCGTACCTGTGAAGTTTGGCGGATGTCGGCGAAGTTTCTGAGGTTCGACGGGAACTTTTGTCTAAGGTGCATTGCAGCGAAACCACCTTATAGGGGTGCATACGCTTCATAGTGTTTACGGTTGCCCTAAAACAAGTGAGAATGTCAGTGTTTTTATATAAGCTTGTTTTTCTTGAAGCTGCTAAAGATATGGAGGGTATGAATACTATGGAGGTCTTAAGTTGTTAATTAGCAATGAGAAGTCTTAGGTTAATTATAGCAGATGGTGAAAAATGAGAATAGCTCCTCGTAATTAAAAGTAGGTAAGAATTGACAAGATATATTGATACGGATACAAATTTTGCTCCACTGGGTGTAAGTAATCAAGGGTACTAATGAATTTAACAATTTACTTAAAACTTATTGGTGAAGGCGGTTAGTATAGAAGGACATGTATATTATATATAGATTTAGTTATAGTATTGCAATGCACGCCATTAATATTAGATGGCTGTCGCATGCAAGTAACTAGCAGTAGATACTGTTATAGCTAATTAGTAATCAAAGGTATAAGAGATATGGTAATTCTACTCTGTCATTATTAATACTTACACTTTGAGGTAAATAGAAAAGGGGTAAATAAGAATCAACTAATCGGAGGATTGCGTTGTAATGTATCACATGGAAGTGGAGACGAAGAGGATCAAAGATATAAGAATCTTAGGTTGCTAATTAGTGATTAGGGGTCTTTTAGCTTAATTACTATGGAAAATTAACAGAGTTGACAATGACCCCCCAAAATTCACACTGAGTGAGATTTACTCAGCAACATTATGCACATTTGCACCCTGACCATATAAGTAATCACTTGTAATGAATTCACCAATTTTAAGGTTATAATAGAAATCTTTCAGTATAGAAGGATATGTACATGATATATATAGGGTATTCAATGTATGAAATTGCCATCCGAGATAGATAGTAACAGGCAATTATCTTTAGTGATAGTTATCGATAATTAGTAATCAGGGATAATTTGGGGAAAATCTATGGAACCTAGCAATTAAAGGTATCAAATAAAAGATATGCCAAAGATGACGATTATAGTTTATTAGTGATCGTTGTAGGCAGTTGCCAAGTGCGGTCAATAAATTAATAGGTCGACAACATAGTAATGCATCAAATGAAAGCATATAGGAAGAGGCTGAATACATTTGGAATGTTTGCTAATTGGCATTTAGGGGCTCTGCAGCGTAATTAATATAAATATTTTTTACAGCAGAGTTATGCCCACGCTTTGTACTACTCGCGATGTAGACAAAACACAATCATCATTATGCCGGCGCACTCAGCATAGCTGTGCCTAGTTAAGCCATGTTAATCATAGCCAATTGTAGTTAAGTTTAGTTGAGCACGATGAAAACTAATTAGCCAAGCATAATACAGCCAGAAGGCTAATTAGCCCTAATTAAGCCGAGTTGAGATTCTAGTCTGCGTAGTCACGCCGAGCTCGGCAAGAGATGCCGAGCGATACCGATATATTAATTATGAATGAGCCTAATTAGTATTAATTACGTTAATTAACTCATTAGGTCTAGACTGACTTGTGGTGAAAGCTCGTCGAGATGAAGCCTCGAGTATGTAGATTATACTAATTAAGCTCATTAGCGTAATTAAGCTAATTAAGATATAATTAATGTTAGCTTGACTAGGGATGCAAGTTAAGCTAGGCCAAGTTCCAAATGTGCAAATTAGATCTATTACGCTAATTATTCCAATTAATCTGATTAAGCTAATTAACCTATTTGGTGTTGTGACTGCCGAGCGATACCCAATCGAACCCGATCAACGCCTAGTCTATACTCGTGATTACCAATGTGACCCCGTGAACACTTCGTGCATCGGCGTGTGAATGCACGTGTGTCTAGTCAAGCCAAGACCAGCCAAGCAGGGGCGTAGCCAAGGGGGGGGTTGGGGGGGTTCAAACCCCCCCCGAAATTTTTCAATTTTGCTTGCGTATATATACACGCACACATACAAACGCACGAACGAGCATACATAAAGTATGGTTGAACCCCCCCCCCCCCCCGAAAAAAATTTCTGGCTACGCCCCTGCAGCCAAGTGCCGACCAGCTCTGCTCTAGCCCAGGTTTGCGCGACTCAGTGTAAGCTGCGCAATTTTTTAAAATTAGGTCAGCTAAGCAGAATTCACGGTAAGAGTATCTTACTAATGTTGATCTACATTCGCACCTTGGTACACAGTGCATTACTAATGAATGGTGACAATGAATTCAACATATGTTAAATTTAGGAGTGAAAACTGTCAGTGCAGGACATCAGTAAAATAGATAGATAGTATCTAATCTATGCAGCTATAGATCTCAATCTATGCAGTTACAGTACAATGGTGGGAAGTAGTAGAATATCATTCATTATTAGCAGTCATAAATATCATTAATTCGTAATCAATTATAATTATTAGTTTAATATAGATACCATCTATCACCGACAAGTGTCAAAAGAAACGTCTACGTGAGATGACGATTTAAAGGAGTACTGCGTTGAAAACGGCGCGAAAATTTGACGAAGGCTAAGGAAAAAACAACACAAGCCTCACACATTGATGAGTTATGCAAAGCACTGGGTGCAAAAGAGCCTGATGTAAGAGAAACAAATTGCAGAAGGGTGTCTTCAAGGGCCAGTTGCTACATGTTACTGGCTCAAAATCGCGCGAAAACGGCAGGAAGGCTAACGAACAAAGGAACAGTGCTTCTGTTGTTTGTTCTTAAGCCTTCGCTCCGTTTTTGCGCTGTTTGAAACGCAGTAACATGTACCAACTGACCCTTCAAGACACCCTTCTGCAATTTAAAGGAGTAATAAAATCTACTGATAGTTTTAGGAAATTATTAATTAAGTGCAGATATATGATAAAAATAAATTGAGGCATATGATTGCAAAGCATCAGTTGATAGTCTAAAGAGAGAGGGTGAATGCATTGCGAGATTCTTGCTAATGAACCTTTTCAAGCAATCCCAGAAAGCCCCGCGGGAGCGTGGCGCACTATGGGAAAAGTTTGTACATCGAGCGAGCCGGCCGTTCGGTTGCCCGCGGCTCATTGGTGCCGTGGGAGCACGAAACGAAAGGAACGTACACGTCGCGGCTTGGTGAATATTCTTACATCGTAAAAGACTACACTTATCCAAACGCATCTGCCTATATATCTACGCATGAAATGTGAAAGGAATAACACAGTCAGTGTAGGTATTGCCGAGCGTATGTATATCGGACGTAGCAGTTAATGGATATGTGCGTTATCGCGTGCCGATGCCGTCACGACGTTCGTTTGTCAATAATGTGAGCGGAACACCGAATTCATTTTTAGTGTATGAATACTTGGAAGGTGTGTCGTATTGAAATGCCATAGAATTTTCCGCCTCAGCATTTGGTGTCATGAACACTTTTGCGCTTGCTCACTGCGTTTAGCCGTTATGGCGTATTTCAAAGATAATTTCAGTGTTAGAGACTCATCTTGCGCACGACTACACATATCTACGGCATGCATTCACCTGCAAGCAAACACGTGAAAGTACAACCAGCGTTTCTAAAATGCAACAACTGCAGTTAGTATCAACAAAGGGCGCTAGAATCTCATCATTTGTTATATACATGTATATGCGGTGCGAGCGACGCGCACACGGTCTAATCAGTCTCTCGAGTCCTCTGTAAATATCGCAACCTCACCCTGCGCTCGTCGACAGTGCCGATGGACGTTGATTCCAAGTGGACGCGCGAATTGTATAGACCGCTCCTGGACTTCATCCAGGAAGCCACGTTGTATCGTTTTATTTAATTTTTGCTGCAGGGCTGGGGTCTCAAACGTGACTCGCACGTGACTGACTTCGTCCCACCCTTTTATTGGTCATCTCTAGAACGGACGAAGCCTCTAAGGAGTCAAGAGGAAACTGAGCACAGGCAAAAACCGGATGTATGCACTAAGGGATGAGGAAAGCAAAGTCACTGTCAATATGGATAGGAAAGTTAAAATAGTTGAGGAGCTTTACAAATATCTGTACAGTAGCCAGGACAACGAGGACGATAACGTAAGAAGTATATTAGTAGGCCAGAGGAATCGGACAACCCACCAGTAACGGCATGGGAAGTAAAGAAATCCTTAGAGGGAACGCAAAGACGCAATTGCCGCTGGTTAGGATCAGGTAACATCAGATCTGTTCCAAGACGGTGGACAGATTGTTTTAGAAAAACTGGCCACCATGTATAGAAAGTGTCTCTTGACGATGAAGGTACGAGAATCTTGGAATAATTTTAAAATCACCTTAATTCATAACGAAGACGACGTCAAGGGCTTGAAATATCACATGCCGATCTGCTTACTGTCCGTTGTCTACAAGCGATTAAAAAATATAGCAAGATTCCGTACAGGCTACTCGACAATAAACACATTCACACGATCAATCAAGTGATAGTGAAATGCGCGGAATATAACCAACCCCTATATATAGCCGTCAGAGATTACGAGAAGGTATTTGATTCGGTCGAAATGGCAGCAGTCATTCAGGCACAACGGAATCAGGGCGTCGACGAACCGTATATAAAAATACTGGAAGAAATCTTAGATTTAGGTGCACGTTAAAGAACCCTAAGTGGTCAATGATTCTGCAGCACTCCAATACGGCGTCCCACATAATCATATCGTGGTTTTGGGACATTAAACGCCACTAGTACTACTACTACTAATAACAATAATAACAATTATTATTATTAATATTATTATTATTATTATTATTATTATTATTATTATTATTATTAGTAGTAGTAGTAGTAGTAGTAGTAGTAGTATTACTAAGGCTTGAAACTGGTAGAGTGTTGGTTTATGTAACTTGAATTACCACAAATGAAAGCTTGAAGCATTTATATTCAACCTGTTTTATTGTTTTCTCCACGGTGCATCGGTTTAAACCGCACTCGTATTAAGCGTCTAGTCGGGTTGTGGATATCACAACTTGCAATCTCACTGCAAAAAAATATATATACAGAGACCAGGAGGAGCCATTTCTTTACTTGTACACCGCCAAAATACGGACACACTGCGCTGTAGCTTTTCGGATGCGACAGCATCCCCAGAAGATGGCCCAGCGAATAAAGCAAGCAAGACTAGAGGAATATCATAGCCTTCTCCCTTTATATCTCGATTTTTTTTATCCTGCGGCAAGAGCATGCGTAATTCCGAAGTATCCATGTGCGCATTCACATGGATACTTCCGAATTATTGATAAGCAGATGCTTGTGATGGAACATGCAGAATATTAATTTAGGCAGAACTCTGTGCGTGACACTCCCGCATTAATGATGACACGTGTGTACGAGGTTGTTTTTCATGCATTATTTTTGGTGCTCCCAAGCGGCCTACGTAAACAATAATAATTTAAGGGTCTTTACGTGCCATAACCCCATTGTCATTATCGCCAAGCCGCAGTGGGAGATTCTGTGATAGGTTTCAGCACCCGGGGGTCTAGAACGTGCATCTAACAGACCTAAGTAAGCATGTGTTCTTGCATTTCGTCCCCGCCGGAATACGACCGCCGTGGCAGGGAATAGAACACGCGATTTCGCTACTCAGCAGAGCCACACTTTATCAGCCAATTGCTTCCACGGCGTTGGCGGCGTCAACAAAAAATCATCACGTGATGACATCACGATGGGACGTTATTATGACGTCACACATTCCCAAAGTCACGTAATTATGACGGCATGATGACGTCACATAACGTGACTTCATCACATGACATTGTCGCATTGCACTGCCTCTGTGATCGGTTGGCCAATCACGGAGGCAGTTCAAAACCACGTTAGGTGCAGAAAGCTTTTGCACGAGGGTGGGGCAGAACAGACACATCGAATGACGACAAGAAGAAAACTTTCACCTTCGTGTCGTCTTAGTCTAATGCATTAGGGGCCCAGTGCGTTTTTTTTATACGAATGATAGACCTTAGTCTACGAGAAGTACTTCTCGCAAACGTAGTCACGAGGCATGCGCTTTCGATCTTTCCTTGGTATGGCACGAGCTCGCACTTCCAACTTCACCGGGTCACTAGGAGCTTTGAAAATCACAAGCCATACAACACTGCCCTCTTAATTAATAATATTACTTAGCACCCTCTAGTGTTTATTGGCATTACTGTACGATTGAGACGATGGCAATGAGTGATGCGAGGAAACCGAAGAATTTCATCATGTATGATTTCTGACAAATTCGGTCCGTCACTTAGCAGGCGACTATCGTGTCTACTAAGTATGAAAATAATCAAAAAGTAGGCCATGCCTTTAAGAGGGGGGTCACACTTTCTGCGAGATGTGAGTCGCGCACTGCAGCACACTGATTTCAGCGTCATTGACTGCAGCACGTGGCTTCAGTTAAGCTCCCATTGCGAGAAGCTCAATGCAGCCACTCTAGAAGCGCCACGAACCAACACAGAAAAAAAGTGGGGCTCATCACGTAAGAAAAACAGAGTATGTACATTGCCTATGGTACGTAACGAAATGCAGGGAAAGAACTCCGCTTGCAGACTTGCAGACCATCGCCGTGGTATAGGTAAGGCCTGAGTTAATGATATCCGGGATTTAACGTCCCAAAACCACGATATGATTATGAGAGACGCCGTAGTGGAGTGCTCCGGAATACTTGACCATCCGGTGTTCTTTAACGTGCACTAACATCGCACAGTACACGGGCCCCTAGCATTTCGCATTCATCGAAATGCGACCGCCGCGGCCAGGATCGAACTCGCGACCTTCCGGTTAGCAGCCGAGCACCAGGGGCGTAGCCAAGGGGGAGGTTGGGGGGGTTCAAACCCCCCCCCCCGAAATTTTTCAGTTTTGCTTGCGTATGTAGGCACGCACACATACAAACGCACGCACGAACATACATAAAGTATGGTTGAATCCCCCCCGAAAAAAATTTCTGGCTACGCCCCTGCCGAGCACCATATTTACTGCTCCACCGAGGCCGACAAGGCCTGCGTTGACAGCAATGTTTACCTTCTGACAGCACGGTAACAGGGCAGTTCAATGCCTTGCAACTGTTACAATAGGGGGTACACCCCGCTATTGTAAGAGTTGCACACACACTAGCGATGTGTATGTGTGCTTCTTTTCGTTTTCTGTCCCCTCTCGGCGCGCTTTTTCACGCTCAACATTGAACTAATTGACTAAAAAAAAAAAAGAAAGGTATTCGTGGAAGGTTGCTCAGCTTGCCTTTAACAACTTTCAGTGTAATCCACTATTTGAGAAACATCGCCTCGTGAGGTGCTACGTTGTCTATCGGTAAACAAAGGCACGACACAGAGAATAAACATAAAATGGCTTTTCGAGAACCTTCCACGTCACTTGCTCACATAAGCAAAAGATGTCAACTCGTAATGAAAATATTAAATGGGTCCTGACGAGAGACTTTTTAACGAACTTTACCATGTAAAAATAGAAACAAGCTATTTTGTCCAGAATAAAACTGGCCGCAAGAACTGGGTTTCAAGCCGCGACCTCCTGCAATTCTACAGACAAGCATAATATAATAATAATAATTGTTGGGGTTTAGCGTCCCAAAACCCCGATATGATTATGAGAGACGCCATAGGGGAGGGCTCCGGAAATTTCGACCACCTGGGGTTCTTTAACATACACCTAAATCTAAGTACACGGGCCTCTAGCGTTTTCGTCTCCATCGAAAATATGGCCGCCGCGGCCGGTATTCGATCCCGCGACCTGCGGGTCAGCAGTCGAGCACCTTATTCACTAGACCACCCTGAAGGGTTGCAGATCAACATAGGCAGTCAAACAAAAAGGCGGGTTTCACGATATTTTATATCAGTCTAATCTGTTTCAGCCCTCTTGCACCAGCACTTAACGGAGAGAAAAACGCGGCCTGGGTAGCATGTCATGAGCATAATGAATTAGGTGCTTTCCGTCGTCTTTAGTTATCGACTAAAACGCGTTCTTGGGCTAGTTGGTGCATGGTCTGACAAAAATTTGGAGGCACAAAGGAACGAGGACAAGAAATGACAGGAGTGGTGCCAAACTAACAACTGTTTTATTGGAAAGAACATTGCATTCCAGGTAGCTTCACGCGCATGGGCGAGTCACATTGACAATCACGGTAACAGAATGACAACCTACTTTGAGTTATCAAGACTTGTCTAAAATGTGCAATTCGTTGCGATATAAATTCAAGGAAGGCACACTAACACATTGGGCACCCTTCTTATTTATGCAAAAAGCCTCCAACAATTCTCTGGCCACCTGGTTTCGAATTTTCCCAAGCACCCAGGTTTCGAAAAACCGGGGCGCGCATGCGCAGGACTTGCAGTGCGAAGGCAAGTGTAAACCAGATACATTGTTAAGGGAGGCTTCATGTTCCATTAATCGGATATTTAAACATCGACCAGTGTGGCCGATGTATGTCCTACCACAGCTGAGGGGTATTTCGTAAACCACCCCAACTACGCACGGGCAATACGGTTTTACATGCTGTATGTCACAGGCGGCCTTATTGTTTTTCTCAGACACACGGGCGCATAGCCGTGAGAGCTTGTTAGGGGCGCTGTTGAAACTAAGGTGACTTTATTATTCTTTTTAAGATTCTTTTTAAGAAGATCATTGAACAATATTGTGCTTGCAAAGGCATTGTTGCTTTACCTCTGCTGGTAATTGAGCTTTAAAAAAAATGTCTGTTGGCAGCGAATATAACACGGCAAGACGTCTTGTACAAGCGCAAAATATTGAATTCATAAATTGAGGCCAACTGAAATTAGGGACGGCAAGCGTCTGTCTACACATCTTGAAACCCGCGATCGTCATCACCGCCTCACAAGCTTGTATTATTTTCTGGAAGTTAGCTTTTTTCACACTACAAAAACAGAAGCGCTAAAGGACGTTCTTGCTTTAGAACTTTTAAGAAAGCCATGGGAGCCAACAACAATATAATCGGACGAAATATATTGAAGGGGCAGGGGATGCGAAGAAGGGCAGCACGCTCTTTCGAGAGTTCGTCGTTATCAAGCGCAGCCAAGCGACATGTAAGCCTCCTTTCATTGCAACAGAACTGCTGATTCACGGTCGAGCAGCCCAACCGGCCGCTCGTTGCAATGCGCTGCGGTTATCGGTCGTCGATTTAGGTTCGCGCTCGCTGCTTGTAGCGGATATCGTCGTGGCGCTTTTTTTTATGTATTGTGGTTTTCTCGATTCGCGCGACTACGGCAAGCGTCATCGCGCGAATTTTGAACGTTGAAGGTCCGTACGCCACGTGGTGTGAAAAAAGGTGAACTAAAAGCGATGTCCCGAATTCCTGGGTATGCGACTCCAAGATGCTTTATTGTGTCTCCACCGTACGAATGTAGCACCACGTTACTCTGCTTTATTGCAGGGCTTGGGTGCATCTTATTGTATATACCAACGGGCAGCAAGTTGGCCTGAGACCCTGTATTTAAGTTCGACCGAAACGTTGTTTACGGTCATTCGAACCGTCCAATCACGTTGGCTTATTACTCCTCTTGCCGATACCTCTAAAACGCTGAAGTCATCTTCGTGATCTTGAATTTCGCCAACCAGCGCAGAGGATCTGCAGCAAATTGCAAAATGGTTCCTCTTTTGGCATTTTCTGCAAGTTCGTCCGAACGCAGGACAGTTTCCAGGCTGATGTGTGCGGCCGCATTTGGAGCACTTGTACATCTTCCCTTGCGCCGTTTTCGGGATCGCGCCTGCGTTACGAACGGCGTCCACTTGCTTTTGACCTTGTTCCCAGGTTCCCAACCGAAACAGCGCTGCTGTTTTGGCTGCCTTGCAGACGTGCTCAGCCTTCTGCAGTGTCAATTCGCGGTCCCTGTGCAGCTTTTCTCTGACCCTGTCGTCGTTGGTTCCGTACACAATCTGGTCTCGGACCATAGAATCCAGAAGCGTGACGAAATTGCATGCTCGTGCCTGTTTCTTCAGATCCCGCAAAATGTGTTCGAATGGCTCACCTTGGCTTTGCACTCTCTTCCGAAATACGTAGCGTTCATGTACTTCGTTGGTCTGCAACGTGAAATATTCGTCGAATTTCTTAATGACCGTCGCGTAGTCGGCGTTGTCTTCGCCTTCCGTGAAGTTCAGTGTGTTAAATATCTCGACGGCGTCTTCCCCTGCGACACTGAGAAGGAGCGCTGTCTTCGACGACACTGATCGCTGCTTGTCATTTGGTTCCGATGCCGCCAGGAAAAGCTCGAATCTCTGCTTAAATGTCTGCCAATTCTTGCTTGCTTCTCCCGTCGTGTTTAACGGACCAGGTAGCCTTAACGAATCCATTGCGTATTCCTCGCAGCGCTGGACGTCGAAGATCAACCACTTCTGACACCATGTATCGTTGTGTCCAGAAACCCAAACATGCTGCGCTGGGCAATGGGGGAAAACAGAACCGGCTTTATTGCACACGAGTACATATATAGAATTTAGAAGGGGCGTGTCATTATGCCAATAACAGATAAGCTCTTCGAGTAGAACGTTGAACAGATACGAAACGCTTTCGTGGCACACGTGTAGTGCTCGGCGCCCAAAATACGACACAGCTATTCGCCTTCGCTGTGCAGTCGCCGTCTGACACTGCGCTGGGGCCGCTTGATAGCGCCTCTGACTGGCGTTTGCCGGTGGGTAACACCATGGAGAAGGAGAGCGCAAATGCTGCTCGACGGCGCAGAAGAGCCGAGAAGCTTATCTCATCGGATCCCGAAGTAGTGGCCTGGCAATTAGCGGTTCAGCGTACGAAGAATGAACAGAAGAAGGCTAATAATCCTAGACAATCTGGAAAGCTAAGAATAATCAGCTGAACCTTTGCTAACGCTACGTATCTCCTGGCATAGCCGAGCTAAGCCACTGCGAATTTTTTGCAATGAGTTTTACGTACAAGAGAATCAAGCAAGTTTTAATTGGTAATAACTTCATATCACTTTGTCTTACATTCGGCAAACAGGCGTCGCGAATCTGAAGAACCTAATCCATTCGCAGCAGAACCGAAGTCTGTACCAACGTTGGTCTGTACTTCCCATCATTCCCATGGTGGTTGAAGCGCCGCTCAAGGAGTCTGGATAGAGACTACACTGTAAACCGTTTCACACCCGTATGGGTGTTTTTTGAGATAAAACACCTATCGTACACCCCATTTTTCTGTCAATATTATCCGAAAGTGCGTAACGTCTTCTTCGCACACCTTTTTTATTTTTGGGTGTACAATGGGAGTATTTTCGTTATACAACACCCATGGGTGTTCTTAAAATTTACACCTATGCGTGAATTGACCCATAGGTGTCACCCGTGGCACTTGGACATTTCTGGAATAATATTTTTGCATTTAATTTTGTTACATACTGTCGATCTACTATTCTACGGCAGTCAGTACTCACATCCATAGGTCGGCAAACTCACTCATGAGTCGACTCGTTCAGACTCACTCAGACTCAGATCGGGCCGTGAGTCTGAGTCTGAGTGAGTCCGGCTGAGTAATATTTTGGCAAGTTTGAGTCGGGGTGAGCACGGTTGAAGACAATATTAGTGAGTCTGAGTCCGAATGAGTCCAGTTGAGTAAAATATTGGTGAGTCTGAGTCCGAGTGAGCCTAAGCTCAAAATATATTTCTTAAGTGAGTCCGATGAGCTCCAGCTTTTGCTGCCGACTTATGGTCCTATCTACTCACTTCAGCATTACTATCAACCTTATATCGGCTTACGTTTATACTCGTCTATTCACACATATCTCAGCACACTAACATTCATGCATCAGAGGCGCGAGTTAGAGGAAGAGGTGGCATGACCTCCCCCCGCAAACTCTTTCATGGGAAGTTCTTGATAAAAATATCTTGTGTGAGTCGTGTATTTCATAAAAATGTCCTTACTTGATTGATATATGATAATGATTATACATGATATATGATGATAACTCGTATTTGATGGCACAAGGTCAAAAGGCGTACCGTAGATCACCGATTATGTAAGTATTGGCGTTAAAGAGGATTGACACCACGATCTAAAACGCTAATTTTACGCCAACGGACTCATGAATCGGCTCACTCAGGCTCACTCAGACTCAGGTGAAGCCGTGAGTCTGAGTCTGAGTGAATCCGGCTGAGTGATATGTTTGTGAGTTTGAGTATGAGTGAGTCCGGTTGAGCATAAGTTTAGTTAGTCTGAGTGAGTCGGGCTGAGGAAAATTTTGGTGAGTCTGAGTCCGAGTGAGCCCTCAGAGCAAAATACATTTCTTGAGTGAGTCCTAGTGAGCTACAATTTTTTTTGCCGACCTATGCTCACATCCAGAGCAGGGGCGTAGCCAGAAATTTTTTTCGGGGGGGGGGGCGATAATGTCGGGGGGGGGGGGGCTTAGGCAGGCAAGGCTTCTTGCGCGTTGTTTTCTATCCAGCTATGAAGTACTTGCGGCACACTCATATAGTATATGGTAGCGAAGCACGGGAACGTGTGTCTTCTTCCGCAAGTAGTCGCCTTTTCATTAGTTTCCTGTGCTCGTAACGTCATTAAGGTACACTCAGCGGAGCACCTTATTGCACCGCTGTTGAGTGCTGACCTTGTTGCACGTTTCTCAAATTTCGTTCTATTTCTAGCTGTTTAGTCGAACAGACATAGTATTTGCATGATTGCGCTGAGGCAAATACAAAACGCTAATTCGAACCAAGAGGCGCTAAGGGATCAAGATAGTAGTTCAAAATGGGCAGAAAGCAGTTCTTTTCATACAGCAGATTTTATTAAACTACAGTAGTTAGCGATAGGCGATATCGGTAGGCAAACAAACATAGGCTTGGTAGTTGACTGAACAAAGTACAATGACATACTCTGTCATGTTGCTACATTTTGTACTGTAGTATAGAGAATAGATGACAAAATATAGCGCTGAAGTCCAGACCACATGCACGTCCGTATGAGGCTTACATGTGGTAAAATTACAATAAACTTCAAGAAGCTAAATGATAAAATTGAAACGGCGACGAGTTTGACCAAAACGGTCGATTACGTCGGAAGTGCTGATACTGATGTCTCTGTGCGAATACAAAAGTGCGAGCCCTGTCAAACGTTCTTCTGACATTGTAGAGCGTAGGTAGTTTTTCAATAATCTCAGGCTCGAAAAGCCTCTCTGCTGAGGCGGTGGTGACTGGTAGTGTTACCAATATCTGAATGAGCCTGTAAAGATTGGGATAAAATTGTTCGTCGCAGTGCGGAAGGGCGTCGGATCCTGTGCTAGGGCGCATGTCTGGCTCGGTTTTCTCCCATTTGGACCACCAGAGTCTTAGTTCTCCCATTACTGCCCTTTCATCCACATCATGACTAAACGCCTGGACGAGCTTTGCCGCGCTATCCTCTCTAATGTCTCGCGCTTTTGGAATCAAAGAAGGAATAATAACCTTAAAGCATTCAATCACTGTCTTGTGGCGCACAAAGCGTTCATCCAGCTGTACCAGTATAAAATCAATGAAAGGTATAAACACGTTTCTTCGGTAATAATCTTCGGGGCTCTCGGCTGTGAAGTTTTCTTTGTGTAGTTGGCGAGAGCCATTTCGTCGATTGGACATTACTACATCAAATTTGGAGGCCAAATCATCCACTTTGGAAAAAATTTTCCCAAAGCAATCATCTGCTTGTTCACGGCTTTGTCGTATCGCTTCCTGCACTACGTCGATGTCATCAATTGCCGCGCTAATATCAACGTCCTTTGCCTGCAACTTTCTGGACAGTGGCATTGTCATTGCTAGTACGTGTTCAGCGACGTGTAGACTAATGAGAAACGACGGTGACAGCAAGGCATGTAACAAGTTGTTTGCTTGTGTTGACCTTTCCAAATTTCCTTTCATTTTGATGTCTTCCAGTGTAGCGATCACCGCTTCAAACAAATCTACAAAAGAAAGAAGAGCGTCGTGCCTCTCTACCCAGCGCGTTTCGCACAAATTGAGAAGCCGCTTCCTTTGCGACTGCGGGTACATCGAGCCGATCGTGTCTCGCAGAGCAGCAGAGCGCATAGCTGATTGTCTAAAAAATTTTGCTGTTTCTTTCACTGTTCCAAAGCAGTTCCGTATGTCCCCGACAGAGCACGCAGCGCAAAGCACCAGGTTGAGCGCGTGGCTGGCGCAGTGCATGTATAGGGCGGATGGGTATTTTTCGCGCACGGCAGCTTGTACTCCATTCATTCGCCCAGCCATTGAACTGGCACCATCGTATCCTTGTCCACAGAGGTTTTCCATGTTGATACCGATTTCAATGAGAAACTTTATAATTTCTTCAGCGAGGCCCCTACCGGTTTGATTTTGCACGGCAACGAAGCCCAGGAAAAGCTCATCAATGCACTTTCGTTCCTTATTTAGATACCTAGCACAAATAGTCAACTGTTCAATGCCAGAAATATCAGTTGTTTCATCCGCTAATATAGCGAAACAGCCTGAAGCGTTGACAGTGAGGCTAGGCGCTCCCTAATAAGGTCTGCAGAAATTTGAACAATTGTATTCTGAATGGGTGGGCTTATATAAGAGGCGTTACCGGGACATGTAACAAGGTGGTTCTTAAGTGCTATGTCACCGCAGTCGACTCGCATACGCAAAAGCGCTCTGAAATTTCCTTCATTCACATCGGGAGCGGCGCTTAGGTCCAACGGTCCACCATCCTTATGGCTACGAAGCGGCAAACCTTGGCGCCCGCAAAACAAAACGGTTTCGACAATGGGCACTAACCTTCTCCTATTTTCATTGATTTGTATTTGCCTTCCTTGGTCTAACCAATCAATGACAGAAGCAACGCTGCCTGAAAATGTCTTCAAAAAATCATCAGCAGCCACTTGACAGTCGCGATGATACTTTGTGTTTTCGTGGGCGTTGAACATTTCCAGCGCGTGCTTCCAGTCCGCGAACGGCCTTGTCACAAGAGCTCCAGTTTGAACATGTTGCCCTTTACCAACACCCATTCCGCAGAAAAGTGCGCAAACACGGCAATATGCTCCCTCTTTAAAAGCAGAAAAGCTAAGCCACCGATAGCGGTCAAGCCACGTCAGCTGGAACTTTCGGGTTTTCCTCGAGTCCCGTTGAGCTTTGAAGGGATAATCAGGAGAAGGGCGCCAGGGAGTGGTCAGCAGCTGGTGTCTTGTCACGTCGTCAACATTGGTGCAGTCTTGTAGTCCAATGTCGAATTTGCTTGTTGGAGGTCGCCTACTACAAGATCCTGAAACGCAGCAGTTTCGACAATAATAGTTCTATTATTTTGCTACCGCTCTATGTGCATGCTATTTATGCTAATATCATCAAGCGTTGAACAGTTATGCCCAGTTCTACACGAAAAGTGACCCTGCTTTGAAACAGCTTGGTCAGAAACCTCTGAACGCAAATGACCAAGGAGCAAGAGCAATTTATCATTGCCAAAAAAATAAATCCACAGAACCAACTGCACTATGAATGCGAACGTTAGTGCGACTGAGACTAAAACCATGTAGCGAAATAACCACCGCCAAGGAGTGTCACTTACGCAGGGTGAAAGCGCTTCTGTCAATACGCTAAGCCATACAGGATCGCCGCCGCGAACACTACGCGGGGTGCGTGTGCGAATTCAGGCAAGATAGTCTTAATATATATGACGCGGATTGGATTCTGCTTAGATTCGTATAAATCTAAAAGCTTTCTTTTAATACAAGAGCTGTACATATCCTGTAGCAGACACCCAGTGACCCAAGTTGGCGACAGGAATGTTCATCGAAGAACGGCAAATACTCACTGTCGCACATGCAGTTGCGTAAATCCAGCCATCGGACTCCGATGGCTGGTTTACTGCCACGTCTTGGATCATCCGCTTTACAGGCCCTGGATCATTCACAAACTTACCACCGGGTCCTGTATCGTCCACTTGCATGCTGTTTTGTTGCGAGGCATGATCCGGCTTGTCGTCAACTCCAAGGTAGTGATGCAGAACTATCGATGGTACTATCGATACTATCGATAGCGGAGTCACTATCGAACTATCGATGGTAAAAAATACTATCGATAGCGCTATCGATAGTAAGTACGATCGATAATCAACGGCGTGAACTCATTGCAGCATAAACTTGGTTCCCCGCTCGCGTGGTACACAGTAGAGCCGGAGGAGCAGGCCGAAGGGCAAGAAAGTTGACATGCTTGTGTTCTCACCAGAGTGCTTCGCTGACATGATCATAAAGTCAAACTGTTCAGCTGTAGCGGAAAGGAAGCCGTTACATGTGGTGGAACTGCGCGGCTTCAAATTTATATTGCATTTTATGATTCCAAAATAACAACTAAGTTTGTTAAAGGAGCACTCATATGCAGCTTTTCTGGACACCAGCGGCCTAGTTCGCGTGAACGACACCACGTGGCGTATCGACCTTAAAGAATTCAAAAGTCCCGCCATGACGTATGCAGTGACGCGCACTAAATAAAAGAGAATCAAAAGAAACAGTACACACGCCCCGAGACTGTCGCTTCACCTCGGTGCGCAGAAAAGAGAGCGCTGTTTGTCGGCGTTATCTCGACGGCAACGACTGGCAATGAATCGGCAGTTTTTCTAGACGTACCGTGCCAAATGTCTGGCCGTTATAGACGCGCCCACGATGCATGAAGAGCATCGTGTTTTTATTTGTTTGTTTAGTTTCTTGCGCTGCCGTACCGGTGGGATATTGGAGCGGCATGCTGCTTTCCGAGTTTCTTTTTTCAGCTAGCGGAAACCATTATGTTTGGGTACGAACAGGATACTGTGGTTGCATAATAAACCGAATTTCCTTTGGTGTACCACTTGGGTGATGCTCGTTTGCTCCTTGCGTTACCTCAAATTAGAACTGTATAAGTTTGAGAACGCTAGGAATGAGAGTAAAAAAAAGGAAGTTAAAGATAGTTTTTACTTGTTTTCATTGAGTTCTTATTGAAATGTGGCTGCCACCGCAAGCTTGGCGCCGTCTAAGCGGGTGTGCAAAAATGATACAGTCGTTGAAAGATGATCTTGTACACCGGAAAATGTGAACTTGGTTAGTTTTTTTGTTAGGAATGAACGTATAGTAGAACATGTACGACTGACGGGTTGTGTAATAATCTCTAGATCTGCCGTCTATCCCGCTAAAAAAAGGCACTTATCTATCCTAATTGCATTTCTTCTTTTTCTTTCTTTTTTTTCTTTTTCTCTCACGGTCGACTGACTCATATGTGGAGGTGATTGTCTTGAATCCTGTTGGCGCAGATACACCAATAGGTTACTCTAATGGGCTGGAAGTTCTCCTGAAGCTCTCCTCTCATGTTCTGTAGGCGCAGTCTCTTTCAACTTTGCACTACAGAAAGCACAAAGTCGATCATGAATCACCTACTGGCCCAATCGTCCACTTTGATCAGCACAAAGAAATTCAGAAGAGCGAACTTTGGCGTTTTTGCGCTGACAACGACGATTGTTAATGCAACAAAATATAGTAACTATTCCTACAATCTCTCAAAATCACTTCTTCATTCTGTATCACTCCTGATGTAGAATACAAAATGCATTTGACTTGCTCAACAACGGGTCACAAGACACATCACAGAAAAGCGAACCCTTTAATTCCCCCTTCTTTCGTTCACCCAGCTAATGAAAATTTCTTCAGTTGTGAGTGGAGCTCCTTCTGTTGCCACGAAGATGTGCAGGCGTTCCAAAGGAAATCTTAAGCCTTTCTTTCCAGGAGGTTCCCTTAAGAGAACGATGGTGTTTATGCGCACAGGAATTCTGATTAGTAGTTTGTCGCTAGTAGCAACGACTGAAAAATACCAGTCTTCAGCCAGATAAAGCCTAGCGAAATCTGCTTTTCCCCTTAATATCTACTGCTTTTCAAGCAGTAGTCTTCTTCCTCTGAAAGCCCAACGGAAAATGACCCATGTCGAATAGAATGATTACAGCTCCGCTTGAGGGTCTTCAAAACCAGAGCTTTTTTTTTTTTGTACTTCATGATGCAGAATATCAGCCGCGTATTGAATCCTGGAATCTTCTGGCTTGATAGGAATGTCAAAGCTGCGAAGACATTCCTGGTTGGGATTCTTTTTTGGCTCAAACGTGTAGGCCCACCTTGAAAGTCTCTTCCACTGTATCGGGTAGTTTCGTCTCTATTGTAGATAAGGAAATCATAGTAAATAGATAGTAAGAAATATGTAATTCTATCTTAAATTTTACTGCAACATAAAAGTTGCAATAGAAATACGCGCGAAAGCGACTAAGAAAAATTAATAATATTTCAGAAGACATGATAACTGGCATGTAGCCTCGACTTTAATAATAGGGATATCTGCACACAGGTGTGAAGTCTGGTTAATGCGCATCGATAACACAGTGCTATCATAGATGCACGCGTTTTAGAAAACATGCTTAAAACGTACTTGTGGGCTAGTTAGTTGGTCATATTCACGATAAACGGCAGCGCACACCGGGTTAAGACAGATACACAAAACGCAAAAAAAAAAAGAACGACGCAAGCACTGACGTCCTTTTTTTCGTGTTTTGTGTATCTGTCTTAACCCCGTGTGCGCTGCCGTTTATCGTGAATTAGAAAACATCCTCTAGACATGGTATTCCCTCTCAGCTTTGTCAGAGTGGAAGTAGGTCAAAGAATTGAATTCCTGTAAATCTGATAACATGTTATTTTTTTTCTTAGATTAGGCCCTAAATCTGCCCTAAACGGTGGCTCTGCGCTGTACAGCGCACACGTGTGCTGTACAGCGCAGAGCCACCATTTAGGGCAGATTTTGTAGTGACGCGGAAATTACCTCCTTGATAGTGAGAAAGTTCCAATATGTATACACAATAACCTTCTCAATATTTACTTATGGACAAATATTTGGGATCGTGGAACATGAGGTGAGCATGAGTAAGGTCACGCCTTTTTAGAGTAAATACTTACTCTATCACTATATATATTCGCGATGTGCTTTCTTAAAGGGACTGACAACCGGCCGAAATGTGTCACAAGACCCTGGCTGTGAATTGCAGTGACATAATCGAGCTTTTTTTTACAGCGAAAGCTGTTATGAGATCATTTCACCGGCCGTTTATGGCGCCGTAGTTGTCCGCCGCCGCCGCCGCCGCCGCCGCCGCTGCCGCCGCCGCCGCCGCCGCCGCCGCCGCCGCCGCCGCCGGTGTCCGTAACCAGTAACGCTCGAAATAAGCAAAAAAACGAAATAAGAAAAAATTCCAGGATGGAACGAGGTTCGAACCTGGGCCCTCTGCGTGGGAGCCCGGTATTCAACCTCTGAGCCATGCCGGTGCTTGAAACTGCTTTGCAAAAAGGTCCTATACAGGCTTCATGTCGGGAAGGAACCACATTAGCATATGCAATATAGCGTGGTAGAAGAGTAAAATAAGCACCAAGCGTCGCACAACGCGAATTCTGTAACCAGGCGTCACACAATGCGAATTGTGCAACGAGTAGGTTGTTGAATGCTTCCAACCCATTACAAAGGGCTCTGCCATAATTCTTCATCGTCATCAGGCACAGCATCAACAAAGTGCGCATAATGCCTTACATGCGTTTAGCTGGTACCAACGCTCTCCGTAGAATGACGAAAAATGGCACAGTGCCTGCTGCCCTACTTCTCAAAAATTACAATGATTTATAGCGCAGTGGGTTCCTCGCAAGTGCACTTGTATTGGTTGCCAAGGAAGCCCATAAGCGCATGATCCACTTCCTCGGGGTGTCAGTAAAATTACAATGATTTATAGCGTAGTGGGTTCCTCGCAAGTGCACTTGTATTGGTTGCCAAGGAAGCCCATAAGCGCATGATCCATTTCCTCGGGGTCTCAGTACTAAGTTCTTCGCCCCTCCCCCCCGTCTCTCTCCCACGTCAACGTATGTAATACAGCATGACGGGAGAGGGAAATAGCGACCGCGCGTCACGCAATGCAAATTACATAACTGGTGGGCCCTTTAAAGATTCCAACCCATTACAAAGGGCTGAGCCATAATTCTTCATCGTCATCAGTCGTCGCGTCAACAAAGTGCACATAATGCCTTACAGACGTGTAGCTGGTGCCTCACTTCTCCGCAGAATGACGAATAATGAATTCGTAGGTGCTTCCCAACTTCACAAAAATTGTGATTTATGGCGTAGTGGGTACCTTTCTAGTGTACTTGTATTGTAGCCCCAAGAGAGCTGAACGGGCTCTAGAAACGCCGCTCTTCCAGCTTTCGCTGTGACTGTGCTGCGGTTTCAGCGCAGGCCTGGCGTTTTTTCACCATATGATTAGGATTTGTATTGTTGAATTGCGCTTTGAAAGTCACAAGGGCATGTCGCGTTGCCTGACGGGCAAGCCTTCATAGTGCACGAATGAGATGTGCAGAATGCTGTACGCAGTCCGCTGCTATTTACTAAAAAAAAAATGCGTTTAAAATAATCCGCACGTTATTAGGCATTCTCGATTTATTCTGTGCTTATAAAAGAGTAAAAGGAGTTGACGTTGAGAGGTCGCGTTGCCTTCGCGACTACTAGTGAACGCATGTCGAGCAACGGCGTATGCGCGCGGCGCTTTCAACATTGAATGAACTTCCAGGTAGCACACATCAAAAAGCGGAAAAAAATGCATTCCATAACGTTTGGGCTGTGGCATGGGCTTCGCAAGACACTGAACTACGTAGGCGGTGTCACGGCTGAAACATTATTAAAGGCATCTTTTCTTTTTTTAGTGAGTGCTACCCGCAAGGCATTCTCCACACACACACACACACACACACATATATATATATATATATATATATATATATATATTGGCGCGTCATCTTAGCCGCATTCAAATAACGCGCCCATCCATGCGCATACAGGACACGCATGCGCGCCGTATTGTCGTTGCCGCGCAAAGACCATCGTGGCACGCGCACGTGGTCGGACCCGGCTCGCATGCGCCACGTGCTCGGGACTTCGGATGAAGAAAAAGAGGAAGACAGTGGGATGACCTCTATGGTGTTCGACTGAGTCGCAGTTTTTACGACCGCAGTCACTTAGAGTTGTGGGCACAGGTTCGCCCTTAATAAATACGTTTGTTTGACTAGCCTCTGTGCTTCAGCATCGCTACAATATATATATATATATATATATATATATATATATATATATATATATATATATATATATATATATATATATATGGTGCATTACCGACACGGTAGTCATAAACCTGAGGCGAACAAGCAAGGCGAGCTTGATCTGTTCATTAGTTTGATGAACCGTAATTAGGCTTGGCTCGGGAACACAGTGCGGAGGGCAATCTAGTAAGCGTCGAATACTTGGCTCATTGAATCGGTAAGCAGAACTGTAAAGCGAAAAGCGCTTGTTAGTTTTGAAGTCTTCTTCCTCGCTGTTTCCATTCACTCTGTTGTACATTGCTGCTAACATGGGTACCCGTTAAGGGAAAGTCATCAGTAAAGACAACATGCGTGTGTCCATGCCTGGACTTCCCTCTTAGTTACTCCCTCTTATTACTCTTTCAACGGCGTGAAGTGCGTTGCGGCAACAAAGGCCGTGTGTAATCGGCTAATATTTCCTATGAAATTACCTATGCTTTTCAGGAAAGCAGCGTACACTAAAGAACGTGTTGAAAGGGTGTCGTTTCGCCTCACAAAAACAGTCCTGATATCGTGCATGCCTCTCGGTTGCATTATCGCTGCGCGCCCGCCACTTCCAGGTCACGAATGGCATGCACGTGAGACAGCATCCTTCATAGCAAAGTGGCGAGTGCCGAGAATTCAAGAAAGGAAACGCAAGCCAGCAGCAAAGCAGCCGGTTGAAGATCTCTCCGTCGTTGCTATGGCAACGGCGCGCGCGGCCGCGCTCGCTTCCGAGTCTGCTTGCCTACCGTTTCGCCGTCTGTTCCGTGCACACCGGTCTCCGCCGCCGGCCTGCGCCAGTCAGCGAGGGGGGGGGGGGGGTAAAGGGAGGGGGCACTTGCTGAAGGCCTTGGCAGTTTGAGAGAAACACCTATTCTCATTATTCTTGTCGGTAAAACACCGCCTCCGTCAAACTTTTGGGAAGGGAGGCGGGCCCTTGGGGCATACCCCCTAGCTACGGGCCTGGCCTCTGGACTCCTAGGTGGCCCCGGTCGGTCTACGAAACTTCTTCCGAAGTACCACGGCCCGTACCGTGTTGTCTAGCAAGCCTCGTACTTCATACACGCCGTCAAGTCGCTTGAGACTTATTGTAATCAAACAATGTCGAGGCATGAGATTGTGCATATGGACCTGCTAAAGCCTCACTGTCACTGTGCCACTGTCCGTAATTAGCCAGGATGGCTCTTTTTCGGAGGGGAAGTGAATGTAATGCAAAAGAGCAACACTACTTGCAGAAACAGAGAACGCTGCTCCCGCAGAAAAAAAGGCGACGATTAAACAATACAAGCTTTGCGTTGGTTCTAGTATTACTGGTTGCGTTTCTGCATCGTCTCTAATAGTAGAGTACTTCTTTAAAACGCTTCATTATATTACAAAGGCTGCCCTCATGCTTGCCTTGGTTTCGTTTTGTATTGCCTTCTTATGGCTGAGGTTAACTAAAATCTGGGTTCCTTTTCTTCGTTATTAAGTAATGGGTTGCGTGGTAATAAAAAATAAAATATTAGAAGTTTACTTGCTCGATTTCCAAAAGCGAAACCGAAACTGCAGCAAATATCTTGGTTGCAATGCTCCAGCGAAAAAACAAGCAACTAAATCTTCAGCAGCGTTGTACTAGTAATATTAATTGCTGGAGTTCTACGTGCCCAAACCATAATATGTTTATGAGGCATGCCGTAGAGGAGGGCTGCGGAAATTTCGACCACTTCAGGTTCGTAACGTGCATCTAACACCAAGTACACGAGCCTCTAGCATTTTTGCCTTGTTCAAAATGCTGGAGCCGCCGTCAAACCTGCGCCCTTTGGGTCAGCAGCCGAACACCGTAACCGTTGTACCACCGCGGCAAACATAAGCAATTCTGAGAGAGACAAAAAAAAGAAGAAAAAACCGCATTGGGATTCGAACCAAGGCCCCAGCGATTGCGCGCAAACAGCCAGGACGGATGATCAACCCATTCAGCCACAGCGCGCGGCTGCTAGCACGTGATACGATAGCTATTATAAAGATACTACGGTCAAACTCTCCTTGCAACGCTCCTTGCAAGTGTCCCCACCTGCCAAAGAGCAGGAACGGAATGTAAAAGTGAAAACAGCTGCTTTCTGTTTGCAAAAATGCGCTGTAGACCATAATTCGATGTTTCACAGCGCAAGGAACGAGGACGACATTGGAAAACACACACAGCGCTGAACTTACAACTGACTATATTTTCATACTTACAGCAATATATATGCGCTCTTCACCAGGAAAGAAAAAAGAATAGAGCAAATGAAGCATACAAAAAATTTTAGAAAAAATCGCAGAAGCCCAAACAATTTCGAAACGTGATAAAGAGTGCACGAGTGCAGCTTCGCTTGCTCTTTCGAGCAACGAAAGTGAATTTCTCGTGATCGTAAAATATATGTGATATCGATGATGGGTTGTTGTTTCCTGCGACTACAATTTTTATACACCAGGCCTGCAATTGTCGCGTGACCAAAATCACGTAACATCGCACATCTACTTTGTGACTACAATCACGTAACAACTAGCCACGTGACTAAAAATCACTTAAAATCAAGTAATTAGTCTCGCCACTAAAATCCCGTAACGTCACGTAACTATTGACGTGACGTGTTGGCGCCAAAAACTTCGGAACAACCGGGTGGCGTGGGGCAACCTCAGCGTCTGCACTGGACTCTTAATAAAGATGTACTTTCTCTCTCACGTCACTAAAATCCCATCACGTAACTACTAGTGACGCGACATTTCCCCTTCAGAACCACGCAACAAGTGCGTAGTCTGGGGAACCGACCGAAACCTTAGAAGAATAGATTATCCAAGTCTAGCCATGTCCAATAATGCTATACTAGCAAAAACTTTGCACCTCTGGCAATAGCTTGGTATTAGCAAAACCTTAGAAGAAGCTAGGTCGAACGCTAGCTCCGCTTTCGGTTCCAGCCTTGCGCAACCAGTACATGCTGCGCACATTTTCATTTACAGATGTTTAAAATGGCATCTTATTGCGGTACGTTGAGGTGGGCTGCGAGTGCGTGCGAAAAGCTGCTGAATCACAGGATTTTCGTTTTGTAACTGGGAGCACCAGTCCCTGGACTTCCCGAAAGCTTTAATCTACACACGTCATACAGGAGCGTCGGCAGAGTTTTTGTCTTGGGGGGTGCAAAGCAGTGTTGCATGGCGGCTGGGAAAGGGGGAGAGTACTGGTGTAGCTTGGGTGGGGGAAAGTGCTGGTGTGACTTGAGGGGGGCAAGCGCCCCCTTTTGCACCCCCCTGCCGACGCCCATGAGTCGTCATATCACACGGACCTATCCGATGCAGCACACAATGCTTTGTGATGTAAAAAGAGAAGGCATGCTGGGTTTTTTCTGTTCACGTAGGGCAATAGATATGACAAGAGATGAATAAAAATCCCAGTTTCACCGCAAGGACTATGCAATGAGTGCGATAGCAACAAATGAAGTAAAGCTGGCAGCTAACTCTTCTAGATCCCGTCTCGCGTAATTCTACAAAATGGTGCTGTAAGAGAACACAGCCACTCCAGGTAGGAAAGGGGATTTCGCACAGTCTCTTCGAGTTGAGAGCGCAGCATATAGAAGGGTATATGAGCCGTCCGCTGATGCTTGTCGAGATAGCGATTTTGATTTCATTTAAGTTAGGGCGAAATCATTGCACTGCTGTTTGAAAAAGAACAAATAATTTTTCATATTCTTTGATTGGCTTAATTGTCTGTTGGTTTAATTAGTAGTGTCTAACAAAAAAAAAAAGAACCCCTCGAAAAATTCCTCTTCGTTCGTTAAGATTACGACAGACACTTGCGTTAGCCCTAAAGTAAAAAGCAACTGCAAAAACGTCTAACTTTGTCATTTAATTACTATGCCTCGCTTGTCTAAGCTTAGTTCGCTTCCCTTACGTTGCTGAATTGTAGGTACCTGAGAAGATCGTAACGACATCATCAGAAGGGAGAAATAAGTTTCCACCACAATACGCGTACAAAAGTTCGAAAGCGCTTTGTTCACCATAACTTGATCGGGCGTTCTGTTCCTTAGGACGTTTATAAAAGAATAAAGTAAGAATTACAAATGCAGATCTGAACGATGTGATACGCGTGGAGTGTTTAAACATACACTAAAGAAGTCATATAATAAAGAGAAAAAGAAACGGCAGCTCAAGATTACAGTCAAGAACCGAAACCGAAACGAAAGCTCTTTTTTGTTTCGACGGCGACATCCTGTGTGAAGCTGTGGAACTAAGTCACGGGCTGAAAAAAAAGATTGCTGATCCGTCGCCAGGAATCGAACCGATGACGGCGCGGTTATGCCGCGCTCTGAATTTGAGCGATTAGCTTGCTCGGCCACAATGGGCGCCTTGTCGCCCGCAGTAAACAAGGGTTTATCAATTTACCACAAACATTTGAACGACCGCGCTTCAAAAAACGCGTTAGGGAACAATGTTACGCCAATTGCGGCAAGTTGATAATGGCTTCAAACGAAAACTGAGTGTCAGGACTACATGTGATTTCCTGACCATTAACATAACTTGCTTAGTTTTACGACAGTGACCGTTTTTGTCTCGAAAAACAGGCCACATTTTTCGCCGTTTCCATAGGCTCCCATTGTACAATCTTTAACTGCTCTGGGAACAAAATTGAAGCTTACTGCAACGTGATCGCTGCAGTCCTCCCGTGCGTTTAGGTTCCCAGAAGCGCTCTGTGGTCTGCGTTTTTCAACATTCACCCTCTACACTTAATTATTCGGGAAAAACTCGCCAGTTCCATTGAAAACGCGCTAGCTTCGCGCCGGGGCCGCCAGGGGCGCTGGCTGTGATGTGTCCACAAAAGCTGGATATGGACACAAAATTTGAAAGGCGAGGTAACCCGTGTGATGGATTTGTGTAGACACACACGCATCATCTACGAAATATCAACGGATAATAATGCCTAGAACATATTTAAAATCTCTTTTAAAGTGCGCGTCGCGCCACTCCACGCGAAACGCGCCTTGGGTGTCCTTGTAAACAACCAACCGCCACCTGCGTCACGAGTTTGTGTTGGCTGCCACGATTGTTGCGGGCACTCTCTCCCACTGTCTCCTAGCCATCTCCTAGCAGACCTTTTCAACGGAAAGAAGGGGATACTTGCACGGGAGTACAAAGGCTGACGTCCTCGCCTCGGCAGTGCATCTTAAGGGGGGGGGGGGGGGGGGTTCACGCATATTTACAACGCCTCAGAGGGCATTGTAGCAGCACCCAGGAAGCCTTCGTTGAAAAGAGTTGTCGACGCGGTGCTCATGTGCACGCGGTTTTGTGTGCTCACGCAGCCATGGAGCTATGTTTGCATAGCCACCACTCTGGGTCCTGCCTCCCTCGGCGCTCTCTGAAACCGAAACTGCGACTGGGCGCTATAAAACAGTCTCCAGATAATTAACGGTTGCGCGCTCGAGCAAACGAGCTTTCCAGCCATGATAAGTGGGTCGTTAACTACTTATCGCAACAGAAAAAACAAGATGCAAAATTTTGGTGTCAGTGCTTCTTTAATCGTAAGGTGCAACTGGTTGCTTTTGAATATGAATTTATTAATGGACATATTCCGCCATTTTTACTGCGGTTATAATTTATTTCGCTCGTCGAAAATTGCTCATAAATTAAGCGAAGCTGATAGTAGGCTATCGCAAATATTTTGGGAATATGGCCAGCGAGCAGCATCATAAGTATTCGCACCACTATGGATAGTTTGTCACGTGGCTGTGAGGGTGAAGAATGCCGCAGAAAGACTGGGAAATACGAAGCTCTTTATTTGGGCGAACTTGTGCCCGGAAAATCAAAACTCAGCATACAAGTGATACACGCTGCACACTGATAGCGGCGAGAACAGTCGCCGGCCGCCGAATATATATGAAGATCGGTAGAACGCTTGGTCTTTTATACATAAATCATCGAACCTTCCAGCGTTATCGCTGGTGCTCGCGTAAGCTCTCGAATAAACTTGACTATTCGCGTCCACCGCGTAATGTTAACAAAATTATCTGAAAATATCGCGAAGCTTCTCAAACATTGCGGCGCGGTCTGCCTCAAACGCTCGGAACAGTCATTGGTGAAACCAGAATACATCAAAACAAAGCAATAAACACGCGTGCCAGTAATATCGCTAGTAATATTACTGATGATACTACCAACTGGACTGTCGATAGCTTGTCGATAGTTGCACTATCGATAGTTTGTTTACACTATCGATAGTTTTAAAAAAACTATCGATACTATCGATAGTCAATTTACCGATAGTTCTGCATCACTACTCCAAGGGCGAGATCTGCTAACCCTGTCAGAAATTTTTCGCTGCATCAAAGTCGAGCTTTTTGACATTAGAAGAAAATAAATCACGCAGGGACATGGTTCCAGTGCACCAGTTCAAATATTTACCTGGATTGGGAGACTCAAACCATCCAGGAGCGCGCTTTGAAGTCGGTGTGAAAAATGAGCTGATTCTTTTTTGTGACATGGCTCAGGGCGAACGTGGCTCACCAAGCTGAGGCACGCTTAATGGTCTGATACTACAACGTGGTCCACGTCACGTGGGCAGGCTGTTCAGGACATAGAGTTAATATACTGACCCTAGAGGAAAAGCTGGGCCGCGAGACCTATAACTACAAGAACGCTGACATCTTGGAACGTTGTCATTCTTGCCATCACATATCAATCTTAAAGAAGCATTTGCACAATTTAATACTTGCGGATATTGTTTTGTGTTTATTTTGAATACTTCTACGAAAGAATACGACGGCTATTTATGCAATTTACTGCGCGCGAAAGGAGCGTTTGCAGGTTGGTTAACTAGATGGCACCACCATATCAACACTCGCGAGTACGCGAGTGTATGCTTGCGGCCGATTGCGCCGGTTTGCGCGTCGTGTTAAAGCCCCTGAAACTTCGTTCGCGTCGTGTATCTCGTAGTTGTCATAGTGTCCCGTTGTGTGCGTTTTCTGTCGCCGCATACCACTCGACTTCATGTGGCAGCCCTTTTTTTCTCGAGCTGTAAACTTCAGTGCATCAGTGCAAACCAGGACGGACGGCAAAGAAGAGATGAGACAAGCCCTGAAAGTTATGAACGAACTAGTCGCAACCGATTTTTTTAAATACTTTTTAACGGCGATAAAGCTTCGTGGGCCGTGTAACTTTAGTTTCGATTGAAGCTTTCGGGAGATGTCTCACTCACATTCGCCGCTGCATGCTGTGTGGAGATAGGTTTGCACTAGGCTTACCTACGAGCGCGACCGTGTAGGGACGCGACGTTCTCCACTGCCGCTGCGTGCGACGACGCTGCGGCCGGGTTCGTCGTTTTCTCCGACACGGCGCAGAAACCACGCACGAGGCAGGGTAACAACAACGGGTTTATTAACCCAAGATGCAGCACAGTGCGACACTCACGGGCTTGCAGGCGGTATAAGGAACTCCGCAAGACCGAGCAAGTACGCTTGCCTACGGCGCTACGACTATCACACAAAGGGCAGCAGTCGAGCACACGAACGAGAAGCCGCCTGCTAGAGCAGCGCGTCAACCTCTCGTCAAGGCCTGAGAGCATCTGACGCGGACAAGGCCGCGCCAGACAGAAGCGAGCTCAAGGGGGAAGGGGGTTGTCACTGGCGGCCAATGAGGACAGGCGTTGCACAGTGACGTAAGCTAGCTTGGTGGCGTGAGCATGTGAGCATGTCAAGGCATGCCCGGATGCGTGCCCACGCGCCGGGACGCCGACGCATGGCTCGTGCCAGACAAAGAGGCCTGGCGCCATGGAGGAAGGAAAAACTAAGGAGAGGCCCTGACGTCACATTCGTGAAGCCTCCACATCGCAAACACCCGCATTGCCTCCTAGCGAAGGCGCAGCGAAACATTTCGCGACTTCCGTCTCGATGTTTGCAAGCGCATGCGCGCATCGCGAAACTTTGCAGCCTTTTTGTTTGTTTGTTTTTTGCCGTGCGAGCGGTTCACGCATGCTGCTCTTTGTGTGTGTTCTTTAGGAAAGCTACGCAATGCCCAGCTGTTGCGTATACCCGGTGCAAATCGCGTGCACGCGGACAGTACCGGGTGTCACTTTTCATGTGTACGTATACGTTCGCTTCATTGCTGATCACTAAGGCATGGTATTTGCGTGCGAAGCTCTCGGATGTGCGCTCTGTTGCTTGTTACTCATTCTGTCAACTCAGAACTCATGTGAACTTTTGTTTTTGGTGTCTGACGCGCCGTACATAACATGCGCTGAAGGCATCGTACGTTTTAGAGGCTGTGTCGTTCAACGAAAGGGCAACAAACTTTTGTTGTTATTATCGGACTACGTGATGTATGTATTGTTCGGTGTGCGCTCGCCGCGTGCTTGTGTTGTGTGCGCACTGGAATTACAAACTTTACGTGCACGATCGCCTATACAATTCAGCGGTGTCCTCTTTTCGACGTGAAGTTACGTCAACTATAGGTTGGCGTTGCGCCGCAACCGCTAATCGGGCAATCGGGCTACGAGGACGGAAAAGAGAGATCTAACGCCCAGTAGAACGCGTAAGTCACTGCTAGGTGAGTTCGAATACAATGACGCAGGGGCTGAATGTTTTTGATTACGGCACGTACCGGTACTTTCTGTAGCACAAAAACGCTCGCTCGGGCCTGCCACGCACGAACAGCCTGGTAAACGTCTGCTTGCAACGTTTTACTACGTGCAAACCGCACAATACGCGCTAAGTTTACGCCGGGACTACAAGTCTGAGCAGAAGCGAACCACCGCGGAGAGCACGCCGCGGGGCGTCTGCTGTTTTGTTTGCCCCATACCGGTTTGTTTGCCCCATAAATCTGACGTCACTTCCGCCACACTTTTCGCAATGCATTGGGATACGATAGGGCCTCTCCTGAGTTTTCCTTCCTCCATGCCTGGCGCTGCCGATGAACGGCGGTCCCCGGCGCTCGAGCCGCGCGAGGCCAACACACGCGCTGGCTGGGGAACGAGGCGCCAAAGGGGAGGGCGCGCTCGATTCCCACAGCTGCAATCGCCATTTTTCTGCTTTACGGCTCTCTGCGCTGAAGTACGGCAGCAATGAGCTGAAAAAAGTCACAGTTTCGCCGCAACGGCGAAGCAATGAATGCGATAGCAATAAATTGGAATGTAACGCGAAGAACGGAAAGCAGCTCCAAATTGCCAGCGCGTCGCTCGAGCCAAAAGGATGCACGAAAAGAACGCACACAGTACGAGCGCGAACTATCATGCGTCACAGCTCGACACTGGAAGCGCACTGCTCAAACATAAAGCAGGACGCACGAAACGAACGAACAGGTATGTACACACAGGCCGAGCGCGAACTAACTGTCCTAGTCGTTACTCATTTGAGTTTGAACAGCGCGCCCCTTTCGCAAACGCGGCCGCTGCAGCGTCGAAGCGACCTTCGTACGCTCTGTCACTTCAGCGCAGACATCGCGGGGAAAGCACAAGACATACAACCCTCCCGCTCTCCCGCCAGCCGCCCCCTTCTTTCCTCGAGATAAGCGCACGAAGGCGACCACGTTCGCAGGAACGGGGCCACGATCTTTAAAGCTTGCCACGCGCGGACATCGCGCCATCTACGTGGTAGCTCAAGAAGCATACTGATGTAAGTGGTGTATATAAATAGCTCGCCGTTAGCAGGCTGAAAGACGGGGCTCTTCGTGGCCTAACCAGGCCCCGGAAAGTCTCAAGTTCCAGCGATCGCCGCAGAGGGCGAAAAAATCGACCGCGGCGAGTTCCAGCTTCAAACACCGGGAGTGGATCTACTAACCTCTGCGTTAGGATAACATGGGCTGTGTTCCAATTCTGGACAGCATCGTAGACAGTCTACGCTGACAGCTTAGAAGACAGCATCGAGGTCATGTTGTCCGACAAATGGAACGCGGCTAGAAGACGTCTACGCGACGCGATGCCACCTAGCGTCGAGAAGAGAAAGCTAAGAAAAACAAACGTAAATGTTCTTTCTTTAGCCTCTTTCGTGTTCAAACCTATGAAAAAATTAACGTAGCTTACATTGAGCGCCTGGAAAAGCGCCTACTGGTGTACAGACGACCGTACCGGCGAGATCCGAGCGACGCGAGCATTGCGCTGAGCCGCCATCTTGTTTGGACAGCAAAGTAGCCTGCATCGTTTTTGTCTTTCTCGAAGCTGTCTATTTTGCCGGCTACGTGAGAATTGGAATGGGACTTAAGATGGCCGCTGTCCATTTAGCTGTCTATTTAGCCGTCTACGGTGAGTATTGGAACACACCCATGGCGACGTTGTGGTGGCCGCCATTCGCGCTATTTGACTTTTTATGTAGGGGCGCCCTCGTCGGGCCCAAACTTCAAATTAAAATATTCTTGAAATAAGGAAGTTTAGTTGTTTGCTTACTGTTACACTTCAATAAACAAATTGCTGTTTATACGAAGTGGCCTTGCCAGGTACCACGTCATCAATCTTTTGTAATAGTTTTTGCTCCAACAAACTCGTAGTTGTCAGCAGCCTATCAGCATCATTATCTTCATTTCAAAATATACCGCGGCGCAACGACAGGTAACGGTTCGCGGTGCATTGGGATGGGTCTCGCGCTGTTTCGTTTCGCTGTAAATGTTTCGAGCCACTGCCGGCCGACACACTCGCTTTTGTTCTGTTCGTTTTGACTCGTTAAAATCCCTTCGCGAAGTGCATTCAGCTGACTTCAGGGGAACGAAGGGACCGTTGAAGCTTTCACCGGATGACACTCGTTTCAAGCCCGAGAATACACGGACCGGTGAGTAAAACCCATTGCTTCAGTTTTTTTTTAACCAATGGCTTTGTGTGGGTGTCACACGGAGGCGACGCACTGCAATATTCAATTTTTCAACGTCATACTCTGTCGTTGAGAAAACGTGCGTTCCTTGCGGCGTGGCTTCACGTGGGAGCGGGTTGCTGAGTTTTATCGTTCGGTTAACATTAACCAGGCCACTGCAATAAATAAAGGGAGGCAATTGCATCACCAACGCCTCGCATGTATCTTCGTAACTAGCCCGTATATCAGTGCAAAAAACATATGAGTTATAGTTTGCCGGATCGCATTTGAGAAGCCAGGTTTAGAGGTCTCATTTCTCCTGCTGTTAGTTTAGGTTACCTTTACTACACGTTTAGTGTAACAAAAGCTTCATATAATTAGGAGTGTACTTTCACTTTAGTGTGATAAAAAACCGTCACTATAATAAGAAATATTTTTTTTTCTGCTGTAGCCTCCTGGCCTGACAAGGAAACAGCTGTGTGCAATGAGCAAGGCACCTGTTACATGACACGCCTTGTAAAGAAGCTAGCCCGAGTGATACAACATGCATTATGAGGTACGTTTACATATATGTATAACAAACCGCTGTTTTTGTTCACTATGTTCATATGTTTACTTTTGCAAAATTTAATATTTCATTGATTATGCTTATCAATATCTGGTGATGTCATTACTTGTTTTTCCAGGATTACCAGGCAACGACAGAGTGACTACCCCCGAATGTCCACTCTGCAAGTGCGGAGAAACATGTGAACGTCTGCTGCTACAACAGGTCATCTTGAACCTCACGCTTGCAATGCTGTATTTGTGAATGGTTTACCAGGCATCTCATGGAGCTGTGCCTACAATCGTCTACAAGTATTAGCTGTCTACTGTGTCATGCAATCTACACCGCAATAGCGTTGAAATTGAGCACTAGCTCCGTGCATTAGTTACGTTACCTGGCACTGCTGAGCTCAACGACGCAGGTTTTATACCCAGCCACGGTGGTCACGTTTCATTGGGGGCGAAATGCAAAGACACTCGTGTGCTTAGATCTGCGTCTGAAGTTCAGGGAAAGACGGAAGCTTGAAGAGACGAAAAATTTGTGAACAAGAGGTGTCGCTGGAGCAAATGTTTCGACAAGCAGTCTTGTCTTCTTCAAGGCTACAACTGCGTTTGTTAAACTCCAGTCAGTTAGAATCAATCTAGAGTTGCCCACTACTGTATGACTCATAATCATATCATGGTTTGCATGTGAATCATCAGAAATTATAAATTTAAGGGTAAATATATAGAAGTCTGTCTGGCTGGGCAAGATGATAAGAATAGAAAGACTCCAGCCACATTTAATCATTAGTCTTCTTAATTTAAAAAAACTAAGAGACCGAACGGGCCTTGAAACGTAGGGTCAGTTTTTTAAAAAATTATAAATCACATTACAAAACGAACATCACAGCAGTGAGGGGAATTAACAGTCTTTCCAACATCTAATAATATCTGGGGTTTAACGTCCCAAAACGACGATATGATTATGAGGGACGCCGTAGTGGAGGGCTCAGGAAATTTCGACCACCTGGGATCTAAGTACACGGGCCTCAAACATTTTCGCCTCCATCGAAAATGCAGCCACTGCGCAACATAAATGGAACATTTAGTTGTGCATTATGAGACAGTTTACAAACTATGCTCAAAACTGTTTTGCCTTAATTAACTGTGTTTAGATCATAGAAGTTTACAAAAAGATACGACAAAGCTTTAGAAGGCTGTGCTCAGTTACATTAGCCTTTGCACATATGTTCAATGGGCTCCTTCAAATTACTTACAGCTAATAAACAAATTATAAGTGTGACGAGCACTTCTTCCAGCACAGCTTCACCAAGCACGTTTACGTTGTCGTGATGAGTGAGATTGTGTTCAGTGAGTATGGTAGTGTTTTCTTTTTTACATATCAGAGAAACGTCCCAAATTTGTTTGAACACACCTACTTCTGCTGTTTGATTAAATTAACATGTCACAGTTGTAGCACCTACCACTATGAAGTGAAAGTCTGTGAACTACTGTCACGAAAAAAACCTAGGAAATCGAAGAGGTAATTTATAACATACATGAACTTGGACTTATCCACAGCCACACTACAAGATTTTACGTATTGTCACGGGGTCGTGACGTCGACGAAAGCAGCAGTCGGTGTGTCCAAGATGAAACTTTTTATTCGGCCGAACTTGTGGCCGGGAAACGAAAAGTCAAACTACAGCAATACACACTGCACACTGATAGCGGCGAACAGGCGTCGGCCGTCGATAAACTGATCTGTGGTAAGGCGCGTCGGCATTTATACCTGCGGCATCGAACATTCGAGCATTATCACTGGTGGCTACGTTAGTTCGACAATAAACTGAGCTGTTTGCAGTTGCACGCTCCAGCCTAACAGAAGATCCTAAAATAATCTGGAATGTTCCCAGACATTCTGGCACGGTTTGCGCAACGCAGTAACTACACGTGCAATTGACCAATAACATAAAACATAGAAAGAAAGGTGCGCATGTGGCAGTATTTCAAGCCGGAGCTTCTAAAAGTAGCAGGGAGAATACATACTCGAGCTCCCAAGCCCAAATATATTGAAAAAGTAAATAACACAATAACAAGTATGCAATATATATATGACCTTTATTTATCCAGCATTGGCACAGGTTCACATCATGCCCCACAGCTTGATTTCGTGAGTCTGCTTGCAATAGAGTGCTCAAGTTCTATCGACATGTCTATGTGATACAGAGATTGTGCTTACGGCTGAGCAGTTGTTTAGTGTTCTGTGCGAACACCAACAAAGATGTACACTGCATGCCTAAAGATTATTTCCTTAGAATTGTGCTTCTGGAATCTGTAAACACTCGCCTTATATCTCTGTTTCTTTAGCATTCATCTATGCTGCATACTCAGCAGTCCGATTACTACTAGCGCCAAGAAATTCTAGCTGTAGAAACTGTGTAACTTAACTATATCGAGGAACAAAACGAGCCTGAAATATTTTCTTCCACCTATTACCTGAATACGTAATACCTATGGTATGGCTTCACGGCCGAGAATTTAGCCGAGAAATTCGTGCCTGCCCTGTAGACACAACGCGATATTCTTTATTTGTAACGCATTCAAGGTGACATCGCAGAGCGAGAAGGATGCAGAACTGTACGCATCCGCGATTGTTTACGTAAAAGATTAATCAAAACTACATTGCTCTCACTGCGCCAACTATCTGTCGGCGTAGCGCACGTTTCGTTTCTGACTCCACACCATGCACTCAAAGATCAACACAACCTGGCAAGCGCCGCATAACTAACGGAAGGATAAGACCCCTGTCCTAAAGCTATGCTGTTAAAGCTCGGACGCTGCTACACAACGAGAGCAACGTTCTTTCAGCGATGTCGGTGTTCAGTTATATGCACATATTTGTCAGCTTTCAGACTGATTACACACGTACGGGTTGAAAGCTTTCGACGTGTTTGAGTGACTTGTTTTGCTTGGACCTGACTGTATACATTGCTTGTACCAACTTGGGCACTCACAATAAATGATGCAAACCTTACTTGATTGACGTTGTTTTTGCCAGTCGAGGCCAGTTTGGTCACCTGGCGATAAATATTACACACGCGAGCAGCGATTTAGCAACGACAAAGAACAAAATACCACAGGGAACAAAAAGCGCAGTAGCGCGACCAGGGCGAACCAACCGCAAAAACGCGTTTTTCTAATGATGATGATAGTGCTTGCAGCGCCATCTCGCCTCGCTCTATTGCAGTTCAGTACGCCGCCGCTACCCTTATTTCCGTACTACAGTCAAAGGTACAGTTTCCGTTCTCTAAAGTGGTAGATATTCTCTGGCCTAACCGTCTAACGCCGATCGCTGGAAAGCGGGAGGTCGCCCCTTCGATTCCGCGCGTCGGAAAGTTTTTCTGAATTATTTTTCTTTGTTGCTTTGATATATATTTATAGACATATACATATACGGTGCATGACGGCGGCGACGGCGACGGCAAAAATCAGCCGAGACTGTCCATATAATTGCTATCGCAATAAAAGAACGTGGATACAGGTGTCTCGCCATTGAAAGTCGAATCAGCGCGCGACCACGGCCTACGGACTTTGCTTCGAGCTGCGAATCTGTCGAGTGACTTTTGTGCCAGCGAATGGAGAAACTTTAGTAGGGAATGCCTAGTAAAAACCATGCACAAACAGGTGAAAATTTTAACTGTTATCAACCGGACCAGTTGCACAGACAACCGTACACTAACACACGGCTTCACGCATCAAAACACAGCTGATGTTCTCTGAACAGCGCGTAGCTGGCTTAGGTTGGTAGATTAAAACTGATTACTACCGTCAAATATAGCGAGCGTCTCAGGGTCTGGCAACGCTGGCAACGATCGTTTGTTCCATCATGGCGGAACCCATGCGGTTATAGGTTTCAATGCATGGGCCCTATGGGGAGCTTTTCCTCTAGACTCAGTATATTAACTCTATGGTTCAGGACAGCGCCCGCGCGCGAGGCAGTCACGATTCGTAAAGTCAAGCTAGCGAGCCACCGTGATGTCTCGCCAAGCGCAAAATAGGGCTCACTTACCCCTACAGTCGAACCGATCCCTGCCGGTTCCAACGCGACGCCGCGAAGCGCGAGCGCAGCCGGAGAAGCGCATGCGCAGTAACTTAAGCGAAGAACGCGCCGCGCTGGCCGCGCCTTCTGTCGGGAAACCGCGAAAGCGCCCGCGAAACAGCACGGTAGCACGGCTGCACCAGGCTGCACGGCCGCCTCGATCGGCGCGCGGCAGGTTGGCCGGCTACATGTTTCAACCCGGTACAACTCGGCACATTCGGCGCGAAATGCAGCAAGAGCTATTAGGGGCGAGGTGACGTCCGCGCGTCGCCCGGCTGTGCATATTTACATGCACATCATCTGGAGCGGCAACAGTGATCAGATGTTGGCTTAGTCTTGGTTTTCAGTTTTGCATGAACGAGAATGTGTCTGTCGAACTAGCCTGAACTGGTGTGGCGCCTGCAGGCGCGACTTCCACAAAGCGCGACCCTGGCACGAAAAATTTCGGAGGGGGCACGTGCCCGGTGTGACCCCCCCTGGCTACGCCCCTGATCCAGAGTACAGAAAGGTGAAAAATAAAAATAATGACCGTTTATTCGAACACAGCAAAGGGACAACCAAAAGAGTACATGACCGAACATGACGCTGCAGAAACGAATCAATGATACAACATCAGAACTTAAGGTTTTCCACTGGGTGATTGTTTGATGAAAGAGTATATATACAAGTCTTCTTCTGCACTGCAGTTCAACCACCTGAACGTGTTTTTTTTTAAGTCTGTACGTTCTGATTAGCTCTAACCGAATGACCCACGACATAACTCTTCAGGCGGCAACAATGCGTTGCTGACTTCTTGCTTTAGCAACAGAAGCAACGCAGGTAGGTGTAACCTCCTAGTACACAGTAGTGCGCAGAAACTGTACTGCAGCTGAATACACAAAGAAAGCTTTATTAATGATTTACTGGGGTTTTATGCGCCAAAACCCCAATATGATTATAAGGCAGTCCGTTGTGGAGGGCTCATATCCAGAAATTTGAGACACCTGGGGCTTTTTAACGTGCACCTAAATCGAAGTAAATGAGCCTCTAGCACTTTCGCTTCCATTAAAAAAGTTACCGCCGCGGCTGGGATTGAACCCGCAATCTTCGGGTGAGCAGCCGAGCACATATGTACTGCCGTGGAGGCATGCGAGTAACAAAAATTTATAAACCGTTAAGCTTGAACGCGATAGCGATATCCGCGCGCGCGCACGCACGCACGCACGCACGCACGCGCGCACACACACACACACACGCACACACGCGCGAGCGCGCGCGCGCGCACACACACACACACACACACACACGAAAAACGTATAGTAAAGGTAAAGGTTTTCGCCCTCTTCAACAGCACTTTTACGACAACAATGTTTTTGTGTGTCCAATGTATACGGGCGAATATCGCCTTGCCGATCGCTAGCCTGCCATCGCTTCTCGGTAGAGACCCAAACCGTGCCGCAAGGAGATCCGAAATGCGGGTTCCCTCTGGCTCACATCTTATTTGCATCTACCTCGAATTTTCGCTCGCAGCCAACGCTTCTTTTTCGCTCGCAACCAAAGAAGCCGCCGCCGACACCGGAATTTCCGCGAAACGAGCTCTTTAAAGGCCAACTCCGGCGATTTTTTGGCCATGTCAAGTGCTTTTAGGGGCGAAGCTCCTTAAAGCGGCACCCGTTTGTCCCCGTCGTAGTGCGTAACCAGTCTTAACGCTAGTACCAGATCTTGACCTCCAAGGTGGTGCCGGTGGGAGATTTCTCCTGTGCGTTGTTGAACAATAAAACATTCGCAGCGTGCGCGTTAACTAAAAGCCGAATTCTTCTGTCTCTCATTCCCCATTAGCAGCCATTGGCATGTTCAAGTAGGAAACGTTAGTAGAAGTAGAAGTGTAAGAGTTAGCTAAAAGCCGAATTCTTCTGTCTCTCATTCCCATTAGCAGCCATTGTTTACCTCCAAGGTAGTGCCTGGTGAGATTTCTCCTGTGCGTGATTAAACAATAAAAATTTTGTTCAAAACGCCGTTGAATGATGAAATAAACCAACGAAAGACGCCAGATGTTTTCTAAAAGCAAAACGAAAAGACGCCAGGTGTTTCTAAAGCAAAACGAAAAGACGCCAGCTGCTTAACGAAAGACGCCAGATGTTTTCTAAAGCAATGGTTTTATAAACAATGAAAATTCACAGCGTACATGTATAATTAAAGCGAGCTGCAAGTCGTCATAACTCCCATCGAACCTTTAGTATAAACGCGCCCGATCTCACGTCGGTGATGATGTACTGGGCAGAATTCACGGAAGATTCACGGTTTACCGATGAACCTCCGCAGCTTCGCCCACTCATCATCATTCACTCCGTGGATATGCTGTGATTTTTTATGTTCCTGAGACGCTCCTCTTACGGGCGCGATAGCAGAAATACTCGGCAAATTGGAGAATAATTTTAAATAAGCAAAAAAGCGCAACACCGAAACCGAAGCCCAACCGAGTATTCTGTCTACGTATGACGTAGATGTTGTTACGAACGAACCGGAAGTCGTGCAAGGCATGCCGGTCACGCCGGCGCGGAGTATGAAAACTGTGACAGCCGGGACGAGCAGGCGCACAGTGGAGAGGTCAGCACGCCGCGCATCAGCTGTAATGTCTGCGACTGACAGTGCCGCGTCTGATACTGACAGTGTCTCGGCCAGCACAGCAGACGCTCGCTGTAGCGGCCGAAGTTAGCAGTGCCCTCGGCTGCGTCACTTCCGCCGCCTTCCCAATACTGACGTCACAGACGCAATGTTGCCAATAATTGTGGGAAGCGAGGAGGGCGTTTGCAGACAATCTTTAAAATTCATTTGCAAACAATCTGCGCATGTCTCAAGCCTGTAATTTGCCATATATGGCGGAAACGTACGAAGGAACGTACCCAACGAATTTCATTGAGATCCATCGACCTCGAAAAATCGCCGGAGTTGGCCTTTAACGCTATCGCGGGCACGACGTAAAAGTGTCTACTATGGACAGTGGGGGCCTCGGCGTCTCGACGCGTAATACAACGCCTGCCTGTACACGGTGTAGACAAGACCGTGTATCTCAAACCTCATCGCAAAGAGCTATCAGAGGAACGTGATGTACCCGCGACTATCTTTCCTCTTCATTTTATTTTATTACTATTCCTGCTGTTGGCAAACGTACGCCACCGCGCTGTTTGCTCCATGCAAAAAAAACGGTGAAACTTGAACGCTTCAACTCGAGCTTGCGCGCCATGTCTTACTGCGACGAAGAAAATAACGCCAAAAGGATAATAAATTTGTTGTGTTGCAGTGCGTCAGTGAGCATGCAAGTGCGAAGGTCGTTAACCAGAAAGCCTTACGTAACTTAATAGCAGCGATTACCGCCTAAGTTCGTGACGGGCTTCGTAGCGCTGGTGCTGTATCCGGTGTATCCATCCGCGCGGCCGTTGTGTCGTTGTGTGACGTCAGTCGAGCACGCGCATGGAGCACGCGAAATTCGGACGTGTCGGTCGCGCTCCTCTCCTCTCGCTTTGTTTCGTGCTCTGCGAGTGCCGTGATTCACGGAAATTATGAACGCAGCTGTGAAAAAGCTACTTCGCGGCATGTTCAGCACTCGTGTATAGCTGCACGCAAGTACGTTCCTCTGGAGTGACTGTTACTGGCTGCCATACGCGGACTGGAGTTGGGCCTATAGTCCCGTAACGTCTCTTGCGGAGAAATGAACGTCTCAGTTTGGGTGCGAGACTCGCAGCTTCATTTCTGCTTAGATGGAGGGACGGACGCCATCACCTTGATGTGCGTTTACCATTGCTTGGATTTGCGGATTTTTTAAAACTACAGGCCTGTCCTTGTTGAAGGTAAGTTCATTTTCTTTACCTGTACACAATTATATTCGAAAACCATGAAAAATGAAAATGCGTGTTTTGTTGCATCACGGGCTACATGCGCGACGTGTTTCAGAAGTACGTGACTGCGTAATTTTTGTGGCATGCATGATTACACTGTCCTAATATAAATGTAGGTTACGATTTGCGCTCACTTTCGAATGTACTGACTTTTATTGGCCGCGCTTATTAGAGCGTCTTTCAAGGTATGCATTGACGTTTACGCTCAAGCGCCTGTACTACTATTCTGACTCTGCAAAACTACTTTGCGCTATTTTCGCTATTTTGGAATAGTTTCGAATGTGTGGGGGTGTGAGTGTTTAAAGTCGTGTTTTAGGGACAGAAGTTCGGCGTCTTTCTAGTGCTGTGATGTTGCTCTGCCTTGACTGTTTCGACGCGCGCCTTCAAAGCTGTCGTTCTCCCGCGTGTCGCTTCAGCCTGGTTCATTGTAGCATGTTCGCCCCTTTGGAGCCGTGCGATGTTATCGAGTTTTCGCCTGTTCACACCGTCCTCTTCTATGTACGAACTTATACAATTTCCTTTTCTCATTTTCTTTTTTTTTTTGCAGGTGGGACTTACCAATTATATTTTGAAACAAGTGCTGCACCAAACAAATTATGCCTTTCATGTCTGATGGTGGGGTTATTTGCAGTTTTTTGCATAAATAAAGATAGATGTCCGCCCATTTGCGTTTTCTTTTTTTCCTTGGGCTCTTGAAAGAAAACTGAAGGTCACAGAACTTATAAAAGAGTTGACTTCTCCCAGTGTCTGTACGTGTGTCATTCAGTTGACTTATGTGGCCGTGTCTTGGTATTTTATTTCTCGCCCAGATTACCTTGTTTTCAGGTTTACGCGCGCTTTGAAGAACGGAAGCGTTAAAGCAGGCGATAAAAAGTTTTTGCTATTGCAGTTATTGAAAGCGCGATATGCCTCCGTGTAGCTGTGCCTTACCTACTGTAATTCAGCTGAAGTTACTCTTTGCTTTTTGTGTACATATAGCTTGCTCTTTCCCATCCAGAGTGAGTTGGCACAGTCTGCCACAATAACACTCGAACTGTGCAGGCCTCCTATAGTTCTTTATGCAAGCATACGTCAGCAATGCATATGTACAGACAGCTGTGTGCTCATATAAACCCACGAAAGTGCACCCAGCAGCTCATATTCAAGTTAGGAAAAGTGAATATGAACCCCAAGCATAAAATGGGGAATTGCAATACATATTGTAACTACCTGTCTTAGTAGGCATTCTTCAAGAGGTTCTATATCAGACGTTCTGAACAATGCCTACTCAGGCACGGACCTCAGTAGTACTGAGGCACGTGCCTCAGTAGGCGTTCTTCGTACTGAGGTGGCGTCTTTCACTTGTACGTCTACAAAAAATCAACAACTATTAAAACATACTGTATGTGTACTTTCAATACATCATCAAATTTCAATGCTGCTTCAATTGTAGCTCAACGATTATTCAACAGAACAGTCAAGAATAATTCTCAATGCACAATGTACTTTAAATAACAAGTCCACTACTATAGGAGATTTTCCTAATTCAGTCTGGCCACACTGATTTTTTTGCCGTCCGCCATTAGTAGGGCGTCATTTCAGGCAGTTGCATGGGCAGTGTCGGAGAGCCCACACTACAGCGTCTCGCTTACTGTTTTGGTGGTGATGTCGTGGTCCAAAAGTCTCGCAGTTATTCCGGAGACTCTTACGGAAGAAAAAGTGGAAGCCTACAGCGCCTCAAAAAGGTTAATAATAATAATATCTGGGGTTTAACGTCCCAAAACCAAGATATGATTATGAGAGACGCCGTAGTGGAGGGCTCCGGAAATTTCGACCACCTGGGGTTCTTTAACGTGCACCTAAATCTAAGTACACGGGCCTCAAACATTTTCGCCTCCATCGAAAATGCAGCCGCCGCGGCCGGGATTCGATCCCGCGACCTTCGGGTCAGCAGTCGAGCGCCATAACCACTAGACCACCGTGGCGGGGCGCCTCAGAAAGGTTAGCGAAGCACAACGATGAACGAAGTCACAAGTTTGCTGTGGAAAGCTACGTCCAAACCGCCTCGATCGAAACGTCTTCGTACACAGGGCTATCCCGAAAGCACTCAACGGAAAACTTTCGGCTCACGCGCTTCTCCAGCTGGCTACGCTCTTGTGCTGCAATGTCGAGCGCTCGCTCTGCTTTGTACAACGAACTTTTAGTGAGCTCCACTTCTTCGGCTTTTTTCTTTACTTCCGACTCTAACGCACGGACACGCGCCGTCATTACGTCGAGTTGTTCGGTGAGGTCGGAAATCTTTAGCGAGCACGCACACCCACAGACCACGCCATCGATGCTGCTCGTCACCGATGTAGGAGAGCAGATGTCTACGTCGCTCACATCCGCGGTAGTCGATCGCCCGCCTTCGGAAGGCACTGTAGCGCTGACGAGGTTAAGTGGTTCTCGATTTCTTGGCTTTTTTCTTGTGGAGGCCTCGGAGCACTAAACGCGAAGATGCTGGGCACGGCGTCTTGCTTCAAGAAACGACGGTTTCCGGCGACGTTTGGCAAGTAGTTTGCTTCAGTAAAATGCCTTGAACAAACTTTTGTGAACTTCGTCACGGTGAAGAAAGGGCCTTCGTCACGCTTAATAGCTATAATCCACCTTTTCCTCCAGTCCGTATCCTTCGGAAAAGAAAAAAAACGAGACCTGCAAGAAAAGGTAGGCATCAGCCGCGCACCGATTGTAAACAAAGCCGCGGGCAAGCGCGCTTCTGCTTACCTTCGACCCATCCTCGTCTCGAAATCCTCTTTTCGTGCACTGCGGTACACAGCAATGGGCTGGCATTGCGCTGATCCCGTTCTATCGGAATCGGCAACTATTTGCGCAAACAGGATCGCACGCGAGCGTTCAATCTGAAGCGCGCGCGCGTGCACTCTGACTGCTCTGACGGCGCACGACCTACTAATGGCGGCTGAGAAATGCTTCTCGTTGCTGCCGACAGGTGGCGCTGAATTAGGAAAATCTCCTATTCAACAACTTCTCTTTCAATAAAATTGTAAAATTTCAGTGGCCAATAATTTCCCATAGGTGTCAACATTGAAATCAATGATTATTCAATGGACAGACAATTACTCTTCAATATTATATGTCAACATTGACCAATGGCTTTTCAATAATTTCTCAATAAGATTTTTTGTAAGGGGTTACATATCCAGAAGCCCGGTGCACGATTGGCTTGCGCAATAAAAAAAAAATTGGGGGACCCTTAAGCTTCGCCTTTAAGAGTTGAACGCAATAGCGAAATCCGGCCCCTAGTGCGCACTTCAACCACTAAGTGCATACTTATTAATGTGTATTGTTACACACACACGCACACAGACACACACGAGCGCGCGCGCGCAAATGGTACAGGTTTTTTATCTGAAGTAGAGCTGTGCACGGGCCGTATTTCCGAGCCCGAGCCCGGCCCGGGCCCGCCGACTTTGGCGAAGGCCCGCCCGAGCCCGACGGCAAAGGGCTGCGAGCCCGCCCGACACGGCCCGACCCGGCTTTTTGAAGGTTCGCTGCGAAAACAAAACATCGTTTTCCGGTAATTTGGCATTTTATTGAGCATATCAAATATGATCAAACGACACACGACGAACAGCCACTATTACACAGATTACAAATTACGAGTAGACGGCCTCATGCCAGCAACAATGGAGTTCGCTCGCCAAAGCCGTCACGTGTATGGGGTATGCCCATGCAAGCGTCAGCTTGCACGAAGGCGATCTACGTCGGGTCGCTGTCGCGTGCATTTTCACTCATATGGGATTTGGCCTTAAATCTAACGCGAACAGTCGCGTGGCGCCGTCACTAGCTCAGGTGGTGTTACTTCTCTGTTTGTCGGAGTGCAACAGAGGCAGTGCTTTACCTGCTCCCCTTTTGTTTAAAGTAGCGAATGGAAAGGAAAAGCGGTAAAGGGTGGTCGCGGAAGAGGCGCTGTATGCGTGCTGGAAAACAATTCCCGCTCATTCTCTATATTTCGGGCTTGGGTCGGGCTTTGCGCCGGGCCTGAGCCCGGCCCGATAAAACTTCAAGTAGCCCGAGCCCGGCCCGGGCCCGAGGTGAAAATACGTCGGCCCGCCCGAGCCCGGCCCGCGGGCCGGGTCGGGCTCGGGCTTTCGGGCTACCCGGAGCCCGTGCACACCTCTAATCTGAAGCAAGAGTCGCATGGCCTCCAAGATACACGCCGAACACTCGCCATCTCGGAGGCCATGAAGAGTCTCACAATGCCTCACAGATGGCAGCACATTATCTAGCGTTCGCTGTTTGCTTGATCAACGCCTCCTCTGGATAGCCGGCGTTGGCTTGATATGTTTTCCGCTAGATGGACATAGTTGTTCATATTTAGAGCTGTTCGAAAGTTCGTGTGTGTTTTTAGCGGCGATGGCTGCACTATCCCGGCCTTTTTCGACGTAGTTTGATGGCCTCCCGAATGCGCCTACAAATCGCCGAATGGGCTCGTTTTCGTCGTGACACCTGTCGAACAAAATGCGGCAGGGTGTCGCAGAAGTCTGTTGCCAGATTCGGGGGTCAATGTTGCCAGGCTGCCGCCAGATTTGGCAGATAAATTTGCCCCTGCGGTTCTAGCTTTCCCGTAAGGCTTCTGTGTCACCCGCGGTGCATTTCGAAAGTGCCTGTGCGACATCGGCCGTTTTGATGAGCGGAACGAACGGACCCCGCTTGTTGCAGAAGTCAGGACGCGTTTTTTCGCTGCATATCTGACTCGCAGTAGGGAATCCACGCGCAACGACTCGTTTGAGTCCACGTGCGCGTAAGGGAAACTGAATTAATGGCGTCTCTCGCACTTCCAATCACATCGCTCGACGGCCGTTTAACCTTGCAAAAAAATGGGACAGCGTCGCTTGGCACTGCCTCTGTGAGCGGTGGGCGGATCACGGAGGCCGTGCATAACTATGTGAGGTGCAGAAAGCTTACGATGCCCCCGATGCTGGAGGCAGTGCAGAAGCACGTTAATTAGGTACAGAAACATTTCCGAGGGGGCCGGCCCAGACAACACACTACATCCCAGGGACTTCCCAAAAAAGTCCAAACGTCCCACATCCCAACAAGGTGGTTTTTAGGACGTCCTTTAGACATCTGCATAGGGATCATTCCTAAAACATCCCTTGTAGGATCTGATTGGGACTTCAAGTTAGCGGTGAAATAAGCTACCGTGTTGAAAATTGGCGATCCTAAACAATCCGTAAAAGCAACTCCGCCGGAGTGCATGGTTGGCGCGCGATATATCCGCATTTTTTGTGAAAGTGTTCGTTTCTGTTTTTTTTTCTAAATGTCACGCCGTCATGAGGACGAGGGATCGATTGCTGACTGCGTGAGCAAGTGTCGCACTTGGTGGAGGCGGTACGACGCACGTACTCGCGCCACTATGCTCACGCAACGTTTATGCTCACGCACGCCGTCCTTTTCGTGAAAGAGCAGAGACCGGTGGCCGCCGGTGGCTGCGCCGCCCGAGCGGTGGTGTCGTATTTATAAAAACACCGACATGTTAACTTTAGAAGAGTTGAATGAAATATTGTTATTTTATTGTTTTATTTTTTAGGTTTCATACTCAATTGTTCTTTAATTGCGCTTACTGTGAGCCAACACCTCCTCAAATAGTGGAGGATTTGCTGCGAGCACTGCGCAGACATTGCCATCGCCATCATGGCGCCCGGCGTGTTTGGAGTTTGGATAGTTTGGACTCTTCGTTGGCCTCGTTTTTAGGTGTTTGATCCGTGACGTTTCGTCGAAAAATCACAAGCGCGCATGCCGTAGGTACCGTAGGTGTTTGCCTGGTTGCAAGATCTTGCCGATTTCAACGTTTTTCCCCCTCTTCGGTAAGTACTTGACATGCCTGGATTACTGCTATCAGCACGTTCTTAGCACTTTCTTCTTTGGTTCCCCACCGAGCGCAGGTTGGCGTACGCTGAACTGGACCCTCGCAGCAAGAATGACACGTGGGAGTAAGTTTTATTTGTGACGCGATTTGGTTTATCTTCCGCAGAAACTGTTGAGCTCACAATGCTGATATGTTGTTGTCGGCCACGTGTGTCGATTGACACCGCGATCGTGGAACACATGGCTGATCTGCCTCGAATAACTGCAAGACGGCGCGTGCGTAGTGCCGTGGAGAACGATCAGAAGTCCTGGACGACAAAGAAAAAACTTCAAAGGTTTGTTGTACATGTTTTCTACGGCAACTGACATAAACGTAAAAAAAAATTTGGAATGGTCAAATGTATGTGTCAAGTAAATATTCCTTTAACTATTTGTAGTGGGCTGTGGACATGAATTAAGCATTGCTGCACATAAGACTGGCTTGCCCTCAGTTTATGCCCAGTACCAAATTTTTTGCTCTCATTATGACACCATTTGTAAGAAAAGCCAGAACTTATGTTCAAAACAGCGCATATTCATGCTATTCTTTTATTGAGTTGCATGTGTGAGTCCTGCTGCTGGCCATCAGTTAGCCGGTTATCAGAAGAAAAGGGCACAGCCCAGTCTTTGTACTGGTATATACCGTATCTTTTGTGACTATGATCATGATTTTTGTCTTACTGAAACAAGAAACTGCAAAAATATATGTTGGTGTTTCTGCTACATCTCTATGAAGCAGCAGAACCTGTTGCTCAGTCACTTGGTGCATATTAGCAACTGGCACCTTGTCTGGCTTCCCTATACCTCCACCTTTTTTCAGTGCATCTTGTTTTCATCCTTTACCAGCAGTCAGGTAGTTTCACGCAACCGAAATGACCAGCTAGCCTACTCTCTTAGTCAAGTAGGTTTTACTTCCAAACAAATGTAGCACATTTGTGATATGCACTGTTGCTCAATTATATTCTTTTTGCATGTGCTAGCTGTGTACACATATACATGGTCTTTTTTCTTTTTTTCAGCTGCTTCTAGTAGTGGTGCCCCTGGTGTGCACCTTATACCCCAAATGTCTGCACCTTTGCCTGCCGGTAATGACATAGAAAGTGCTCAGCTTCCTGGACCAACGCCTCCTCTAGAAAGATGCCTGCCGCGTGAGCCGAAAACCTCCTGCCCTACCCTTTCCCTCCTTCACCGTTTCTAATGAGGGCAGTAGCTGGCGATCCTTGCGGTGGCCGCTTGCAACACACATTTGCGCATGCGCACATTACTCCCCTCGACGTCACACTACGTCAGCCCCATTGAAAACAATAGGGGAGAACGTGGCGCCATCTCTCGACAAGCGACCACAACTCAAGGCAGGACGGCTACAATGGGATAGCCAGCGACGCCGCAGGCATGTTTCTAGAGGAGGCGTTGCCTGGACATACGCATGCAGGTTACAAGACGGAAAGCGTGCAGCTTAGACTTCATGCTTGTAAATGCGAAAGTCGTCACCGACACAATTAGAGTAAGCTAAAAGGAGAAATTTCTGCTTATGAGCCGGTAATTATGAAGCAGGCTTTACTCCTCTTAAACTAGCAGACATGCAACAACATAGTCGTGCTATGTTTGTTTTGTGTGCCATTTTCATGCATATTTGTGCTTGCAGTGGATATGCATATACATGAAGGATTTGTTTTTGTTTTCCTCAGCTGCCTCTGCGAGCCCTGCTCCTGGACAACAGCTGGGAGGCTCTGTGTTTAAACGCGTGCACCTTGGACGTCATGCTCGTAAATACCAATTCCTTTGTCATTCCTGGCATGAATTTCGTTGGTAAAGCAATAAGTAAAATCGTGCATTGTTGTTTACAAGCACTTCAGTATGAACCAGGCTTAAAGGAGAAGGGACCGACAACTGGCCAGAACTTGTGATTAGATCCTGTCAGAAATGAAAAGACCGCGCTATATACTGACATATTCCAGCATCCTTTTCGCGCTGTGAGTAGGATTTATATCTCTAAATTGTGTTTAAAAGTAACAAAAAAAAGGTATGTCATGCAACCTATCACGAGAGCCTTGAAGCTAGATTGCGGAGTACGTAGTCTGATGCCGTCATGTGTCCCATAATTAGTCCTAAAAATATTAGTATGTGTATTATTATCCATCCCTGCTCTATTCTGTGCTGCTTATGAGGTAAAAGGAGTTGCATGGTGACAAGAAACGGCGCTGCCTTCACGGTAGCCAGCGGACCATGTCGAGCCGTGACGCATGCGCGCGAGTACACACACACGCAGTAAACCGCCGCGCTCGAACACGAACCGCTCTCACGCTCACTGTTTGCTGCATGTCTTATCACGTATGTATACGACTTCATATCCGTCGCAGATAGAAAAATTCGAATTACAAATGTTTCACGGCATTTTCCACATTACCATTCCTTGATTATACACTCTGACTGGTAAGCTTTCTGTCGCGCTAAGGAAAATAGGTACCATAAACGTTGGTTGTCGGTGCCTTTAACCTTTTAACGCACACACAGGACAAAATAGGCATGCTATAGACCTTTTCACAGGAGCAGCCTCGAACCAGTCAGCAGCAGGGGTAGAGGGTATGCTCTCAGTGTTGCCATCGTGCTTTGGGCTGCGCCACTGCCGTGTTTGTGCTGCTTTGGTACGCGTTTGTGTGACTGTGTTGTGCGCCCGTCTCTGATACGAAGTGACTATCATGGCAGAAAATTTACTGCATTCGCATAGCAAGTCATCTGGCCATCACTGTGTCGTGTGCGAGTGAACGAACAAGCAGCAGAAGAGCAATATTTTAGGTGCAATCGTGTGTCCGCAGCACAGTACGCCACGCGATGAGTGCAAGTGTGGCATGTTCGCGCTGCATCGTTTTCCTTCGTCGCCTGAATTGCGGCAGCAGTGGGTGGCTTCAGTAAATCGGAAGAACTTCCGCGTGTCGCCATCGTCACGCCTCTCTTCCCGGTATTTCGTTGGCGGCAAGAAAACCGACGAGAACAACGTTCCCGTGCAGCACCCTGGATAGGAAGGTACGCAAGCCACAGATGACTCACCTAGTAACTCGTAAGAATGTTACGGATTCGTACTTCATATCGTCCATAATACAGCGGCCGACACGGCTGCAAACTCCGCCTTGTCCGGTTACGCATGTGCAGCCTGCGCGCGCCGTACTTCACCGGAGGGCCTCGCGGCAACCCACGCGCGATGGGGCCTACTGCTCACGGTTTGCGACGGTGTCACATTCCCCTTCACCAGCACGACTTTTTCCTTGACATTGTGCTCCAGTGACTTGACCCCCCCAGCCAGACTGCACGTAGTTGTGCGACTCCAGTGCCTCGTATAGCTACACACCTGGCAAAGACCCCACACATTCGCCTCAACGTATATTAACAATGTTCACTCGCCGTATTTCTGGCCACTCACACGTGTCCTCGACCTAGTCTTCGACGTCGTTGGGGTGAATGTAGGTCAAGGTATCTGTGAAGAAGAATTGTGCGGTGTTTACAGTTTACAGCTGACAAACTTACGCGCCGCGAACGAGTATGCGCGGAGGTTGAAACTGATGAATGATCCGTAGACGTTTAGTATACGCCAATAAAGAAAATCGGCAGACAGCTGCAAGAACATTCTAGTTACCGTTAATTAAGACTTCACGCCGTGATCGACCTTTTACTACGCTTGCTGCTACTGGTACCGACGACGAAGCACTGCCGTTCGCAGACGCGGAGCTCATTCTTGCGTTGCAAGCGCGAATGCGCGCCGCTGAACGGTTCAGACAGCGACGAATCGGTCAGTGGCAGCGACGATATCAAACAAAACAGTCTAAAGAAACGAAAAATCAGCAAACACACGCTTTAGCAAAGATCTCACACCAATGGATAGCGCGCCGGTTCGAGTACGCGCAGCCCAAGATGGCGATTTCGCCAATCTTGCACGTTAGGCGGCGCGCATTTCAATATGGCGCCCCCCTGGCATGAGAATTTGAAACGGTGTATATCCCCGTTGTGCACCATCTTTGTGGTGTTTGTGTGTGCAGTATGGACATGTACATTAAGGCTTTGTTTTTGTTCTCAGCAGCCTCTGCGAGCCCTGCTGTTGGACGCCAGCTAGAACGCTCTGCGTTTGAAAGCGTGCACCCCAGATGTCATGCTCGTAAATACAGAGTTCTTTGTCATTGTTCTCATGATTCTAGTGTTGACAAAGCAATAAGTAAAAGCAGGCACTTGTGCATCTGGAATGAGGTTTAACCCTGTCTCAGGATACATAAGACAATATAGTCACGCTATGTTCCTGTTGTTCACCATTTTCATGCATGTTTGTGTGTGCAGTACGTATACATACATGCAGGCTTTCTTTTTGTTTTCCTCAGCTGCCTCTGCAAGCCCTTGTGCTGGACACCATGGAAGGCCCTCCACTCGAAAGTGTGCACCTTAGACTACACGCTCATCAATACCAAGTTCTTTGTCCTACTCGGCATGATTGTAGTGCCATATAATAGTGAGGCAATAAATCATTTTTGCTGGTCACTTGATGTTCTATGCATGTTGCATGGTTTCCGAACACTTGGCTTGGTTTTAAGTGATCTAGTTATCTATGTGAAAAAAAAAGTGGGTTGGTTGGACGAGGAATATGCTTTCCTGGAGAGGCAACTGGCTCTCTCAGGTAGGGGGTGGTCGAGCGCAATGAAGAAAGTTAACATGTTATGGGAGCAGATGTCCCACCCTTTTGAAATAATCCTGAAGTAAAAAGTGGCCACATGTCCCAATAACATCCCAAACGCATGCAGTTTTGGGACATCCCAAAAAGGTCTTTTTTTGTATCACTTGGGATGTTTTTCCACCTTGTGTGGGACGTCTTTTGGAAGTCCCGAACTCCCAAAAGGGACGTCATTTGGATGTCCCTAGGATGCCTTTGCGTTGTCTGGGGGGGGGGGGGAGTATGAAACATACATACCACGGCTGGAGAATTGATGCACGTCGCATCTATCAGTGCTAGCTACGCCCGTAGGCTGCTTTATCGCCGCTGCTGGACGACACTGCTAGGTCTCAGCTGGTGGTGGGAGGCGCGCGACTCATGGAACTGTAAATGGGGGGTCCCTACATGGAAGAGGGGCTCCACCCACAGTAACCACAAACAACCAAAATTCCAATTAATGCATGTTTATTTTCTCCGGGCTTGAAAGAGCGCTACAAAAAGTAACAAAAAAGAATGAAAAAAAAAAGAACCGCACACAGCAGGTTGATCAAGTTGCATTGTCGCACTATCGTCAGGTGGTCCAAATAGACGAGTGCCTGATGAGGGGACGACGCAAGGCGAACCGAGGCCGCCTTCTGACTGGCGACAATGTTCCCCCCAGGCGCCGCAACAACTACGGTGGTGTGTCAGACAAGGGCCCATGGATTTTCGGCATGTTGTGCGTGTCCACGAAGGAGCTAAGGCTGTTCGAGATCGACAAAAGAGACGCGGCCACCCTTGGTCCTCTGATCGCAAAGAACGTTCTTCCCGGCACGACGGTGTTCAGTGACGAGTGGGCCGCATACCGGTGCATACCCGGCCTTGTAAATGCCAATGGGATGCCGCTAAACCTCGACTGGCACACCGTGAACCACAGCGTCAACTTCATCGACCCTGCAACAGGTGCCAACACGCAACGCATCGAAAGCGAGTGGCAGATAGCAAAACGACGACTCGTTGACAACGGCAACAAAACGACTCCCGCTCTCATGCGTTCTCACCTCGCCTGGCTGTGGTGGAGGTCCGTGAACGCACGTTCCGACGTGAAGGACAAGTTCCTTCGGCTCATCGAGGCCATCGCACGCCGGTATCCACTTTGAAGAGGATAGTGCGACAAATGCAACTGCTGTGTGTGGTTCTTTCTTTTTTTTTCATTGTTTTTTGTTACTTTTTGATAGCGCTCTTTCAAGCCCGGAGAAAATAAACATGCATTAATTGGAATTTTGGTTGTTTGTGGTTATTGTGGGTGGAGCCCCTCTTCCATGTAGGGCCCCCCATTTACAGTTCCACGAGCCGCGCGCCTCCCGTACCACCAGCTGAGACCTAGCAGGACGGTACGATTTTCCATGCGACGCGACGTCCGACACGGCGCTGGCGAAACCGGAATGGTGACCTTTCATAGCACCGGACAGCCGTCATCCCCTCTCCCCCACCGCCGCGTCGGCCGTCGCATCGCATGGAAAATCGTACCGTTTGTCTCGCCCTTAAAGCAGCCTACGGGCGTAGCTAGCACTGATATATGCGATGTGCATCAATTCTCCAGCCGCGGTATGTTTCATACTCCCCCCCCCCCCGCCCCCCTCGGAAATGTTTCTGTACCTAACGTGCTTCTGCACTGCCTCCAGCATCGGGGGCATCGCAAGCTTTCTGCACCTCATATAGTTATGCACTGCCTCCGTGATCCGCCCACCGATCACAGAGGCCGTGCAAAGCGACGTTGTCCCATTTTTTTTTTTTTTGCGAGGTTAATCGGCCGTCGAGCGATGCGCGATCGGAAGTGTGAGCGACGCCATTAATTCAGTTTCCCTTACGCGTACGTGGACTCAAACGAGTCGTTGCGCGTGGATTCCCTACTTCGAGTCAGATATCTTAATTGTACGGTTCACGCAGCGAAAAAACGCGTCCCGACTTCTGCAACTCGCGGGATCCGTTGGTTTCAAGGTCGCCATCTTGCGAGTGGTTGCAAGATGGCGATGCAAGATGGCGGATGACACAGAAGCCTTACGGGAAAGCTAGAACGGCAGGGGCAAATTTATCTGCCAAATCTGGCGGCAGTCTGGCAACATTGACCCCGAGTCTGGCAACAGACTTCTGCGACACCAAATAGAACCCTGCCCAAAATGCGTTAAGGAGACTCCTTCTACTACATGGCATTTAAGTAGTGTTTTTTTCCGAAGCAGCTGCAAGTAGCATCGTGGCTTTGTGGTAGGACACCTGCTTGCCACGCGAACGGCCCGGGTTCGATCCTCAATGAGACCCAAAATTTTATTATATGTTTTATTTGCTTCTTTCTCGATTTTTCGCTCACGGACGATTTTTCGCTCACAACCAACGGCGCCGACACCAACGCCGACGGCGGCATTTCTGCGACACGAGCTCTCTAACGCTATCGCGTTAAAACAAATTGAAGAGAGCGTTCTGTTCTTTGTCTCCTTTGTTTTTATTGCACTTCCTATCGAAACTGGATTCATGCTGCAAACCACTTTCCTTGCTGCAATATCTGCTACAAAACGCTCTTGATGATCCCCATTGCATTTGCAAAAAGAAAAGTGTAGTATACCATTGCCGAACAAACATTCATTGTACCCAGTACGTCCACTCAACTGTTTCCACCGTGAGCCCCTTTTTACACGAAATTACCGCAGGTTAAAGTAGAATCGTTAGCGAAACATTCGCCATCAAAGAGTAGATATTTGCTACTTAACACTTTGCTGTAGATTCAATGTTCTGGCAACACCACCTATATTATTTGCTCGGGCCTCTGTCGGGCCCGATCTGCCGTCTGGCCGGGCCGGGTAGGCGAAATTTTTTCTTGGGTTCGAACCGGGCCCAGGTCGCGCATTGAATCACCGGGCCGGGCTCGGGCGGGTAAACTTGTACGAGTTCCGGGCACGGGCCGAAAATCACGGCCCGTGCAGTGCTCTACTGTATATATGAGGGCCAGATATTCTGTGCTTCATATGCAGCATAAAAGCAGTGCTGGGGCCAGGATTTTCCCACTGTGGCAGGAGCCAGTATAATAGGTCGTGCGCCCTTGAAAGGACTAGCTAAAGGGTAAGCTTTCTAGCGTTTCAATGGGAGCCAACTGGCAGGGGGAACCACTCGAATTATGGAAATGTTTGCCTGGGTGTTTGGGTGTAATTGTGCATAAACACCTGACGCCCTTTTTTTCGTCTGGGTGTAATGTGCTTTTACACCCAACAAAAATGTTCACACCCGTTGAGTGAAAGTTTGAAATTACAGCCATTGTAAAGGTGTAGTCCTGTCTGGAACACCTATTTTTGGGGGTGTAGGGGTGTGAGTTATAGACACCAAATTACACCCATACGGATGTAATGTGTTTTATAGCGCGAGATTCACCTCTAGGTATTATATTATGAAACACTATGGTTCATTCGGATCATTCATGTATAAAAGACGACCTTTTGCGCCGACGATCATGCTAAGTCGACGCCCGATGTCCGTGCTCACCTGTCGCTGTATACAGCGAGTATCGCTTTTACGTTGAGTTTATCTTTTAGTTGGCACAAGTTGGTCCAATACAGAGTTTTCATCTGCACCATCTTCGGTTTTACGTACTTCACCGTCACAACCGCGTGAACATAATATGCATTCAGAGACAACCGACGCGTACTTAAGTTGAGGAAGACCGATTGTCGAGTGGGACATGAACGGCGTTTTTCGTGCCAAAACCGCCTTCTTCCTTCACAGTTTCTGCGTTGAAAGGGGAGCCTGTATAGTTTGCACACCTTTATGCACACCGTACTGTATACAGGGCACGCCCTCCCAAAACCTTCATATTCTTCTTTTTAATGCGAAGCATTCCTTGGTGGACTTGTGCGACTTTGAGCGCGTCCGTCCGTCCAAGTTCTAACGACCTACGACTTTGTGCTCTCCTGGCGGTTTCGTCAGTGGGATGTATACCAAAATTGGTATGGCATAACATGACTGGATTACGAACATAAATAACTGGTCATAAGACATGTATGTCATGTACGGCATGACTTACATGTCACGCTCATGGTGCGCTTGGGGCGCTAGCTTGATATACACCAAAATTCGTATCGCGCGACGTGACTGTATTACGAACATAAATGACAGGTCCTAACGTGCAAATGATGGCATGCATGTCATGTGCGGCATGATTTACATGGCACTGTCTTGGTGCGCTTCCGGCCGTTTTTTGTTCTTTTAACAAAACATAGTGATTCAAAGGGGATGGCAAAATATGCCGAGTCTTGCCGTCAGTGCTTCACTCTATAGCTCAATTTTGCCATTCTACAAGTATTTTAACGATCGGTGCAGATCTGTCGTGTGCTTGCTGCTCGTACTTAGCGTTATTGTAACCTCTGTTGTTGCACCCGTTAGCCCGAGTGACAAGCTTAGTTTCAGTCTGCGCATGCATTATCGCGTTTGCAGTACAAGTACAAATGTGTCAACATGCGCCGCTAAATAAAATAAACAATTAATACGTTGGATGTTAAGCCTGTGTCGATCCTTGGCGCACTAGTATGGTGGCTACTACTTATAACCGCCATTTCACTTGAAAAGATATATCCGTTTTCAAAGTCCGCCATATTCGCGAACAGAAATACCACAAGGTCGTATCCCCTGTATGTTCGCCTTTTGAGGCAATACGATGACAAAAAAAAAAAAGAGGGGGGTCCGGTACGGGGATGCATCCGCTTGAAAATAAAAATTTCAGAATGGGCTGTCATGCATTGCGTTGATAACACTCACCGGCAAAGAAAGAGAAGGAGAGGGCCATGAGCGGAAGCAGCTTCCGCAGACGAGGGCTGACCGTCATGGCAGCCGCTTCCGGTGGTCCTCGCGCCTGCGTGGGACGACAGAGAGTTGATGACAGTATACATAACAAACACACCGCATCCTTCACCCAGTAGGCCTTGCCGAGCAGACAGCGTTGTGATACAGGCATGCGCTCGGCAGTGGCCGATCTCTTAGACGACGACGAAAACAAGAGCAGTGTGCCTAACACGCTCGACCGCATTCGGGCTTTCTGGCTTGAGCCTTGCTCGGTGGTTTCAGACCTTCATTCACTGACCCTTCAGTCTGAACGCAGCATCACAGGCTTCTCGGTTGTTTTCGAGATAATGGCCCACAAAGATTATCTGAGAAATGCCGATTGCATTACGTCAAATGTCACAGTGGAGTTGATGCAAAAGAAGTGTAAAAGCTAGGCAGAAAACAAAACAAATCAAGCGGTCTTTTATACATTTGCCGAAGACGACTCGAAGGCGAAAGCCATCTTTTTCTTCTCTTGAACTCGGTTACAGTGCAAAAAGAAAAAAAAAAGAAGGAAAGGAACAACATGACGCTGACTCTCAACTGATATTTTATTGAAAACTTGTGAATATATAGCAAGTGCAAGACCCGTGACATGCGCAAGACACAAAGAGACATCGTCAAGATTGTAGATAATCAAGATTGGCACAGGTAACTATTCTTCTCATGAAGAGCGACTGGCGGTTCACTGATAGAAGTCTTGTCTCTAATCGTTATATTGTAGGCCTCAGCATTTTCTCTTGTCAATTGGTTCGCATGTTTCAAAATGACGGTGGTTTTGCTAAAGATGGGACGGCAACCACATGACCTGCAATGCTCCGGTATGAAGTCGCGCAACTCCTTGAAGCTCATGCTCTCTTAGTCCAAGATTCACACACCGTTTCGTCTGCCCCACGCACTCTCCACCGCGAGATAATGGAATGACATGCACAGCTTGTTTAACACATATGATGTATACTTGTTAAACGAGAAGCATTTCTTAACGAACCTTTGGCACTTGGATCGCTTCTATTTATCTATCTATCTGTCTATCTATCTATCTATCTATCTATCTATCTATCTATCTATCTATCTATCTATCTATCTATCTATCTACGTCTGGTGCTCTGATGATCGCCTTCTTAACTTAGTGTAGACCAGAACTGGCATGGGAGGGTAAGAGGACTTGACGAATATTACTATCGGGTCATGACATGAATAACGTGAAAATTCTGTCGCGTACGTCGTCAAACCCCTTCCTCCAGACATGTGTGGCACATACCCGTTTACCACAGGCCACGCTGTACGGGTATGCGCCACAGGTGATTGACAGTTTATATCTGCTCAGGAACGGCGACAACAGACATTGGTAATTTAAATGCGAGTGCGTTAAGAGAAACCGACATCGGCAGCATTGACCCGACGAATGCAAAGAATAAAAATTAGGATCCCAGGAGGAATCGAACCCAAGCATTCTGCGTGGCAGTCAGGTGTTCTACTACGGAGCCACGCCAGGTCTATAAACTGGTTTGAAAAAACTGCCTATGCAGGCGTAATGTCGGTGCAACGTCAATTGTGGTTGTGGTGCTGGCTATCTAATTTAAAGCAATAAACACTGCATATGTACTCCTACGATACAGGCGTCATATCAGATTAATGTCTGTGGTTCCAGTGTTGCCTCCGCTTTTATAGCAGTCTAATAAACATTAAATTTGTATTCCTATGATTCATCAAGCTGTGCTGAAGCATTGCTCGACCTCGGAGGAATACATTAACGAAAGTTACGTATGATATTCACATGACTGCACCATAAAGTGCACTTAGTTTCGATAATACTGACGTACGTACTCTAACGCGAGGGCTGACGTTACGTCGCACCATAAGTTACCCTTTAAACGCCAGTGTTGTCGACGTCCTTGGTAAGTCCACGATGTGCACACAGCTGCTACACTTACAAAAACACGTCAATCCACCTCGTAACGCTTGGCTCAATACCATAAAGTAGAGCATAGAAGTACTCGCTGACTGCTTCGCATGAAACCGATTCCCGCAACGCGTGGGAGCTGCCGAATTTCTCTACACAAGTGCACAGTCATGCATTTAGTCGTGCAGAAAATACAATACAATGCAATAATAAGATAGCCACGACGTCCATTCACTACTGCTTACAACAAGTCCGAGTCAGGTTTATCTTGCGATAATTTGCGAATGATACAGACATTCATGAGCTGTCGTCACCTCCTTCCAGCCTGCGGCATGTCTGAGCTGTAGTTTTTACGTGCGAAGCATTTCTAGCGAACCTCAGGCACTTTGGCCGTTTCTATCTACGTATCTATCTAACCGCCTACGTCTGGGCGCTCTCCTGGTCATCTACATAACTTGTAATCATAGGTCGGCACTGTAAGAGAATACTCACTCACACTCACTCACCCCAATTTTTTCAGTCTTCGCACTCACTCACGTTCACACTCACGCCTACTCACACTCATAGGCACTCACTCACGTTCATACTCACGGCTACTCACACTCGTAGGCACTCACTCATGTTCATACTCACACCTACTCACACATATAGGCACTCACTCGCGTTCATACTCACGCCCACTCACACTCATAGGCACTCACTCACGTTCATACTCACGGCTACTCACACTCATAGGCACTCACTCACGTTCATACTCACACTTACTCACACATATAGGCACTCACTCGCGTTCATACTCATGCCTACTCACACTCATAGGCTCTCACTCACGTTCATACTCACGCCCACTCACACTCATAGGCACTCACTCACGTTCATACTCACGCCTACTCACACTCATAGACACTCACTCACCTTCATACTCACGCCTACTCACACTCATAGGCACTCACTCACGTTCATACTCACACCTACTCACACTCATAAGCATTCACTCACGTTCATACTCACACCTACTCACACATATAGGCACTCACTCGCGTTCATACTCACGCCCACTCACACTCATAGGCACTCACTCACGTTCATACTCACGGCTACTCACACTCATAGGCACTCACTCACGTTCATACTCACACTTACTCACACATATAGGCACTCACTCGCGTTCATACTCATGCCTACTCACACTCATAGGCTCTCACTCACGTTCATACTCACGGCTACTCACACTCATAGGCACTCACTCGCGTTCATACTCACACTTACTCACACATATAGGCACTCACTCGCGTTCATACTCATGCCTACTCACACTCATAGGCACTCACTCGCGTTCATACTCACGCCCACTCACACTCATAGGCACTCACTCACGTTCATACTCACGGCTACTCACACTCATAGGCACTCACTCGCGTTCATACTCACACTTACTCACACATATAGGCACTCACTCGCGTTCATACTCATGCCTACTCACACTCATAGGCACTCACTCGCGTTCATACTCACGCCCACTCACACTCATAGGCACTCACTCACGTTCATACTCACGCCTACTCACACTCATAGGCACTCACTCACGTTCATACTCACACCTACTCACACTCATAAGCATTCACTCACGTTCATACTCACACCTACTCACACATATAGGCACTCACTCGCGTTCATACTCACGCCCACTCACACTCATAGGCACTCACTCACGTTCATACTCACGCCTACTCACACTCATAGGCACTCACTCACGTTCATACTCACACCTACTCACACATATAGGCACTCACTCGTGTTCATACTCACGCCCACTCACACTCATAGGCACTCACTCGCGTTCATACTCACGCCCACTCACACTCATAGGCACTCACTCACGTTCATACTCACGGCTACTCACACTCATAGGCACTCACTCGCGTTCATACTCACACTTACTCACACATATAGGCACTCACTCGCGTTCATACTCATGCCTACTCACACTCATAGGCTCTCACTCACGTTCATACTCACGCCCACTCACACTCATAGGCACTCACTCACGTTCATACTCACGCCTACTCACACTCATAGACACTCACTCACCTTCATACTCACGCCTACTCACACTCATAGGCACTCACTCACGTTCATACTCACACCTACTCACACTCATAAGCATTCACTCACGTTCATACTCACACCTACTCACACATATAGGCACTCACTCGCGTTCATACTCACGCCCACTCACACTCATAGGCACTCACTCACGTTCATATTCACGGCTACTCACACTCATAGGCACTCACTCACGTTCATACTCACACTTACTCACACATATAGGCACTCACTCGCGTTCATACTCATGCCTACTCACACTCATAGGCTCTCACTCACGTTCATACTCACGCCCACTCACACTCATAGGCACTCACTCACGTTCATACTCACGCCTACTCACACTCATAGACACTCACTCACCTTCATACTCACGCCTACTCACACTCATAGGCACTCACTCACGTTCATACTCACACCTACTCACACTCATAAGCATTCACTCACGTTCATACTCACACCTACTCACACTCATAGGCATTCACTCACGTTCATACTCACACTCATAGACACTCACTCACGTTCATACTCACGCCTACTCACACTCATAGGCACTCATTCACGTTCATACTCACGCCTACTCACACTCATAGACACTCATTCACGTTCATACTCACGCCTACTCACATTCATAGGCACTCACTCACGTTCATATTCACGCCTACTCACACTCATAGGCACTCACTCACGTTCATATTCACGCCTACTCACACTCATAGGCACTCACTCACATTCATACTCACACTTACAAGCACTCACTCACGTTCATACTCACGCCTACTCACACTCATAGGCACTCACTCACGTTCATACTCACACTTACAGGCACTCACCCACGTTCATACTCACGCCTACTCACACTCATACTCACTCACTCAAGTTCATACTCACGCTTGCTTACACTCATAGACACTCACTCAAGTTCATATTCACATTTACAGGCACTCACTCACGTTCATAATCACGCCTACTCACAGTCATACGTACTCAATCACGTTCATACTCACACCTACTCCTACTCATAGGCGCTCACTCACGTTCATACTCACGCCCACCAACACCCACTGATGGGCATACTCACGCCCATACTCGCGCCCACTCACACCCAGTGAAGTTCATACTCACGCTTCCTCACACTCATAGGCACTCACTCACGTTCATGCTCACACGTCACGACCATTGGTACTCACTCGTGTTCATACTAACGCCCGCTCAGACTCATAAGTGTTCACTCACTTTCAGTAACGCCTCTCGCACTCATTGGTACTCACTCACGTTCATACTCACGTGCACTGACTATCATACCTACTCACTCACGTTCACACTCACACGTACACACACTCATAGCACTTACTCACGCTCTTACTCACAACTACTCCTACTAACTCACGTTCACACTCACGCCATCTCATACTCATAGGCACTCACTCACGTTCATACTCACGCCCACTTACGCTCATAAGTACTCACGTTCACACTCAAGGGTACTCACACTTATGGGCACTCGCTCACGTTTATACTCATACCTGCTCATACCCATCGGTACTCACCGACCCATTCACACTGGTAAGTACTGACTCACACCTACTCACACCGGTGCTCACGTTCATGCTCACACTTACTCATAGCCATTTGTACTCACGTTCACTCATGTCTACTCACTCCCATGGGTACTCACTCACATTCATACTCACACCTATTACACTCGTATGTTGTCTTCATACTTATGTCTTCTCATATCCCTCGTCACTCACTCATACTCACATTCACGCCTTTGAAATGAGCCTACTCATGAATGAACATGCCAGGCTTTCCGCTCTACTTACACTCACATGCGGCCCCCTGATGTCCATATTGAAGTACACTCCCGTTCACAGATACTCGCGTTTACACGTCCAATAGCTCCCATCTTCGATCATTACCACTCACACCTAAAGTCCCTAGATTTTTAGAAAAATCTAGGGACTTTACTCATACCTACTCAACCTCGCCGGGTCTCATTCACATCTCTCTGTCACACTGGACAAAAGTTTTGTATGCATTCGCATCTAAGATGATCATCTCTCATATATTCTCGTTATATCCGTACGTGCAGATTTGTAAGTTTGTAATGGATAGTCTCAGGGACAAACCGCGGATGTTAACACTGGTTCAAGGGAAATGTGCTATGTATATGTATTATTATTTTTTTATTTGAACTTTATTCAGACAGACATTGTCTGGGATAAAAGGGGCTAAAGGCAGATGCAACTCCCTGACAAAGGCCCCCCTACCCATACATTGCTCAGGGGATGTCATATGGGATGTCGGGACCGCGGAATGGCGAATTATCGAAAGTATCAAGGAAACCATAAACAAGTGTCTAATACATCAATGCATTTGCATTTTCTTGATGACCACTTAAATTCAGGGTACATATCTGGCATAAAAGCAATGCAAATGCCGCAAATTTCTTCATTCGCAACTCCGTTCACAATGTGACCGCGGCTCAAGACAGCCGTGTCTTAACGCTAAACGTTATCTGCCCCCCTCCCTTAATTCGCAATGCCCACGAACTATCGGTGGCGCGCCGTGCTTTTAAAGATGGCGCCAGGAGGAGGGTCAACCCGTTTGTTAGCATAGGAACATAGGACGTGCGGACGTACGGCCCGTACCACTTTCACCGGATGAAGTCATGAGCTGCGCTGAAATGGATATGAGACGAAAATACTTTCCCAAACCATGGAAAGTGCAAGGACTCGCCACCTAATTATTTGCTGCGGTGTGAAAGGTTATATTTCAGCTCCTTTACCATGCATAACGATGCTTCGCGAAATCCTGTGCGTGCTACACAAAACTGCATGATCTAGAATTGACGTATGAGCTGAACGACACTCCGAGGTATATAGTACGTACCGAGCCTACCTGACGGATTTGCGGCAGTAGTAGGCCGCCAGCGAGTAGCGCCATCGCTGCTGCACGGGACCACACGTTTAACGTGGTGATGGTTTGCAAACATAATACGCCGTCGTCATTACTTGCGCAGTCGGGAACGCGGAGTTACGTCTTCAACGGAACACAAGCATTTAACATACCATTCAGTAGCGCTTGTGTCACAGCCATGCTGAGACTCTAGCCGTGTGCAATTCACTTCACTCGCATGTTGCAGGTTCGATCAGCACGATCGAAACATGAATATCGAAAAGAATGCACACGCATGCTTTTCGCAACGTCGAAGAAGTTAGCCGAGAGGCGTGGATTGTGGCCATTGTGGCCGTGAATGCACGTTCCATCGCTCAAACCATTTCGCTTCGCTGGTCGAGCTCGGGCGTGTTGGTGGCATGCGGCGCTCCATAATATCCACAATAATTGCGATACATGTAATTCACAAGAGGAACTATGGTTTTATTTTGATCTCGCTCAAGGTTATTATACACTAAATACAGTCAAAGTGACTTACGAGCGTGAAAGAACATTAACGCACGAGGGGACGTGAAGTGCAACTCGCTCCTCGTGAGTTAGCAGTTCTGGTTCATCGTCGCTGTCACTCTCGGTGCTTTCAGTCATCTATGTCCAGTGAAAAATCCTCGTCGTCAAGATGGTTTCCTTCAACATCGCTGCTGAAAGCAATCTGAAGAATTTCCTCCGCCGAACGACTTCGACCACTCCGCGTCACCACGTTTACAATTAGAGAGACATCTGGGCGCGAACATTTTGCTCTCAAACCGGTCAACAAGCAACTCGCTTGCAGCGTGCTGCCACCTATCAACAAACGTACAAAAACAAGCGGCGCCGCGGTGGCTATGAAACCCAACACTACCAACACACTGGCGAAGGACGGCGTGGATGGAAAGCGTTCGCTCCACGAAAGGCGTCGAGAAGACGCGTCCTCGAATGATTGAAACGTCGCTCGCACGATTCGTAACAGCGCTTTGCTGACAAAGGATAGATGTTAGAACTATTTTAATGTGTCGCTAACTTGAGATCGCTCAGTTATTCGCAATGCCCATAGACTGTCGCGCCGCCAAGCGGAATTCAGGAGCGTCCTCTCGAGGAGGGTTAGTAGACGATAAAATGGCAGCACTACGCAGTCGCTCCCTTGTTCGGCTGTGCTAACCTCAGTGTTAACGCACTGGCAAGGAAGGAACACTACGACTTTGCATGTTCCCTGCATCAGTGAACAAACCGGGCCCTCCGTGACATGAGAAATCTGATTCATTCTTGCGAGACGCGAAGTTTTCGTGAAAATACGTGGCAACTCGCGCTTTCAGTGCTAGCCCACAGCGTACGCATACTATATCAGCTTCGCGAGGCTTTCTGTAGCCACGTAGGTTAATAAAATGTTATCGTCTGACATATTCAGTTGAATCTCACCCTGTTTTACTTGCATGTAGCATTGGTCAGTGTTTCTTGTAGAGCATGAATCCCATAACACTGTACGCGGGAGGTCGCGCGGGCTCGCGATGTGCTCTTGTAAAACTCAGCGATCTCAAGTTGTCGATACATTAAAATAGGGCATCTATCCTTTGTCAGCAAAGCGCTGTTACTAATCGTGCGAGCGACGTTTCAATCATTCGAGGACGCGTCTGCTCCACGCCTTCCGTGGAGCGAACGCGTTCCACACCGTCCTTCGCCAGTGTAACAGTGTGTTAGTGTTGGTTTCATAGCCAGCGCTGCGCCGTTTGTTTTTGTACGTTTGTTGATAGGTGGCAGCACACTGCAAGCGATTTGCTCGTTGACCGATCCGAGAGCATAATGTTCTTTGCGCCCAGACGTCTCTCTAATTGTAAACGTGGTGACGCGGAGTGGTCGCAGTCGTTCGGCGGAGGAATTTCTTCGGATTGCTTTCAGCAGTGATGCTGAAAGAAACCATCTTGACGACGAGGATTTTTCACTGGACAATGAAGACTGTGAAAGCACCCAGAGTGACAGCTGTGATAGCGACGATGAACGATCAGCTGAACTCACGAGGAGCGAGTTGCACTTCACGTTAATGTTCTTTCACGCTCGTAAGTCACTTTGATTGTATTTAACGTATCATATCCTGGAGCGAGATCAGAATAAAAGCATAGTTCCTCTTGTGCATTGCATGTATCACAATTATTGTGGATATTATGGAGCGCCGCATCGCCAACACGCTCGAGCTCGACCAGCGAAGCGAAATTGTTAGAGCGATGGAACATGCAGTCACGGCCACAATCCACGCCTCTCGGCTAACTTCTTCGACGTTGCGAAAAGCATACGTGTGCATTCTTTTCGAAATTCAGTTTTGGATCGGGCTGATCGAATCTGCAACATGCGAGTGAAGTGAATTGCACACGGCTAGAGTCTCAGCATGGCTGTGACACAAGCGCTACTGAATGGGATGTTAAATGATCGTGTTCCGTTGAAGACGTAATACCACGTTCCCGACTGCGCAAGTAATGACGACGGCGTATTATGTTTGCAAACCATAACCACGTTAAACGTGCGGTCCCGTGCTGCAGCGATGACTCTACTCGCTGGCGGCCTACTACTGCAGCAAATCCGTCAAGCAGTCTCGGTACACACTACCTCGGTGTGCCGTCCTGCTCATATGTCAATTTTAGTTCATGCAGTTTTATGTAGCAGGCACAGGATTTCGCAAAGCATCGTTATGCACGGTAACGGAGCTGAAATATAACCTTTCACACCGCAGCAAATAATTAGGTGGGGGGTACTTTGCACTTTCCATGGTTTGGGAAAGTATTTTAGTCTCATATCCAATTCAGCGCGGCTCATGACTTCATCCGGTGAAAGTGGCACGGGTCGCATGTCCGCACGTCCTATCTGTTCCTATGCTAACAAACGGGTTGACCCTCCTCCTGGCGCCATCTTGAAAAGCACGGCGCGCCACCTATAGTTCGTGGGCATTGCGAATACAAGAGCACATCGCGAGCCCGCGCGACCGCCCGCGTACAGTGTTATGGGACTCAAGCACTACAAGAAACACTGACCAATGCTATATGCAAGTAAAACAGGGTGAGCTTCAACTGAATATGTCAGACGATAACATTTAACTAACCTACGGGGCTACAGAAAGCCTCGCGAAGCTGATAGTATGTGTACGCTCTGGGCTAGCATTGAAAGCGCGAGTTGCCACGTATTTTCACGAAAACTTCGCGTCTCGCAAGAACGAATCAGATTTCTCGTGTCACGGAGGGCCCGGTTTGTTCACTGATGCAGGGAACATGCAAAGTCGTAGTGTTCCTTTCTTTCCAACGCGTTAACACTGAGGCTAGCACAGCCGAACAAAGGAGCGACCGCGTAGTGCCGCCATTTTGTCGTCTACCAACCCTCCTCGAGAGGACGCTCCTGAATTCCGTTTGGCGGCGCGACAGTCTATGGGCATTGCGAATACGTACCGTCACCGCCACCACGCGCACGTGAAGATAACTTCTGCGCCGGAAAAATGATCGACAAATGATCGTTCGTTCATCGTAATGTCGCAACCGAATTTTATACCAGCATGCGCACTGCGGCTGAATCTCTTCACCTTCAACAGCTTACACTATGTTCGAGTTGCGTGACATTGCGCGTGCATTGCCCGAAGTGAAAACGAGGCTACTGAGTGCCGCATCCGCTGTGAACGGATGTGCGGTCGCTAAATTAAGACACGATCATAGCGACCACGCAGTTCCGAAGGCGCGTGCGCGGCCTGCGCCCACGGCCGAAACGAAACTGCTCGGCACAGCATCCGCTGCTGAATAAACCTGACTCGCTAATTCACAATAATGAATGGCTGCTACACAGTTCTGAAGCGACGCGGCGAAAACGAAACTACTGCTTGTCGCAGCTTTGACCCGCAGTCGCCGCTGGTGCTATGGGCGCGATCATAGATATATCACCCACGCAGTTCGCTTGCGCCGAGCAAAATCTAAGACAAAGCAAGTGGGCCGCAGCCGTCGAAGTCTTTGTCGCCAACAACGCGATTATGGCCAGATCGTGGACGGCGACCACGCCTTTATGAAGGACCGCAGCCATTTGAGCTGTTCGCGAATGCCGTTTTTCCTCCTGTGAGTCGAACTCCGAGTCGAACCTCGGATTGCTTGGTGCGCTCCGAGGATCGTCCGAATTAACCGGGTTGCGGGCAAATATGACCGAATTAAGAAGAGTTTGATACCATTAAATAATGCATAAGCTTGCCGCGACCAGAGAACACGTCCGAATTATCCGATTTTCCGAATTAACGAGGAGCGAATAACGACCTTTTAGCGTATAACTTTTCATTTTCGTCGACTGACCAAACAGCAAATGTATGGGGCGCTTATTTGCTAACTCCACCTTCACTGCTTATGCCAGGGGTTTAAAACTCACGTCAGCTAACGAGCCGGTCACGAAAATTTACTCCCGCAAGGGCCAGGACACAATGACGAAGGTAAGAGCGGGGGGCGGGTAGGAATAGTTTGTACAGAATGTCAGGTCACGCATAAACATGTTCCGCCGCTATGTCAGGGACAATTTTCTCTCCCCCCCCCTCTCGCCCCTGAAAGTGCGTTGCGCTTGCACACTCCTCGACCAATATAGCATTGAATGCTTAGGTTTGTTTTGTCGGCGAACACAGTGAAAATCCAGCGCGCAATCACGACGTCGAGGAAGAAGCACCCCACCACAGCGCTGATCGGCCTTGTGCCACATTGTGATTTCTGTGCGCCACACCAGCGGCCGCGTTAATCCTTGGTTTATGCCGCTTTTGAGACATGGCGAGTTGACGCCGCAGTATGGACGTCTGCGTTACGTCATAAAAATGTGTATCTACTGCACTGAATCGGTGTACTTCATATAATATTATTCGTATTAAGGCGAAAGTCTTATATGCCTCATCAGTATGGACGTCTGCGTTACGCCATAAAAATGTGTATCTAGTACATTGAATCGGTGTACTTCATATAAAGTTATTCGTATTAAGCTGAAAGTCTTATATGCCTCATCAAGCGGGAAAAGTGACCTGTAATGCCATGTGACGCTCCCTCCTAGTCCTTTTCCGTCGTCCATGTACAAGCCCAATCAGTAAACACACACACACACACACACACACACACACACACACACACACACACACACACACACACACACACACACACACACACACACACACACACACACACACACACACACACACACACACACACACACACACACACACACGAGATCACGGGAAATACATAATCTCATTATGCGCTCGTGTCGACCACCGCCACGGGACCGGCGAGGCTGCCATCGTCCGAGGCAGCAGAAGAAATGGCCATAGCCCTAGCAATCCTCCATAGTGGCAATGAGGACACACTTGTCGTGAGTGACGCCTAGACGGTGGTGCGAAACTTTACCAAGGGATGGGTCTCCGTCGAGGCGGCGCACATGCTGAACGCCAGAGTCGCAGACTTTAAGTCCGGCGCGATCACCACCAAATCTCTCAAGTGGTTCCCTGCGCATGTTGGAGAACTTGGCAACGAACAAAGACCCGACCTCCCGTCGAACCACAACAAGCGCGCCCACCGCGTCGCGAGACTGCTAAACCGCCGCGACGCGGACGAAAGGGCCACCGCTGTGCGAGACATCGTCGATGGCGAGGCACCCAAGGTTGGAGGACATTCTTCTGCGACGATAATAACAGACCCCGAAGCCTTACAGGACTGCGAGGACGTCATGGTCACGTACCACGAGATCTTCAGCCACTACAGGAAAACGCCACCCCACAAGCAGCTAGAGAGGTCTCAGGCGTCTGACCTGAGACGTCTGCAAATTGACACGTTCGAATATCCCCGGCATCTGAACAGGCTGTGTCCGTCGCTCCACCCGTCACCCGGCTGTCCGTGGTGCGGGCACAAGACAGCCGACATGGCACATACTTTGGAAGTGCGAGTGCGGTATTCGCCGCCACTACCCGGACGAGGGAGTATGTACCCCATGACGACTGGCTGAGCGGTGGCGAGCCGCCCTTCTCAGCCCACATTTAGTGGACCAAATCTGGGCTGTCCAGCGAGCCAGGGCTATCGCCGAGGACGTCGCACGATGTTCCCCGGACGACGGCTCCTGGAGGCCTAGCCCGGGTCAGTGATTTCTCGTTGGACTCTAAATAATTTAAAGTTCATTACCTATCTACCTCATTATGCGCAAGGGTCAAAAGGTCATCACAAACTCATAATTTATGAAGGCGAAAGCCATTTATGTCTCACGCGAAGCACGAAAGGCTGGCTCAAAAAATCTAGTGACCTCTAAAGCGCGGAACTGTGCGCTACCTGAAAAAGAAAAAGCAAAGCGGCGCTTGTGCGATATAAATTGCATGGTAAAATAGTCGCACCCGATGGCTTTGGTATTCAAGCCGTCTTAGGAGAATGCATCAGGGGCACTATGAATCTTTTTCCTGGTTTCTAGGATATTCACGGTCCCTCGGTTCCTTCAAAGCCATGGTGCTGAGGTAGCCAAAACTTCTTTATCATATTGTCGCGACGTCAAGACAGAGGCCGTAACGCACAGAATGATCGCGTCTTTTTTTTTCTGAAATTTTTGCTTTTAAGTTCATGTGAGAAGTCTGGGATGCGTGAGAAAGTATTATGAAAGAAGTAAACTAACGGAGCAGCCCGACCTCTACGGACTACGAACTGGCACAGATACAGGTTGTCCTGTGATGTCATATCCGGCTTTTAGTTTTCGCACTTTGCGGAGTATCAACGTGAAATATTTTTGCTATAGCCAAAGTAAAATGTAGTGATTAGTGATGCCGAAAATTGCGCTCATTCTGAAGAGAAAAAAAGTAAAGTAAACCGGCAAGAGACAGGCCAAGATGGATACAGTCAGGATCAAAAAAAAAAAATTAGGATTTTTCCTGACAAATCACACGATGCTTTAGAACAAGAAGAAAATATGGACGTGGAATAATGAAGAATACCTTAACCACACTGATTTACGAAACAGCAATTTGAAGGTAAATCACGAAGGCAAGCATTAAGTTAATTCTCCAAAACTACAAAAAATAATGAAGAAACGACAACGCGTCAGTATTACCAACTCCAGTGATCAAGTAGAATTAATAGGCTGTAGAAACTGGAACACCACTATGTTAGTTGGCGAAATCATTTACTGTTGCTGAGCGCTCACTTATTTTCTCTGATAATAATATCTGGGTTTAACGCGACAAAACCACAATAGGATTATGAGGCGTGCCGCAGTGGAGGGCGCCGGAAATTTTGACCAGGTGGTGTTCTTTAACGTGCACTGACATCGCACAGTACACGGGCATCTACCACCACGCCTCCATCGAAATACGACCGCCGCGGACGGGGTCGAACCCGCGACCTTCGGGTCAGCAGCCGAGGACCGTCCGCTACACCAACGCGGCGGACTCTTACTTTCTCTAGTATTAGCAAAAAGGTTGCTCGTGGTGGTGTTGCACACGTCACCGGTCCCAGGAAAATTAATAGTCGAAACAGTGATACACTCCAAGAAAAAAAATAAGGTCAAAAGGCGGTCACGGCAACCTACTCTCTTCGGTAATTCATTTGACCCCTTTTGGATGTTAGAATCAGAAAATGATATTTAACTTTTCTGCAAGAGCCATTTGTCACTCTTGCAGCGCGTTTCGATCGGCTAGCTTGTCGAAGACGCCGCCGTATGCATCATATACATCGCGTGGTCGCGTGGCTGCCTGCCGTTCGGCGCGGTTCACGCAGTTCGCGTACGCTGCCTGGCGCGGGGCCGGGGCTCGCCGTCTCGTCGGCACTGGCTCGAATGAAAGCACTTCTTTTCTGAGAAATCGCTTCAAAATTTGGTTTCAGAATAAGCACGACATTGCGCCAGCATATTCCGACACCCAAGCACATCCTCCGGCAGTCAGGGGCACGCCGTGAGCGGTTACTGACCTTATGTTTTACAAACGTAACCCATCCTTAAATACTCAGCAAACACATTCGAGTACGAGCACCCGAACGACACGCAGCGCGCGCGGACGCCGTCTACGTCGAGATCAGACATGTCATATGCTAGAATTGGCGCACATAACTCCCACAATCACGTCAACTCACTTGATTCTGTTATAGCGTCATCGCAGATGTTGGCGAACCACGAAAACAGCAAACAGAAACCAAGGAAGAAAGTGCACGGCGGCGACCGCAACAACGCGCGCTGTCGAAAGTCTCTCGCTTTTTCACCTCACCGGCGAGGCGTGTCCAACTTAAGTGACCAACGCGTACGTGCTGGAAGCATCCTACTATATCTGCACCTCAAACTAGCGTCTTTAAGCCAAGAAAAACCATAATATATAGTGCGTCTAAGCGTTCTGTAGACGGGCTTTTTTTTTCACGTTCCCACGCGCGGAAGCACGCTGCACACTCAAGGTTGATAGAAATGTTGTTATGAAATAGACTAAAGCGCATCTCCAAACGACATCTTGCACCTTCAGCAGTGCAGACACAATGTGCGATCAGCAAAAAATGACCCTTGATAATTGTTTGCATCGCTCATTTTATGGGAGCTTGTACAGCAACGCGCATGACGGCATCCCCAACAGCCCCGCGGACGCAGGCTGCTGTTGGAAATGGCTGGCAGATAACTTCCGCAGAGCTGCTGCAGACGCCCAGCTAAAGCTGTATAATTGGTACCTACGAAAGCAGTACACTCACCGTTAACGGGCGCACGTCGTTTCGGTCCGCCGCTCCATGAATCCGCCCTCCTAGCGTGACTTCGAGCACGGAGCCTGGCGTCAACGCCACCGAAGATGCGCATTTTTGATCGAACACAAAACTGCACGACAGGCAACTGACGCAACCCGCGCAACCGACGCAACGCACAACGCATTCCAATAGACCGAGCAGACTGAGAGAGAAGGCCGAGGCGCGGCGCCAGCCCGGCTGGCTCCGTCGGCGAGGGAGGCGAGCCACCGCGCCAGAACGGCGCCGAACGGCAAACGCGCGATACGTATGGCGCATACGACGGCGCCTTCATCGCGGAAGCCAATCGAAACGCGCTTTAGGAGAGTCCAGTGACTCTAGCCCAAGTGCTCTCTTTCTCTCATCTACCTTCCAAAAGGGATCAAATGGACACCCGAAGAGAGTCACGCGGCCGTGACCCTCTTTTGACTCTTCTTTTTCTTAGAGTGTACTTACTCACACTAATAGTACCCTCATGAGTGCTCCCTCACGTTCAAACTCATGACTACTCACACTCATGAGCACTCACTCACGTTCATACTCACGCCTACTCACCCACATGAGTGCTCACTGACGTTCACACTCACGTCCACTCACATTCATGAGCACTCACTCACGTTCATACTCATTCCTACTCACACTCATGAGTACTCACTCACGTCCACTCACACTCGTGAGCACTCACTCACGTTCATACTCACATCTACTCACACTCATGAGTACTCACTCACGTTCACACTCACGCCTACTCACCCTCCTGAGTGCTCACTCACGTTCACACTCACGTCCACTCACACTCATGAGCACTCACTCACGTTCATACTCACATCTACTCAACTCATGAGTACTCACTCACGTTCACACTCACGTCCACTCACACTCATGAGCCCTCACTCACGTTCATACTCACATCTACTCGCACTCAAGAGTACTCACTCACGTTCGCACTCACGCCTACTCACCCTCATGAGTGCTCACTCACGTTCACACTCACGTCCATTCACACTCATGAGCACTCACTCACGTTCATACTCACGACTACTCACACTCATGAGTGCTCACTCACGTTCACACTCACGTCCACTCACACTCATGAGCGCTCACTCACGTTCACACTCACGACTACTCACACTCATGAATGCTCACTCACGTTCACACTCACGTCCACTCACACTCATGAGCGCTCACTCACGTTCACACTCACGTCCACTCACACTCATGAGTGCTCACTCACGTTCACACTCACAACATTCATATGAGTGTGAGTGAGTGTGAGTGAGTGCACTCATGAGTGAGTGTGCCGAGCTATGCTTGTAATATACCCAAATTGGTATAGCAGGGGATCAGTGTATTACGAACACGATTCACTGATCATGACATCAAAAATTCAGCAGATCCCACGCGTTGTGGGAATCGGTTTCATGCGAAGCAGTGAGCGAGTAGTCCTATGTTGCATTTTTTTTTTACTTTGAGCCAAGCGTTACGAGGTGGATCGACTTGTTTTTATAAGTGTAGTAGTGTGCACATCGTGGGCTTACCAGGCACCAGGGGCGTAGCCAAGCGGGGGGTTGGGGGGGTTCAACCCCCCCCCCCCCCGAAATTTTTCAATTTTGCTTGCGTATATATACACGCACACACACAAACGCACGCACGAACATACATGAAGTATGGTTGAACCTCCCCCGAAAAAAATTTCTGGCTACGCCCCTGCCAGGCACGTCGACAACACTGGCGTTTAAAGGGTAACTTATGGTGCGACGTAACGTCAGTACTTACATTAAAGCACATACCTCAGCATTATCTAAACGAAGTGCATTTACGGTGCGATGATGTGAACATCGTACGTAACCTTCGTTAGCGTATTCCACCGTGGTCGTGCAACGCTTGAATCTGGCTGAATCATAGGAATACAAGCGTAAAGTTTATTAGACTGCTATAAAAGCGGAGCCCACACTAAAAACCACAGACGTTAACCTGACACAACGCCTGTATCGTAGGAGTACATATGCAGAGCTCAGTGCTTAGTTCGTGCGACATTACGCCTGCATAGGCTGTTTTTCAAAACCAGTTTATAGACCTGGCGTGGCTCTGTGGTAGATTATCAGATTGCCACGCAGAATGCTTGGGTTCGATTCCTGCTTGGATCCCAATTTTTATTCTTTCTATTCGTCAGATCAACGCTGCCGATGTCGGTTTTTCTTAACGCTCTCACATTTAAATTACCATTGTCTGATATGACCGCTCCTGGGTGGATATAAACTATCAATCACCTGTGGCGCATACCCCTACGCCGTGACCCGTGGTAAACGGGTATGTGCCACACGTGTCTGGAGGAAAGGGTTTGACGACGTATGCGACAGGATTTTGACGTTACTCATGTCACGACCCGCCAGTCATATCGTCAAATCTTATCCTCCCATGCCAACTTTGGTCTACACCAAGTTAAGGGAGCGATCATGAGCGCACCCAGACGTACGCGGCTAGATAGATAGATAGATAGATAGATAGATAGATACGTAGATAGAAACGCTCAAAGTGGCAAAGGATCGCTAAGAAATGCTTCGCATTTAATAACGCAAAATACCTGTCGCGTACGTCATGAAGCCCTTTCTCTCAGTAACGTGTGGCACACACCCGTATACCAGAGTTCATGTTTTGCGGGTATGTGCCACAGGTGATACAGAATCTCAACCAGCACAGTAACCGCGAACATACACACATTCATACGCAAGGAAAGTGATAATAATAATAATTGTTGGCATTTTATGCCCCAAAGCCACGATATCATTATGAGAGACGCCGTAGCGAAGCGCTCCGAAATTTTTACCATCTGGTATTCCTTAACGTGTACCAAGATCGCACAGTACACGGGCATCTAGCATTTTGTCTCCATCGAAATTCGACCACCGCGGCCGGGATCGAACCCGCGACCTTCGGGTCAGCAGTCGAGCACCGTAACCGCTACACCACCGCGGCGGACGCAAGGAAAGTAAGAGAGGTGAAGACAGAACACCCCTGGAAGACGCTCAACTACCATCCACTCGTCCACGTGGTCCGCAACGTGGACCACGTGGATTACGCGAAAACCGGGATCAATGCTTCCTACAATAAATCTGCTGAGATTACCAGGCTTCTCATTGTTACCGGTGACTTCAACATTGATTTATCAAGACCCAACAACGCCTGGTCCTTAACTGCTTGAAAGACTGCTTGGATGTGGACAGAGCATGAAAAGACCTCGCCACCTCGTCCAGGACACGAGACATCATAGATCATTTCATCGTAAGAGGCATCCAGGGTTTCCACCAGCTGTACTATAGGTCTCTTCGATTTGGCTTGCACTGCCTGCACTAGTTCTGGAAAGTGCCGTGGCGGTGCGAAGCGGTGCTGCGCCGGTTCAGCAAGTGCAGGTGCAGCCGGTGCAGCCGCGACACTGGCGACACTACCACGCGGCGGCTACCACCGAAGATGCAAGAGCAGGCCGTGTTGGTCGAACAGCCGACGCGGCGTGTATCGCTGGTGTTGTTTACCAAAACACTGCCGCGGTGGCATTCTTCGTAGCTGCCGTATGGAACTGCTCGACTCTGCAGCGAGGACGATTCGGACAACGGCGATCCTCACAGCGACTCCGAGGAGGAGTTTGACTAGGGACCATAGTTTGACGGTGTATGTGTTTTGTCGCCTGCATGTTGGTACGTGAAGATGTAACTCCTGTTCCCGGGTACGAGAAAGTCGTTGGCAGGTTCCATGAGTGTAATTTCAAGAGACTGTTCAGACTATCTAGAGGCGTTTTACTGGTTCAGCGGAAAATTGCGCTGGTTTCGGCCTTCTATGAAAGCGTGTGCGAGGCCATACAACAATAAAAAACGAAAGTATTTGAGGTCCTTTGACCGACGCTAAGACGACTTGACGCGAATGTTCAGTTATCTTGGAAAGTGTATGCTCGCAAATTTGTGTCAAAGGGTTTTACTGGCGTCGCCACTTCACGCTAGACTATAGGGACGAATGTGACAATTCTTGTAAACCATATTAAGACACATGTATACGCACGCTCACCTGATGAATACATTTTTAAACTCAAAAGTATTTCTAGAAGACTTCCTATCGCATCAGCTTCACGATTTCGCAAAGGCGAACTGAGAGAGCAGCATCGCGAATCGCGCCACATCTTTATTACTTTTTTTTGTATCATTGATATTGCCGTCATGTACGGTGAATTTTTCTGCTCACGAGACATGTAAAAGGTCCGCCTTAATAGCTGCCGCAAAGACGTGGCTAAAATTACCGTCAGAGTCAGCAGTTTAACTTGCTTTTGCACGCCCTGAACAACAACACGCAGCGTCGTCTGCTCCAAGCTTGGGAGGAGGAAGGGCGCCATGCTGCACTTCTTTGCACCTCCTTTTGAGCGAGTGCAGGCCGGCAGAGAACTCGTGCAGAACTACGCTTGCACCTTGACAAAACGAGGGAACCGGTGCAGCGGGCGCGCGCGGCACCAGCAAAACGAGGACGACGGTGCTGCACCCGCTGAACTGGTGCCGCTTGTGCAGCCAAATCGAAGAGACCTCATATCTCGCACTTCGCTGCACTTAGACCCCTCGTAGCCGCGAGCACGAGTGGATCCGATTAACAAGTCCGGTACACGCCGGCTAACAAGTCCGGCTACGCGAAACTGCGCGGCGTCGCGTCAGAAGGTCACGCGCTGACACGCTGCAACGCGTACGTGTGGTCAGGCCTTTAGACGCGGCGCCGCGCCTTCTCTCACCATAGGGAACCCAAGGTCATGTATGGATGAATGGATGGATGCTATGATCAATATGACGTCAGAGGCATGGGATGGAGTCAAAATATATTTGTAGAACTGAAATGCACTCTCCAATAATTTCTCTAAAGGGCCCCAAACCACTTCCGATACTTTTTCAAACATTTCAAAAAAAAAAAAAAACACGCGCATTGTGTGAAGAATGCCGTCACGATTAACGATGCCACACGTGGCGCCATAGAGTTTCCTAAAATTAACTAGAGGGGACTCTGGCGCTGCGATCGTTCAGCTACCATGGGAATGATGGGTAGTACACAAATTTGCCTAGTCTTCGTGCTTGCGGCTTCAAACGTACTTGTGGCTTTGTTTATTGTGTGTTTTGGCTTTTGTTTCGGATAAAAGAATAGACCGTTGTGAACTTCGTGACCAGGTTTGAATCGCTGAGCCTAAAGAAGTTAAAGTGGCGAAGTGAAACTGCTGACTTTTGCTGAACTTCGTTTTGCGACAAAGCGGATGCAGCCGACGCGGAGCCAAACGGAGCCGAAAGTACGAAGTTTAGACAAATTTGTGTACTACCCATCATTCCCATGCTGGCTGAAGCGTCATGCGTTGCAGCTCCCATAGACACTAGCGCCAGAGTTCCCTCTAGTAAGTATTGTAGGAAACTCTATGCGTGGCGCTACAAGCCGCTGGTGCGCCACAAATTCCAAGAAACAATTTCTTCTCTTCGGGCCCTTCTGGTCTGCCTAGTGACGTGTGTGACGTCAGCGTTTTTAATCTGTGATGCGGTATGCAGGCGATGCTGCGGTTGGTCAAACAAGAACCTACGACTTCCGGTTAGTCTGCAAGCAACTGCCCGCGCTCCTTGCTGTTCTTCGTCGTGTTGCCGCGTGTGCACGCTTGCGAACCGTCAACTGTGGCCCGTAATGCAACTGCCAAATCCCTAGCGTACCAGCACAGTCACGCCTCGAGGTCTGCATGCGCGGACTGAATCCGACGGTCTTTTGCGATGGCTTTCACGCATCACTGCTTGGCTGGAAAAGCGCCGACTGGAAAAACGAAAAGACGCGACACGTGTCGCCGTACGGGTCCATCATGTTGGCGATCCCTTGAAGGCGTGCGCGCAACACAAGGTCCATACCGGCACAATTCATACGAGCACGGGCCGGCACGGCAACAACAGCGGTCCGAGAAGCACGGAGTCACGGCAACCGGAACTGCCCGCTGTTTCGAAGAGCGCGTCAGCGATGACGGTATGTCACGTGAGCTTGGGAGGGGCACTCGACGAGGAGGGCCTTTGGGAGAGGATACCAGCAGACGAGTGGAGGGTAGCGAAGGAACGAGTGAAACGAGCGATCGCAGTGTTTCGATCAACAAACGCGTGTAACTCCGCTATTACGGCACCGTTTCGAAAAATTCTCTCGGCTACGTGTTCGTTGTACACTCGTGCACAGCTGTCACACCACAACTAAATTTCGACCTCTGTGCGGAATCGAATGTCAGTCAAGTTGACGTTGTGCCAGAACAAACTCAGCCGTAGCGATACGGGCACAGTCGCTTCGTCGTCGACACGTCTATGAAACACGCGTGAAACACGCCTGTCTCGGCCGAGAGACCGCCGCCAATAAAACACCTGCCGGCCACACGCTTCGTCGTCTATCGCGCAGGTGGCGGCTTCGAGAGTGGGCGTTTTTCCTCACACACGAGCAGTGGCGGTTAGTTACGATGCTTAAGACAGATATCAATTACAACTCTGTCGCCACCAACGACTTGAACAGGTCAAATTTGAATTGCGCCACGAAACTTGAGCACGTCACGTCCCGGATTTCAATGTATTTTTGTGTATTTCCGCCGCGTAGGTTCAATGCGATTTTCTGAAACTTGCTACGTTAAACAATGTAAATAATTTTACCCACAAACGATTACATAGGCTCTAGCAGACACCGTCAAAATCTATTGACTTCAGGCAGCGGGAAATTCAAGGCCTGCGTTTTCACTGTGCGCCTTTTCTCTCTTACCAAGCGTGGTGCTTTCGGTACTGTGGAGTTTTACTAAAACGAAAAAATACGTTTTTCTCTCCTTAGTGTCCCTTTAAGTCAGATGTCTCAAGCTCACCTCATCTAGCGGGCCGCAGTCACGAAATTTAGTCGCGCAAGGGCCGGGACAATGAAGTCGGTATGATAAGGGCAATGTGTATAGTTAAGGTTGCCATTTAAAAGAAGACCGCCCCCATATCCCCGTATGGCTAATTTCTGAAGGCGATATGGCGCCAGGACATGTCGATACCGATCTTCAAGGTGACTAAAATCTGGACGCCGATTCTGACAGAGTTTTTTCGCGGTTATGTATCAACACATATCACCGCAGGAGGTGCCTCACATAAATAAAAAGAAATGCTCGAGACCAGCCATGCCTGTGTAGCTCACGAACATACTTATTAAGAAAATAAAAAAAAATGGGACGAAGACAGTCATCTGCGGGCCGGGCCTCGTGTTTGAGACCCCTGCCTTAAGTGTTAAGCGCGAAGAAAAGCACGACGAGGGCAGACAAAAGTCAGCAGTTGTTCCGTGCACGAATACAACGGCGATGAGCGAAGCTCCTTCGAAATGGGACGCAAACGACTGTGTACGTTTTGAAACTGTTTATTGCGCCGCCGCCTTGTTTTTTGCGCAACGCGCGCCGAACGCCGTGCGCCTTGGGTTTTCTTTTTCTTTTTTCGCCGCGCGCGCCGAATGTCTTTCTGCGCCGGCGCCGCATCTATGTTGCAGGGAGCTTCGACGGCGGGGTGCGGCCTAAGGAGCTTCGCTCTTAAAGAAAAACTTGGAGGACGCTTGAGCTTCGCCTTCAAGAGCAGAATCGGGCCCCGTGCGGATCGCTTTCCCCTGGCTTCGATTCTCGGTGCATGCCTCAACAGTGTCATAATGAAACGAACGACTGTGCGCGTAACATTGGCCGTTTCAAACTATCCTATAGAATGCCTATACTGAAAGTATAGTTGTTAAGTGCCCACTACGCCATAATTCTTGCTTTTGCGAATCAGCGAAGGGCCCACTACGCATCGGTGAGGCAACACGCGAACCTACGCAGCTGCTCACTTTGTTGATTTTGCAGCTGATGATGATAAAATATGCCTGAGCGCTTTCTAACGGGTGGGCCTTTAAAACACCCACTCGTTGTGCAATTCGCGTGTTTTGACGCCTGGCGCGATTCTACGCTTCTGCCACGCAATATTACATGCGTTAAGGTACCACTACATGACAGCGATATGCTGTTTTTCGAAGCAGTTTAGCGTCCCACGGGAGTCCGCCGCTGTGGGTTACTGTGCTCGGCTGCTGAGCCGAAGGTCGCGGGCTCGATCCCGGCGGTGGCAGACGTAAGTAACGATCTAAACTGATTCGTTGTTTCCCTTCAGTGTTAAAGCTGGTTTGCGGAAGGCCACGACGCTTGACGTCGTGCTGCCAAACGACGAAGACAATGCCGCCGAAGAAGCAATACCATCGAGAGGACAGACAGGCCCCGATACGCTGACGTGGACTTAGCGACGACACGCACTCTAACGTTGTGCTGCACCAGGCTATATGCACGTGACTCTGCGCGATGGCATATCGCAGCGCCCTACATCAAGTCGTCCATCAGGCACTTGCGAACTTTCGGGGGACAATATCTTTCTCTCGCTTTTTGTGTTTGCCGCACCTAGTTGCCGCCGAATAATTTTGTTGGAACTATCACAGGAAAGATCGATACCGCTTTCTGGAAGAGCGCGACTATAACAATATTAATATCCGGGGTGCCAAAACCACACTATGACGCACAGCTCCGGAAATTTCGACCACCTGGTGTTCTTTAAATCCGAGTACACGGGCGCATCTCGCATCGAATCAGCGCACCGCGACTCTCGCTACACAAGGCCTGCGCAGGAGAACAAGCTTGTCTGCGGCCTCCTCCTGCACACCACAGCGTGCAGGGTGTGAGGCACTAAACGGCGCTAATCCCGTCCAATTGCTAAGCCCCGGCCAGTCTGCACCGCCCCGAGGCCCCGACAGTGCAAGGAGTCGATGATCATTGAGACCACTTGGGCGGCTTCCTGTCGCCGCCGGACCACGGCAGCGCCTTGCTCACAGAGACAGAACTTTATTCGCGGGTCTTCCAGGCTCAGCTCACAAGCTTACGAGACCTGTCGCACGACGTCATGTCACGTGACAAGACGGCGTCGTCATGACGTCACAGATCGCCGAAATTTGCGATCACGAATGACATCATTACGATGACGACGTTGTCGCATGTGGCATCGTCATTTCGTCAGAGGTGGGCCGATCCCGCAGAGGTCGTGCAACAACGGGTGTTCCAATTGTCACGAGAGGCGAACGCTGACAGATGCTCTCAAAAGGGTCTCCTGTGCCGTAGACGACTCGGAGGCCTCGTCGTCGGAGCTTGGCAAGAGCTCTTGTACCACACAACGTGGTTTTCAAGGCGAGCTTCTGATGATGCCTTAAAGATCCGTGGCAGCCTCAGAGGGGCTGGCGCGTTCGTTTTTGTGCATTTATTGTAATGTGCCGAGTGAAGCAGCTCCGGCAGGTTCCACGCAGTGTGGGAGTCGATGTCACGCAAAGCAGTTGGCGCGTTAAGCCAAGCGTTGCAAGGTTGGCTTCGGTTTGTGGGGTGTGGCGTCCCGATCAGAATTATTTTATTTCAACATCAGACTCCGAAAAATACAGATGTTGAGGGCCGTGAGCTAAAAGCCACAAAACTGCTTGACGAGGCGCGTGGTCACTTGAACCAACAGAGGAAACATGAACGCAGCAAGTCTTACCTCCAAAAAAAATGCAAAAAAAAAACATTCGTGTTACATAAAAAAGAAATACACGTGATACATAGCCATATTCAACTGCACTCGAGAAAGATTTTTCAACATAGAATTTAACGCTATTGTAAGTAGTGAACATATGCTACATTCAAATACATGCAACAATTGCAGTTATTGTTGAAAAAAATGCGGTGAGCAATCATAACAAGTTCGTGATAATAACACCCTTTAAAAACCCGCGAAGCTTTCCGTGTTGTATTTCAGCTTCGTTCGTAGACGTTGCTTGGGCCGCATGAGTCATCGAGTAACTTTGTCACATGCTAGCTTTGCACGTGATATATTTGCTGTCACGTAGCGCAATAGAACAGCGTGGCGCGGCTTTGCTTGCGCGCACATGGATGTTAAGGGCAACGGCAGTACAAGGAGGAACAATAAAGGTTTATTGCACGAAACGGTATCGCGGTGCTAGTCCCGCTTCTACCCTAGGTGGGAGGTCTCCTCATTCTAGGGACCCTCTGGCCTTCGCTGCCTCCTTGGCCCTGGCGACGAGACGTCGCTGTTGCTCCAGGTCCTCTGAGGCGAGCTTTGTCTCCCATGTTTCGAGAAGGTCTTCGCTTTCTTGACCAGCGTTACAGGCAGCGAAGGCGTTGTGTCTGTCTGTATATTGCGCGGGCACGCGAGGATCATGTGGGCCAAGGTGTCAGGTACGCCGCAAATCAGGCAGAGATAGTCGTGTAACGTTGGCTACAGTCTGTGCATTAGTCTACCGTGGGTGTAAGTGTTGCTCTGAAGTCTTCTCTGTATGGTGCTGTCCTCTTTGTTGAGCTTTGAGTGTGGTGGTGGGTACTCTCTGTGGTCTAGCCTTTGATGTTGCAGTATGTGATGGGTACGGACTCAGCCTCCGCGCACGCAGTCCCGGCGTCTGGAGATGTGGGAGGCGATAGCCCGGAAGGCGTGTGCCGCCTCGTTCCCTTCCAGCCCCTGGTGCCCAGGAACCCATGTCACACAGGTGTACGGCACCGGAGTGCTTCGGCGCTTCAATAGTTTTGGCAAGTTACGGAAATACGCTACGCAAATACGGTAAGGCGGTACGGTAGCGTTCTTCCTTTCCCGCTGGTTGTGCTTTTGCCGCTCCCCGTTCCAGTGACAATGTGTACCCCAAACGACAGGTGTCTCGCTAACAATGCGTAGGCTGACGGGCAACAATGAGGCGTGACAAACCCACAGTAATTTTTGAAAAAAGCTTTTGTGGTGTTGGGGTGCCTTCACCGGTAAAAGGTCGACGACCTGGAATGGAGGAGCGGTACCGTCATACGGCAGCGTATTTGGGTACCGTATTTCCGTAACTATAGCTAAACATCTCTAATATCTTGAGTGCTTGGACAGACACACGACCTTCGGTGTAATTTCGAATGGCTCCTTGCGAATCTGTGAAGACGGCAGCTGCATGCCAGCACGTGGCGGTTGCTAGTGCGATTTCTGCCTCTTCTGCAGTTTCTGGGTTTCGGGCGCGAACTCTGGCAGATGCGAGCTCTATGCCCCGAGAAGATTCCCATCGCTGCCGCACCTCACGTCGGCTCCGCAAATTTTCGGCGCTCACGCCGGTTTTTTAGGCCGTATCCAGATAATTTCCTCACGAGTGGGTAGAGCAAATTGTCAGGATCATTTCGACAACAACACTGTCCCGATCCTCTCCTGGGGCGGCCCAGGAGAGCATTCGGAAGTCCCGACCACGCCGTGCGCCGACCTAGGCCTACTCAAGCCTAGCTTGAGAGTGGCCTCCCGCTGTTTCATCGTCGTCCGTCTCCTGGCTGCCCACCACCATGGAGTACGCTGTCGAAGGACAGGAAGTGTCTCCCGAAGAACTATAGCGGACGGTTCCTGGCAATCACCAGGCCTTCGCGCCCAAGTGCAACGCCGCGCGACATTATGCCGCGCCGCTGCCGCCAAAACTACGCCCACCACCATGTCAGCCTCCCCGCCACCACCTTTGCCACCATCGAAGCAGACCAATGCTTCGCCATCTCGGCCCTGCCGTCGCGCGCCGATTCCTCGCCTCCCGGCCGACACCGTTCACGTTGTTGGTCATCCTAAAACTTACGTCCACCTTAATAAGCGTCAGCCTTGGCACTTATACTCCGCCTTATTGCAAGCAGCGAACTTGCAAGATCTCCCGCCCGCATCACGGTGCGGATCCACCCGGTTAACAATACTTTCACACTGAGCGTCGCGGACTCGACTCATGTGCAAGCCTACCTCCGCATCACATCCCTCACGGTGTCCGGCACTATCTTCACTGTACACCTTTACGCTCCGCCACCGGACGATGCCCTGCGAGGCATTCTATACCATGCATTCGACGACTTCACGGACGACGCCATTCTCGAAGATCTCCAGGCTAGTAACCCTACTCTTTCTATCGTAGGAGGCCACCGTATGGGCAAGACTCCTCACATTCTGGTCGCCCTCACCGAACCCAAGGTACCCCCACGGTGGATTTCTACCATGGTGTCCACCTTCGCCTTCTTCCTTTCTACAACAAAGTAGAGGCTTGTTTCAATTGCCGCTCGACCGGCCACCGCACCGATGTGTGCCACAAGCCACGACAGGATCGGTGCCACCGTTGCGGCGCCGCACATCCCCCGCACCCTCGAGGGCTCGCCGCCCACATGCACACCTCGCTGCATCGTGTGTAATGGGAATCACTCGACGCACAGCTTGTGGGGATTGAGGCTTGCCCGTCGCCATTGCGCGGGTTTTTCGCCTATTTCTGCCATCCTCATGTCCGATCATGCCGCTCCTCTCCTCCGCCGTCCTAAGGCGCTGGGCGAGCGGGGGTGACGTTAAGCCCCCTCACCCTGGCGCCGGATCTCGACGGTGGCGCCGCGTTCGAGTCTCGCGTGCTCGCGTCTCGCGAGACGTTGCGCGCGGCGGGGGAGTGAGACTCTCTCTGGACCTCGAGGGTAAGCACGTATCTTCTTTCCCGTCCGTCGGCTCCTTTGTTTTGGGCTCGCTCGGATGGAGTTCGCTAACGGTGCCTTGCGCCAGCGGCGAGCGCTTACCTTACGTTGTCCTTTTCCGAACGCTAGGCTGAAGAGCGGTGCGGTGTGTTCGCGCGTGGTCATACTACGCCGAAACCGTACCTATCGAAGCCAACGCGAGCGGAGTTTGCCCTTGCTCGAGCGATCGGGCCCCGTGGTCGCAGATCGTAAGAGTACGCAGCATATTCGCGAGGGACCGTTTCCCTCAGCGGCGTGTCGCCGTGAGCCCTTTTGCCCGCGAAGACGTGCTCGCGGCACCCTTTGTGTTGTACTTTCGCCCGTGGCGTGGTTAAACCTGTTGTTGCTTCTCCCGCCGCCTTTGGGAGCGGGCGTTGTACTGCGTTTGTGGTGTTGCCGCAGGCAATAAAGTGTTGCGGATCTCGAGAGCAATACTGTGTACTTGCCGCGCTGCGCTCGGCGCCTTTGTTTGAGCTCGAACGTACAGGGGCAGTCAAAAATTCCCAGGCCGCAACGCCCGGCCGCGGAGCAGCAGCTCGCTGCTATTGGAGCTAAAGTCCCTGAATATTTTGGGGAAAGTACCGTCTTTCTTTTAACCAAGCCGCCACGCCGAGCACCCTCCTCTCCCGCCTTCCCCCTCCCCGCTTCACGGGCCGTCGCCCGGGAAACGCGCGTTATCAGCGTGACATAGCATTCTTGATAGGAAAGTGGCGCGAGCCGGGTTATAGGGCCGGCGCCCGCACGGTGGCCGTTTGGGAGAGAATATAGATAAGGTTTGGACACTTGGGAGAGGAGGGTTGGACAGTTTGGAGAGGATATGAAGTAGAGTGTCGCTACTTTCTATATATTAAGGGACTTTAATCGGGGCGCTGCCATCACAATCACGCCTTGGCGCACGCTGGTGTCCAGCGTGTGCGTGGTGGGGGTGGGGGGGTATCTCTCTCTCTCTCTCTTTGTTGCTCTCCTTGATAAGGCTCCGACCGTGTTCGTATGCAGCGAATTGTCCTGCGCAGACGGCTGAGAGAGTCACCGCAGCGAAAATGGAAAGTTAAACGCACGATATTATTTTCCAAGAAGACCTCGGTAATGTATGTGGTGTCTAGCTAAATGCGGCCGCAATCATGATGCGTCAGATTTCTGGAAGACTGCCGCCTCGCTACACGCTGCACGGTAGTAAAACATCGAAGAGCGGTGGGTGAGAGAACATGACGCACCAAGTTTATACGTCGGTTTCTTATCAAGGAGAGCGAGGAAAGGAGAGAGAGATGCATTCCCCCTCCCCTCACGTACACGCTCGACGCCAGCGTGCGCCAAGGCGTGATTGCGATCGCAGCGCCCCGATAACAGCGAGCCGCTGCTCCGCGGCCGGGCGTTGCGGCCTGGGAACTTTTGACCACCCCTGTACGTGTGCAGCGGCGCGCTGGTTCACGCGCGGCGACGGCAGACGCGGCCCTGTGGCTCGCTAAGTCCGAACCCACGCTAGTGGCCGTACTCCTGTGAGATACGTGCACACTACAAGCTCTAGATGCAAGCATCGCTATGCACAGCGACCCCATCGCCAGAAGACTGTCCCACGGACGAATCGCTCCTCGTCACAGCAACCCGCAGTCATTAATCGCTCCTCGTTACAGGAACCCGCAGACGCTGCACCGACCCCTAAGAATGCAATGGCACGCGGCACTACGCTGCCACTGAAGCTGCCCCTTCCCCCCGCCAAGACGACTTCAGTTTTCCCATCCCTCGGCGTGACGAGCCCAAAGCAGCTTCTCAGCCCACCCACTCAGCGTGGTCCTCCCCAGGCGCTCCTCCAGCGCTCCCCTCGCCACAGGTCGCGGCACTGTAGCAGGAAAACGCCTCTCTACGACAACAAGTCGCTGCACAACTAGAGGCACAGGAGACTGAAATCTCGTCCCTCCAAGCCCAGTTGAGCACGCGTGAACAGAAGCTGGAGACAGCCCTCGACCGCTTATTTCCTCTTCCCTTATCCACAGCCTCCGCATCGGACATGAACACTCAACCCGCTGACGGATGCGTCGGCAAGCGCAAGAGGCACATCACGCCTCTTAAGTCTCTACACCTTTCTGAGGAAATCCAAGCAGCCATCAAAACGGCCCAAGCGGATTTCGAGAGGCGGCTAGATAGCCGCTTCAACTCTGTTCACCAGCTCCTAACGACGCAGCACGAGGCTCTAAACTCCTTGCGCACGGACCTTGCTGCCCTCCCCTCAACCACGTACCTTCAATCACTTCAGGAGACGGTCGATACTTTACACGATTTCATGCTCGAGAGCGTCCGAGCAAAGCCACTCCTTCACACCCGCGCTTCCAACACAGCCCCCGCTACCCGACCGTCGCAATCACAAGCCGAGGAGACTTCTGCTAACGCTAATCATGGCTGACCGGTCTACTATAACTATTTCACAGTGGAACAGCCGGGCTTTTCGCCCCAAGCGCAGCCATCTTCTCTTAAACCTCCAACAACTTGACCCTCCGGATACACCTGACGTCCTCGTGTTCCAGGAAACTAACACCGCCACTTCCCTGTCGGGCTACGTTGCCCACAATCAAGTGGTTCATCATCCCGCACCCCATCCCGTCACGGCCATCCTCACCCGGCGGATTCTCACGGTCAACCTGGTCGATTTACCTTTCCTTGAGGTTCACCACGTTTTGTCGAGATTCTACCTCAGAAACGGGAAGATCCTTCTTTCTTTATACTGAATGTCTACAACCCTCTCCCCCCCCCCCCCGTGTCACCGAAGATGACACCCCTACTGCGCGCCGCGGCAGTAAGAGCGGCTAAATCCCCTTTCCTGGTTCTCGGCGATTTCAACGTCAAACACTCGGACTGGGGTTACCCCAAGGCCGACGGCCCAGGCACGAGACTGTGGCAACTTGCTCAATATCTTTGCCTCACACTGCCCACTGACCCCACGCAACCTACGCGCGTTGGCAACAGCGTGTGCCGCGACACCACTTCAGATCTCAGCTACAGCCGTTACGTGCGCGATGCACGCTATAGTCCAACACACATCAATACATGGGCAGCGACCACTATGTCCTCACCATGCAAGTTTGCACGTCCCCGTGCAAGGCGCGTCCACACGTTATCCGTCATACGAACTAGGACGCGTTTCATGCGCGTCGCCAGCACTCCACCACTCCCAACATCGAGGACCTTTCGCAGTGGACTGACCAGCTGCTGGCGGACCTCGACGGTGTCAAGGCCTCGATCCCCACTACGGTAAACCATCCGGCGATTGACTGCCGCCTTGCTCACCTGCAGGCCGCATACAAGCTTCACTAACCGGTGGAACAAGCAACGACATGACCGTCGTCTTCGTCGCCGAATCACAGCCCTTGACCAGGAAATCGAGACGCACACCACCCCCCTTGCCCGCCAGCAGTGGGAACAGCTTGCTCAGGTCTTTCCAGTCAGCTGGGCTGCAAGCAATCCTGGCATCTCCTATATGCCATCTTCTCGACCCTACGTCCGCGAAGTCGGTCACCCGGCAGCAAATGCAGTGCGTAATTCAGGCCTATCCCGGCGACAAATCATCGCTGATGACGGTCCTGGCTGCCAAATACCTCCTGCCAGGGGCGTAACCAGAAATTTCGTTCGGGGGGGGGGGGGGGGGGAGGTTCAACTATACTTTATGTATGTTCGTGCGTGCGTATGTATGTGTGCTGTAATATACGCAAGCAAAACTGAAAAATTTCGGGGGGGTTTGAATCCCCCAACCCCCCCCCCCCTGGCTACGCCCCTGCCTCCTGCCCTCTCATGGTCTTTCCCCTCCTCTCGCGTCCTATTCCGGGTCCCCTAAACCCGAAGTAGACGCCGACATCACGGAAGCGGAGGTTTACGCGGCGCTTCACAAGCTCCGCACCACCACCGCCGCTGGCCCAGACCGTGTCCCCAACAAGCTCCTTCGCAATCTCGAAGCCCCTTCGGTCGCCGCACTTACTTCTTTCCTCAATGACTGCTGGCACTCCGGCAATATCCCCCAGTCGTGGTTTAGCCATGGAGAAGGAGAGCGCAAATGCTGCTCAATGGCGCAGAAGAGCGGAGAAGCTTAACTCATCGGATCCCGAAGTAGTTGCCTGGCAAAATAATTATACATGTGCTACATAATACGTATACCGTGTGTGTGTCATTGGAGCAGCAGTAAGCACGATAATCAAGCTAATCCTAGACAATCAGGAAAGCTAACAACAACAATCAGCTGAACCTTCGCTAACGCTACGTTATCCTGGCATAGCCGAGCGAAGCCACTGCAACCTTTTTTGGGGTCACGTCAGGTTCCCACGGGCACATTGAGCACACTTTTCAACGCGCCAACGACGTTGTCATGGACCATGTGCACACGGCTGGTCTCACCTGCTCAGTGGCCAAATCATCCCTCCTTCTCATACGGCCCCCCGACCGGCGCCGCCTCAAGACACCCCATCCCACCATCATGGTTCACTCCAACTCCATCCCCGTTCCCGTCGTCTCGCATCTCCGCGTGCTGGGGTTGATCTTGCACCAGCCGTCGCAACACTCACACGATCGACCAGCTCTCGCTTTCAGTTCAGCAAACTGCGCGCGTGCTAGCTCGTGTTCAAGCGCGGTGCGAGAGTATGCGTGAACGCGATCTGCCAGGAGTTGTGTACGCCCTTCTTGAGAAGTTTCGCAGTGGAAGCCGTGAATGGGAGCCCCAAAGCGATTTTGGTGGCCTTCCGTATTAGAATGCTGAGCTTCTCCAGCTCTTCATTCTTCAGCACGAGAGAGGGAGTGCCACAGGTTATCTCGTGCAGGTGAATTGCGAACCGTAGAAGTGGCCTTAAAGAACAAGACAAGCTACGTGTGATGCAAGCTCTCCACAGCAGTCGCAGTACAAGGGGAATAAATGTTAAAATTCTCGCGGTCCGCGACGCATTTTGCCAGGCATGAGGGGCTTCTTCCTAACTGTTCCTGCTTACGAACTGCACAGTCTGCGAACTGCGCCGCTAGACGAACTGCGGTACGGTGAAAAAACAGCAGCAGCGTATAAAAGGAAATTGCTGGATCTGTCGATGTCTTTCCGCCAGCGAAATGTAGACTGCGAACTCGAGATCACATTGCCGGCTGCCGCTCGGTTCCGTCAGCAGTGTAAAAATATCAGTTAACTTGCGTGGAGCGTAAATTCGCAGCGAACTAGCTACATGTACAGTCGAGCGCGATTTGAAGGTGATCGCGCGAGCGTCGACGAAGAACTACAACAGCGGCACGGCCCAGAATCCTCTTTCGAGGAGAGGGAGGTATCAGACAAGCTTCACTCGCTCTTTTTGCTGTTCCTTAAGCTGCGATCATTCCCATCTGAGAAAGACACATTTTCATTTCCTTTCTTTTTTATGACAACGCGATATATTTTGTTCAACTTAGCAAGCCGTCCAAACGAAGCAGTGCCAAGCACCAGCTTTACCATATCTTTCCCAGCAACTATGCTGTCGTCCGTGGAGATAAGAGCCAACGCTTAAAATAAAGAGAAAGGGTGTAGAGCTCGTCGTAGGGGCGATCGCTGTAGCATGGAACAGCCAACGAGAGTGAGAAGAATGCGTAATCTTGATTTTCACTGTTTCGTAACGTGCCGCTAGGCCCTGCATGGGACGCTAGGCCGGTCGACGCTCGCGCGATAACCTTCATATCGCACTCGACTGTACACTCGAGCGCGATACCATTGCAAGGTTATCGCGCGAGCGTCGACCGGCCTAGCGTCCCATGCAGGGCCTAGCGGCACGTTACGAAACAGTGAAAATCAAGATTACGCATTCTTCTCACTCTCGTTGGCTGTTCCATGCTACAGCGATCGCCCCTACGACGAAATCTACACCTTTTCTTTCTATTTTGATATTTCGATTCGTTGCGATCAAGTATACTTTTAGTCGGCTCTTATCTCCGGTGGACGATAAAAATTTGTTGGGAAAGATTTGGTAAAGCTGGTGCTTGGCACTACTTCGTTTGAACGGCTTGCTAAGTTGAACAAAATATATCGAGTTGTCATAAAAAAAATGAAAATGCGCCTTCCAACTGCCGGAACAACTGCCAAATCAGCAGTTGCTCCGTGTACGAATACAACCGATGAGCGAAGCTCCTTAGAAATGGGGCGCAAACGGCTATGTACGTTTTGGAAGTGTTTATTGCGCCGCGCGCCACACGCCTTGTGTGTTTTTTTCTCTCTCTCTCTCTCTCTTTCTTTTTTTTTGCGCCGCGCGCGGCGTTTCATTGTTTTTTTACGCCGGCGCCGATTCCGAATCTATGTTGCAGGGAGCTTCGACGGCGAGGGCGGGGTGCGGTCCTGAGGAGCTCCGCTCCTAAAAAGTGTGAGTGAAGCTTGCCTGATACCTCCCTCTCCTTGAAAGAGCATTCTAGGGCCGTGGTGCTGTTGTAGTTGTTAGTCGAAGCTCGCGCGATAACTTTCAAATCGCGCTCGACTGTGTACTTCATAAACGTGCCCGCAGGATCACTTGCTTTACGCGGCCTACACTAATGCAGCGTTCCCGCCTGTTTCTGAAAGCATGGTCACGGCGCAAAACTGAAAAGCTTTGTTCCAGGTGCGTACTTATAGTTATTTACACAGTTCAAGGCGCAGCAATATATACGCGACATTACAAAGCACCGCCAACAACCTGACACGGCTCTGCTCATGGGTCGGCGGCTGCGCGGAGCAGGCCAGTAGCTTTCGTTCACTGCCGCACCGCGGCGCCACCAGCTCAGTGCACGTTTCCTATACTATAGTGCCTAGAATACCTATACCAAGCCGCAGAGGGCAGCACAAGAGAATGAAAAAAAGGACAGGAGCCCGTCCCCTAGCGGGAAAACGGCGGCCAACGAAACTTGGCGTGTGCGCGCCTAACCTTCTTTCTTTCTAGTCGCATTGCGCAAGCCTCCCTCGTAACTTATTCCTTCCGGGAATCGGACCTTCATCCGCGGCTTATAAGCGCTACACTTTAGCTGCTACAGGCCACAACGACGGTCATGCATTCACACCCAGGCAACAATGAAATGGCATGTGTCCTGGATAAAACATCACACTGCATGTCAGAAACCGAAAGCCCACGATTAAGAAAGCATCGATTATTGTAAAACGGCGCATGCGCAGACGCACCTTTTAGGCCGCATTTCTGTAAACTCGCCGGGTGTCTCGCGTACAACGCCGCCGCCGCAGAAATCTGCTAACAAGCTGCGCTTGAAAAGGCGGTTCCTCATGCACTCACGTCATGCCCCGCACATTTTGGCACGAAACGACCATGAGAGCACTAGGCGGCTAGACGTACAGGTTGGCTTATTACGGGAAGTGATCTCCGGATGGGGGCATTCTTGCTTAAAACTCCAGTGCTGGCGAAGCGGAAGTGTCATCCATCCGCTATCATAATCAAGACAATCATGCTAACATTCACTGATGGAACATATTGCTTAATTTTTATGTCGTCATCATCATCATCATCATCAGCCTGTCTACGCCCACTGCAGGGCAAAGGCCTCTCCCATGTTCCACCAATCAACCCGGTCCTGTGCTTTCTGCTGCCACGTTATACCTACAAACTTCTTAATCTCATCTACCCACCTAATTTTCTGTCTCCCCCTCACTCGTTTGCCATCTCTTGGAATCCAGTCAGTTACCCTTAATGACCACCGGTTATCCTGGGTAACCGGTGGTCATTAAGGGTAACTTACTGGATTTTTATGTATCATGCAGTATTTTATTTAAAGTGCCACCCTGAACATTGTAAGGTGGTATACTGTATTTTAACCTACAGTTACACAATATCTCGAAGGCTGCAGTAGTTTTTTCTGCCGGTTGAAAGTAACCGTAATGCTGCTTTACTAAAGTCTGCGAGCACCTGTTTCAAATAAATATCAAGTTTCAGGGCTGTTTCGCAAAATTGTCGCCGTACTCTGCTTCGAAAACAGCTGCCTTATTTTTCCAAAGCTATTCGGAGACTATTCTATTTGTATTCCATTCGGCTCTAAAATTCACTATTCACACACCCCCCGGAATTAAGGGAAAAAACAAGGGGAAGCTAGAGTCACTGTATATGCTACCTTTAGGTAGCAGAGTAGCGCATAGGTCCGGCTAGCAACCACAGCTATGCGGTGAAGTCGCACTCCATTTTTGCAGGCGACATGCCTACCGCGTCGCCGATAAACATGTCTGGCGTGTCGAAGGCCGGCGATAAACATTGGCTGTCGATAACTACTGTTAATTGAGTGAGCTGCAGCGGCGGCGTCGAGAAATCCAAAAATTGGCCCGAGCGTCAGCTTCTCCGCAATGCATGGTTGCTAGCGGCGTTGGAAAACAGACGCGCAACTCTGCTACCTAAAGGTAGCATATACAGTAACTCTAGGGGAAGCTAGAGTTACTGTATATGCTACCTTTAGCTAAAGGTAGCATATACAGTGACTCTAGGGGAAGCCAGGATAGGGCGCCATCTGGAGCAGAGGCCATGGAGCAAGCCGAGATGGCAGTGCAAGTACTATCATCGTCATTAGACAAACGCATTTTTGTTGCTGGCCGCGCTACTGCGCTTCTTGCTCGCTGTGGTATTTTGTTTTTTGTCGTTGCTAAATCGCGGCTAGCGTGTGTAGTAGTGATCGCCAAGTGACCAAACTGGCCTCGACTGGCAAAAACAACGTCAGTCAAGTCAGGTTTGCATCGTTTATTGTGAGTGCCCAAGCCGGTACAAGCAATGTATACATCGAAAGCTTTCAACCCGTACATGTGTAAATAGTCTGAAAGCTGACAAGTGTGTGCATATGACTGAACAGCGAGATCGCCGAAAGAACTTTGCTCTCATTGTGTTGCGGCGTCCGAGCTTAACAGTCTAGCTTTACGACCAAGGAGGTTTAATTGATCTTGCTGCGCGCGCAGCGGCCATCTTGCCACAGGCAAGAAACGGGAGCCGCAGCGCGCCCGCTGCGCTGACTGCGTCTCCCCGCCGTGGTTTTTAATGGTTATGGCGAGCACTAAGGGAGAACTTGTCAAGAACAACAAGTCAAATGCAGTCAGCTTTATTTTGTTTCTTTTGGCGTTCTCCTTCCGAGTTTGAACACTGGTGAAGGGTCTGTAACACTGTTTTTTTTTTTTTTTTTTTCAGAATAACCATCCTCGTAACAGCAGACCTCACTTTCTCGGAACTTATTTCCCAGTTCATTTCATTGGTCTTACGAAGGATTCTGATGCTTATCTAGAGTTCGGTCACTTTCTTTGAGCAGAATAGTGTGGTTGCCCAAAGAACCGCACCCAACAATATGCCCATCGAGGAGAATATGCTCATATCGAGGTTTGAAAACCATCTCTTTTCTCAAGACAAGCTCAGCGCCTCCAAAAGCAATAGTTTTGACTTTGCATGAACGTGCTTCAAGTTTGCGCATTCAGCTTGCAGTGACACTATTTCAATAGTTTCAATGCTCCCATCAATGAATGAATTAAAAAACACCCAAGTGGTGTTGCAGGGCTGGCTATCTAATCTTATAACAAAGCAATGAACATTACATAAACTCCTGCGATATAGGCGTCATGTCAGGTTAACGTCAGTTGTGTCTCCAGTGTTGACTCCACTTTAGAGCAGTCTAATAAGCATGACATATGTACACACAACTACTCCGCTTACTAAAACACGTCGATGCAACACGTAACGCTTGGCTCAAAGGAATCGATTCATACATGGCGTGGGATCTGCCGATTTTTTTTTATTTAGGTGTAGCATTATACAAAGAAGTAGTCTTCAGTTATTTGAAGAATATTTTTAATTGAAATTGGCCCCGACTAGGGCGCTCCTACCTAAAAGTGCAATAGCGCAAATGGCGGCGCCCATGCGATCCTAACGCAGAGGTTAGTAGATCCACTCCCGGTGTTTGAAGCCGGAACGCACCGCGGTTGATTTTTTCGCCATCGGCGGTGGTTTCTAGAATTTGAGACTTTGCGAGCCCTGGCAGAACTTGCACCCCAATGAGACACGAAATGTACAACCACTGTACGCGTGTCTCTTGTCTCCTCGTCGGTGGTATAAACATTGCGCTGTATCAAGCTGATAGTCATGGATTACCAACTAGCACGAACCAATGATTTGCTCATTTACGCCGGACACCTGGTGCGCGTTGGAACGTTGACTTCCCGGTTAAAAAACTTTCTCGTACTATAGGACTTTTGCAGCGAAACAGTTCGTTTCCGGTTACAGTAAATCTACTCCTCTACAACTCGCTTTTCTCTTCGACTTTGAACTATGGTGCTCTTGTGTGGGGCACAACCACAAATGCCAATATCATGAAATTATTTTTATTACAAAAGCGAATTATTAGACTAACTTGTAAGGTGCCCTATTTGTCACATACAGCTCAATTGTTTGCCAAATTGCGTATCGTTAGAGTTACATCATTATACGAATATAAGATGTGTCGTTATTACAAACTATGCACAAAAAACCAAGACAATGCCTTGAAAAACTTAGCCAACCTAAAAACAAATGCAGTGGCATACAACACCCGTAACCCAGAGCAGTGGGAAGTGGCACGATGTCACACAAACTATGGGAAGCAAATGGTCCGTTACCAGCTACCTTCACTGTTAAACCGCTTGCAGAAAACAAATGGCGTCGATATTGAAAAGTTGACAATGAAAGAGCTCCGCGATATGTGTATATAAATAAGCCAAAATATGGTTCATATTATTAGACACCTTATTTGTATACATCCTTACATGGTTCGCGATGAGTATATATGTTACCTTATCTCGTTGTTTTTTTTTTCTTTTTGAATGCTGTTTTTTTTTCACCTAGCCAACACCAGTTCGCACTTGGGTTTTTTTCTTTTCTTCGGTATATCATGTTATACCAGTGTTCTACAGTTTCCGCTTATATGTATCAATAACTATTGTGTACCTTTGCATTCTGATCTGTTCCATGTTATTATTATTTGTCCTGTTCACTGCCTGCTGCTGTCCTATCAAGGAGGGGCTGTCACCTCGTCAAGCTACTCACTGTAGTAGCTTTTTGTGACAGCTCCTATCTTTCCTTTTTCGAAAGATGAATAAACTTGATTTGATTTGATTTGAAAGAAATCAAAAATATATCTAGAGTGTGGCGTGCTGTCCGCTAGGAAATCATAGGCAGCTAGAAGACACAGGTCGTCCAACGCGCATGCGTGCAAGTGGCCCTCTGCCGCGTGGAAGTGCCCGGCGGCGGCAGGTGATGCGCAAAGGCAAAAAAAAAAAAATAACAACAGGGTGGGCACAATGAGAGCAGTGAATGAGACCGGTTCTTGTGGGCGCTTTTGTTGTCCGCTCTTTGAAGGTCAACGGCCTGCCGCCGAGGGGCGACGCCGGCATGCCTGTCGGGGAGCGGAAACCTCGGGTTCGGCAAAGTTTGGCAGTAAGCCACCCATTTCATCATGCTTCTCAGTGGACATATTGAAACGAAAAAAAAAAAAACGCGAGAAGGCAGGGACGCACACAGATGGTACATGTGTACAAGCGTCGCTGGCGCTGACCGAAGAAGGTTTGTTGGTAAGTTGTAACGAGCGGACCACAAGCGCACGTGGTTTACGGGCAATTCTTTCACGCAATACTCAAAATAAAATCATTCGTGAGTCAGCGCTCGTGTTTGTCACCTTCAGTCGGTGATTGATCGAAAAAGTATAATTTCCAAGTCTTTTTCTCTCCCTCCAATTTTTTTTCGGTACTGAGGTCATTCGATGATTACTTCAAAAAGTGATTCATGACCCCTTTAATCGGCTATATTCGAAACTATTTCAAACTGAGTGCTCTGACCCGAAGGTCGAGGGATGGAATCCAGGCCGCAGCGGCCGCATTTAGATGGAGCAAAAATGCTAGAGGCCCGTGTACTTCGAGTTAAGTACACATTAAAGAACCGTGGTCGAATTTTCCGGAGCCCTCATACGGCGTCTCTAATAATCATATCGTAGTTTTGGGACGTAAAACCCTAGTAATGATTAATTATACTATTTCAAACTAAACTTGTCCTCTGATATGATATGAAGCTTGACTACGGCCACCCTTTTTATGTTGTTCTATCATTCGCACCTCTAAACCGAAATGTGAAGCGGAAGTTCAGCTCGCGCCACAAGAGATTACGTTGCTGCAATAGACAGCGGTGCATGCAGCTGGGACGCATGCAGAACGCTTTGGCCCTTTCACCCCAAAGAGGCGCGCTTATCTGCTTACTCTGCCAAGCAGGATTGCGAAAGACGTGGCGCCATCACGGTTTGGAAGCTGTCATTGGCTTGATCGGTGGGCGATTCTTTTCGCATTGTTTTTTAAACGAAGGAAACTAATTCGGGTGAGAAGAAAGTGCTTCAAGTCTAGTTACAATCCTACAGCCGCAATTATGAAGAAGGCGTTACCGGATGTGCCTGCGCAGTCATCATTTGGACACCGCGGAAGTAGAGACGCTGGCGAAATGGCCGCACCTTCAAGTTATGACCCGTGTCCCACAAAGAGTGAGCACTCTGTCGTTTCGTTGACTGACCACAGGTGTTGTTAGCCTGAGCAGCATTTTTAATTCATGGCAGCTCTCTGGGGCACTATTCAAGTACATGCTTGTGAACGGAATGATGAATGGCTATGTGAAAACCATGAGAGATCATGTGTACAGACGCAGCAACTGTGCGTGGTTTGACTGTGTGACTAGTGCACCACAATTGCCGCAGCAACGCCTTGCGTTGACGCCTGTAAATCATGCGTACGCCACCATTGACGTCACAACACAACGTGGTCACTGAAGCAATTCCGACGGTCAGTTACACTGTTGCCAAGACGACTCGAAGGCGCATGTGCGACTCGAAAGAACAGTTCCGAGCATATATATATTATAAGCGTCGCTGATTGCCCTCGCGACGGTACACTTTCGTATGTATACTCTCATTGGAAGTGATTTGTGCTGTGTATAGGGCTCCAGGTTTTCGGAATTTATATTTCTTGAGAATCGGAGGGTGTCTCTCAGTTTACTGTTTTGGCGGAAACCCGGCGTTTATCGGAGTTGTTTTTATTTATTTTTTTTGCGTAAATCCCAAATTGCCCGAAATTCGAAGTTTGCATTATTGTCCAATATCTTGCATGAAATGATATCTGAACGTGAAAAGATCAGAATATACGAAGTGTATTTTAGTTGTATGGAAGGTTTGAACGCACAAACTCACATACACACAAGCACGAATACTTGAATACAAAACACCTACGTTTGTGCATATTACAACCTCCAAGCTTGATGCAATCGACGCAAGCATAGTGCAGGAGGTACGTATGTCGTCTGGCGTGCCCCGTCAGGGGACCGTATGTCAAGACGTCACCTCGCGCTCCCAGCGGCCCTACATACGTTGAAGTCTCTCGCTCCGTGCGCGACAAGTCCTTTGTTAAATGCGATGGGTGCGGCCTACGAGATACTGCTGACGTGAGGTAAAGTTTATATCGACCAAACCGGCCGATGTATCAATGACCGCTTAGAACATGCCCTTTTGATAAAGAACGGAACAGGGTCATGTTGGCCGTTAAAGTCCAAGTTTATCGGATAAATCCGAATTGTCAAACATTTTACCGGCGACTGAATTTTTTCGAATTTTTGAATATCGAATTTTTTCAGACTGATCCGAAAACACGGAGCCCTAGTTATATGGACATGGCCACGTGCAGTGAGTGAGGACTCGGCAGCGTGAAAACGAGGCGCAGCGAAGACAAGTGTCGTGCAAGGAATGAGCATATCCAGGACAATGACGGCTAGGTGCAATGCAACATTGGTCTCAGTGGTGCTAATTTCTAAATGATATCGATTTGAAGCCCTCATGAGGCACCATAGGCTTGATCCAAATTCGATGCCTCGGCAAGATGTCTGCGGAGCCCTGCGACGCAACCACCTTTGGTCGCTTCTTGCGTAACAACGCACTGTAACCAATATAAAGCTTTGTGACCGATGGATGCCTTTTCTTGCACCTTCAGTGTACACCGAGTTTTCCGTTAACTCAGTCGTACCAACTGATTCTTCAAATGGCCCTCAAAAATGAGCGCAGCTTGCACTAAGTCGCGCAAGGCACAGCAGAGCCTACCTGGCCTTGGCTTGGCTAGGCTTTTACCTTCTTTCCCACCCCTTGCTATGCTATACTATACGTAGCTGTGCTTGCTCTCTCTGCAATAGCGCGGCACAGAAATTGGGCAAATCACAGTATTCACTTCCCTGGTCCACTAAAAATTAAGGGAACACACGGCAGAGAGAGAATAGTAGTGTAAAAGGGCTTGTAAAAGAGGTAGCTGAAATTAGGAGAAGCTTACAGTCCGGTAGAAGAGGTAGCCTAGGACAGGGTAGCAAACATAATGGCGCAGTTGAGGTACCGAGGTCTGTGGAGGTTGCAAAAGAGAACATGGCCTTCTTCTCGACGGTGCGGTCTATGGCCAAGGTAAATCCGGTCATTAGTAGATTGGAGCGGATATCACGGATCAGAGATGAGGCCAAAATGAAGTATATCTAAACGAGACGGTGGTCCCCTCTATGGAGCGGGAGTGCTCTCGACCACTGGCCCAGCAGGATAAACCACCTCTTAAGCTCAATATAAGTAAACCGAATATACATGATCAAGATGGCGGCTCTATTAAATAGTTCCTTTGGTATTTGTCAGTGGAACTGTAGGGGGTTCTGCAGCAGAACGGTCACTGTGAGGTTATCATTTTACAGGAAACTCTGACGTCTAGCGTGACCTTGACCAGTTTCAGAGCGGAGGTTAAAGCAGGGTCATACTCATTAATAGAAGGCTGGCCTATGTTAGGCATGATCCTCACATGGTGGATTGCACGAATATTATGGTGGAGGTTTTTAGGTCACAAGGGGCATGTCAGAGGAGCGTTCACCTGCTTAACCTGCTCCCGAGACATGGAACAGTTTCAAATCTCTCTTGAACAAGGCAGCCAATCTAGCTAACGATATGCCGTTTCCCCTTATCACCTTATCATGTGCACCCTATAATGAGTGGAAGTATGTCTATAGCACTGCTAAGGGGGGTCTATGGCAGCAGGCACTAGACTTGAATTTATCTTTGATTACGGACCCTTCGTGTCCCACTAGATGCGGAACGTCGACATGCAGACATTAGACACCGGATATTACTATTTTTCGGGGGCTGGTGGAATCGTCCTGGTCAAATTCGAATATAGATTTTGGTATTGATCATTACATACTTATGATTACTTTGGTAGTGGCTAATAAAGGAGCGCACATTCAGGGTTGTTGACTGGGATGCATTTAGAAATCGAAGATGAGGGGAGTGAGTTGACCTTGAAACAGTGAGGTGGTCAGCTGACGTTGAGGCGACCACTAAGGAAATTAAGACGATATTGACACAGAGCAAATGGAAAGCTCGCCTGGCGCACTTGTTGGGAGCGAAGCAGTCAACGTTAGCGATATGGAAGGGTTAGAGGTTGAAGAGAATAAGGCTTAGAAAGCGTACAGCAATGGCTAACCGGGAAATTGAAGACCACTGTCGGGTATTGTGCAAGTGGGATGTAATTCTGTTGATTGTGGCATTAAAAGGGAAGGCGCCTTGAGACATTTACTACATGAGACAAACATGATAGGTAAGCTGGCGCGTCGGGAGGAGGATTTGGCTGACGGATACCTTCCGTTGGAGGCACCTGACGTTGTTTTGGAATATAGGGGGAATGAGGGTGGCGCCGCAGGATCTTAATAGCCGATTGGCATCAGGGCCTGATGGCATCAGAAATAAAATGTTGCGGAATTTAGACGAGGGATCTATTCGCCCCGAGATCTTTGAGTGGCGCCCTCTCGCGTGTGACATCAGAGGGAGGACTCGGGTGCCACTCTTCGCGAGCGCTCGCTACGTGAAGGCTGCTCGACGCTGCCGGCCAGTCTGTCCTGCTCGAGTTATTGAAACATTAGTGGGCAAGTTCATAAAGCAATTTGTGCAGAATGTTCAAGCAAAATGCCCCGCGAAATCGAGCGGAGTTGCCGTCAGGAGCACCTTCAATGTCGATTGCTCTTGGTGTCGTCTGCTAGCCATCAATGTGTATATCTGCCTGTACGACAAGGATTTCTTTTCCTGACTGTTCTACGGCCGTGGCACACTCAAAATGACTTTCCGGCCCGTTTTCTATCACCGACTTCAGCGTTCGGGCCTCGGCTTATGTGCCTGAGTTAAAGCGGAATATATGTATACCGCGTGCCGCGCGTGTTCGGTTGCCAAACCTGCTCCTTCGGTTCAGTTCCGTTGTTCGGAGTTCTAAGCGCATGACAAATGAGGTGTGATGTCACTCAAATAAATAAAGTGGTCGTTACAGGCAACAATCTTTGAATAAATCCAAGTTTTCAGCAGCTGCTGTGAAAGAGCGTCGTAAGTACTTAAAATAGCAATCTGAGTGAGAGCGTGGCGGCGCCCAGTCGAATGTATATAACATCAGTTCCTTACGCGGAAGATAAATGGCCGACGGAAGGAATGGATCTTTCCCGGAAGAGCTCGCAACTACTTCCTCATACCAAAACCAGGGAAGGCCAAAGGGTTCTCAGACCAATTTCGCTGACATATCGTGCTTCGGGAAAGTGGCTGTGACACTTTAATTTCATTAGGCTCAAGTGTCATTCGGTGCAACGAATGCCACTCGATCCGTGATGGTGCTACACAAGAAAAAGTAATCTCATTCGTTCATGATACTATGTGAGGGTGATCAACTGGGCGTGTTGGTATTGCATGATTCGGAATATTAGGTGCGAAGTGGACACGGACAGATAGGGAGACACACACACAGGGCGCCTGTGTGTGTGTCTCCCTATCTGTCCGTGTCCACTTCGCGCCTAATATTCCGATTCATGATACTAATGTCGATAACTCGGACAAAAAATGGTCGGAAAAATGGAGGAAGGTAAATGTAGAGTGGTAGAAAAGTTAAGTTATTTATTTTAAAAGACATGTGCGAAGTCGCTTCACTGAATAAACACGGATAAAAAATTGATATCGCACAATATCTCGCCGCCATAAGCCAACACGACGCCTAGCCAGTAGACACAGTCGATAGAATGAACACAAGCAACATGGCTGACATGGCAGTGCCGCTGAACAACGACGCTAAGCTAGAGCAAGTAAAGCATTTAGCGCTTGATGTTGCGAGAAAAGCGCGTAAGACAGTCGAAGAGACTTGATCGTCAGATAGAAGAAGAATCGAGACGCAGCCTGTTAAGTATGCATGTGAAACAAGGCGGAGTGCGTTCGCTTGAGGCATGCACGGCGTGGCGGGAGAAAAAATTGGCCGCGTATCTGCGTGCTTCGCTGCAAATGTCGTGTAAAGACGATAGAAGAGGCGCTGTGTGAGATATGGACGCCATCTGGCAATACGTCGGGAAACATGAGTGCTGTGTTCCGTGCTGGTAGTCCCGGCGCAGCAGCAGGCGAAGACCGGCGGTGACCAACGCGACCGGCGGGGACGCCAGCCAGCCCGAAAACGCGGTTTGGCGCGAAGCGCTGAAGCAGAGAAACGTCCGCACTCAACGAGTACTCTCCACACACTCTTTTATTTACATGTCGCCTGGGTAAAACAGGAACGCCAGAGCGGCGCCCACAACCGGCAGCCTGAAGGCCGCCCACAACGCTGCTTTTTCATTTTTTAAATATTTTTTTCACCTTCTTGGCCTTCTCAAAACTAAAGTTTTTCAACACCAACTCATGGCATTCGTACAGTGCAATACAGAACCGAAACCGAAACACAACAATGAGCTCGTGCGAAGGGCACGGAGGAAGGCAAATTTCAGCGCAGTCGCATTTTCAGCTTTGTTGAAACAGCGCTCACTAGACGACGACGAAGTAAAAGAAGGCACACGACAGGCAGCACCTGTCCTGTGCCTTCATTTACTTCGTCGTCGTCTAGTGAGCGCTGTTTCAACAAAGATGAACGCATACCAACTCGCTCAAGCTTCCATTCTTATGCATTTTCAGCGCAGCTTAAGAAACTAGGGTCCTTAAAATTACGTATGTATGCATTTTCTATTAAAGGAACACGCCACCTAATAGTTACCTAGTGATGTTGCACCTCAGATATGCATGATATTTATTTTTTGATCGACAACGTTCACAAGTATGAACAGCCGTACCAGTTCAAGACGGCTGGCCCTTGGGCAAGTGGTTCAACTTTGGCCGAGTGGCTGAATCGAGGGACGTGCCGACAAACAGAAAGACAGACAGACAGAAAGACAGACCAAAATTTCTGCGTTTAAGCTCCCCAAGAAAGACTATCGTCTTTAAAAGAAAATACGAACACGTGCCACGTCTATTAAAGGGGTGGTGCCATCAAATTTCGAGGCTATAACAAGCCTGTTGTGGGTTTCCTCTGTATGCAAGGACACTCCACATGAAGGGTCGGACACAGCAAACGTTTAGAATATATTTTAATTCACTTCCAAAGTGTACCTAAATGCCCATTCTCCCGATCGAAACCCATCGCTAGCGCGCCAACACTGACGTAGATCTGTAGGATTGGCAACGAAAGTTGTAGTGACGTCACACCAAATCTACTGTAGTAATGTGAGTGACCTCCGGAGCTCCGCCACTTCCGCAACGTACGTACCGGCTGTAGTGAGCTAGAATATATTCTAGTTCACTATAGTGCCGGCAAAGCATCGGTTGCTACATTACTCGCCGAGTTTCGATCGCTTCCTGGCTAGTGCGTCACAGCCTTGTGTGGTCATGTGACCCCGCCTCCTACACTTCTACGTCACTGCCCAACCTCGGCGCCCAGAAACCGAAACCGAAAGTTGTTCACATCAAAAGGCGATATTAAATTATTTAGCGAGAATACATGAATCTTGGTGCGTGCATCATGCTTCCTGGAGCTATAGGAAACGCTTACAGCAAAGAACGCGCAAGCCACAAATTTGGTGGCACCACCCCTTTAAGTTTTCTCCAACGCGAGGTGACAGAGGCACCCGTGGCATTTTGCAGTGCGACAGAAACCCAGAGCGTTCCGCGTTAGTCAGGTCTTAAAGTCTGCCTTCATAGGAGGGGGGGGGGCCTCATAAAGCGGCAATATATATATATATACATATATATATATATATATATATATATATATATATATATATATATATATATATATATATATATATATATATATGTATATATATATATATAAAATCTCGAAGAAAAGACCGCCTAGCAGCGATCTTTTCGCCGCAAAACCGATGCTGCAGTGGCCTCAGCGGTTTTGCAACGCGCAGATCATGTGCTGTTCGAACGCGGTGCGAGCTGGCATACCGAAGAATAAACGCAGGATTTTTAGATATATCGGTCAACATCAACTTTCGCGGTCGTATTATCCAATTTTCGGCAAAAATGTGATCGTATTAAACGCATGAAAAGGCATCATTGCCAAGGGATGTTGGCCGGGAATAAAAACAAAAACGTATAAGGCTGAAAAACGTATTATGCAGAATCGTATCAACGAGATTCCACTGTATATATATATATATATATATATATATATATATATATATATATATATATATATATATATATATATATATATATATATATGCTTATGAATGCTACACAAATACATATATTATTCCGAATGTATTTCGGGCATTTATTCAACGTGTCAATCCAATCAAGCATTAAATGAAATTATTTTGGCAACAAGTTTTCAAAAATAACTCGGGATGTAAAGGCTTAAAAAATGGAGGCTTAAAAAAGGCTTAAAAAATGGAGGGGGGGGGGCCGGGCCCCCCTTGACTTTAAGCCCTGGCGTTAGTTCGCTTTCAAAACACGGTCTCACGCGCGTCCATGCGGGAAAACAGTTTGCAACGGAACTCCGCAAAGTAGACTTCCCATAGCCTTATGAGAGCAGACGTCTCCGCCTGGGTCCAGTGCGCTCGCGGAACTGATGCCATCGCTGCAGATACACGTGCACACGGGTGCCTGTTTACAGTATGGCCGACAGCGCCGGCGGCCAGACGCCACTGAGGTGGGGAGTAAAAGTTTTGCAACAGCCTTGCGTACACCTGTTCTCGTTAAAATGGCAGATGCCTTAAAAAAGCCACATTAATCGCGTGTTTGCATGAATTCATGTCAAAGTGGGAATGCTGAATGCTACATTTCAAGTGGTCTCTGGGGTAGAGAGTACACATTCGGTTCTACTGCGACGGCGAATCCGTTTTCCGAACTCATTCGATCTCCTAAGTCATTCGAATCTAGTGACATGAAATATCGCTGTGTAGCAGCCGCATAATGTCATTCGATGCGAATGTCGTTCCATTCGAATGAGGACAACGGGGTCTTTTCGCACTCTATGATAGAATTTCGGCCCGGCCTCTCGACTCAGGATGCAATGATCAGGATCAGCTACTTGATCGGCGGACAATGGATACTTGGTATGGAAAAAGCTTTTTTGATAATCTCCGACATTCTACGGGTTCTGTCGGACTTGAATCTGGGGCAACGGCTTTTCCATTTTGTCAAGGCGTTCTTTACGGATAGAAGGACATGTCTTAGGTTGGGGGAGATTAAGTCGGAAGCCTTTAAATTGGGTTGCCGCGCTAAGCCGCCGGTATCCGTACTCTCGCCTATGTTATTCAACCTGTCGATGTCAAAGTTAACTAATGTATACTGGACACTGTCAAGGGCACTATCTACGCGGATGACGTTAACTATATGGAGTGTCAATGGTAGTGACGGAGAGCTTGAGGCTATAGGTTGCAGAGGGCGGCAAGTGCTCAACTAAAAAGTCCGAGTTGTTGATCTTCAAATCTAGGAAGTTAGGTCATAGGCCGAAGGATTTGGTACCGGAAGTTGAGGCTTGTATTACAATCCGTACTAGGGATGGGTCGTTGATACAAGAAGTAGGGGCTATCAGGGTCCTGGGTTTGATAGTTGAAGCAAATGGATCGAATAATATAATTACCAAGAAGACAGAAGAGGCCATAAGACTAATCAGAAGGATCTCTAATGGGCATACATGTTTAGGAGAAAAATGTGCGATGCGGCTACTTCACGCATTTATTCTGCGTCATTTCTCGTGTGTGGCAGTTATGCTTAGTTGGAAAAGGGGGGAAATCGGAAGCTTTAATTAGAAAAGGCGGCGCTTGGTCTGCCTGTAAGTACGTTGAACGATATGCGGTTGTGTTTGCATAATACTTGAGGTGAAATTGCCGAGCCTCAGCGTAGGCACAGAGAGAGCGGTTGCTAGGTGCACCGGCGGTTAGGTATCGGTGGTCGTGCCGCGCGTCTATACGAGTTGAACGTCAACCTTAGGGCTAATACCATGGTTCGTCAGTTTCCGCGGAATGTGCACCCTAGCTGTGCACAATGTAGGCGAATGGCGAGGGCTTTGTGGCGAGAGGCAAAGGAGGAGGAGGAGCCTGCATTTGTTGATGCGGCATGGATTAATGGGAAAGATGCTTATTAGCTGGTGGTGCAAGATGGCCAAGACTGTTCGCTTCCATTTTATACAAAGGATCCGGGGGTAGCTGAGCAGGTGGCTGTATTGCTCTAGCGCTAACTGGTTCAGGCAGAATTTTTAGTGTTTAGTGACTCTGCGATTAAAGCCTTCTCGAGGGGACTTGTTGCAGAACCGGCTTACAGACTGCTGCAGGGTATAGGGATCGCACACAGTTTCCGGCGCGCACAGTGGAGGGAGCAACGAGGATTGTATAGTTTGCCGTGCACTTCCTGAGGGGGCTGGATCTCTTGAGTCCAGCTGTTAACCTACAACGAAACCACCTAGGGCATTCCTCCCGCCACATTATAGACTAAATAGGCCACATTGAGGCAGACACGGACGTGCCCTAACCCGGTCGTCATGAATCCGGACTGCGGGGTTTCAGTTTGCTTTATGCTCTGGCGCTGCTCGGCGATGGTTCTCAAGGTGAACAGTGGTGGCAGCCACGTGCTGGCGGACCAACTCAGGGCTGTCCAGCGGAGTCCCGCACTGAATCCTCGGGACCTGATTAAAGTTATTCACACCATACCCAAATACCAATTAGGTTTCAGCTTCGCTTGCTAACCACCTGTACAGAGTGCTTGGGCGGTCATGATGATGATAATTTCCTATCTACGACACAGGGCAGACCATAACAGCTCGGCTGTAGAAAAAAGGCATCTCTCACTCGCAGCTTGGCGCTCACAATTTTGTGAATGACTTGACATTCACGAACCAGCCTGCGGGCTCCCTCCCACACAGGTGATTTTCAAAACGCACGCTACACACCTTGCCTGAAGCGGTTCGCTCGCGTAAGGCACTGCTCCCACAGAGAGAGCCACACAGGAATCACTCGTGCGGCTCGCCATCAGCATGCTCATCAGACGCTGGCCGACGAAAACGACTGTAGTGAATTAAGCATACCGTCCACTCGCCGACGAAGAAAGGAATTTCACTTTCTGGGTGTGACAACGCCCTTTGAAAAGAATACTAACTGTTAGTATGGCTTCGGACTTACGCGCACTAATGTTATCAAATTATGTCACGTTGATCGTGCCAGGACCGCACAAAACCGGTGTCTGCCGAGTTCAGACAGTGGCAGTGTGATGCTTCCGCGACCGAGCGCACACACACACGCAGTGGAGGAACAATCCCGAGGAGTCGCCTAGCGTGCGGACGAGGGAACGTTACCTGTTGGAGCAGCCCGCAGGACGACCGACGCTTGCGCGCACCTCCACAACACCTGGTGCGTGTTCTTCCAAAGTGCTCGCCGCTATATCCGGATGGTGGTTCGCTGAAGCAACGACGGTGACGACAGACACGCGAAGCAACGCTCACCAGAACACACGCAGCAACAACGCGAGCCTCGTCCACTTCATAGCGGCTCACTCAATGCGCTGAACGCGTCCGCCAATGGTGGTAGTTGCATCGTCTGCTCCCTGGGCCGTGTCGCTCCGGTGCTCCGGTCTTCTCGAAAACGGGAGCCGACCAAAAGGCGAAGCGGCCAGAAACGGAACCGAAACTGCAACAGAAAAGAGAATGCTTTGAAAGTAACTTGTAGCGTGGGGAGCAGCAGGGAGCGGTAAAGTTATACTTTTACTGCCGAAAGCCTGCAACCCGCGTTCGCGGTTGGCCGGCGGCCTTCCTCGGCGGACAAAAAAAAAAAAAAAATCGAAAGCCGCCGCACCTGCTCTTGTTGCGCGTTTGTTTGTTATTTGCGTGTTTCTGCATTAAACGTGACCCCACGATGGATGCGTGAGTGCCAGTTCTTGCGGTGTCCGTTTCAGCGCGCCCGACATGCTACTACGCCGAGGTCAAAGAAAGCGAGAGTGCGCACGTATTCTATGCATTCGCGAGTATATTACTTTCTTTTTTGTTTCTGCATCCGCCCACCATAGTACTAGAAACGTGCGCTGCTACGGAAGTAAATGCGGTCGAGTAAAAATCTGAGCGAGTTGGTTTAGTGTACAACGACAGCACAAAAGGGACGCCAACACGAGAAGTACACAGCGCTGAACAACCGACAGAATGAATGAAATGAGCTTTTATTTCCGAAAGAGCGTTCTGAGCGTGCAAGCTAAGGGATGAGTTCCTTATTTCAAGAACCCTCTGGCTACAAACGCATCCCCTGGCTCTGGTGACGAGCCAGACGTATTTAATTTACTAATTTTACGGACACTGCCAGCCCTTACAAAGGGCTAATTAGAGCAGTGGAAAAAAACACATATACAGTCATCAATCGGTAATCAAAACACAATCATTTTGTACAATCGAAAACTAACAGGTGAAGGGAATAAATCCTGAGCCCCGAAAGACATATAAGCCGGTAATGGTATTAAATGCGCCAGATCACATAGAGGGAAATAAAAGTACATTAGTTTCAAATCAGGATGCCAGATATACGATCTATATACGCAAATCAGTTGATAAGCGTGAAAAGGGGCTTCTTCCGAGAGAATCTGAAAGGAATAAATACAAAGAGTCCGTCTGCGCGCATCCTCGTGTACTGCGCGCCACTTTCAACGGTTTCACATATTTCACATATCTTAAACGGAAGGCCCTTGAGTTGGAAGAAAACCACGTCGAGAAGATTCCATCGTATGGTAATCCGGTCGCTTTGTACTGCCACACGATAAAGCGGAATAGCGTGTGATTTGCGGTGGAATTCGCTCAGAGTTCTTGAATTCGCTGTATTGGGACGCCGGGTAAATTTGTCGATGAATGCGCCGGCACTTCTTTATGATGACGTATATACCGTCGAATAGTTCTTACATCTTGAAAAATTGAAGGCGTCGTCTGCAATCAATTTAAAAGGCCCAACCTCGTCGGCCTCCGGCATCTCAGCACGGGCCTTGCAACACAGTGCTACATACGAGAGATTCTGTCTGGGCGGGAAGCGAGATTGCTTTCCCTGGCTAAGTTTCGTCCAATGGACTTCCCAAACAAGTCCAACATTTTCTCTTTGCATGTTTCCCAGCTCCCAAGTTCAGTTTTGCGAGGTTCTAAAACTATACTTTCAGTTCCCACGAAACACAAGAAAATCTAGAAAACTTCTAATAAGAAAGGAAAGTCCTAACGTATATGAGAAGTTTATTCGACATGTTATTTAAACGTAAGCAGCTTGAGAACTTCCTGTAGCTGTGCTAACGCCACGTTATTAGAAGTCTTGAAAACTGCTTGCAAGAATTCTAAAAAAAATTCTTTGCTAGATCTTTTTAACAGCACTTTTAGACACTCATTTTTCATGCAAACCAGCTTGCCCTAGTCAATTCGTTTCATCATGCCAGCATTTTGCAAACACGTTTTAATTGTTCCCTGTCAAGAGCAATAACTAAAGGAACGCCTGCGTAATATGGCGTCAGATTAATTTCTGGGGCTTCTCTAGCCAGCAGAATTGATAATTCCAGAAAGGGGGAAGCTGCAAGCTTGAAGGGATTCTTCAGGGACACGGGGTGTCGCTGGAGCCATTTCGACACCTGTCAGCCCTTGAAGAAGACCGACATCCAAAAATGTATCATCTCTTCAAGCCTCCCACGTCTTGAATTATCACTTCTGCTGGCTAGAGAAGCCTCAGAAATTAACCTGGCGCCATATTACGCAAGCGTCCCTTCACTTATCACTCTTGACAGTGAACAGCTAAAATGTGATTGCAAAACGCTGGCATGATGCAACGAATTGACTAGCGTGTTGCTGGAGCCAACGTTTTGACAAACAACTTGTCCTCAAGTTCCAGCCTTGAAAAAAAAATTGCAGTGTCCAGATTGTCTACGATTATTAGCCTTCTTCTGTTCATTCTTCGCACGCTGAATCGCTAATTGCCAGGCCACTACTTCGGGATCCGATGAGATAAGCTTCTCGGCTCTTCTGCGTCGTCGAGCAGCATTTGCGCTCTCCTTCTCCATGGCGTTACCCACCTGCAAAGGCCAGTCAGAGGCGCTATCAAGCGGCCCCAGCGCAGTGTCAGACGGCGACTGCACAGCGAAGGCGAATAGCTGCGCGCGCGCCGGCGCCACTGTGTCTGGCTACGACGTCACTCCTCTCGAATGCGGCGAGCCGCGCGCGGCGGTGTCGGAGAGCGCGTGAGATGCCAGCTCCGGTGACCCAGCTGTGTGACATCACTGATCCTCGCGCATGCGCAGCACGGCTCATGACCATCCACGCGAAATCGGCTCCGGCTAGGCAAGTGTAGCTCTACAAAACGCCAGACCTGCGCGGATAGCGCAGCACAGTCACAGCGAAAGCTAGAAGAGCGGCATTTCTAGAGCCCGTTATAAACTCTCTTGTGGCTATTAATACAAGTACACTAGCAACGTACCCACTACGCCACAAATCATAATTTTTGTGACTGTTGGGAAGCACCCACCAAGACATTATTCATCATTCTGCGGAGAAGCGAGGTACCATCTGTAAGGCACTATGTGCATTTTGTTGATGCGATGGTTGATGACGATGAATTATTATGGCTGAGCCCTTTGTAACAGCTTGGAGGCTTTAAAAAACGCACTAGTTACGTAATTCGCATAGTGTGAAGCCCAGTCGTTATTGAACTCTCCCACCACGCTTTATAACATACGTTAACGAGAGAAAAATTGAGAGAGAGGGAATTAACTTTATTGAGACCTTGAGGAAATGGATCATGGGAGCCTTATGGACTTCCTTGGCAACGAAATAGAAGTGCACTTGCAAGGAACCCACTTCGCTATAAATTATCATAATTTTCCTTAAAGCCACTATGCAATTTTTCGTCATTCTGCGGAGAACCGCGGTACCCGCTAAATACCTGTAAGGTATATGTGCACTTAAATACTTGTAAGGTATATGTGCACTTCGTTGATGCTGTGGCTTGACAATGAAGCATTGTAGCAGAGGCCTTTGCAATGGGTTGGAAGCATTGAACAACCCTCTCGTTGCGCAATTCGCGTTGTGTGACGCCTGGTTACAGAATTCGCGTTGTGTGAGTCCTGGTTGTTATTTTACTGTTCTACCACACTACATTACAAATGGTAATGTGGTTCCTTCCCGACATCGAGCCTGTAAAGGGTATTTTTGCAAAGCATTTTTAAGCACCGGCATGGCTCTGAGGTGGAACACTGGGCTCCCACGCTGAGGGGCCTGGTTCGAACCTCGTTCCAACCGGATATTTTTACTTATTTCGCCTTTTTTTTCTTATTTCGAGCGATAGTGGTTACGGACACCGGCGGCGGCGGCGGCCAACTACAGCGCCAAAAAACGGCCCTTGTGATCTCATAACAGCTTTCGCTGTAAAAAGTCCGCTTGTCGAAATGGCTCCAGCGACACCCCACGTTCAATAATCATTTATCTCAGCAAAATTGGTGTTCTTCTGGCCAAATAATTAGTTAATCCTGTTTATTCAGACATTGCAGTGGCTTAATCCATTGTGCTCAAGACAAAATAAGCATTTTAATGTCGGCTCATTTTCATTACTTCTGATGTATGGAATGCGTTATACCGCGCTTCCAAAAGTAAATGCAAAATGTCAACAGATGCTGTTGGTCGTGCATAACCTTTATTGTAGCAATTCCAAACAATATGTTGGTCACTTGACATAGGTTGGAACAATGAAACTGATGCCTTTGTCCAAGAACCTGCACGCAAAAGGCACAATAAACTACAAGGTATCTCCATCAAGCAGACATGTATCAGTGCAAGAAAAATAGGAAGGCGGGCTTGGCAAGCACACAAGCCCAGCAGCAATACTTTACTAAATCATTGAACATTTGTAAATGCCGATATGAGCAGTTCAACGGCTTATTTGTCTCAATGAAGTAAATTTAGATATGTTAAAAATCTTAAATAGGCAAAATTAGGAAGTTCCTCCACAGCGGTGTGTGTCAATAATGAATGTGTCAATATTATTGTGGTTTTGGAAATAGGTGGAATTCTAATTTCATCCTGCACACAAAAGGCACGATCAACCAAGAGAACGTTTCAGTCAAGCGTGCACCCACACCAGCATTTAAAAAAAAGGCTAGTTTGGTTACAAGACAACGGACGCTGCCGCACAGGGCGACATTGGTTTAGGGAAAAATTCGCCCTAGTTGGTAGCACATGCTAAGAATTTTTTTGCGCATAAGCAACGCAAGAACAAAAATGCAGAGACACAACATGTGTACTGACTTTCAAAAGAATGGTTTATTGCACACGAGACAAACATTTACACAGTGCCGGTGCGCTCACACTGCACCAAGAAGCGATGCACTGCGATTTGTCTTTTTCCATTTCATTTTAAGAAGATATACATAACACTGATAAGCTCACAGACTACTGCACATTCAAGGAAGTACATTCTTTATTCGACAAGGACAGGGACAGAGTGCTAACACAAGTGGTACCGATTTTTGCACATTTTTCAGCTTATAGAATTATCAATCTCGTTAAACTCTGTTGGTTGATAAAACCTTTAAGTTCTGCAAGAAAGGTTCACATTCACACGCTTTACAATTTAATGCAAGCCACACATCATTGGTTTTATTTACAAGATTACAACGCTCTCTTAACTTATCATTCATGCAGCTACTTGTTTGCCCGACATACTGCTTACTGCAGGAAAGAGGAGAAGCGACAGCTTCTCCACATTCCACAAACCGCATTCTATGTCGTTTCTGCCAAGCAGTTGTCTTCTTCGGTGCTCGAATGCTAATTCTGCAAATCGATTTCAGCTGCCATGGAGCTGAAAAACTATAGGAGGTGTTATTTGTAGTAATTAAGATATAAAGGGGAAGAAAGTAAAGTGGACGAAAAGAAAACTTGCCATAAAGTGGACGGGAGGATGACCGCCGCCGTAGCTCAGTGGTAGAGCATTATTCGAAGGTCGCAGGTTCGGTCCCTGCCGGCGGCAAGTTATCTTTTCGTCCACTTTACTTTCTTCCCCTTTATATCTTAATTACTACAAATAACATCTCCTATACTTTCCTTGGCATTATTATTGTCTGTTAGTTCTCATAATATTGTGTCTAACAAAGAAAAACGAGCCCTTGAAAAGTCAGCTTCTTTCCTTCATTCTTAGCGAGGGTCTCGTTCTGGCACACTTGATGCCTTCAGGTAGTATGCGAGGGATTATTGGTCAGCTGCCAACTCGCAAAAAAAAGATGACGTGATATGTGACGCCAACAGGCAGAAAAAGAGTGTTCCACACTCGCCGCCATGGCTGCGATCGGCGCTGACTAACACTCCTAGGTTTAAATGCACATATATACCCCCCAAAAAACGATGGCTGATCCCTCCGTCATAGGAATCGGTATAGCACGAAAGTGAAAGGTGTCGTCACAGAAGTAGTTTATTGTTTATAGTGCATCGGTATATGAGAGCTTGTACAAAGTCTACTGTTGTTTGGCAGATATAGCCCCGCTTGATAGTTGACGCATCTCACTCAAGTTGACGCCTAGTGGCACATCTTAATTCGTACCGACGACTAATACCCATGATCATGATTTAACCCTTGCGGTAGCTGAAGTTCTTAACATATACGTGGACACCGCATATGGTGAATCCCGCGAAAAGATGGCATCAACAAGCACATAATAAACACATACTCGATATGCACTCCTTCAAAGCGTTGTGAAATGCGAAGAGAAACGCTACGCGCGTCGTGTCTTCCCTCTAGTCTGGCCGTTAATTCTCGCAGGGCGAGCGGGGTACGCGGTGCGAACGCCAGGCGACGTCGGAGAGTTATTTTTCGATATGGGGTGCGTTTCACTACTCACCGTAGACAGCTCAATAAAGAGCTAAGTGGGCCATCTTAAGTCCCATTCCAATTCTCACCTAGCCGGCAAAATAGACAGCTTCGAGAAGAGAGCATCGGAGACAAAAACGATGCAGGCTACTTTGCTGTCCAAACAAGATGGCGGCTCAGCGAAATGCTTGCGTAGATCGGATCTCGCCGGTATGGTCGTCTGTACACCAGTAGGCGCTTTTCCAGGCTTTCGATGTAAGCTACGTTAAATTTTTCATTGGTTTGAACATGAAAGAGGCTAAAGAAAGAACATGTACGTTTGTTTTTCTTAGCTCTCTCCTCGACGCGAGGTGGCATCACGTCGCGTAGACGTCTTCTAGACGCGTTCCATTTCTCGGACAACATGAGCTCGAAGCTGTATTCTATAAGCTGTCAGCGTAGACTGTCTGCTATCCAGAATTGGAACACAGCCATGAATGGATGCCGTGAGCGAGGCTTCGGCTAAATCCGCCACCTCGCGGTGTATTACACTTCTATTGGAAACGCGTCGAATGGGATGGTCGTAGCAACGGCGCGTTTTTTTTTTTTTTTTTCGAACCTGGTGGCACAGACGTCCCCGCCCCGTTACAAAGGGGACGCTCATAGTATCCATCCATCAATCCAACAGCACTGTGAGAGGAAAGTGTGAAAGATAAAAGGCGCGTTCATGTTCCCCCGCAATGCGTTTGGCGGTAGCTCAGTGGGCTAAACGCCCGCCAGCTAACGTCGCGGACGAAGAGGTCATGGGTTCGACTACCGTCAACGGAACTTTTTCTTATAAGTTTTTTTTCTTTGCCATCTGATGGCATTCATTTTGCTCACGTACTTCCGTGACGGAAATACGTCATGAAAGTCTCGGTGGACCCTGGCATAAAACACTTTCGTGTTAAAAGTGGACGGGAGGATGACCGCCGCCGTAGCTCAGTAGTAGAGCATCGGACGCGTTATTCGAAGGTCATAGATTAGGTCTCTGCCGGCGGCAGGTTATCTTTTCGTCCACTTTACTTTCTTCCCCTTTATATCTTAATTACTACAAATAACATCTACTATGGGGAACGTGCACTGAGCTGGTGGCGCCGCTATGCGGGAGTGAACGAAACGAATTGGCGTGCTACGTGCAGCAGCCGCTCCACGCGCCGAGCCGTGTCACGCCGTTGGAGGAGTTTTGCAATGTCGCGCATGAGTTGCTGCGTCGTCAACTGCGCTAATAGATATAAGAAATGCCCTCCTGGAACAAATTTCTTCCGTTTTCCGGGGCGAGAAAGCCTCCTATAGACCAGAGGGAACGGTGGATTCGCAGCGTACGGCGTGTGAAGTAAGTGATCCTGTGCATGGTCATGAAGTACACGTTGTAGCTAGTTCGCTGTGAATTTACGCTCCACACAAGTGAACCGGTATTTTTACAGTGTGCAAACAGAACCGAGTGGCAGCCGGCAAAATGGTTTCGGGTCTGCAGTGTACATTTTGTTGGCAGAATGTCATCGACGGATCCAGCTTCTCCTTCGTACGCTCCTGCTGTTTTTCCGCCGACGTACCGCAAAACTTCGGCGATAGCTGAAGTTTCGCTGACTCTTCACTGTTGACAAAAGCTACAACTGCTGATGCATGCTTGCAGTGGCCTTCAATACCACCCCTACAGTTGCAGTGAGCTCTGGTGACCAGCCTATAGTAAGCATCAAGCTGGAAAAGAGATTACTCAAGGTACACCCGGCCTCTGGGCGGTGCAATTGAAAAGGCGTGTTTTTGGTGTTAATAGTCTAAAGTAATTAATGCTGAAAAGTACACATGCATATCACAGAGCGCGTGCACTTAAAGTTACGTGCACCAGAACAACAGTTCGTGGCGATGACCATATTGCCAAATTACTGGACGCCGTCGCTTAGCTGTACGTGCGTTATTGTTACGTGGACCGCAGTTCAGACAATTTCATAGGCACATAAAGGCGAGCATCATTCAGTCAGGCTCATTTGCAGGTAAAAAATGTTATTAGTACGCCCTACGTATAAGCAGACAGCGCAGTTCATAAACGGGAACAGTAAGAAACAAGAGCCGGATGCGTGGCACAATGCATCGGGGACCGCGCGAATTTTAAGTTTTATTACACCTGTATTACATTTGCCCCTTGATAGCGCTGCGCATGCAAGCGGTGCCGCGCCACGCTGTTTTTATGCTACGTGACGGCTAAGATATCGCTTACAAAGATGACACGTAACAGATTTACCCAAGCACTCATGCAGCCCGAGCAACGTCCACAAACGGAACTGCAGTATAGAAAGCTTCGCACAATTGTTACGGCATCACTAAATGCAACACGGGAGGCGATCGTACGTACTACTTGCGCCGATCGCACTCGGTTGCCCTCAAGACAACATCTCGCTACAGCACAGGTTTGACGTTAATGCCATCGTTTACTCAGTAATAAGCAGGTAAAATGATGAAAAAGCGTGCACAAAGCTCGATGATGACGGCATATGCTTCCTGCTTCACGTTGGCCTGTTGCACGCATCTCCCTTTTAGAATACTCTGTCCGACCGTGCTCTCTTCCGTCACGTCGAAAACGTGCCTGCTGCGGCATAATTTGTGTTCTTTCTCTTCGTTGAAGGGTCTAAAAAACCCTGCGCTGTTTACGTTCTTGAAGCCGGCGCACTTTATAACACCAGTCGCCATCGCGCACACGCACGTCCACAAAACGCGGGCGCAGCAGGAGAGACGAGATTTCGTAGCACGACACTTGACAACTGAGTGGCCACTCGCGGCGCTGACGGCGCGCTGGCGCTAGAGTCACTGGAAAATCAGAGTACCGCAAAGGTAGGCTGCACGCGGGCAACATTGGGTGGCGGCGGCCATGTCCCTTCCAGACCGTCCGGCGCGTTGCTAGCGTGTGTTGAGAAGTGACCGATCTTTTAGCCTCAGTGCCGTGTTACGCTCGGCAGAACGGCATTATGTGTGTGTGTTTCTTCAAGAGGATATTAGAAGAGGATATTAGAATTTTCCAGTGACTCTAGCTGGCGCACTGCATTGTCGCGCCACCTGTAGGTGCCGCACGTTTCCCATACTTTCCTTGGCATTATTGTCTGCTGGTTCTCAAAATATGAGGACTAACAGATGGCAAAGAAAAAAAAGAGAAAAAACCGGGAGTCAAACATACGCCCCCTCGCTCCGCAGCGCGGCGCGAAACGATTACGCCACAGACGGCACATTCTTCGCCAAGCTCGGCCAGGGGGCGCTGCATCGCACGCGTTTTGCCGTCTTTCTTGCAAAAACCGGTCGCTGAGACCCACGCCGTGGGAGGCGCTGTGGTGCTGGGCGCTGTTAAAGTCCCTGAAAAATAGTTATTTTTTCAGGGACTTTAGGGCGCTGTCAGTCAATGTGGGGAGAAAAGCTCGTTACTCGAGTGTTGACCCCTCCACTGTCCCCTTCAAGCTGCCTTGAAAACGCGTTGCTTTGCTCGCACCCTGCACGCGTTCTGCACGTGTTTTTGAGAATTTCGCGTCGCGCGATTAGGATGTACACGCTTCTGTCCGCGTGGCAGCAATTTGGTGAAAGGTCAGCGTCTGCTCAGCCATGTAGCAGATGCGGAGCAAGTGATAGCAGACGACGCCGTCCTTGTCCGAGCGAAGTGCATTTCGCAAGTGAAGGACGACGCTGTTTACGACGTAGAGTTAGCACAATGTTCTGTACGTTCATAATTATATACCTGTTTTATTTGGTTTGCTGTGTGTACTACGCACTCCCTATGTTTGTTACTGGATGCATGGGTAAGGCCGCTTCTCGTGCATTAGGTTAAGCGGCCCTGGCGCTGTGACTGCTATTAGTTGGGATACCTTAATTTACTAGCAACCATTCGAGTTATCGTGCGGTACGCAACACTCCAAAATCAAATGGTCTATTTCGGGCTTTTTTCTTTCCCGCAACGAAAATTGACATCTATCTCGCGTGCCCTTCCTTGCATTATCGCCGTTCTCATAGCCTGTACTCCGAGTTCACGAACAGCGTGCGTACTATCAACGTGACATAGCATTATTAATAGGGAAATGACGAGCCCCCAGCTTTCAGAAAAACTTTTTTTGTGTGTGCAATCTGCGGGGGAAGAGCCAATTGTTGTCAAGACATTTTATCTTGGTCCCTATCGAAAGTGCACCGTGTTGTACGGACTGTACCTGCACGCTCAGTAACTAGTTCACTGTATCTGCCAAAAAAAAAAAAAGCTAATGGACGTGCAACAACGGCTAATGCTTTTTTTTTTTTTTTTCGTAGTTGTCGTGGTCGTGCCCACTCAAGCGTGAGCTTCGCATCCATGCCTGTCGTCTGCTTTCTTCGTGCCATCTGTTTGGGAATCGGTAGAATTTGACTGTTGGAGCCGACTACTTCGTGTTTGCATGGCCATTGTCGGGGTGACATCGCGGAGCGAGGGGGGATTCACGTGCAGCGCGCGCTTCGCAAATGCGTGGGAGGCTGGGAGCCAAAGGGAGCGGAAGGGTCGTAACGCCACGGCCACCTGGATCGGGGCGCGCGGCGGTATCCAGGTGCCGTGGTAACGCTCTACAGTTTTACGCTTTTTCCGCTGGGGGAATGGCAAGCGCTGGCATCGGCGTGCAAACTTGAGCGGGAGGTCCCTTTTGACAGCGCTGTGTCAGCACGTTCACGCACCCTGCACGCGCTGTGTGCAACTTCACGTGTCGCTTGCTCTGAAGGTTTAGAAAGATCCCAGAGATGGAAAAGGCGTTTTCACGGTGGGAATCTCACCAGAGGAGGGAGGTTGATCGACCACCTTTTCGGAACCGAGCAGGTCGTCAAGGACGGTGCTGTTTGTGCGAGCGCTACGTGCATGCCGATGCTGGACGGGCACATTTCTTTGACATGAATATGGAGGTGACTGCTTCTGTAATTATGTTACCGGTAAAACACACATTCGTTGCGGCAGTCGTGTCTACTCGGAGCTGTCAGCAAACATCCAGCACGCTTTCGCGAACGTTTTCTATTGATAACTTTTCGATTGCTTGGATGCCAAGTTTGTCGTGCGGCTTTAAATTTATTATGAGCTCAGTGTGAAGAGCATAAATTTACATCTGCCCTGTTGAGTCACTGGCTGCATCGCAATGCGCAGTGTTCAGTTTAGTGGGATTTTCGCTTTTGCCGTGGTTTGCATCGAATGATAACAACGTCGGATCGCAAGTTTAATGTCACCTTGGATTTTTTTAGAGCTCCCTTTGACAGCATAATGATACGCGCAATATATATATATATATGTGTAATTTCATGCCCACTTCGACCATGCATGTTTCTTGCAGAGGCGTGTTTCATTTCGAATATCGACGCCTGATCACGCACCGTGTTCGCTTATTCGAATGTCGCTTTGGTTGTTTCGACAGCTCGCTTGGTCAGCATCACACTATACAATACCCACTGGGATCGCGCATGTTTATGATTATGCCGAGATTTGTGCCCGATGATAAGCGCATCTGAATTCGCGAAGCCATCCAAAATTTAATTGCCGCCTTGGTTCTTTTTTCAGCTCGTTTCCAAAGCGGCAGCTGTATATTGCCCGCGGCTCACGCGCATGCAAGGATATATATTACGCGCCAAACGCACGACATTATTACGAGGCACGCGTGGTGGGGGACTTCAAATTAATTTCGGCCACCTGGGGTTCTTTAACGTGTACGTAAATCTAAGTACGCCGGTGTTACTGCCTTTCACTCCCACCGAAATGCAGCTGCCGTATGCGTGAATCTAACCCATGACCACGATCTTAGCAGCGCAGCGCAACACTTCAGCCTGCTAAGCCGTGTCGCATCACGCCGTGTCGCATGCAAGGCCAATATAAACGCTCAGTGCAAACATGCAGCTAAATTCTGTTTACAGGGAGCCGCGACGGGAAATGTACCGCAATCAGCTGAATTAAACACTTAGTACTCACGGTACGTTATTTAAACTGTGGTGTATTAGGTCCACATGCTCCGCTGCTGTCACATTACAAATGGTTGACTCGGAAAGCCAGCGCGCAATCTCGAAACGTACAGCGGCTGTCTATTTGTTGTAGCTTCGGTTCACAAACGCACTTCTCTTTCAAATGAGCACGATCATCGCGTTTCTCCTCGTGAATAGTTCGTAATATTGGCCTCGAGGCCCACCACTGGAAACGCCGGCGCCACCGTCGGCGTGACGCGCTTGGCAGGATCACGTGGTCTCAGCGGCCGCGTCGGCTGCTGCCGCGTGCTTTAAAAACGAGTTTCAAGTACCACATGCGCTGCGGTCTGTTCAAATACGGAAGTTTTCTCGCATTTTCTGCTCAATTGAAACCATTTTAATAGAGTGGCTGCCTCCGACGGCGACGAACATGGGGCTCTACCGCTCGGTGCCGCAGTGCCGGGCTTACGCAACGGAGCCCGTGTCAGCCTGCGTTGGTAACCGCGGGACAAGAAACTGCGTGAAGCATGGGTTGTAAAGCTAAGAACCGGCAAGTAGCCATCGGCTACGAGTCTTATGTGCAACAAGCACTTCCGCGACTAAGACTTTCGAGACTGTATCGGGCCTGCGATGTTCGGTGAGTAGCAGACAGCGCGCACTGAGACGACGGCTCACGCGCGCTTCCCGCCGGCAAATGATGCCTATCTGGCACAGGATGGAAAAGGCGCTACCTTTTACCACGTGCGATGCCATCTCAGAACCCTCCCGTGCGACCTCTTGATCTCCGGTCCCGTGCTCAGCATCCACAAAATCGGCTGCAGATGCGCAAGTCATTGTTTAGATACGTTGAATTAAAAAACTCACAGGGTCCCTTATGCATTCGCCAAAGATGACTACAAGGCGAAAGCCATCTTCTTGTCAGTCGATGTATTGATTCTCCCGCGCCCTCCTCTAAAAGCGTTCTGCATCGAACGCGGTTTTGCACGGCCTCCGTTATCGATCACGGAGGCAATGCAAAGCGACCATGACGTTGAATACGTCATCATGTGACGTCACGTTATGTAACGTCATAATGACGCTACATATTTTGGCGATCTGTGACGTCATGATGACGTCATATGATAACGCCATCACCGATCACGAAGGCAATGCAAAGGGACCATGTCGTGTGAATACGTCATCATGTGACATCACGTTATGTCACGTCATGGTGATGTCATAATGAAGTTGCAAATTTATGAGGTCTGTGACGTCATGATGACGTCATATGTTGACCTCGTCACGTGACGATTACTTTTTGCGTCACTCGTCTTGGCGCCGCGACGGTCAATCTTCCCGTTTGAAGAGGCATCTGGCTTTCGCCTTCATAAGCTACGCGACGTTTGCTTGTGGACGTACATAGCGAGAGAGTCAAATGCTGCGTCTGTGTGCTGCATTTATGTTGGCAATAACATTTTTTCAGTCAAGCTTGCGTTCCCCTGACGCAAACACTATGTCCCACATTTATTTGTGTCAATCTCAAACTGACGTTGGGCCTCTGCAACCCCATGTATTTTCTTGGAGCATCATTTATTACATGGGAAAGATGCCAATCTGTTGGCGTTAAACACGACACTGCTGCCAAAATTGCTGGGTTACTCGTCAAATATTTACTATCTTGTGTTGCGGCTGCTGGTTGCTGCAATAACTTCTATTTTATTCACCGCTATTTCAAGTTCACGTGGGTCCTAGTTCACAGCCGACGTTTGCAGAACAAGTCCGGCGAACCTTACTGTATTTTCTTTCTTTTCCTTGGCGTTGCATGCTACTACCATGCTCTGTCTCGTAGACTACTACTCCGTCCACCAGCAATCTCGAAGTGGTGAAGCTTTGGTCTATGAATTTGTTTATGACAGAGAGCGGCAAGTTCACTGGAATGCAAAGGGAACGATAATTAAGGAGCATTAAAAAAGGCGTCGCATTTGCTCACGTGTTGTGTGAGCACCAAACGAAACGAATGCACTGAATAAAGAAACAGAAGCAGCGGTACTTGCTCGCTGAGAAGACCGATCAATACGCAGTGCGAGACAGCTTGTCAAATGACATTTAAACGTACACGAATTTAGACCGAAAAAAAAAAAAACTGAATCGTCGGGACGGCACATCACAAAGTTGCCATGCGCACCAAAGCCGTAGTTGTAAAGAAATTGTTTTTGAAGTGCTCTGATAGCGTCCGCGCAACAGTAGTTGTTTGTGTACTCAGAAATTCTCATGTTTTGCGGCCTAAAGTTCACAGCGCGGCGCCAAAACGCGCTCGTAGCAAAAGCGAAACCATCAGTACGAGCATACATGCAGACGCTCATACATGCAGAGGCACCGTCAGTCGTCGCGAACTCGTCCGGTCGCTGACTTGAGGCTCTTTCTGATATGCTCCGTTTGGTTATACGGGCAGTCTACTCTAATGAGATATTTCACATATTTTGCACTCGGCGAGTGACTACCTTTCACGCAAAAGCCGGTTCGGGGGTCTCCAAAGCGGTGACAGCGTGAAGCGGGTGCTCAGTTTTCTACAAAGAGACGGCGACCGTAGACTATCTTGTGCTTTCAGTTCGTCGAAAATTATTCTTTTGACAGGAAAGAACATATTTCTTTTCGAAAGTACCTGCATAAGTGTACCGGAGGGCTTCCGCGAGGTGATTTTGTAGAGCGCCGACAGCAGAACCTATGGGGCGCGCTCCGGCGGCATCCTGCCTAGCACGCAATCGAGGCGCGTCCGATAGAGGGCGACTCCGTAACTCCTCGCCGCCAATACTATGTACGACAAAAAATGCTTCAAGGTGACAAGACCGCGAAAGCATCGCGGCGAACTGCCATAATTCACTCTTGACGCCTCTGCTCCTCGCACTGCTTGCATTGGAAACGGTAGAACCTGACGGGTAGTTTTCGGCTGTTCACAATTTTTAAACTTTTGTGACAGTTCAAAATGCAGCAGGACTGCATGCCTGCTTTCGAGTACGACGAAGTAACGGCACCCATAGCGTGAAAAATGCGAGATAAAAGCCCGGGGAGCACGTTCTCCGCGTGCGCAATGGGAAAACCAAGCAAGAGCAACCCGTCCGAGCTACCGGAGCTTTCCCCTCTCTCCGCTGGGGCGGCCGACGGCGCTGCGCAAACTTGAGCGTTGGAGGCCTGTGGCGGTATACCGGTACTCAGAAGAATTCGGAGCCGAAGGTGTTCACTTCGGCCTGCATGACGCCCCACAAATTATGTAGCTTAAGCACAGGCCGGTGGCTGTTCTCTGAAGTCGACTGGAAGCAAAAGTACTCTCAGTGAGTTGACAGTGGAATTCAGGTTTTATTATTTTGACCTTACCGCTGAATCCATCTTCGGGATATCTTTGACGTGAAGTGTATTATCCAAAGGTTAAATGATCGTGCGCATTCACTGTCAAAAGAATGATAGTGTTAAAACCCCAACCCTCATGGTTTACGAGGGACCGCTCTTGCCCTACTGAAAAAACCTATATGGTTTCATACAGGATCCGTATGGTTTTATACAGGACTTACAGGACTAAATATAGGAATTGAATAGGACCGTGTGGGGGTATATAGGATCCAAACAGGATCCAAATGGGACCTAAACAGGACCCATATGGTGGTATATAGGACGCAATAGGACCTACAGAGGACCCATATGGCGGTATATAGGACTCAAATAGGACCTCCAGAGGACCCATATGGCGGTTATAGGATACAAATAGGGCCGCCCAGGACCTATATGGCGGCGTATAGGATCAACACAGGAGTTGTTGTCTTTCATCCGCTCTCATTCAAACCTCTCACAATCTCTTCCTGATCAATAGTTCGCCTTTTTATAAGTGGCAGGACAGCACTTAATTCTCAATGTTATCTTTCAAATTCCCTTTCATCTCAATCTAGCTCGAACCAGCTGGCTTTTTTTTTTATCTTGACAAGTGGCAGTGCAGCACATAATCATCCGCTTTCATCTACACCTCTTACAACATCTTTTTGCACGCGCACCCCTTACAAAAATGAACTTTGCGTGTCAATTGACCCCGAACCGAAGCCTTTTTGACTCAATAGCTGGTCAATTAAACGGCAGCTTCTAATGAGTGCCCTCCATAAACAGTGAATTGACATTAGGCTTGAAATGTTCAGTTGACTCTCACTCATTTTATTTTTAATTGACATACATTAAGAAAGTTTTATTTGACCCACGGTCACTACACATTTAATTGACCTAGTATTGAGCGCTCTCAATGAGGGATGTTGACACCTACATTAGCTTCTGGGGTAGAATTCACAAAACTTATTGTGTGTGTGTGTGTGTGTGTGTGTGTGTGTGTGTGTGTGTTTGCGTGCGTGCGTGCGTGCGTGTGTGTGTCATATGGCCAGCACCACTATTGGCTGCAGTTTTCTCTTACGCATATTTTTCCATTTTCCTGTAAGACACGTTCGTTAATAAGGGTCCTGAAGCATTGTATTACATAAAACTGCATGCAAGCATATGCTTTCAGGCACTGACTGTGCGGCGCACGTGTCTGAACTGTGTAGACGGATCGTGTCGCGGTCAAGTGCGACACGTGCATTTGCTTCAATGATGCGCTAAAATGCTGCCTTCCAAAATTAGCAAAAATACCCTTGATTCAATGTTTATCGGAATGTGTATTCAATGCTTTGACAGACAGTGTCTTTATTATTATTATTTTATTACTATTTATTCATGAGAAGTACGATAAAAATGGGGATAAAACACGTCGTGGTAGCCGGCTTACTCGAAAAGAATGCGGATTCGACGAACGCGTCTTTCAACGGTCGTGCATTTTTAAGCTGCTCTCCCCCGTGGGGGGAAAAGGCGCGCCCTATTGTTCCGAAACTCGCCTGTCTGGTAAGTCGCGGGCGGTAGTCTTTGCACGTGGCGAGACCATGAGCGGGGAAGAATTCTGAGAACGCATGTCGCAAACTTTCGCTGCACAGGTGCAAGGAGGCCCGTCTACTGTTGCGATCAAGAAAATAACGCGAGAAAAGATCAATTTGTATTTTATAGGGTGCTAATATTGCGCCATGAAAACTTGATAGTTCACAAATAAGCTTCGCAGAATTTATTGGCAGTTACACCAGTGTAAATTTCTGACGGTCACTTTAGTTCTTGTTGTGTATCCCTCCGCGCCGCACTTTCTTCTTCAGAATTGCTCACCAGCGTCACGAGTGCGGATCGTGTTTGTGACTTGCGATCTCTCTTGCTCTGATTTCGTGGACATCGAGTACCGCGATGTGCACAGGCTATCAGCGAAAGAGTGAAGAACATACTTCGCTCATGTGCTCCAATTGTGGCCGTACATGGAAGTTTGTTTCGGCGGAACGGTTGTTCACCAGACCCAGCATCGCAACTTTCCTGCGGAAAAATGGACACCTCAGCCTACATGCAAGACTCCATCGCAGCTTCCCTTCTGCAAAGCTGCAGAGACAGATACCGTCACCATGATGTGCCATCAACATTTTCTGTATTTGCTGGATCTCCAAACAACGCGCCTCTGTTGATTATCTTTGAAGGTAAGTTTATCATTTTCACTGCCTTCGTACGTTCTACTCGAAATTCATGAAAACTGAAAAAAAGTATTGTGCGTTGGATGTTGTATCAGTATGCAACTACGTAACTATTGTGGTTTACATTATTAAACCGTCCTCTTCTAGCTTTTTATTTTTTATGACAAAATTTTCTCTTTTTTTTGTATTTCTTACAGGCAGGCCTTGCCCTGGTTATTCGGAAACAGGCGCTACGCCAACTAAATGATGGCATTCGTCCCTATTGGAGTTTTCATAAAAATAAATATAGATGTTAACAGATCTGTGTTTTCCATTTTGACTTGAACATTTTACAGAACACCGAAGGTCCGCTGCAGCTTACACAATGAAGAAATCACAGCATCTGCATCACTGTGCATGTGCGTGTATGGTGCCGTTTTATTGCGGAGATGCCTAAAGATTTAAATAAATAATCAGGTACCAAATATTCTTGCCTGATCGTTTTTCTTCAAGTATATATGTAAGTGCAACAGTGAATTCTTACATTCTTATATTTAGACTGCTGCGAGATATCATTACAGCTTGAATTGCTGTATATATTTGCTTTTATTACACGCTTCATAAACTGGCATGTCTTTATCAATATGTTTGCAGCACGTCATTTGTGAGCCAAATCGCTGATTCGGCCCATGTTACCCATATCACCTGTAACACCCATATAATCAACCTACCTGTATCACCTACACGACCTATATCACCTATACAACCTATATCACCTATAAACCTGTATCACCTATAAACCTGTATACCTGTATCACCTATAAACCTGTATCACCTATAAAGCCGTATCCCCTATACGACCTGTATCCAATAACATCATATGTATGGGTCCTGTATATATAGGAATTTTCAGTAGGGTGGCCTGTTAATTAAGAACTTGCTTGCAACTCGATCTGTGCACGCACTGATCAAGTCAGCACGAGATCGGTGTCGTTAGAACTCAACGCCACACACAAGTTTTGTAAGGTTTGATGGCAGTTATGACGTACAAGACTAATCGAAACAAGCGAGGCACAAGAAACTGCGATACAGAAAAATTCCTGCGGCCAAATTTAAGTTACACTCGAACGTGCGCGGGCGCACTGAGTTCAGCAGACGACAGTTGGCTTCTACCGGAAGTGAGTCATCTTTTCGAAAACTCGCAACGAAGTTTTTCCATATTTCAGCCTGTTTATTTTAATTGCACCACCTATTATAAACAGTGTCAACAGGAACAAGCGCATCTGATCCAAACACCCCTCTTGATTTATGTCGGCTATTGGCCAATAAGCATGCTATGTCTCTTGCGACGTAAACAGGCAGATCCGCCACGTCAACGTGCAGACACCCCGCCCTCCGACGAGGGTGAGAACCGGCCTCTGTTTGAAAAGAGGGCGCCTGAGGAAACGGCAACTTCGCGCTCCGCTTGGCCTTTCCGCGGCGCGCACGACTGCAATTTGGCAGAGCAGTTCATAGCCGTACGTGTCAGCTTTCCGCAGCATGTGTTTTTTCAACAAGCCCAAGGGGTGCTTCATGACCCCTTTAAACCAGTTGAAAGCAGTTGGATTCCCAGTTACACATTTTCACCTGGGTCGCTTTGGTGGTAAAGCACGGAGTCGCGAAAGCTTAGCAGACGACCGTGAGGTACGTGTGAAACCTTCGTCATTTTGTAGTGCCCAACCAGTTGAGGATTCTCTGCGGGCAGTTATTTGCCGCCAAGATTTCCTTTTTCCGATCGAGTGTTTTGACGAGTGTGTTAAAAGGAACGAAGAACACTGTATTCACAGCATAAAGCGCCGTGCTATGCAGCCGCAAGCGCAGGAGCCGCCGACGCGCGATGGACGATGGATGCTATGAGCGTCCCCTTTATAACGGGGCGGTGACAAGTGTGCCACCAGGCTCGTTTAAAAAAAAAGTTTCCCTTTTCTCTTCTTTTTCTTAATGTTGGCCTAATGTCTCTACTTCAATTAAATCTATCTTACTACAGGTAAAACACGCAAATTTTTAGCCCACTTCTCTGGCCTTTAAGGCAGAATGACCTTATTTTTTTTCCAATATTTATTTTTGTCCTTTCTCTCCAATTTTCTGCCACCAATACTCTAACCGTCTCTTACTTATTTCAATCGCGGGTGTGTTCAGTTTTCCATTGTTGTCCCTAAAACCCAAGGCTTCATGCAGGCTCGTGCCCAAACGTACACCTGGGTGGATATCTCCACATTCAATCAGAACATGCTCCGCCGTTTCCTTATCTTCCCCGCAGCACGTGCATTGTTCTACTTCTTTACTGAATCTCGCTTTATAACTACGCATTCTAAGGCAACCCGATCTGGCTTCAAACAATAAAGCGCTTCCTCTTGAATTATCGTAAAATGCCTCCCTCCTTATTTCATTTTTGCCCTTTCGGTAATTACTGAAAGCCGTTTTTTTCTCCATAGCTGCCGTCCAGTAAACTAGAGAGCCGCAGCGACCTTAGCGAGTCGCAGCGCCGCCATGCGGTGACTGTGGGAAGGCATCAGCGCGGTGGCCACGCCAAAGCGCGCGGTCAGCGCACAAGCCAGTATATTCTAGGCATTATACTTTAGCTAAAGTTGGCTACTTTCTGGCTAGTTTTTACTAATTTTTGGCTATATTTTGTCTTTTCAACCTTGCAACCCTGCGCACGAACACACAGTTTCCTCTAAACATACTAGAGGGAACTCTGGCGCTAGTGTCTATGGGAGCTGCAACGCATGGCGCTTCAGCCAGCATGGGAATGATGGTATTGGGTAGTACACGGATTTGTCTAAACTTCATTTTTTCGGCTCCGTTTGATTACGCGCCGTCTGCATCCGCTTTCTAGCAAGACTAAGTTCAGCAAAATTCAGCAGTTCCACTTCACCACTTTATCCTTTTTAGGCTCACCAATTCCAATCTGATCACGAAGTTCACAACGATCCATTCCTTTATCCGAAAAAAAAAAGCAAAACACAGCAATAAACGAAGCCACAAGTGCGTTCGAAGCCCGCAAGTACGAAGACTAGGCAAATCTGTGTACTACCCATCATTCCCATGGTGGCTGAACGATCGCAGCGCCAGAGTCCCCTCTAGTTAATTTTAGGAAACTGAGATCTCCGATCGCCCCCTCTATGGGCATGGCACTTCAGCCAACATGGGAATGATGGGTAGTACACGGATTTGTCTAAACTTCGTTCTTTCGGCTCCGTTTGGCTACCCGTCGTCTGCATCCGCTTTGTCGCAATACGAATTTCAGCAAAAGTCAGCAGTTCCACTTCACCACTTTAGCTTTATTAGGCTCACCAGTTCAAATCTGGTCACGCAGTTCACAACGATCCATTCTTTTATCCGAAAGAAAACCAAAACAGCAATAAACAAAGCCACAAGTGCGTTCGAAGCCCGCAAGTACGAAGACTAGGCAAATCCGTGTATTCATTCCCATGGTGGCTGAACGATCGCAGCGCCAGAGTCCCCTATAGTTAATTTTAGGAAACTCTGGGTGTGTTCCAATAATCACCGTAGACGGCTAATAGACAGCTAAGTGGACAGCGGCCATCTTAAGTCCCATTCCAATTCTCACGTAGCTGGCAAAATAGACAGCTTCGAGAGGACGCCATCGGAGACAAATACGATGCAGGCTACTTTGCTGTCCAAACAAGATGGCGGCTCAGCGAACTGCTCGGATAGCTCGGTTCTCGCCGGTGTGGTCGTACCCACGCAAGCACACGCTTTTGCAGGCCCTCATTGTGAGTTACGTTTAATTTTTCATAGATATGAACACGAAAGAATGTAAAGAAATAACAGTTACGTCTGTTTTTCTTAGCTTTCTCTTGTGGACGCGAGATGGCGGCACGTCACGCAGACGTCATAGACGCGTTCCATTTCTCGGAGTACCGCAGGGCTCGATGCTGTCCAGATTTGAAACACAGCCTCTATGGACCACAAGAACACCGCTACACCGCCATTACTGCCTTTGTGATTGTTACCTTTGCATTTATTTACAAATCGCCTAGAAGTAGCGCTATTCAATGTATTGCCGACAATAAAAATCAAACACGGGAATTTTGACAAATTAGCAAAATGCAGACAGTGTTTAACGTATATTTAAAAAATTTCTAGGCAAGGTTTAAGGCAATTCAGGAATTTTACTGAGCGCGGAACAGCGGGAGGATGCGTTTGCAGGCACTTTTTCTAGACGGCGCCACCATATCCACTTGAGTGCGAGATCGCGGCCGATTGCGCGTCCTGACTGAGTTGCGAGTCACAATACGTCGTTCTGCGGTTTCTGTTGACACATGCTTATAACTCGACTTCACGTGAGCTCACTTTCATTAATTACGATGAAAACTTAATACTACCGTCAGGCACGTAGCCAGGATTTTTTTTTCGGGGGGGCGGGGGGGCAAGGCCTAATTCTTCGAAAGACTTTCCATGGCAAAAAGAAAAAAAAAGGTGCCCGGGAATATAGAAAGCTGGACGAATTTCGGGGGGGGGGGGGCGCGAGCGCCCCTCATCAGGGGCCTGCCATCAAAGCGTAGAGGAAACACCCCGCCCGTCTTCAACGAGCATGAAAAGACGCGAGAGGGGGGCGGGGGGCTGTCGCTCGAGTAGCAACTTTGATTTAAGGCCGCGGTCGCGATCGCTGGCGCGCGCGCTATCTCGGCAGCCATCAGAGGGCGGCTCGTATATCCTGCTACGTGCTGCGCTCTCAATGCGAAAACACTGTGCAGAAATGCGTCTTTCCCTGGAGCGGCCGTATTATCTTACACCGACGTTTTGTAGAGTTACGCGAGATCGGATACAAGAGTTTGCTGCCAGCCTCACTTCGTATAACATTACAATTTGTTGCTATCGCATTCATTCTTCGTCCTTGCGGTGAAACTGACTTTTTTAGATGCGAAGCAGCTCTTTGACTAGCCTGTGTAACGCTGTCCCTCCGTCCGCACAAACGCGAGGCAACGCGCTTCCCTCGGCGCAGGTGTTGGAGCTGTGCAAAGTAGGTCCACGGCCGGACTAGAGGGGCGCACGCGTGCCGCCACTGTAGTCCGGCCGTGGTAGGTCACGCCGCAGCTGGGCGTTGACGTCACTCTCCCCTCGCACGCTTCCCTCGCAGGTGCGCGCGTACGTCACTCTCTCCCTCAACCGCCGGAGCGCCCGCAGCTGCCGGCTCCAACGCCCGCTCGCCTCCCGTGTCTGCGTTTCAAACAAACGTTTACACCAGTAAACGCTACACCAAGTTTCGCTTCAAACGAATCTTCCAGCGCTCACCGCAGCACCCGCGTTAGCGCCGTTCAACCCGTGACGCCACCCGTGCGCAACGCTGCTGCTTCGCATCCCATCAGGTTTCCCTTCGGGGAGATGGTCCAATTTTTTTTTCTTTCGCGAGGGGTTCGGGTCTGCGCGTCTGTATTGGATGACGATGCCCACACTACAGATGACCAACGCGGCCTTCATTTCTTGCTCAAATTTGCGCAACTGAGAACATTTTAAGCTGGTCGGGCATTTTGGCGCAGCGTGGCGCAATTTTAACCAAGTTCACGGTTTTGGCTCAGCTTGGCGCAAAAATAAGGAATTGTATCAAATTGGCGCCACTGGCGCAGCTGTTCCATCTCTGCGTACGCAGTGCCTACATCTTGGGCAATGATGAGAGAAACTCGATAGCCCTGCATGCACTCTGCCTGTATGTCCCGACTTTTGCCTGCGTGCTATGGGAAAGGTGACAGCGTGACCCTGCGACGAAGCTTTACCCATCTTCGTATCTAGAAGGGGACGCGGCGATTGCCAGAGCCAGGCGCGTGATAGGTCGGCGCAGGGTGCGGGCTCGCACTTTTTGACAAACATAGCCAAGGCGGCGGTGTGCTTACACGACCCTCGGAGCCCAGCCTTGCATGTGCAACTTGCTCCCACAATGTGCAAAGGAAAATGTGTAGAAATCATCCAATAGCCCGAAGGGACGAGTGAACGTAAAAAAAGCGAGAGGAACCGAACGAGCGAACTTTTCTCTTGCGTAGCCCGAACACCAACTACTCAGGGGCGTAGCCAGGAGGAGGTTGGGGGGTTCAAACACCCCCTCCCCCCCGAAATTTTTCGATTTTGCTTGCCTATATATACACGCACACATACAAACACACGCACATACATAAAGTATGTTTGAACAACCCCCCATGGGGGGTTGTTCAAACATACTTTATGTATGCACCCCCCGAAAAAGTTACTGGCTACGCCCCTGCAACTACCAACAGATCCCTGCTAAATAGCGAGAGCGGATGCAATGTCAAAAGAAGCTTTTCGCGTAATAGATGGGAAAGAAAAGCACGAGACCGTTCATGCAAAAGCACGAGCCGAGCGTTGGCGATGCTGCTGGATGGAGGCGCATCTTCTTCACAATGCTTTTAACTTAATGTAAATAATACACGGCCCTCATAAAGCTTTGATAACCTGAAGGCGGCCGTCCTAGTCGACGCTCTTCATCTGAGCCAGACACTTGCAAGTGACTTTAGAGGGCCCCTTTGCAGACAGTTTCCTCCTTAAACCGTAAACATGATGATTGCCAGCGTAAAGACCACTGCTGTGAAGAAGACTGCTTTTATTTCAAATATATTTCTACGTATTTCTCACCGATCTCGGGAGCGTGTGCGTTCGAGATAGATTGCGAGGGCGCAGGTAGGCACAGCAAACATAATTGCAAACAGGAAAAACTATAAGAAAGCTCAGCACTGAAAACAACTAACAGTGGAAACCTTAAAAACACTAAATAAATACGCGAAAATAAACAAACACAATTTTCAGTACTTCCAAACATCCGACTAGCGTCGCTACTAGAGTGTTTGGCCACATGGCCTCGCCATCGAATCTATAGTCTGAATGGAATACTCTTACTTGGTTCCGTCCAAGGAGGTTAAAGATTGCTGGAGTGGCAATTATTGCGCAAGAGTGAATCCGTCCAAAAGATGGCGGCTGCGCCCGCCATCTTAGTAGGGGCATAATAAACCATCGGCGTTTGGCGAAGGAAAGCGAGCGTTTTCCTCGCACGCCAGACGAGTTTAATGTGGCAACTTTTACGGGTCAGATACTGCTCCAAGTGTGTCTTTGTGTTACTAGTTTTCGTAAATAAGCCTGAAAGTCATGGCAAATTTTAGTGGAGATAAATCGCCAATACTCCTCTCCACGCGTTACTTTTGTCGGCAACAACGATCTCTTATTTTATAATTAACGTAGTATTTACACTAACGGAACAAAGCCATTTGATCTCTAACTAGGCACCACCAGAAAAGAGCATGTTTGCGAGCTCTTTGGTGGGCAAAAGCTGGCTTCACTTTGGCTGGCAAGGCGTCGCGTGAGCTTCCACTCCAGAATTTTTTTTCTTAAACGTCCTTGGTTCCGTCAAACGCCATAAGTCCAGCCTCCGTGGTGTTGGATCCGCAGTCGATATAGCCGACGACCCTCTTCAATCGTTGCTCCGATACGTGACGGTTAGCCACGCTGCCGTAAGCCTATTCCCAGTCGCTGACGTGGCAGGGCGTCTCTGTCGCTTAGGCCTAAGAACGAGCTCGGCCCCTGCTGTACCTGATGACGTGGTGTCCCGGGGATTGTTGCTGGCCGAAGTTCGAAGGGGGACTGCTGCTGGTGCGTCCGGAATTGCCGCAAGGTGCTGCAGCACTTCTGAGGAGCCTCGCCCGAGCGTCGTCGAGGTCAACGTCCACGCCACGGAATGCCAGCGTCACGGCCTCTGCAATCGAACGCCCGCTGCCTTCCCGTTGACAGAACGTAGCTGCCAATGCAACCTTCTCCAGTAGCCACGCAAACAATCATCTCATCCAACTGCTGCCTTCGTTTACGGCTCGTGTCACGCGCATCGAGCCGTGTGCTATACCATGCACGCGCTCGTGCCTCTTCCGCGTGCTTCTCCTCGTACTTCGTCGCTTTGGTCGTCCATACGTCCTCTCCTTACTCATGACAGCATTCAGTTCCGCGGAATCCACACAATAAGGCGCGCTGCTCATTCCTCAGTGTCATTACTCTGCTCTCACAGAGCGGCGTTGGCAACATGTCACGACGGGATCACGCGTGCGGCCGCTACTCGCGGCGCTGCCTGTCCTAGCGCCGCAGCGCCACCATACCAGCTGTCGAGGCCTATAAAAAGTAAACAAAAGCTAGCGTGCGACGAGCCAAGGAGTCGAGCACTCTGCAAAAGTGCTGGCGAGTCTTCTTGCGGCGGATGGGATTGCAGAGCAGTTTTTCTCGGGAGTCTAGTTTCGCCACCTGTGCAGGTGGCACTAGCAATAAATGAGCGGAGATCGACCAATGTCGCATACGTCCTCGTAAACGTCCAGTAGGGGGCCGCGGCTGTTGCTGCAAGCCGATGGTTTAAGAGGAATGAACCACGATTCCAGTAGTTCTCCTTCGCCCCACTTTCGTTCCCAAGCCAACGTCGTCGCATCGTTTGAGTCGAAGCTATGTCCTGTGCATGGGTGCATACGTGGCGAAACGTCTGTCATTTTGTTAATCAGTGTTTTGTTAAATTGGAGTAATCCACTTACAATAATGAATGCACCCGTATTTTAGAACATTTTTGCATCCAAAGAGATGTGTACATCCTGCACCTGCGATTTTCTCATGGAGCGCTTTCTTCGTTCTCAGCCCGCGCGGCATACGGCCATTTCATCGTTTTATAGCCCTGACACAAGGGCACTCTAAAGTCCTTCATGTGATGGGACATCTTCCGGAAAGTCCTTAATGTGCAGTGACACTGTTACAAGTTGCCACTCTAGCGTCGCCAGCGCGAAGTCGGCAGGTTAGGTCGTTCCGTACGCAAGCAAACAGCGAAGAGACCAAAGACGTGTTTCGAAAACAAAACACAGTGATGCTACCGAGGACTTCTGATTTAGAGCAATTTTTGTAGCAGCAAAATTTTCATTTTGGAGCACTTTGGAGCAGGTAATTTTGCATCTGGGAGCACTCAGGAGCAGCTAATTTTACATCCTGGAGTGCACTGGAGAAGCAAATTGCATTACCATTCAAGCACCTAAATTATTATGGGGCTCTTATGAAGAGCTGGAAATATTTGCATTCATTGCAAATCTGATGGAAAAAAATCATCTCAGGAGAACTCCATATTTCACTCTGTAATGCAAAAATAAGGGCTTATGCAGTGGAGTGTTCTGAATTAACCTCTATAAACAGAATACTGCGTCAATGAAATTGTACTTTATGAAATAACACTCTATAAGTACATCTATGTGGTTATCAGCAGACGTGGTAGACAAAGGCTGTGACGTACATTAGTGTCTGAATGCTAAAGAGTCGCACTCTCCCTAATGCATTCCCCTAAGACAACTCCAAGGCGAAAGCCAGGTGCCGTTTTTTTTCTCGATTGATGTAGTGATCCTCCCCCTCCTCTCTGCAAGCTTTCTGCACCTAACGTGGTTTTGCACCGCCTCCGGAATTGGAGGCATTGCAAGCTTTCTGCACCTCACCTGGTTTTGAACTAGCTCCATGGTCGGCGCACCGATCACGGAAGCAATGCAGAGACGAGGTCACGTGATGACGTCATCACGTGACATCACGATCTATGACGTCATGATGACGTTATCACGTGATATTTTTTGCACCAATCGTTTGACGCCGCCGTCGGTCAATTTTAGCGTTTGATGTAGCATCAAAGGCTTTCGCATTAATATTGCGAGTATTGAACGTAAACAGCCTGGCCGCTAGCAACTTGGCCTTGCATAACACTGTCCCCCACCATGTCACCTTTCTGCCGTGCGCGAAACAGCTTCGCTAATAATCCATTTCGCAGAGTGCAGTATGGCTCAACTTTTTTTTCTTTTTATTCTGATAGCAATTATATATGGACACTCTCGACGGGTTTTTGCCGTCGCTGTTGCCGTCATTTTCTCTATAAAGTCCTAACTGATAACATCACCCCGTGCATTCTACCCGCGGATAAAAGCTCGCGAGCGCTGGCGACGAACGCAGCTGAAGCGGAGATTAAACGAGCCGGCAGTCTCCGTCGCACGGAGAGCGCATGCGATAACATCTTCCAGCGTGTGGGCCTGCCGTCGATTGCTTATCAAACGGAGAGTAAACGCCCCGCCTGTCTTTCGTAAGGAGCATGAACGGACGCCGGAGGAGTGAAGGGGGTGGGGGAGTTGACGGCGTCGCTCGAAGGGCGCAGTCGCTGGCGCGCGCACTATCTCGAGGTATCGGGAGACGGCTCGTAAAGTTGCTGTGCGCTCAACGCTAACTTCGCGTTCAGAAAACTGACAGCATGAAAATCGCTTCGGTTCCTGGAGCGGCCGTATTCCTTTAAATCAGCGTTTTGTTGAGTAACGCGACATCGGGTTCAAAAAGGTTAGCTGCTAGCCTTACCTCATATAACAATACAATTAATTTTATTAATGAGATGACTTTTTAAAAAAAAAGCAAGCAGAAAATTCGAATTGGGACCCTAGCACTCACGAGCTCGAAAGAGCAGGCCCTTTAAGGGGGTATTTACCGCAAAGCGATTACAAACCCGGATGTCCTGGTGGAAGGAATTACGAAAAAGCTCTGCTGGATCAAGATCCATAGATAAAGTATATTTGAGGAAAAGTGTCAACGCGTTCCCGCCGTTGACGTGCTCTTCCATAGACGCGAAGCACGGAAAATTTGATATTGTTATATATCTATCGTTAGCGATCCCACATTTCATTGTCCAGAAACAGAAGTGACAGACATTTTAGCGGCACGCGCGTAGTTGTTACTGAACATTGCTTTCATTGCGTGCCGTGCGACGCTTGAAACGAGCTATCAGCAGCGTTTCTGGAACAGACGGCGTCCGCCAATGAATCCCCGCCACACTTTCACGCTGCCGATTGGCCTAGACGTGACGAGCCTCTGCGGAGAGCGCGTTTTGCCGTGGAGCCGACTTGCAGAACAAAAGCTGCGTCGGCAGCGTGCATAGCGTCATGACTTACGCGGGACGCACGCGCCAGCGCTGTTAATTCAGTGGAATTATTCTTGGTCTATAGTTGTAACATTGACGGCCCCAAGCTCAAGCTGCACATATTTTGACGCGCCGGAGGTATTGCTGGTGATAGACGCCCTCAAACCAGAGACTCTGGCGCAGTTTGGCGCAATTTTCATCGATATTATCAGAATGGTGCAGTAAATGCAATTTGGCGCAGTTGGCGCAGGAGTGGAATCACTGAAAACAACTTTAATCTAGCGGTATCGCAGCTTAAGGAATTTCAGCAGTACAACACTTAAAGCAAACTAACATACGTATAAAATCGGTCAATCAGTTCACAAGAGGCAAGTATCACACAATTAACAAACAAAATAGTAGATATTAATGCAGGCTGTACATTTAGGTCAACAGCGGACGTGCGATGACCGGAAGCGTCGAGTCCCCGACGATCGGATGAGAGAAGTCACAGAGAGGTCTGTCACGCCTGCGATATCGGTGGAGTTTCAACGTTGATCTTTCCAGGGGAGAGTGCTTGAAGGCGATCTCAGGCAGGTTGAGCCAACTTGAGATTGAAGTTGCGATGCCTACGTTGCAGATATTAATTACGCGTCTCAACTAGGCGAACGGCTCAGTTTAGGTGGCCAGCCGTACAGAGCCACACTAAAAACTTCCAGAAGGGATATTTGCTGATTTACTTCTACACCATGTTAGACAAGCAACTAGACTGATTAGCAGGACGATATCTCTTCGTGTCCCCCGCTTCTCCTAATGGAGCAAAAGGGACCTCCACATGTGTCAAATCATGCGCGTTTTATCGTTACCAACTCGGCCCTAAAATATATATTGAGCACGCCCCTTTTTAATTATAGGGGGTACTCAAATGAGCGAGAGTGACAACCTGTTAAGGCGATCGCATAAGGTTTGCCCACCTGCAGTTTTCACCGTGAGAATGGTCCACTTCCTTGGCTCTCAGCCGGTGCGTATTGCAGTCTATGCCTGGTTCGGGGTACATCGCGGCCTTCAACGGCCCTGCCGTCGCCGCTGGTACAGGTACAAAGGATCAAACGTCAGTGGCGAACGTTCGAAGAATACCCCTTCGGCTCTAAGGTCAACCCTCTCATTGTTAAGCGGTCCAGCCGGTCAGCGGGGCAGCGCGGCGTCCGTTGATCGGCGTGGCGCCGGGTCGCAAAAATGGCAATCCGTGACAGACACACGACTTTTCTGCAAAGAGTCGTTCAGAGCAACGAAATGGGCTTACTGTGATCTACTGTACTTTTCGCCCGAAAGACAAAGAAGACTGTCGAAAACGACTCCCCGCTCTCCGTACAGGGGCAAGAGAACGAAACGTCCCTCGACAGCTGTCAAAGATGACCACCCCCTTTTTGGGCCCTCCGCTAGCACAATATAATCCTTTCAGTTCAAGACGTCCCCGCCGCAACGGTGTATTCACAATAGCTTCTCAGCTTAAAGGGGTGGTGCCATCAAATTTCGAGGCTACCCATGTAACAAAAAACCTCTAAAAGACGTCTCGAAACGGCTACGGACGGCTATAGACGTCTTGGTTTACGAGAAGATCAAGAATAGACATTTTTGCAAAATAAAGCACTTGCCTCTCAAATATGCCTGCGTACTGTTTATTACCGTTTTCAACAGCTACGACATAGAGTGTATTCTGCCAAAGAAGTCCACAACGCCTACTTTGAGACATTTTTAGACATTCTGCCCATGAAACACAAAACCTCGATAAAACGTCTTTAAAACGTTTAAAACCTCTCTAAACCTCTATAAAACGTTTTATAAAGGTTTCGTGTTTCGTGGGTGGGGGACGTGCGCGCAACGACTATCTAAATGATTCTTCAAATGTTTTGTCCACAAGAGCAAAGACGCCAAAACGGCATGTCTAAAGAGCGGTGACTGTCGCTTTAGTGAAAGAAGAGACGCAGAAAACAAAGCCCTCAAAATAATTGGTTTCGCTCCGCAACGCGGGTTTCTATCAGCAGTTTGGTAAGTAAATTCTTTTCAAGCAAAGGCGGCTAAGGCCGCGCAACGCTCGCGCAACAGCGAACAACAGAAGCAAACGCAGGCAAGCCAGGCAAGCATGCTACTGATGCTACGCAGTCGGAGGCTCGAAGCGGGTGTTGTCGAAGCGCGCATGTTTACCCCTGCATTCAAGAACATCTTTTCACTCGGCGCTCCACCTTGACTCAATGTCGATGGCAGACACACACATTGGCAGGAATGTTCACTAAATATTGAGCAATAGGCGGGATCGGGATCATTTTGTGAGAACCGTTGTTTTTTCTGTTGAATGGTGACGCTGTGCTCAGCTCGCTCAAGTGAAGGGTGAGGCTTGTTTCAGAATACTTGTTCCTTCCTCCCCTTTCCCCTCTTCCTCCACTAGTTCGCGCCAGCTGCCAGTTCGCGGCAGCTCTGGCGGCTCGATCGGCAGCAGAGCTAGGCGACGGCCGGCGGACATTTGCGTTTTGTGTAGCGTTGTCAGCTTTTGTTTGTGAACGGATTACGGGCTGTTTGGCATCAAGTAACAGTGATCATACTGCCTGTCGCATATTTTCCATCAGTGTTTGGTGAAACAAGCTTTACTGTGCTTTTGCGACGGCACGTTTCGTTTCAAGAAGCGATTGTTCTGCTCACCACCTTCGTTGCAGCCAGACAAACAGCTAAGAACGTGTGCACGTTCGGATGGAGTGCTTTTTTCGGTAAGTAGACCTGACTTTTCGTCGTTTTTACTGAAAGGTTTTAGAATTGTGATTAAAATGTGAACAGTTCTTTGCTAGGTTGAACCGCGTGGTCGAACGCGAAACTATAGTATACGCGCCGGTGCGAATCGTAAGCCAGACTGACTCGCCCTATTTTGAGTAATTATGTTTTGCGCGTTACAGCTCGTGGCTCCGCGCACGCACGCTAGTGACAGGCCGACATAGTTTAAGCAAGCATGCTTACAACTATGCCGGCCTGTCGCTGACAAAGTGCAAAGCTTCTACCGTAGGCGCCTCGCCTGTAGGTGCGGTTATGATTGATTGTCGTTTCTTAATACATGACAGCATTTTTATCTGTAATTGGAAATGTTTCATTAGAGTGACTTGATGACCTGTTATTTGTTGTAAATCCTGCGTAGCTTACTTGCTTTCTCTGTATGCAGCCTTTCTTCACTGCTGTTTGTGCAAGATATTGGGCCTGAGACCACGCCAGCTAATGCGGAAGCCAGTGCAGTTTCTTTGACGAGACTTGGAGTGCATTCATGCAGAATTTTATTTACGTTGCTGCCGTGCCACTCAGCTTCACCTTGTGCGGTCACCTTCCGACGTGTTTTGTGCCACATTTGGTTGTGCTTTATTCATTAATAAAGCCAATTTGACAATATCATGGGATAATTTATTGTTGCTGAGAAGCGCGATTATTTATTTGCGCACCATCCGCTAAACGTCTGTCACTTGTCCCGTTAATGGGGACGGCAATCGCCGGGCGGATTCTAAGGGCTGACGTCAAGGCCCTCCGAAAACGCACCACGAAAGCGCGGACAATTTAGAGTTGGTCCCTTGGTGCGCCAGCGAACGCCGGTTGTGGTCCAAAGACTGAGTCAGAGCCGAGAGTCGATAACACAAACGAAAAGGAAATATATTCTCAGTTAAGGCAATACAAATAATACAAACACATGCACACTCGGCTGGCACCAGTTACAGCTTCACAATATAACTCTGATGGTGTTTACACAACGGGAGCTAAACAAACAGATCACACGCCACGAATGCAATCGCATGCATTACAACTATTCAACGACAGTTAAAGTCCTGAATAAACAATGGCGTATCCAGTCCACAATACTTGGACGGTAATCGAATGCTTCTCTTCAAGGAAACACTCACGCCAGCTCCAGCGTTGATCGTCGTAGCTCAACCGTCGTCGTGACTTGTCACGGCTCACACGGTGTCGTCATCGGATTCTTCCAAATCGACGATCGACTGACCGCACACCATCATAAACACGTCTTCTTTGGCTAACGGAGCCACACTTAGCGTAACTTCACCATATCCGGGCCGACTGACTCGCTCACTCCTTCGCTGACTGTCTGACTCCTGTCTCGACCGCCCGACGCTTGCACGCTTTTATCCCTTCTCCCCCGGTTTCTAGAAGCATCGGGAGAGTTCTTCGGCGTGCAGTACAGCTGAGGCTAGAGAAAGGGCGAGAGCTTTCCCGTATGTTCGAATCGCGGCGGCATCGCTCGCGGATGCGTCACCCTTTCCTTCTAGAAAGATCCAGGCTATGCCGGGCGTTCGATCGTGTTGACGGCGTCTGGCTCGAGTGGGTGAAGAGGATGCGGCGCGCCGGCGTCTTTTGATGCTTGTTTTTTCGTCTTTCGCGCTTCTTGGGCGCGCGACTCGCGCCGTTCTGTCGCGCAGCTGCTTGAAAGCGGCCGCGCGCGCGCTTTATAACACGCTAATTTGTGACAACGTCATTTATGTAGTACAGTATACGTGTTGATCCCCTGCGTACGTGTTCAAATTTATTATAAACCGATGTCTTTTATATGAAAATTGGATATGTATGTTGTGCTGAAGTAGCCAATAATTCACGCGGCGTATATGAGCGACCGCAACTTGTTTCGGTCCGCAATAAACGCGAGTAAACTCAGCGTCGAAAATTTATATATGCGACAGCGAGGACATGCGTGGGTGAACAGGTATGTATACGTATGTTAGTGATCTTGCTTGATTGTTTGGTCACTTGCTCGATGACTGACATAGGAAGTGGGAGAAAAACAGGAAAGTGCTCTCGCGGGAGCTCTTTCGGTCCTTTCAATCTCCATCTTCCTATGGTAGCCGTCAGGCTGCCGACAAAACATGCTGCAAAGACAGTTATATTAGTTTATTTTATATTTCGAAAGTCCAAAATTTCGAAAACGGCGAAAAAACAAGAACGTCTATAAAACGTCTTATCTTGGTCTTTTCAAAACGTCTTCTAAAGACGTCAACTAGCGGGACATTAGCACAGCTATTAGACGTCGGACAGACGTCTACGGCTACGGGAATGTCTAGACCAAGACGTTTATTAGCCCTTCTTGATAGCCGTTCAAGACGTCTTTTAAACGTCAAATAGCTTCTTTTGTGTTACGTGGGTATAACAAGCCTGTTGTGGGTTTCCTCTGTATGGAAGGACATCCCACACGAAGGGTCGGACACAGGAAACGTTTAGAATATATTTTAATCCATTTCCAAAGTGTACCTAAATGCCCATTCTCCCGATCGAGACCCATCGCTAGCGCGCCAACACTGACGTAGCTCTGTAGGATGGAACAACGAAAGTTGTAGTGACGTCACACCAGATCTGCTGTAGTGACGTGAGTGACCTCCGCCACCTCCACAACGTACATACCGGCTGTAGAACTAGAATATATTGTAGTTCACTATAGTACCGACAGAGCATCGGTTGCTACATCACTCGCCGAGTTTCGATCGCTTCCTGGCTAAGTGCGTCACAGCCTTGTGTGGTCACGTGACCAAGCCCCCTACACTTCCACGTCAATGCCCAACCTCGGCGCCCAGGAACCGAAACCGAAAGTTGCCCACATCAAAAGGAGATATTAAATTATTTAGCGAGAATACATGAATCTTGGTGCGTGCATCATGCTTCCTGGAGCTGTAGGAAACGCTTACAGCAAAGAATGCGCAAGCCACAAATTTGGTGGCACCACCCCTTTAATCCCGAGCGTCCGGCTAGTCTCCAAGCTCGGCCAGGGGGCGCTGCGTCGCACGCGTTTCGCCGCCTTTCTTGCAAAAACCGGTCGCTACTCCCTGCGCCTGCCTTTTGACTGCGCTGTCTCCGCACGTTCACGCACCCTGCACGCGCTGTTCTCTGCTCGCCGTGCACGTGCAACTTCACGTGTCGCTTGCTCTGAAGGTTTAGAAAGATCCCAGAGATGGAATAAACGTTTTCACGGTGGGAATCTCACCAGAGGAGAGCGGTTGATGGACCACCTTTTCGGGACCGAGCAGGTCGTCAAGGACGATGCTGTTTGTGCGAGCGCTACGTGCGTGCCGATGCCGAACGGGCACATTTCTTTGACATGAATAGGGAGGTGACTGCACGAGTTCTGTAATTATGTTACCGGTAAAACGCACATTCGTTGCGGCAGTTGTGTCTACTCGGAGCTGTCAGCAAACATGCCCTGTTGGCTGCATCACAATGTTGGCTGCATCGCAATGCGCAGTGTTCAGTTTCGTGGGAGTTTCACTTTTGCCGAGGCTTGCATCGAAGTGATAACTAACGTCGGATCGCAAGTTTAATGTCCCCTTGAATTTCATTAGAGCTCCCTTTGACAGCATAATCATACGCGCAAAAAAAAAAAAAAGAATTCATGCCCACTTCGACCATGCGTGTTTCTTGCAGAGGCGTGTTTCATTTCGAATATCGACGCCTGATCACGCACCGTGTTCGCTTATTTGAATGTCGCTTTGGTCGTTTCGACAGCTCGCTTGGTCAGCATCATACTATACAGGGGCGTAGCCAAGGAGGGGGGGGGGGGGGGTTGGGGTCTCAAACTCTCCCCGAAAATTTTCAAATTTGCTTGCGTATATGCACACGCACACATACAAACGCACGCACGAACATATTATAAATTATGGTTGGACCCCCCCCCCCCCGAAAAAAATTTCTGGCTACGCCCCTGATACTATACAATTCGCAATGCCCATAGACTGTCGCGCCGCCAAGCGGAATTCAGGAGCGTCCTCTCGAGGAGGGTTAGTAGACGATAAAATGGCAGCACTACGCAGTCTCTCCCATGTTCGGCTGTGCTAACCTCAGTGTTAACGCATTGGCATGGAAGGTACACTACGACTTTGCTCGTTCCCTGCATCAGTGAACAAACCGGGCCCTCCGTGACATGAGAAATCTGATTCGTTCTTGCGAGACGCGAAGTTTTCGTGAAAATACGTGGCAACTCGCGCTTTCAATGCTAGCCCACAGCGTACGCATATCAGCTTCGCGAGGCTTTCTGTAGCCACGTAGGTTAGTTAAATATTATCGTCTGACATATTCAGTTGAATCTCACCCTGTTTTACTTGCATATAGCATTGGTCAGTGTTTCTTGTAGAGCATGAATCCAACACTACCCGGGAAGTCGCGCGGGCTCGCGATGTGCTCTTGTAAAACTCAGCGATCTCAAGTTGTCGATACATTAAAATAGGGCCTCTATCCTTTGTCAGCAAAGCGCTGTTACTAATCGTGCGAGCGACGTTTCAATCATTCGAGGACGCGTCTGCTCCACGCCTTTCGTGGAGCGAACGCTTTCCACACCGTCCTTCGCCAGTGTGTTGGTGTTGGTTTCATAGCCAGCGCTGCGCCGTTTGTTTTTGTACGTTTGTTGATAGGTGGCAGCACACTGCAGGCGATTTGCTCGTTGACCGATCCGAGAGCATAATGTTCTTCGCGCCCAGACGTCTCTCTCATTGTAAACGTGGTGACGCGGAGTGGTCGCAGTCGTTCGGCGGAGGAATTTCTTCGGATTGCTTTCAGCAGTGATGTTGGAAGAAACCATCTTGACGACGAGGATTTTTCACTTGAGATTGAAGCCTGTGAAAGCACCGAGAGTGACAGCTGTGACAGCGACGATGAACGATCAGCTGAACTCACGAGGAGCGAGTTGCACTTCACGTCCCCTCGTGCGTTAATGTTCTTTCACGCTCGTAAGTCACTTTGATTGTATTTAACGTATAATATCCTTGAGTGAGATCAGAATAAAAGCATAGTTCCTCTTGTGCATTGCATGTATCACAATTATTGTGGATATTATGGAGCGCCGCATCGCCAACACGCTCGAGCTCGACCAGCGAAGCGAAATGGTTAGAGCGATGGAACGTGCAGTCACGGCCACAATCTACGCCTCTCGGCTAACTTCTTCGACGTTGCGAAAAGCATACGTGTGCATTCTTTTCGATATTCATGTTTGGATCGGGCTGATCGAATCTGCAACATGCGAGTGAAGTGAATTACACACGGCTAGAGTCTAAGCATGGCTGTGACACAAGCGCTACTGAATGGGATGTTAAAAGCTCGTGTTCCGTTGAAGACGTAATACCGCGTTCCCGACTGCGCAAGTAATGACGACGTGCGGTCCCGTGCTGCAGCGATGACGCTACTCGCTGGCGGCCTACTACTGCGGCAAATCCGTCAGGCAGGCTCGGTACGTACTACCTCGGTGTGCCGTTCAGCTCATACGTCAATTTTAGTTCATGCAGTTTTATGTAGCACGCACAGGATATCGCAAAGCATCGTTATGCACGGTAACGGCGCTGAAATATAACCTTTCACACCGCAGCAAATAATTAGGTGGGGGGTACTTTGCACATTCCATGGTTTGGGAAAGTATTTTAGTCTCATATCCAATTCAGCGCGGCTCCTGACTTCATCCGGTGAAAGTGGCACGGGCCGTACGTCCGCACGTCCTATCTGTTCCTATGCTAACAAACGGGTTGGGGTTGACCCTCCTCCTGGCGCCATCTTGAAAAGCACGGCGCGCCACCTATAGTCCGTGGGCATTGCGAATACCCACTGGGATCGCGCATGTTTATGATTATGCCGAGATTTGTGCCCGATGATAAGCGCGTCTGATTTCGCGAAGCCATCGAAAATTTAATTGCCGCCTTGGTTCTTTTTTCAGCTCGTTTCCAAAGCGGCAACTGTATATCGCCCACGGCTTTATATTACGTGCCGAACGCATGACATTATTACGAGGCACGCCGTGGTGGGGGACTTCGGATTAATTTCGGCCACCTGGGGTTCTTTAACGTGTACGTAAATCTAAGTATGCCGGTGTTACTGCAGTTCGCTCCCATGGAAATGCAGCTGCCGTATGCGTGAACTGAACCCATGACCACGATCTCAGCAGCGGCGTGTCGCATGCAAGGCCAATATAAACACTCAGTGCAAGCATGCAGCTTAGTTCTGTTTACAGTGAGCCGCGACGGGAAATGTACCGCACTCAGCTGAATTAAACACTTAGTACTCACGGTACGTTATCTAAACTGTGGTGTATTAAGCCCACATGCTCCGCTGCTGTCACATTACAAATGGTTGACTCGGAAAAGCAGCTCGCAATCTCGAAACGTACAGCGTCTGTCTATTTGTTGTAGCTTCGGTTCACAAACGCACTTCCCTTTCAAATGAGCACGATCACCGCGTTTCTCCCCGTTAATAGTTCGTAGTACTGTGTACGACAGAAATTGCTTCAAGGAGGTGACAAGACCGCGAAAGCATCGCGGCGAATTGCCATAATCCGCTCTTGACGCCTCTGCTCCTCGCACTGCTTGCATTGGAAACGGTAGAACATGACGGGAAGTTTTCGGCTCTTCGTCATTTTTAAACTTTTGTGGCAGTTCACAATGCAGCAGGACTGCGCGCCTGCTTTCGAGTACGACGAAGGAACGGCACCCATGGCGTGAAAAAAAAAAAAATCACAGCATATCCACGGAGTGAATGATGAGTGGGCGAAGCTGCGGAGGTTCATCGGTAAACCGTGAATCTTCCGTGAATTCTGCCCAGTACATCATCACCGACGTGAGATCGGGCGCGTTTATACTAAAGGTTCGATGAGTTATGACGACTTGCAGCTCACTTTAATTTTACATGTACGCTGTGAATTTTCATTGTTTAGAAAGCCATTGCTTTAGAAAACATCTGGCGTCTTTCGTCAAGCAGCTGGCGTCTTTTCGTTTTGCTTTAGAAACATCTGGCGTTCTTTCGTTTTGCTTTTAGAAAACATCTGGCGTCTTTCGTTGGTTTATTTCATCAATCAACGGCGTTTTGAACAAAATTTTTATTGTTTGATCACGCACAGGAGAAATCTCACCAGGCACTACCTTGGAGGTAAACAATGGCTGCTAATGGGAATGAGAGACAGAAGAAGTCGGCTTTTAGCTAACACTTACACTTCTACTTCTACTAACGTTTCCTACTGGAACATGCCAATGGCTGCTAACGGGGAATGAGAGACAGAAGAATTCGGCTTTTAGTTAACGCGCACGCTGCGAATTTTTTATTGTTCAACAACGCACAGGAAAAATCTCCCACCGGCACCACCTTGGAGGTCAAGATCTAGTACTAGCGTTACGACTGGTTACACACTACTACGACCGCTACGACTACGAGGGACGAACGGGTGCCGCCTTAAGGAGCTTCGCCCCTAAAATGCGAGATAAAAGCCCCGGGGAGCACGTTCTCCGCACGCGCAGTGGGAAAACCTAGGAAAACCAAGCAAGAGCGACCCGTCCGAGCTACCGGAGCTTTCCCCTCACTCCGCTGGCGCGGCGGCAGATATTCTAGTACCGCACGGAAGTGACGTCATGCGTTTTCCGGTTAGGCGCGCCGTTTGAATATGCGAGTATGCCTCCCCATCGGCCTCCCGTCAGCCGGACTTGCTGCTCCGTTGCTGGTGGTCCTTTCTACAGGCCCTTTGATATTCGATGTTTGATGACCCTCGTAGAATTGGCTCTCTTTACTATCACACGCTGTTTTAAGAATCAACGCACTTTCTTGGCGAGACGCAGGGGGACACGCAAAATTCAGATGCAGCTGGCTGCATCGGTTTCTCCAGTATCCGCGTCAAGAATGTTGATTTTCACGGTTTATCAAGGCTCTGATGACAGGAAGATGCACTGCTACAGACGTGGTCTCAGAATTGAGCGCCTATATTTCGCGAACGGCTCGTGGTGATGTACTATCGCGATGAAAAGAAACGAACAGCGTAAAGCGTGGCTTTCGCTACAGTCGGACTATCTGTAGAAACAGCGCCAACCATGAACCAACCAGCCCAAATGCGTACCTTATTGCAGTCGGACTATCGCTGGGCGAATTTGTGCTTTCGGCCGGCGTCACCGTAGCGCTAGAATTTTGCTCTGGCTGGCGCTATCGCATTGCGTGTGTTCCGATGCAAGGCATGACTGGCACAAGATAACCATAACAAATAATGATGGACAAGTTTCCTGCCATAATTCTTTTAGCAGCTAGCAATCACTGTTTCTCTTCGCCTCTTGTAGCCACGCCGAATATGCAACTCGAAACCTTGTTATGTCGTTCAGTGTACCAACACCGCCTCACGAAGTAATCGGCAGACTAAGTCGCTTCAAAATACAGACGTGTCGCCGTGATGCTCTAGGCTACACTGTACTCCAGGCGATCAGCACTTGATAAACGATGCCCAATGGCAACAGCCAACTGCGTTAGCCCACCTACCTACAAAACAGTGCCGAACAGTTTGTCTGCCTTGCTGAATAACACGGCCGGTGACAGCACAGCATGTTTTACCTTGCAACGGATGATAACGGCCGATACGTGTTCGCACTTTGCGAAAAGCCTGCAGTTCAGGATCATTTGCCATCGCAGATCACAGGCTTAGTAAAAACACTGCGATTTCTTGTGGGTCCGGACGTTCACACGAACTGTGCAACAACATTTATTTCATCGTCGACCTTGTCTTTCGCGACAAGCAAAATGAGGTACTCCGCTGCAAGGACACTCATTTTCGACACCACGTTTTGACATCGCAAACTAGAAAACGCAGTACTCAGCAACGCAACAATCTGCACATCGTAGTGAGAAAACTGCAGTGAAAAACTGTTACCTTTCGTAGCGCCCCCTGGATTTAAAGGAGCACTGACACAAAAATTTTGCACCTTGTTTTTTTTTGTTGCAATAGATAGCTTATGATCCACTTATCACGGCTGCAAACCTCGTTTGCGCGAGTGCGCGACGGTTATTTATTTAGAGACGTTTTTAGAGCGCCCAGTCGCAGTTTCGGTTTCAAAGAGCACCGAGATACAGTAAAACCTCGGTGATACGAATCTCGCGGGGTTACCAAAAATATTCGTATCATCCGAAATTCGTACCACCAGCAAACATGGAAAATTAGTATGCGACAAAAGAAAGTAAGCATACGTTTTGATTCAGTGTTTCCCAGGGCCGCAGCGACGTCATGAACAGCTCTGAATGATTGCCAGTAGAGTTTTTAGACGTGAACGATCATACGTGTACTCGTAAATGTACGGCGCATGCGCGCGTGTGTAATTAATGCACCAGATCAGATGTGTTAATTGTGCCCCGTGACCGCTAGTAGCCCCTTCCTAATCTTACGACGCTTTTCTGCATGACACCAAAGTACTGCGCCGAAAGTGACTTAAGAAGCGCTCTGCACACGACAGATAGAGGCCAAGCTCCTTCGCCCAGGCCGTCCGCTTCGACTCTTGGGGTCTTCGCCCACCTTTATAGAGACTTCATGACGGACCCGCAGCCTAAGTTTCAGTCTTGTTTCATATAGAACGTCTGATTCCGAGGACATGGCTTGCATCGACGTGGCAGGCACGTGTTACTGCTGCCTCGAGCATAGGAGCACCCGTCAACGCGTCGAAAAAAAAAAAAAAAAAATCGCCACGTCAACGTCATGTGTAATCTAAACGCGAAGGCGCCTAAAGGCCTATAAGTTTCGCGCTCACATTCTGGGAGGCAACGAGGCACCGTTGATGGTCGCGCAGCGCGCATACCCGCGCCCGCGCGTGACTGCCGCGTCTTCCGTGACAGCGCGGGCAGCACCTGTTCGTACCTGTGCGCTAGCGTACGTTCGTATCAAACGTCGTGGGGTGCAAATCGGTTCGCAACAACCGTACTCCAATACATTGCAGACCAATGGGCCTTGGCCGGGACCACAGATAAATTCGTATGACCCCGAAATTCGTACAAGCCGTGATCGTATCACCGAGGTTTTACTGTATATAGGCAGCACTACTTCTGGAGGACGGGTAACGACCGCTGGCCACGTGACCACGCAAAATTGTGACGTAGGCGACGTGCGAAAGTGCGTGCGGTGGGCGCCGAACCAGGTCAAGTGGCGCCAGCTATGGAGGATTAGGAACAACTAACAAACGCGTAATCTATGTCCTCCGAGCTTTCGGAAGCGCCCATCTCGACTCGCTAAGCTTACAGCATCATTATTTGACTATGGCTCTTAAAAACGGCGCTGAATCGGGACGAATACATTGCTGTCGAAGCTTAAGGACATGAACCTAAAGCAAATGGAAGCATCGGTTCGGAACTTACACGTTACAGAGCGCACGGCGGCCACATGATAGATTCGAAGTGGACGACAACCGCTTTTGGCAGTGCTGCCATGTTTTTCGGAAGCGCGAATGCCTCGCCGGCGAAGCTTGCCGTGCAAGCTGGACAGCTCTCGCGCGTGCGGCGCCGGCCGACGTTCTGCGGCACCGTGCCGGTGCGGCAGGCTTGCCGCTAGCGTGAGCGGGCCATAACATCTGCCAACGGGCACGACGAGCGAACAGCGGAAGAGAACAAAACTAGCACACGCAAAGCCGCAGGCACGGAGGAAGAAATGGCAGGTAGCACGGCACAAGCGCAAGGGCACCAGGGCACAACCAGCCACCAGCCAACACAAACTCGTGACGTAGGTTTGTTTACACATCCGCCGCGTTGATGTCGGCGCCGCGAAGCGCTCGCATCTCGCTCAGTCGCGCGGCATGCACTTTAAAATTGATTTTAAATATGTTCTAGGCTATAATGGTCCTCGATATTTCGTAGACGTTGTGTACGGCTCCACATACATCTATTTCACTCATTATCTCGCCTTCGAAATTTTGTGTCCTGTAAGGTATTTGCGATATGTCATTAATTAACAAATGTACATTAACTAACTCGTCAAACACGTTATGTTTAATATTTTTGTAGGTTTAACACATTATAAAGTAATAATATGTCCAATTGAGTAGTCTTAAGTTTATTTTAATGAGGTGACGTCACTTCCGTGCGGTGCAGGAGCCACGTCTGTGTGCGATCGTCTCGTGCGCCGCGCGAGACGCTGCCAATTACTACTCATTCGCGGTAGCACGGCATCAGCGTGGGAGAGCGGAGCCCGTTAATGAGCTTGTCTCTGCGTCGCAAAATGGCAATCCATGGCACTACGCCTATTTGCTGGCTACTTCTGACGGTCATGCGCTGCGCAGCCAGTTACAGGGACGCCATGGGCGCAGCGAGGACGGCCAGCCCCAATCAGCAATGTTCGGACCGAAGTGTCTTTTCGACTGTGGAAAAGAATTCTAGAAAAAATCCAGATAATTTCCGGCACAGGCGGCTGTTTAGGTCGGCGGTACATGACGTACGAAAAATTTTCGGGGAGGGGGGGGGGGGCGGTAGCCCGGTCAGCCCCCCCCCCCCCCTGGTTACGCCACTGGAGAGGTCAATGTGGCCAGGCTTGCAGGAGAGCTAGAGACTGAGCCTAGACCTAGAATTTTGGTGTTATAAGTTAAGAATCTTGTCACTGGATTTTGTATTCATGTACATTCTGTGAATTGTGTTTGTTGATTGTTTGCCGTGCTGTGCGATAGTCTGCCGTGCCACACGGTCTCCCCTCTGTCTGTCAATCCCATCCCTCGCAAGCACTCCCGAGATAACGTGACAGATCTGCAATGCGCGAATTCTGGGGTATCCAAAACTTACCACCGCATTCGACAACGATACTTCTGGCGAGGGATGTATCGCTCCTGCCTCGATTGCCAACGCCGAAAACCTTCAACGCACGTGTCACCAGCTGGTCTACAACCATTACCTTGCCCTAACCCTCCGTTGCGCGTGGGCATCAATTTGTATGGGCCACTTCCTCTGACGTCGGCTGGTGACTGCTGGGCCATGGTCGCTGTTGACCATCTAACGCGATACGCTGCAACCGCCACCCTCCCAGCTGCTACAGCACGCGATGTTGCCTCCTTCCTGCTAAGCCGATTCATAATGCGTCGCGGTCCACCCCAGGAGCTTCTCAGCGATCGAGGCAGTGTCCTCTTGTCGGAAGTCGTCGAAGCCATTCTCAGAGTGCCATGCTGGTCACCGCAAACTACTGCTTACCACCCGCAGACGAATGGCCTAACTGAACACTTTAACCGCACGCTCGGCGACATGCTCTCAGTGTACGCCACTGCCGATCACACAAATTGGGATGCCATTCTGCCCTTCATCATACCGCCCCTCAGAGCACTACTGGTTTTTCACTCTTCTTATTGTACGAAAGGCACCAGTCGCACACCATCGACACGATACTTCCATACAAGTCAGATCCATCCGAGTGTGCGCCAATTTCTGACAGCCAGGCTTGCTGAAGAGTGTCGCAAGCTTGCCAAGACCTTTACAACGCAGGAACATGAGCGTCAGAAGAGCATTCACTGGTGGCACCACCACTTCTGAGCCCACGTTCCTCCCTAGAGCGCTCGTATGGCTCTCAGTCCGTACCACTGCAACTGGCCTCTCTTCAAAGCTACTGCCGAAATACGAAGGCCCATACCGTGTAGTCGAGCGCACATCCTCGGTCAACTACTTGATCGAAACCATCGAACCATCTTCAGACATGCGCTGTCGAGGGTGCAACATTGTCAACGTGGAGCGCCTGAATGCCTACTATGACCTGCTCACAGTGACTAGCTGTTAGGTCGCCGGGCGGCTCCTTTTTCGTACCCGGGTAATTGTAGCGAAGCCTTGGAACCGAGTAATGGGTTGCGCTCTCCAGCGCCTTCTAGTGGGTTGTCCTTTTTGGCTTCTCCTGAAAGGACGCCGGTCGCGCTGAGAGTCCGTGCTTTGCCGTGACTGTTGGCATTGCGCATTGTCGCTGAGTGCCGTCAAATAAAACCTTAACACTGTAAGCAATATATGATTAATTTTAACTATCTCTACAAACACTTCAGCCAACTTAAAAACCAATTATATCGTTGAAACCAGCATGAAACACTCTGCCTAGGTTGCAATTTTCAGTGGATTTAGTCAAAAAAAGGAATGTCAAAACACCACTTTCCCAGTTAAAACTCGTGGGCCCCGTTAAAATTATTTATCGAACACAGAGACCAAAGTGTGTCATTTTTGTTGCAATTGCATATCGAGTGCCTTGAAATAATATTGCCTAAATCAGACGCATTTACCGACAATTCTTCATGGGTCATGCCTGAAAGGGTTAATTCACAATTACCTCAGTGTTTGTGGTCTCTCCTTACCAACAGTGCACAGAAATGGCAAAAGTAAGTTGCATCTCCAAATGTGGATGCTGAGTCGCAAAGGGCTATATTACAAAGCACTCCTGTCCCTGGTGATGGCCACAGCTCCACTTGGTTGTTGTTTGTAGCATAGCCGCTTCATTAATGTAGCACAGATTCATTCACACCATGGCATTCCACTGATCCCATGTGACATTCAGTAAGAGGCCATGTACCAAACCAGGTTCCTAGACTAGTTCCATGGTGTGTTGTGGGGGATCCTTGAGGCCAGAATATTTGGGAAGTTTGTTGGGTCAAATGGCAACACAAAGAACAGACTACGTATGTCACTCAACATTCATTATGTTTTTTTGTTTTGTGCTTCTCCACCGTTTCCTGTAACAACAAAAAGAGAACATCCAGAACTGTACAGTGTTAACTATGACTAATAAATGTTGTTCAGCAATAGCACGTTTAGAATACACACCTCGAACTCCTTCAGCATGTGCTCACTCATCTTGTGCACGTCTTGCAAGCCTTTTTTCAGTGCTTCAACTGCTGTTATGCCTAATAAATATACCGTGAAATTACATAAGTCCACCATAAATGACAACAACACAGCACATGAACTATTGATGTACAGTGCAATTTGAAACGATAACACCGCACTACATATGTACAGTACTCATGGATTGAAATAGGACAATTTAGGGCTAAGTAATGCACATGTTTTCGTTTCTACCATCTTCAGTTCGGGTGATATTGGCATAATTTCGACTGGAACATGTAGATGAGAGCCAACATTATCTTTAGAGACCAGATTCGTCGCGACATGACGTGGTTATCTGAAGCAAGTGCGCATATAAGTCGTTATACTAAAAATTTTGATCTCGCATTTGAATCCGCGAGTACTGTACATGAGCATGCAGATTTGACAAGCACGAAACTTTGGATGATAAGGGGAAATCGACATAAGATAAGCGCTCACAACTCACAACTAAACCTAGTCGCAGGTAAGTGCTTGTTCTGCACCAATTCCCATGTCCTGTCCAAAGTTGTGTTTGCCGAGCTTGCAGATATGAACAAACTGTAACTTAGTCTCTCTTTTCTGTTATTGATGTTTTGCATCAGTGCCACCTTTTCTTTTTTGTTAGAAGCAATATTTACTCCATCGGTGTTCACAGGTTTAAGTATTTCTGTTTATATCACTTCCTTCTCACTTTGCTTTCTATTTTGTACTCAACTGTTCCTGTCCCTCCCCAGGTAGCCCACATGGTGTAGAAAACGTCAATTTTAGAAATAAATGGGACAAAATGGATTCTACCATTTTCGACATTTTAATAACGTCACAGAAAAGCCATATTATATCTATTTTTGGTTACGTCTAGAAAACACACTTTTAAGACCATTTTTGACTGCAACGCCTTGCGGAGAGATATTTCAAGACGTCTGTTGGATTGTAAACCAATTTCGACATTTTAAAAACATCTTATTTGTGACGTATAGAAGACACACTTTATAAGACGTTTTCTCGCCGAGCAGCGGATCGTGCGCCATTTGGTCCACGCATGCACGCGCATGAATGAACCACCGCGAATTCAAATTTGAACTCGAGCCTGCGCACGCCATCTCTCTTTGCGATAAAAAAAAGTAACGCGCAAAAGGATAAAGGCGTGTGGTGTCGACACTGCATCAGCAATCATGAAGACTGCAAAGTTCATTAACCAGTAAACATTACGTGATTTACTGTAATATACTGGCAGCGATAATTGTCTAACTTTCTCACGAAGGTTTCAGCGCTCACTGAATCCATCCGCACCGCTGTTGCTTCAGCAGTGTCAGTTAAGCTCGCCGATTTCGCATGGCTGGTCGCGCTCGCCTGTCATGCACTCTTTTGCTATATTTCGTGCTTGTGCCGTGATTCATGGAGGCTATAAGCGCAGCTGTGAAGAAACTATACTTCGCTGAGTGTTACCGTATTTACTTGCATAATGATCGCACTCGCGTAATGATCGCACCCCTAAATTTTGTCCTCAAAATTCGATTTTTTTTCCCCCGCGTAATGATCGCACCCCGAACTTGCCGCAGCGATATGTCGTGTGCCAAGTCTAGCTGATGATCATCATGTTTACCATCTGTCGAACGTTACGTAAGTGGCTCTTCAAGACTCATCAAGTGAACTGCATGCACCAAACAGATTCCTAATTTTTGCCCACCCTTGGCGGAAGCGTGCGGTATTAGGATAGCAGTAAAGACAAATGCCGTAGTTTTCACCACATGCCCGCCATGTGTTTCTACGTCTGTGGCAGCTGAACGCGCCCATCTCTGTTTCTGTCCTTTAAACATGGCTATGCTGTTGCCGCAAATTTACCGATTTAAACGAAATGATTCATTATTTCGACGGAAGAAACTGTTTTGGCGCGCATGACGCACTCACGACCTCCATGACTTACGAGAAAAAAGACGTTCGCTTAGCTCCGCCAGCCGCCATATTTGCTTTGATCACGTGGTCTTGATATCCCGCAGTGTTAAGGCCCAACCGCATGCACGCGATTTTTGAGCGACGGAGACGAGTGACAGGGATTTGCTGTCGCGGAGGGCCATCCATCGCCGTCGCTTGTCGCGTCACAGGTTTTTGGGAAACCAAAAAAATCGCTTGTCGCCCGGAAGTGAGTGTGACGATTTCCGGCAACATGGCAGCATCACCTATCCTCGCTTCGGTAGCAATTTGCTCTTGATGCTTCCAATCGGCGCGTACTTCAACAAGGAATGCAAGTTATAGACTACCTTCTTTACAGCCCCATCTCACGCGGAGAGCGAGGCAGCGGCCGTATTTTGTCGTTAATTTTGATGGACGGTTCGTTTTGATGTTTCGGTGGTAGCTTGCTGCATTTGTGGTAGCTTGCTGCAGTGTCAACATCGTCGTCGTGTGAGGTAGCCCTTCTCCTTGTGAAGCAGCGATGTGAGGCGCTGCGGCTTTTCTTAAACGTTTCATGACAGCAAGAGGAAACGTTGTCGAGATGTGCCTCGTGGGCTTGTTTGAGTGCTGGTTCACGATGGGGCGATACGCGAGTTTCACTGCCGTGTTTAAGTTGAAGGCAGTTGATTGCGCGCTCGAGCACGGCAACCACGCTGCCGGCAGGCATTTCGGTGTCGACGAAATCAGAATTAGGTATTGGAAAAATCAGCGTGAGAAGCTCATGGCTACCAACAGCACGCGCCGGGCTTTCCGCGAAACCAAAACTGGCAAGAGCAAAACTGTCGCCAACAGCTTCAAGAAGACAGGTGTATCTAACGCGCTCGACAGAACGGAAGATAACCTTCTGTGCGACTGTGATGACACTGCCGGTTCCGACAGGGAATCGAGCGGTGACGACACTGACGCCAGTGACGCTTCAAACTCTGAATGAAAGTTAGGGGGTCAGTGAATAAAAAAAATAAAGGGCAATATGCAATGCATGTAGTTCCTGCGTAATGTGTGCATTTATTACAAAGACTCTACTTTTATTTTTGGTTATGTTCATGATAGCTATCGTAAGAATTCCGATATGCGACTTGTTCGCGTTTTCGGTGCTCAAAATATTTCGCGGAAAATTTACCCCGCGTAATGATCGCACCCCGAAATTTGCGTCAATTTTCTTTTTTTAAAGTGCGATCATTATGCGAGTAAATACGGTATGTCTCCATGGAGCAGCTGTTGCGCTGACTGACGGTTAGGCCTAGTCCCATAACATTCTCTGTGGAAAAATACACTCATCAGCTTGCGTGCGGGATGCTCTCGCAACTTCCTTTCTTCTATGCTCGAGGAACGGACGTAGTTACGAACATGTGCGAATAGCTTTCTTTGGATTTGCGGATTCTGTAAACCACGGGCTTCTATCTTTTTTTGAAGGTAAGTTCATTTTTATTGCACTTGCGCACAGTATTTGAGAACAATGACAAATGAAAAATTGGGGAGAGGCGAAGCATTTAGGCAAGAGTGTTCCAGCTCCACTATCGTGAAAATTGTGGAGCGGCGAAGCATGCAGAGTGCACTGGTGTTTCCAACACCAAAATCACTGCTAATGGGCAATGAGAGACAGAAGAAAGATTAGATACAGAGACCCACAGTCCGCTTTTAGTAAACATGCACGCTGCGGATCTTTATTCAACTACGCATAACAAAAATCTCCCATCAGCACTACACTGCAGGTCAAGATCCAGTGCCTATATATACGGGGTGGCTGGTGAACGGTTGTGCAGGGTGAGCAGTCTGTTTTTTCAATCAAGAAACTCGCTAGCAGACGCTGCCTGTGTTGGCGTTGTCTCTCGAGGGCGAGGGCGCGTTCTCGTTCTTTGCGACCTGGTAGTTCAGCGTTCATCGCAGAAAGAGCGTTTCCATAGTCAACGTGCACCGTTCGCTCTTTCTCGCCCCACGGGGATTGCTGAGGCGGTGGCGCCTTCTCTTGCGCTCAAGCAAACGGACAGGACATGATGACACACGCCGAGACCCTACGGTGCTTCGCCTCTAAAAGCGTGTTCCATTGCATCACGGGTTGCCTGTACAACATGTTTCAGCATTACATGACTGCGGAATTTATTCAGCATACATGATAACGCTGTCGAAATGTAAATACAAGTCATGGTTTCTGTTCATGTTCAAACGAACATGAGCGGAAACTGTATTTATATTTGTTAACCTAATTTCAGTAAAATGACTGTTTTTTCTTGGCCGCTTGATGAGGTAGTTTCAAGATATACATTAGGTTAAAGGGGTACTGAAAGAAAAATTTTGGCCCCACGGTTTTTTGCTGCAATGTGTTGCTGCGGGCCTGTTAGTCATAACACGATACATCGTTTGCTGCAGGCTCCTCATTACCGACCAGTGTCAGTTTCGATTTCAAAAACGACAAGCCTCCGGGTCCAACTATCACCACCTAGCGGGTGCAGCACCCGATCACGTCAGCACACAGAACTGCGACGCACTTGCGCGCGGTTCGCGAGCAGCTGCCGAAAAGTAGGCTGCTGGAGAGAATGCGGCAAAAAACATGGTGGCTATGACGTCATCATAACTTGTTGAAGCATGGTCACGTAAGGGAAGTAGGGGGTCCCTGGGTCCCCTTTGAGGGTGCCAGTAGCGCGAGGATGTCGATCGCTCACGCAAACTTCCAAATTCATTTAAGGGGGGACGTGGCAATGGGAATGGTAAATTTGGTCAAAATGTTCAGTTTTTCAATTAATTTTTTTCTGCAATCCTCAGACCATGTTTTACGTCATGGTGAAATATTAGACCAAAATAAGCAGTAGAAGTTGAAAAAAAAAGCATTTTACTAGTGTGCTGTCATCAAAAACGATGAGAAAATTGGGCTTTAGAAAATGAAAATCTGCTGTTTTCCCTTGACACAATGCCACTCTATCGGCATCATCGTAAAGAGGACAGATAGAGCTCAAGATAGCCACAAAGCTGCATTTCTCCAATGAAAAATAAAACCAGCTTCCTTCTGAGTTCCATTTTCTTAGCTTTTAGCTCCATTTTCTTGGAGCTCCATTTTCTCAGCTTTCATTTTTTGAACAGTTGCTATCAGTCATCCCTGTGTCATTTCTCAACAAATAAAGATATAACCATTCCGTTTTCTGCGCCTAGATCCTGAGACATTGGCGAGTGCCGTAACGCTGTCCATATTTGTCTGCACGCCATACAGATTTTTATAATTTACTTTTTGTAAAAGTTGTTAGTAAGACAATGAGTACAAGAAATTTCAAAAATTTTTTGTGTGCTTATTTGAATACTGAAAAATAAGCCAATAGCTTTACGACACAGAACGGGCCCTTGTGAATATGCTTATGCAAAAATTGTGACGAACTTATGTCTAATTCATTAATTAATTTTGGGATGACAATGAGCGAGTATCAAGTGTTGTAACTCAAAAACTACAACAGATAGCTCAAAACTGATTTCAGTTATGATATCAGCACAACATATCACATCTGCATGCCAAATTTCATCACTTTATCTCCATAAATAACCAAGATAGTTTTCATTGCCACGTCCCCCCTTAAAATAACTTCCAAGCTATATTCGCTGTTGGTATTTTGCAGATGATATACGCATGTTCACTGGAATCGATCCCGTAGGCTATCTCGGTCGCGAAATTTTGTGTCAGTACCCCTTTAATCTACATGTGCCACATAATAGGCAGTTTCAGAAGAGGGTATGCAAAGATAGCGTTCGTTGCGCACGTATGCTATTTCCGCCACTCAACGTGGGTACGCAAGATGACGGCGTACGATGCATGCGCAGTAGCCAGCTCAGGGCGTCTACCGAGTTGACATTTCTAAATTCCCTGAGTTTTCCAGGTTTTCACCGAGTGTTTTCGCTAAAATTCCCTGAGTGAAACAGAACCTTGTTTTATGTCAAGATGGCTAGAGACCATGTCGCAGTCGGTGATGTCACTCTCTAGTACGCACATTCAAAAAATAAAAACGAATTAATCCCATTTGAATAGTACATAGAACAGTTAAACCTCAATATAGCGAAGTTTGTAAAAGCGGCAACTTTGTTAAATCGAAACTTCGTTAAACTGAAATTCGACCTTTCATGCAAGGCATAGTTACCGAAGGATTAATCTTAAACTGAAAATGCCACAAGAATGCTCGACTAATACAGCAACATGAAAAACCTTTTTTTTTTATTTTTTGTGTGAAAAAAATCAATTTTGTTGAGCCTAAGGTGCAGCAGTCATAGATGCCTTGCCAGAGTGTCACGTGTGAAGACGAAACGTGTAAAGACGCTGCCCCATGCTGCTAATGGCACAACTTTCATGCCATTTGTAGTGTTCTTTGCAGACTTCCAAAAGTGCCTAGTGATTTCCATCAAGTACCTGTCATGAAGCCCTGTGTTCAGACTGCCTTGCCACACATTGTGATATTTTGACACTGAGCAATGTGATGTACAAAGTGCAATACCCTGACCTGCCTCTGACAATCCTGTGTTTATAGCTGTGTGCTTATTGAGTAAAAAATAGGGAAGAGTCGAAAATTTATTTAGCTGATGTGTTATCCTTATATTTGTTTTTTAGCCAGACGTTTTTTAATAGTGGGCATCATAAAACAAAGTTGGCTTTTTTGATCAGGCTGGTATTTTCATATTCCTAAATTTTATTTATTCATTTTAGTAAGTGGCCCATTCATTGTAATTTTTATGGTCGTTTCCATTAGTTTTCTGTTCATACATTTTGTTTTTGTGCTACAGTTGGTTTAGTTCTGCTTTTTGTTATATGTTGCTGTGTAATTTACAGGGTTTATACTTTCTACTAGCCATGGCACATTTAAGGTTAAAGGGCCCTGCAACACCTTTCTTAGTTATATTGGAATAGTCTCATTATTGACGTATGGCTCTTCACGAGTCATATGCCGCAAAAATTTTTCGAATCCGTCAAGTCTAAGTGGTGTTACAAAATTATAGAGATCACGTTCCGCAGCTTTCTCCCTCAACTCAACGCCGCGAGCGCGCGGAGAGCTAGGCAGCGACTCGAGGGAGGGAGCGCAGACGAGCGAGGCTCCGCCCAAGAGCGCCGGCGGAAATTTTTTCTTCATTTTTTTCTCTCTGACGTCTGGGCGCAACCACGTGGTCTGTGCCGCCACTTCCGGTCGGCTTGCGTCGTTCTCGTTGAGCGGAGCCGATGTGTATCGCGCGTGCTTGAAACTGCGCGTCGGTTTGGTAATGTTGGGTGTGCACCTCGAACGCCGTAGTGTTTTCATCGCTCTGCCAACCATGGAAGCAAACATGCGCGCTCGTTTGGAACGAATGACAGCTGAGATCGGTTTCGGCCCATACTCCGATACACCGCCTCGTAAGACGGCACTGGCAGACGACCCCGAAGCGCCGCCTTTACCGGACGCCAGCATTGTTATCGGAGACATGCTGCACGGCTGCCTCGGTCGGTCGTGAGAACGTGCCGACGATGCAGTTCCCAGCTGACGAGGCAACACTCGAACGGCTGCCACTCTCAACGGCAACCGGCGATGGTCAAAAGCACAGAAATATTCACGTTTTCGGCACTGCGCATGGCGAAGAAAACGGAACCACGCAACTACGAACAGACGAGCTGTCGGTGAGACCGGAAGTGCTAATATTAATGTTTGTTCGGTGTTTTTAACGCGATAACAGAATATAAACATACATATTATCTACTTATTGAACTCAAAATTAACAACGAATGTAATAATGAGGGTGTTATCGTGATTATAACATCAGCCAATGGTGGAACTGCCGACAATCACGTCATATTTTGCGGACTAATACATCATTTGTCGAGAGAAGAGGGAGCGATTTTCAGCTGACTTTGAGAATTTATTGTAAATTCCAGGCCGTGCGCATCGCTATAATATTTGGCTCGCGTGTTCTCGGGAGCCTCGACTACCGATCGGCAGCGCTTTTTGAGCATGCTCGAAAAGTGTTGCAGGGCCCCTTTAACTATGTGCTCTCTAGGGATGTCAGACCATAATTCCGGTGCTAAGTTTTGTACGCTCCATTTCGAAACCTAAAAGTGCGTCCACTAAAAAAAGTGGACACAGTTTGAAATATGGATGCTGCATCCACAAATATTTTTTAGCTAACGTTTAAGATGCCGCCTTTTGTTCCACATGTCTAGTTTTACTTCTGCAATGATGCCAGAATTCTTCGCCAACATCTTTTTAGTGAGAAATGCTCCAACAGAAGCATGTTGTAAGAAAGTTCCTAGAAGTTCCATTTTGCGAGCAATACACTTCAGCAACAGTGATTTTGCAAGCCATGTACGTTCTTTTTTTTTATTACGTATTCTTGACTGAATGGGCCAAATATTATTCTGCAGTTTTGTTTTGTTATTAGTGTTTTCAACACACTGGAGTTGTTTTCCACTATCTGTGGTCTGAAGTAGCACTACAGAACGATTGTTTTGAAATGAAGGGAGACACACACCAGGTGCTCGATGCATGTTTTCTTTCCTGGTTATAATGCTGTGCTGGAGCAAGATGGCAAGGTGGGCTAGTTGGTTTACGTTCATGTTTGGGAAATTACGTTGAAGTGCACTGAAAAAAATGCGGACAGAAGAAGAGGACAGGGCAGCGCTTACTCCTGTCCACTTCTACTGTCCACATTTTTTCGCTGTGTTGGTTGTGGCTCAGTGTAGCGTCTTCCAACTCATTCACCCATCGGATTGGTACGGCAGATTCATCAGTGTGCAATAACCGCAAGTGTGTAGAGACTATCGAACATCTCTTGTGCCGCTGTCTCCAATTTCAACAACATCGCCGGACTCTCCAGTGTGCCTTCAGGAGACTTGATGGTCGGCCTTTTACCGAAGGAAAGATTTTGGGAGTCTGTCACTTCTACACAACGTTATCTAGTCGCATACAATATCTCATTTTGTGGTTTTGAAGTTTCTGTGCTGTACAGGAATCGTTGCTCTTTTATATAATAAATTACAACATGACCACTTTTGTCTGTGAATCTACCGAGCTATCACTCTGTAATAGTAATTACAGAATAAAGTAACTGTAATTGCTATACAGAGAGGGCTTCCTATAATGTGCACTAATTGCATGCACAAAAATAAAACAGCAAAAAGAAGAGAGATCCTGCATGACGTCTTAAAAACGTCTAGAAAATGTCATTTCAAAGACAATGCAACGGGATATTTTAGGTATCCAGCAATCCTTTTTATAGAATGAGATTTTTTGCGACATTTCTAAAACGTTTTCTAGATGGTCTTAAAAATGGATTCTAGCTGGACATTAAACAAGATACAGTAAAGCCTCGGTGATACGATCACGGCTCGTACGAATTTCGGGGTGATACGAATTTTTCTGTGGTCCCGGCCAAGGCCCATTAGCCTGCAATGTATTGGAGTATGGTTCCTGTGAACCGATTTGCACCCCTGACGTTTGATACGAACGTATGCTAAAGCACAGGTATGAACAGGTGCTGCCCGCGCTGTCGCGGAAGACGCGGCAGTCACGCACGCTGCGCGACCATCAATGGTGCGTCGTTGCCTCTGAGATAGTGCGCGCGAATCTTGGAGGCCTTTATGCGCCTTCGCGTTTATATCAGAGATGACGCTGACGCCGCGTTTTTTTTTTTTGACGTGTTTACGCGTCCTCCTGTGCTCGATGCAGCAGCGTCTTTGTAGTGTGTTAACACATGCCTGCCAGGTCGATGCAAGCCATGCTCCTGCAATCAGACGTACTATGAAACAAGACTGAAACTTGGGCTGCGGGTCCGTCTTGAAGCCCCATGAAACGTGGACGAAGACCCCAAGAGACGAAGGGGACGGTCTTGGCGAAGAAGCTTGGCCTCTATCATATGCAAAGCACTTATGTCGCTTTCGCTGCGAAAAGCGTAGAAAGATTAGGAACGGGCTACTAGCGGTCACGGGGCACAACACATCCGGTACAAGTATGATTACGAGTACCTGTGTGATCGTTGACGTCTAAAAACTTGACTGGGAATCATTCAGAGCTGTTCATGACGTCGCTGCGACCCTGAGAAACACTAAATTAAACGTATGTCAACTTTCTTTCGTCGCCTTATAATTTTCCATATTTTCTGGTGATACGAATTTTGGATGATACAAATATTTTTGGTAACCCTGCGAGATTCGTATTTCCGAGGTTTTACTGTATACGACATTTTCTAGACCTTTAGTTTCTATTCCGCGACGTCTTCTAGACGTATTTATTGTCTCTGATAAACGTTTATAAAATGTCAATTATCCATTTTGTGCTACCAAGGTCCCCCTTAACCCTTTCAAGCGCCACCTAGGAAGAACTGTCTGTAAATGCATCAAACTTATACAACATCATTTCAGGGCACTCACTATTTTATTGCAACAAAAATTATGTCATAATATATAAATTTATGTATGTTATAGTAATGAATCCTAATTATATAGTAATTAAATATATATTTACTCTGAAGTCATTCATGCTCTGTTTTTGCATAAATAGAAGCAAATACCAGGCTAGCAATATGGTGCAAATTCACTTTCGGCTATGTCCATGTTGAGCAAAGAAAAATTATACTTTTGCCATGGCTCGCGGGAAGCGGCACATCAAACAACTCGTCGAACATGGTAGTGCCTTAAGCAATGCGATCATATGAAACAGTACACTGAAAAATGAAGTTAAATGAAGCAAATTTATTATGCACGAAGTTCCATTCATCCAAAGCTCAATGTATCTTGCTCTTTGTTAGCCACTAGTTGATACAACTAGCAGAAACATGTGGTGTACACAATTGTGTAAATAGCGCCTCAAAGGATTAATGTGCACTTTATGCACCAATGAAGGCATAAAAGAATAGGCTGTCGAACCAGGAAAAGTACCGCGAAGGTTCAAGTTTAGGTTTAAAATGCTTTTTGTCTTGAGGGAAAAATACAGAACCCACTAAAAGGCTAGGTATATCACAGAAATTCAGCTTTGGCAACTGCAAACCACAACTTTCAGCAATCCAGCCAGACAGCATGCAACTGAGCCCTAGCCATTCTCCTCTCACTAACTTTTGCAGCCAAAAGGTCAACCTATACTACACGGTATGGGCCTGCCAAAAAACAATAGCATAGGCAAAATAGAACAGTCAACATGGTCAGGCTCCCTGTACAGCTTCAGACAATGGTGCCTTGCACTGAGGACCCGACTAGCCCTCCCATAAGCTGAAGATTTATTAATCAATAAAGCCCTCATCATATCAGCTCACGGCCATAAACTGCTTTGGTGCACAGCCATCGACATGTATGCACGAAACATGGGCACATTTTGTCTGATTCAGGAATATTGGCTTCTTCGCAAACGGGAGACGGAAACTGACGCTTTCACACCGATACTGTTACGTACAAGCCATTCCTGCACATTGAATAATGCACCATCACAAACATAAAAGAATGCTCCGGCAATGTGACGAAGACAACAATCCTAGTAGCCCTCGTGTTGCTGTCGTTCTGCCACCTTGGCTGCAGCTGGTTTACCCTGCACATATTTTACAGCAAAAGCTGTTATCAGGTCACAACGGCAGTGGGGTAGTTGCCCGCTGCTGCTGGTGTCCGTAACCACTAGAGACCGGATTTTAGGCAAATGCCTATTTTGTTCCTTGCATTCCTATCGCACCATTTTGACATATGAGCATGAATTAGAGGTTAGGAAGGGCTTTTATAGTGTTTTTATAGTGCCTACAAATGCCTATTTTTGGTGTTTGTGCCTAAATGGTTACAAATGCCTATAATGCCTATTTTCTAAACTGGCGCTGATATGAATGCCTTTAGCCTTAAGTTTCGCTCCCAGGTGCTGTTTGAGGCTATTATTCATGTTACCGTGTAACATTCACCATGGGGTTCACCCTAGCCCTTAGTTCAACCAACCAAAGACCACTAGCGGCACTGAAGTGGTACACGCCGGCGAGCATTCGTCACCGCACTGACATGGCGCGAGCGGTTGGCGAATGCGAGACCGTGGACAGCCGCCAGCGAAAAGGAGAGTGAAGAGCAAGAAAAAATAAAGAAAAATGTGATGTGCATGGGCTTTTCTTTTTTCATAGTTTACTTTGTAAGGTGTTCACTGCAGTAGCGTAGCCAGAAATTTTTTTCGGAGGGGAGGGGGGGTTGCCATACTTAATGTATGTGTGCGTGTATATATATATATATACACATGCAAAACTGAAAAGTACGAGGGGGGTGGGTGGGTGGGTTGAACCCCCAAAGCCCCCCTTCCCTCCCTGTCTGCAATAGTTCACTGCCAGGGAAGAAATTGGCTCTACGTGACTTACCCGGACAATAGGAGGAATCGCTCACTTCTTGTCTTTTAGCAATCTGGCTATCTGCTCCCCCTCTGCCCTTCTCAGTCATGCCGAAAAGACACTCAGGAGTGTGTTCATTCGACAGTGGGCAGTTGACTCACCGTGTAGAACATGGGAGAGACCATGAGCTGCGAACCATGCCGGACAAAGCAAGGCTTTGTTCAACTGTTGGCACCTTTGTGCCATCTTAAGAAATAACATTTTTGTTTTCCTGTCATAGATGGAGGTTGCGCATGTCTTTGTTTGAAATTATTTGCATTTATGTGAAAATTTATTGTGCCTATATTTAGTATTTTGAAAGCCTAAAACATTGTTTTGCCTGCTTATTTTTGACACCTAAAATGAGTTTTTTAATGCCTAGAAATCCGGTCTCTAGTAACTACTGTCGCACGAAATAAGACAAAAATGAAACGAGAAAAAATATTCAGAATCGGATGAGATTTGAACCTGGGCCCTCTGAGTGGCTGTCGAGTATTCTACCACAGAGCCACATTGGTGCTTGTAAATCCTTTGCAAGAGAGAGAGTGAAACTTTATTCAAGGGAAAGGGGGATCTTGGAGCTTCTATGGCTCGGGCCCTACGTCCAGGGCTCCACTGGCCTTAGCTGCCCGCCGGACGTGATCCAGGAGCGCTAGCTGCACTCCCGGGTCCGAGCTGGCGAGTTGTGCCTCCCACTGCTCCGTACTGGCTAAGAGGTTTGCTGAGAGAATTGGCTAAATCACTTGGTTTATGATCGCATCCCCACGAGATGTGGTATAGAGTCGGTCTGCCACCGCACCACGGACACACGGCCGGGTAAAGCATTGGATGTATCGCGTGTAATTTAAGTAGACGCGGGAATACGTCCGTCTTAATTTTTCGAAGTTCAGCGGCCTCTTCCCCATTGAGGGATCTGTGAGGCGTACCACATTTTTGTCGCGTGAAGCGCTGGTGAGCAAGAATCTCCCTAGGTAGAATTGGTACGGTCAACGAAATAGAGGGATTCTCCGCTCGGTTACAAAATGCGCGAGCTAGAGCGTCCGCTCTTTCGTTGCCCTCGAGCCCTGCGTGCCCTGGGCACCAGATCAACCGATGGTGGCGAGTGAGTTTGGGTGTTAGCAGCCTCAGCGCCACAGCGGGAAGGCGGCCATTTAAAAAGAGCCAACAGGCCTCCTGGGAGTCGGATAGAATAATTGACGGCTCGCCTTTGCACTCCTGAAACCTTATGGCTAAAGGGCGAGACGGTACGATTTTTCATGCGATTCGACGTCCGGCACGGCGGAGGGGAAACCGGAATGGTGACATTTCATAGCATCGTACAGCCACCATTCCCTCTCCCCCACCGCCGCGTCGGCCGTCGGATCGCATGGAAAATCGGACCGTCTGTCCCCCGCTTAAGGCTATGGCCGTCGTCTCTGCCTTTGTGGCCGAGGTCGTGCGCACAGAGGCACTCGTCAGCAGCGTCATGTTGTTGTCGACGACCGTAATTACATGTCTCTGCCAATCGTAACTGGCCGCATCGACGTACATGACGTTAGAAGTTGACCCGAACTGCTTTCGGAGCCAGTTTACTCTCGCCTTACGTCGCTCAGCGTGGAAGTCGTGATGCATATTTTTGGGCACCGGTGCGACCAAGATCTTACTCCGTACCTCTTGGGCTACGTCGACCAGCTCCTCATCAATGTGCTGGGGGTGGGGCGAGATCTCTATCTTAGTGAGTATTGCCCTGCCTGCAGAAGTTTCACTTAGGCAACTGCATTGAGAGATGAAGACCGCCACACTTAGCTCAGCATAAGAGTTATGTGTACCGACAGCTAGGAGCCGCTGGGTCGGAGTGCTCATGAGTAGACCGAGTGCTGCCTTAAAAGCGCTTCTAATGAGGGCATCCACCCGGCTCTCCTCGCTTCTGTCGAGCAAGTGGTACAAAAGGCCATACGTCACTCTGCTCATAACAAAAGCCTGGACAAGCCGGAGAGTATCCTTTTCTTTCATGCCTTTTTTATGGTAGGTGATGTGACGGATCATTCCAGCAATCTGTTTAACCGTAGTCTTCAGGGTAGTTATCGTGTGACTGGCCTTGCCATTGCTTTGGACCGAGAAACCGAGTATGCGGGCCTGAGTAACCTCGGCTATGGCATGGCCGTCAACCTCCAAGTTTATGTCACCGTTGCTTTTGTAATACTTACTGCGTATTCTTATGAGCTCCAATTTTATCTGGCGCGCAGCTGAGTCCACTATTTTTTGTGAACTCTGCCACAGCCGTCGCGGCAGCCTGTAGGGTTTGCTCTTTTAGCGCCAGCGACCTCTTCGTGGCCCAGAGAGTGATGTCATCCGCATACAATGTATAGCCAAGATGCGGGATTGCGTCGAGCTTATGAGCAGGTCTGCGCATAGCGATGTTAAAGAGCAAGGGGGAGATCACTGCCCCTTGAGTTGTTCCCTTATTTGGCATCGAGAACGGCACCGACCTCGTTTCACCTATACCGATGGTTGCCGTCCGCCCAGAGAGGAAGCATTTAATGTAGTTAAATGTCCCCTTTCCGCAGCCGATTGCGTTGAGCTCTAAGAGAATGGCCTCGTGCGAAACGTTATCAAAGGCCCCTTTGAGGTCGAGGGCCAAGATCAAGTGTTTGCCGCCTCGGGGTACGCAACTCATAACCTCTTTCTTTAAAAGAAGGAAGGCATCCTGGGTTGACAGCCCGGAGCGAAAACCGATCATAGTGGCTGGGAACAGGTTTTCTTTTTCTATGTAATTTTGAAGCCATGTTTGTACTATCCGCTTGTAGAGCTTGCCCATACACGACGTGAGTGAAATAGGCCGCAGGGCTCCGAGAGAAGGTGTTTTACCTGGCTTTGGTATGGTTATTATTTTGGCTTCCTTCCACTCCGGGGGAACGTGACCTTGTGACCAGCAGTGGTCGGTAAGAAACTGCGCTACCTGCTCAAGGACTTCGTTGCTGAGGTTTCGGATCATAGCGTTGGTTATTCCATCCGATCCTAGAAGAGCCTATGCAGGTGTCATGTTGGGCAAGGAATTGCGTTAACGTGTAATGCTGCATGGCAGAGAATGAAAATAACAACCAGGTGTCCCACAATGCTAAATGCACAACGAGTGTGTGGTTTAAAGCTTCCCATCCACTACAAAGTGCTTAGCCATAATTCTTCATCGTCATCAGCCACACGCAGCATCCACAACACATAATGCCTTACAGATGTGTAGCCGGTACCTCGCTTACCCGCAGAAAGACAAATAATAGCATAGTGGATGCTTCCCTACTTCACAAAAGTTATATGAGCACTTGTATTAATTTCCCCGAGAGTTTTGAATGGGTTCTAGAAAGGCCGCTCTTCCAGCTTTCGCTGTGACTGTGCTGCGCGCTCAGTGCAGGCCTGGCGTTTTTGTAATACATTTTTTCCCTCCTTTTGAATACTCTTAATCCCATGACAATTCGGTGGAGGCATGGGGTAACAACACGATACAATGGAGCTCTGCAGCGGCTGATGTTTGGCTTTCCAGATTCATGAAGAATAAATTGGAAGCTGGGAAAAATGCAAAGAAAAGATGAGTGTCCTGCTTGGGAGGTCTGCTGGCAGAAAGATAGTAACCAAGGAACTGGCGTTTCGTGAGCAAACATCGACGAAATCATTCCTGTCGTATATACAGGATGCGCTTGCTCGTTTCTGAAAGCGGATGACAGCATGGTAAAGCCTAAGTAGGGCATGCCTTAGAAGGTATAGTAGCAGATTATGTGTTCAATCTGCTAATTTGCAAGGACTAAGACACTGTCGACGCCATCATCTGGAAGTGCACGTTTTGAATCTGCCAAATGTCAGTGTACTCCCCATCAGTATGCCCGACTTTTGAATGCAGCGGAAACACAGTCATGCAAAAATGTCACTACACCTACAGGTGCTACTAACTGCAGAACAAGTGCCAAATATAATTCATTGTGAACTTGATGCTCCTGCTTCCACATGCGCCCATGCTTGTGGCTCTAGCTTCTAGATGGTACCACTAATCAGTGCTATCTTACATCAGCATCTTTCCAATGATGGGCTGGACGTGTGCAGCGCTTCCTCCCGACAGATCAACCAGTTGTCCTCAACTTTTCTGCTTCCAAGGTCAGAGGCTCTCGCTGTGCGTATGCAATCCAGCCGAGTGCAGGACTGCTTATGACCAGCCCATTTGCTTTAAAGGGGCCATGACATGGTCACCCAAGAATTTGCGGTTTTCAGCAAAAAAAAGAAGTAGAGGGTCTATTGTACCTATACATATTTAAAAATTGGCCTCTCAAAGAATATTTCAGTGCAAAATGAGTCCTAGAAGTCGCCGGCTATAAACCCCGCCCACAGCCGGCAACCGCCATTTTGCCATGGCGTGTGTGACGTCATCTTCTGCACGAGCAGCGCCGTCATTTTCTGCCAAAGTTTCAGCCGCTGAAAATCATTCAATTTCGATGCCAACCTGAAGAAAGATCAAAAGCTAGATTGAACGTGCAGATGACAACGGAACAAAATCGTTCGCCGGAATGCAGACGCTCGCAAAGCAAGCAGCTCGTCACGTCACGGTTCGCGAGTGCGTCAGTGTTGCCTGACTCTCAGGCCGCTCGCGCGTTTAAAAAATATTCAATTATAAATTAAGTGCTCGACCAAATGCGGTAAAATTTCGCCACCTTGTTTGTGAAAGCACAAAGATTAATTAACATAACACAGATTATGATCTAAAATTGGGTGTCATGGCCCCTTTAATTGCCATCGCACTAGCCACACGGACTGCCATTGTAACAGCTGGTGGGTACAACTGTTACCTTGAGATGGATCAAGGCTGATTCCAATCTTACTGCGAGCCACCTCAGACCACCCTTGATGGCACTCCTTCCATGCCCTATCACTGTTCACCATCCACGCATGGTCACCAGTTCTATTCACCACTGTCTCGCTCCCCATCATCTCGCTTGAACCAATTTCGCCTCCCTGCATCATGGATTGAACACCTGCTTGGGGAAAACTTGATGGTGCAGCTCCCAAAGGTGGCGACGCATTGATAACTCACCTGTGAAATCCTTTGGCCACACTGCAGACTCTATGCAATCTAACAGATGCTTATCTGGACGATGCACCTATCTGTCGGTCAACCTGACTCAGGACGAAACCAGTTAGCACCAGGTACTCACAGAGTTCGACCAGGCTCTGGTACAACGTAAGTGCAGTAGCGCTTGCAAGGCCTATAGGCACGCTGTGCCTATAGGCCTTAGCAAAGATTTAGAACTCTTTGCTAAGGAGAGTGCCACTAGCGGCGGCACACATGTCACTGGAATGATTGCAGCAATGGGCGCAGCGACCGGCGGCAGTCTGCGTGCCGGCTATTTCGTGCCTTTGCTCACTTATTGCGGAACGAATGCTTTATCATGACCGTTTAATGGTCCCGCATTGTAGCACCGCGAGTTGTGCTCGAGGCTGCCATGAAATTTACAATAATTCACCTGAAACGAAGTTCTACAGCTAGTCAAAAACTCGCTTAGAGAACAAGAGATGTCAATGTTGGATTTAGCTTGTTTGTTGCAATAAAGAATAATTTTTGCATTAGCCTGAGGGTGCTTGTGGTAAGAGGACAGTGCATGAGCGTCGGCGTGGTGTTCGGCGTGCGGGGCCGAAGTTGAAGTGCACGAACTTGCAGTGCTGGTTATCGGTGTGCAGGGCCGAAATGTGAGTGCCCTGGCTGCTGTGATGATGATCGGTGTGCGGTGCCAATGAAGAAAAGCGCGTGTTGTGTGTGGGCCATGAAACACCACCTTGAGCGACGAAGCGAAGCAGCTGGTCGAACCACGGAGGACAGCGGAGACTTGACGAGAGCCGATGGAGCACTCGGCATCGAACCGGTTTCCCCATCGTTGTGGCCTGCTGAGCTGGGCCTCGCCCTGGTTTCTGTGACCGCTACCCCGTCCTTTGCTTGGTCTAGCCCCGAGCAGGAGTCCTCGTACCTGGGCCATGCCACAGTGCTCTGCTCGGATCCGGGCCTTGTCCTTGTTATATCGACGCCATGTGTTGTGTCGGCAGGAGCGCACCGTAACCCCGCGGCAGGCCAACAGAGAGGCCGAGCGACTGGAGGGAGCGTAGAGTGACGACTCGTAGACCGAGCTTTGGTGAGGCTGACGGGAGACTGCTCTCGCACATTTATTGCAAGCGGTTTTATGGAGGGGGAAGAAGGGCGACTGGTCAGCGAGGCATGGGTCATATGACCGGCATGGCCACGCCGGGTTGGTTGCGGGAAACACGTATAGCGGAGGCCTAGCTCCACCCAGTGACATGTACAGGAAACTTTGCCGCACTGGTGTGCTTGCATGACACCTGGGGTCACACGACACAACAGTCCTGATGCTGTTCTGAGACCCGGGTCTCGTTCTAATGCTGTCCTCGAGCATGGTCAACTTTGTGGGCCTGAACCTGAGCCACAACCCTGTGCTGGTCCAGTACTTTGGCCCCGCCCGGAGGTGCTGACGCACTTCTGGGGCTGCGCCTCGTCTCGGCATCGTGTCTGCCACCATAGCCACCACACCATCGTGTTGTCGGTGCCACCAAGGCTGACGCTCCACACGAGTGATGCCCACACAACTCACGACTGCCGCTCCGCCGATAGACTGTGAGTGTGCTTTGCTGACAGCATGGTCAAATAGACTAAGGCGTATTTATGTTCATATTATTTATGTTATTCCCACATCCATTGTTTTGTCGCATAAAAATGTTTCTCTGTGTCTTTGGGTGCGTCCTTCGTTCCTCTGAATGACCTGCGCCCACATACAGACCCCACAATTTTGGTGAGCCTGCCAGGATTAGCTTTACCATCTTGCTTACAGCCAGACGTGCTGGACGAGCAACCCATGGATATCGAGAAGTTGCACGCGATTGCCAAGGGCATGGGTATAACGGGATCCGCACTGCAAGTATGGGTTGACGTGGAATGCGCTATAGGAAGGGACCTTCGTGCCAGTTCGTGACGAGCAGCGCGAGAAAATAGAACTGGAGGAAAGACGGCTACAAGCCGAGGAGTGTGTTTTGCAGCTGAAGCTCAAGTTGCAGGAGCAGGCAACCAGTTTGTATGTGGGAAAGAGTGGACGACCAGTGAGTGGCGACGCACCTGCACCAGCTGTAATGGATAGCTGTAGCCCGCACAAGCTATTGCCACCGTTCAACGAGGCGCTAAATGACCTCGACGCATATCTGCAGTGTTTTGAGCGTGCCACGGCGGCCCGGGAGTGGCCTCGGAGCAAATGGGCCTTATCGCTCAGCTTGTCCCGCTGGACGGGAGAGGCTTTATTCGTCATTAGTCGACTCGACTCTGCTTCCGCCTGTGACTATGATCAGGTCAAAGCGACTGTTTTTATGATTTCGGTAGACAGCTGAAGGATACTGCGAGAAATTTCGTAAGGCGAGACCAGAGGACAAGGAGACAGGTCTCCAATATGCCTCTCGCATAGGGCCATTTCAACCGTTGGATGGAGCTTGCAAATGTCGAGAAAACGTATGCCACTTTTCATGACATAATGACTGACAGCTCTCCCACTCTGCTAATATTTTTGAAAGAGCGAAATTGTAAGACGTTGAGTGCATTAGCACAGAACGCTGATTGTTTTCTTGAAGGCCAGGACCTTTTCAATTTGGGCAAGGATAAGCTGTTTAAGCCGGGCACGTAGCACGTCGGCAGGACAACCGGTGGTCATTAAGGGTAACTGACTGGATTCCAAGAGAGGGCGAACGCGTGAGGGGAAGACAGAAAACTAGGTGGGTAGATGAGATTAACAAGTTTGTAGGTATAACGTGGCAACAGAAAGCACAGACCGGGTTGATTGGCGGAACATGGGAGAGGCCTTTGCCCTGCAGTGGGCGTAGACAGGCTGATGATGATGATGATGATGAAGCTGTTTAAGAAGAGCTCAGCTGATTCCTTTGAGGCGCTAATGTACACAATTGTGTACACCACTTGTTTCTGCTATTTGTATCGACTAGGGGCTAAGAAAGAGCAAGATACATTGAGCTTTGGATGAAGTCAACCTCCTGCATAATAAACTTGTCTCCATTTGACTTCATTTTGCAGCGTACTGTTGCGTATTGTCACGTGGTCGTGACGTCGAAGAAGGCAGCAGTCAGCACGTCCGAGATGAAACTCTTTATTTGGCCGAACTTGTGGCCGAGAAACTGAAAGTCAAACTACAGCAATACACTGATAGCAGCGAACAGAGCGTCGACCGTCGATCAACTGACAAGCGGTCAAGTGCATCGGCTTTTATACAGGCGCTATCGAACTTTCCAGCGATATCGCTGATGGCGGCACGAAATCTTAACAAAACGATCTACTACAATCGAGAAGCTTCTCGAACACTGCTGTGCGGACAGCTTCGAGCGTTGATAACCGTCCTTGCCGGTCACACCCAAAAAACATCAAAATAAAACAAGATGTGGGCGTGGCATTGCCCCATTCTGAAAAAGCATCGTCCCGATGCTTGTGAAAGAACATAAGAAGAGAAAAAAAAAACAAGTGCATACATAAATAAATTAACAATAACAAAGGTAAAAGTAGAGTCCCCAGGTTCGCTAACGTGCAAAAAATGGCTTAAGGCGCACGACATGGACGACTTCAGGTCGTGCGCGACGTCGCTGGGAGTTCGTAATGCCGTTTGGGATGACCTTGCAGTCAAGAGCGCTGAGACGTCGAAGAACCTTGTATGGTCCGAAGTATCGCCGAAGGAGTTTTTCACTAACACGTCGGCGTATTGGCATCCAGACCCAGACACGGTCGCCGGGCTGGTATTCCACGAAGCATCGTCGAAGACTGTAGCGACGGCTGTCGGTGCGCTGCTGGGTCTTGATGCGCAGGCGGGTGAGCTGTCGAGCTTCCTCGGCACGTTGTAAGTAAGCGGTGGCGTCGAGGTTTTCTTCGTCGGTGACGTTCGGTAGCATGGCATCGAGCGTCGTCGCCGGGCTCCTTCCGTAGACCAACTTGTACGGTGTCATCTGCGTCGTTTCTTGGACGGCCGTGTTGTAAGCAAACGTGACGTCACGTATGGTAGGACGGCATCCCACGTCTCATGCTCAACGTCGACGTACATGGCCAGCATGTCGGCGATGGTCTTATTTAGACGCTCGGTGAGGCTATTGGTCTGCGGGTGGTAGGCGGTGGTGCGGCGGTGGCTCGTCTCGCTGTATTTTAAGATCACCTGAGTTAGGTCCGCAGTAAAGGCGGTACCTCTGTCTGTGATGAGGACCTCTGGGGCGCCAAAACGCAAGACGATGTTCTCCACGAAGAACTTGGCTGCCTCGGCGGCACTGCCTTTGGGCAAGGCCTTTGCCTCGGCGTAGTGGGTGAGGTAGTCAGTTGCTACGACGATCCACTTGTTGCCGGAAGTCGACGTCGTGAAGGGCCCCAGTAGGTCCATCCCGATTAGCTGGAACGGCCGGTGAGGTGGTTCGATTGGCTGCAGAAGTCCCGCGGGCCTAGTCGGCGGTGTCTTCCGTCGCTGGCAATCTCGGCAGGTCTTAAAGGGCCCCTCACCAAACCACATAGCAAATTTTAGTTAGATGCTGGAAGTTGTTGTGTGCTGAATGAAGAGCAGTATGCCGCAAGAATTTTTCAAATCGGTTCATTACGAGCTGTGAAAAACAATAATTTGTAGCGGCGCGAAACCATGATGCGAGGAGGTGAGTTTCAAACCCTTGCCACTCGCCTTGTGTAGCCTTAGCAAGCCAAATCCCTTCCCTGCCCTCTTCACTTGACACATACGCATGAACACGTCATGCGCATGCATGGTCACGTGCGCATGACGTGCCCGAGCCAGCCCGAGCACGCGAGCGGCGTTGCACGGCCGCTACCTTTGTTTTTATGTAGCGGCCGTGGGCGTTTTGTCGGCGTTCTCTGTGGTGTACTGCCTGTTTCTGCGGGACGGGCATGAAAGTTGAGACATTTGTACGGGCACGAGAGTGGCGGTATCATGAGCCAGTGCCGCATTAACGTTTACTTGGACGCGGTCGAATAAATGAGCATAATGAGTGCTCAAACGCGCCAGAACATTATTTTCGTTTCCAGGGCTGGCGTCTGCTCGATGCGCTAACCGCGAGGGCACGAACGCATGGGAAAGGGAGGCACATTAGCCCCGCATCTCGCTGCAATTCACAAAAAAAAGAAAAAGACGCACACATCCCCTTTGTGTGTCTCATTATTTCTCTCAAGTTTTATTATTCTATTCAAGCAACAAATTACACAAACTACACATGTCGTGTCAAATAATTATCGCAGTGTCACGTGCTACTGTTGGCGACGTCAGAGCACAGTCGTCTACGTAGAGGAGCGACGTGACAGCACTACCATCTACGTAGGGCCATTTTTTCATGTACGTCATCCCCTCATTCTTTAAAGCGCGCGCCCGCGAGAGGAAGGGCAAGCAGCGTTCACCTTGAAATTTGACCCATTTCCGCGGCGCGTAGCGTTGCAAATTTTGGCAGACGTGATCGTGAACGCCCAGTGTATGCATTGCGCTCGTTAGCTCAAAAGTGTCAAACCTGGTGAGGGGCCCTTTAACGTAGTGGGTGACGTCGGCAGCAAGGAGTGGCCAGTAGTATTTTTCCTGTATTCTGGCGAGCGTGTGGGAAACACCAAGGTGCCCAGCCATCGGGTCGTCGTGTAGGGCCTGGAGGACCTCTGGTCGCAATGATGAAGGCGCGACAAGAAGGTAGTTGGTTCGAAGTGGCGAAAAGTTCTTCATGAGAACGCCGTTCCGTAAGAAAAACGACGGCAGTGCTCGCTTGAATACCTTCGGAACAACGGCGGTCTTGCACTCGAGGTACTCCATAAGGCCCCCCAGTTCCGCATCGGCTCGTTGCCTTTCGGCGAAGTCGTCGGCACTTATAGTTCCGAGGAAGCAGTCGTCGTCGTCCTCTTGCGGCGGTGCGTCGAGGGGGGCTCGGGACAGGCAGTCGGTGTCAGGAGTGTTTTCGTCCGGACCTGTACACGACGGTATTGTCGAATTCTTGAAGCCTCAGACTCCATCGTGCGAGACGACCTGAGGGGTCCTTCAAGTTAGCTAGCCAACATAAGGCGTGATGGTCACTGACAACTTTGAAGGGCCTGCCATAGAGGTAGGCGCGAAACTTCGACGTAGCCCAGATGATGGCAAGGCATTCCTTTTCTGTTGTGGAATAGTTGGCCTCTGCCTTGGATAGTGACCGGCTAGCATAACTGATAACCCTTTCAAGCTCGTCAGTCTTTAGCACAAGGACTGGCACCAAGTCCTACGCTGCTTGTGTCGGTGTGTATTTCCGTATCGGCGCAATCGTTGAAATGCGCAAGTATGGGTGGCGTCTGCAGGCGTCGTTTAAGTTCTTGAAATGCTTGCATTTGCGCCGTTTCCCACCTGAATTCCACGTTAGTCTTCGTGAGAAGCGTCAGTGGTTCGGCGACCCGTGAAAAGTTTTTGACGAAGCGTCTGTAATAGGCGCATAAGCCGAGAAATCGGCGCACGGCCTTCTTGTCAGTGGGTGGCGCGAAGTCGGCGATGGCAGCTGTTTTCCGCGGGTCTGGGCGCACTCCAGACTTGCTGATCACATGACCCAGAAACAGGAGCTCGTCGTATGTGAATCGGCACTTCTCTGGCTTCAGGGTCAGTCCATAGGTCTTGATTGCTTGAAGTACTGCCTCAAGCCGCCGGAGATGCTCGTTGAAGGTCGAGGAAAACACGACGTCGTCCAAATACACAAGGCACGTCTGCCACTTCAATCCGGCCAGTACGGTGTCCACGACGCGCTGGAACGTCGCAGGTGCCGAGCAAAGACCGAAAGGCATGACCTTGAACTCAAAGAGGCCGTCGGGTGTTATAAAAGCAGCCTTTTCTCGGTCTCTTTCGTCTACTTCGATCTGCCAATAGCCGGTCTTGAGGTGCATCGACGAAAAGTACGTCGCGTTGTGAAGTTGATCCAGGGTGTCGTCTATCCGTGAGAGGGGGTACACGTCCTTATTCAGGCGTCGATAATCAACGCAGGAAGCGCAGTGTCCCGTCCTTCCTTTTCACTAACACCACGGGTGACGCCCACGGACTGTTTGAAGGCTGGATGATGTTGTCGCGTAGCATTTCGTCGACTTTTTCCTTTATGGCCTCACGTTCTCACGTCGAAACTCTGTAGGGGCTCTGTCGGAGTGGTAGAGAATTTTATTGTTATAATGCGGTGCTTAGCAAGGGGCGTTTGTTGGACCCGCAATGACGACGAGAAACAGTCCTTGTATTGCAGGAGCAGGGTTTTGAGCTGGTCTTGCTTGACCTTCGGAAGGCTTGGGCTGAGGTCAAAATCCGGTTCGGGACCTCTATTCGTCGAAGCAGGTTCGGCAGCATCGAAGAGGGCGAAAGCATCGCTGGCGGCTACACATTCGTCGATGTAAGCAACCGTCGTACCCATGTTGAGGTGCCTATATTCGTGGCTGAAGTTTGTCAGCAGTACCTTTGCTTTACCGTCATGCAGCTCGGCGATACCTCTTGCGACGCAAATTTGACGGTTCAGGAGTAGTTGCTGATCGCTGTCGATTACGCCTTCAAGGTTCGCAGGTTTTTCGGTGCCGACGGAAATAATGACACTGGAGCGCGGCGGAACGGTCACCTGCTGTTCTATCACATTCAGTGCACGGTTCCCTGGCGTCGCGTGGGGCGGGAGCGCTTTGTCTGAGGTTAGTGTTATTGACTCAGACCTCAGGTCAATAACGGCGCCGTGGTCACTTAGGAAGTCCATTCAGAGTATCACATCCCTGGAGCTGTTTTGTAGGATTACAAAGCTCGCAGGATAAGTCCGGTTATTGATGGTGACTCTCGCCGTGCAGACACCAATCGGCGTTATCAGATGGCCTCCAGCTGTCCGGATTTCGGGTCCACTCCAAGCGGCCTTTACTTTCTTCAGCTTGGTGGCGAATGGCCCGCTGACGATGGAATAGTCGGCTCCGGGGTCGACGAGAGCTGTGACACTGTGGCCGTCGATAAGAACATCGAGGTCGCTAGTTCGTCGTCTCGAGTTGCGGTTAGGTCGTGGCGTCGGATCACGGCTTCGTCGATTTGTCCCGCTGTTTCGACGATGCGTCGTAAGTTTTCTTCGGGCCGCGAAGTTTCGTTGTGAGGGCTCCGTCCGGTATGCGTCGTGTTCTGAAGGTCTCGTCGCGTTGTCGTCTTGACGCGGGCGAGGAGGGGGGGCGTTGCGTCGGGCTGCAGCAGCATAGCTCATGGCTTCCGGTTGAGCCTGCGGTGCTTCGGGAATTCCAAGCGATTGCCGGACTTCCTCGCGGACGTCGGCGATTGAATCCACTTCATGCTGCAGCGGGGGTAAAAGCTTTCGCAGTTCCTCCCGCACGATCACTCGAATCGTTTCACGCAAGTTGTCGGAGCAGAATGATTGAACTTCTGCGTGTGCTGACGTCGAGCGGCAATTGAATTGTCGGGTGCGCATCTCCAGCGTCTTTTCAATCGTCGTCGCTTCGGAGATGAATTCCTGGACAGTACTCGGTGGGTTCCGCATCAGACCCGCGAACAGCTTCTGCTTTACTCCTCGCATGAGGAAGCGAACTTTCTTGTCTTCCGGCATTTCGGGGTCGGCGTGGCCGAAGAGTCTGGTCATCTCTTCTGTGAAGAGCACCACGTTTTCGTTTGGCAGCTGCGAACGGGTTTCAAGCAGCGCCTCGGCCCTCTCCTTGCGGATGACGCTCGTGAATGTAGCGAGGAACCTGGTGCGAAATGTGTCCCACATTGTCAGGGTTCGCTCTTGCTTCTCGAACCAGGTGCGAGCGGCGTCTTGCAAGGCGAAGTAGACATGCCGTAGCTTGTCTTCGCTGGTCCAGTCATTGTAAACGGCGACTCGGTCGTAGGCTTCGAGCCAGCTTTCCAGGTCTTCGAATGACGATCCGCGGAAGGTTGGTGGTTCCTTGGGCGTCCGGAGAAGAATCGGTGCGGGCGGCACAGCGTCTGTCATCGTCGCTGTGGTCGAGGTCAGGGTCTTTGTTTGCCTGGTCTTTTCAGGGAACAACAAGCCCAGTCTTCCTGTCAGAGAACAGTCCATTACCTACTGGAGGCAATAGTCTTGATTGACACGCCGTTCTTCACCAGTATCGTGCTTGCCAAATGCATGGAGAACCCCCTGTACGATGTGGTGCTAGGCAACATCGAAGGTGTCCGGTCTGCAGAGCAGGAAGCTTTACACAAGCCTCAGCAGCATCATGGGAGTTGGCACACTGATAGCGGTCTTGAGGACACTAGTGAACCCGCCAACGCGTCGGTGCACATTATTGCGGACGACACGCAGAGTTATTTGGGAAACGGGTCAAGGTACCTGAAAGTGCCTGAAGAAACAAGTTTTACGCCTTAGTGAAACGAAGATCAAGAAGAGCCACTGGGTGAAAAGCGCTGCAGCAGCAGATGGGACATGCACCACTTCCAGTCTACCTGTTCCTAAAGCCGTTGCGACAACCACAGATAAAGCGACTCTCAAGGAGTACCAAAGAAATGACCCTTCCCTACGGCCTTGTTAAGAAAGTGTGGGAAAAAAGGTGATTGTAAACAATCATGAAATGTGCTACTTTCTTGCCGATGGAATCTTATATCGAAAGCACAAGCTACTGTCGGAGCAGGAACTCGAGCAACTGGTCGTACCGACCTCACACAGCCTGCTTCTCACAGCCTGAATTCTCACAGCCTGCTTGTGCTATTTTTTCGGCCACTGTGATGGTGACTTACACCCTTCAGCCGATCTTTCAAACAGCACAGAGAAAGCATTCCAATTTCATTAAATGTGTGCAACATGCTTTAGGGCCCCTAAATCACCTCCGATAATTTTCTTTTTAACATTTCAAGTAAATGTACACATCGAGTTCAGAATGCCCTCACGATCAACAATGCCAAACGTGACAGCGCTACGAGCCGTGGAATCCTCACGAATTCTAAGAAACAATCCCTTCTCCTCTCCGTGCCTTTTGGCATTTCTCATGCCCTCAGCGTTCGCTGTGACGTCAACGTGTCTGCTCGTCATCTACAGCACCCGTTTGCTCGCAGGTACGCACACTTGCTGCTCTTCCTTCTCGCATGACGAGGAGGGGCACTTGTCCAGGAGGAGAGACGAGCCAACGAACGGAGAATAGCGAAGGAAAAAGGGAAACGAGCGAGGGCGTCTTTTGTATCAAACGCGTGTAACTCCACTATTACAGCCCCATTTAAAAAAGTTCTCATGGCTACATATTCGTTGTAGACTTGTGCACAACTGCAACACCACAACTAAATTTCGACCTCTGGATGGTTTAGGGGCCCTTTAACAATAGATCGAAGTAAGCATGTAATTGTCACATTTCTTTTTTAGATGCGAAGTATCGCTTGCTCGGGGGTATGTAACGCGGCGTGGTCATCCGCATGCAGCGCCGGCGTCCGCACTCACACTACGCATGCGCGACTCTCCTCCTTCCCTCTCTCCAACAGCTGCGTGTCACTCTCTCCACGTCTCTACCAGCACCTTCTTGGGCTTCTCCTGCGTTCTCGCTTCTGCTTTCAAGGTGCATACCCTACTCTCCTCCTCTAGTCTCCTCTCCTTCAAATGGCAGAGTGCTGCGCACGTTCAGTCCAGTGCTTGCCTCGGTTGGCTCCTCTGAAATGCGGGCTCGACATGCCGAAATTCTCTCCTGCGCAGCGCCGCGATGAGGGCCAGCGCATGCGCGTCCCCTCCCCCTCTCTCTCCTACGCTGCCCCTCTCTCGCGCGCCTGTCGACGTTCCCCGCACGCCCTGTGAGAATTAACGGCCAGGCTAGAGGGAAGACACGACGCGCGTAGTGTTCCTCTTCGCGTTCCACGACGCGAGGTCGGTAGCATGCCCAATGAACGCCAACGGAACGCGATCATGCAAGTGCTCCGGCTTCACATTGCCTCATGGTCTCTTTTAGCAGGAGATGGTGTAATTTTTTTTTTCAGCCTGGCTATCTGAGCTATTCAGGTATTCTTTCCTTACATTCGGTGACACCTATGCTATCAGACAATTCGCTTACGAATGGCAAATGTTGTGTCGTGTTTACACTTGCCAGCTATGCCTGCTCTGCATTTGTGAGTCGGGTAGGATGCATTTTTTTCAGGGATCTTCAATACAGGAAAGTGGGACAAAATAAAACAAATAAAATTGGATGTCAAACCCCATGATGCAGACTTCGGACATCTTGCACCTTTCTGCTGAGTTGATTCTTTAACATTGTGGACATGGCATGCATTGTAGAGTAGCCTGCCTTAAAATTTTTTTCTCCGTTCAAGACATCTTTCAAGCTTAGATATTTAAAGCTTTGCGAGCAGTTGCAGTGGAAAGCATGCAGAGGGTGCCATACATGTGTTTTCACCCTAGTGATGCGGAAGCGGCTGTTGGGGTGCTCAACTCTGCCGTGTTGGTGGCGCTGCCTGACCAGGTGCAGTGTTCACATACTTTCTCTGCACTCAAATGGCTTAGATTCAAATCAGACTTGGGCTAGCTATCTAGCTCGTGATGGCCATTGTGACTTGGCTGTGCTGCATGACTCAAATTGGTTTTCTTTTTTCCGCAATTTGGTTGAGGTAGTTTATGGGAAGAGTTATGGCCCCGCTCGTACAACCAGAAGAACTGGTCGAAATTGTTGAACAGCACAGGAGCCATTGTTTGAACACAACCACTTGTCTTTGTCTTGTGGAAGGCCAGATCATTCTATCGTCAAGCAAGCACTGGCTCCAGCAACATCCTCCGAATTTCTCAACTTGCAGTCAGTTAGCTCGCGTTCTACCTCCCTCCAGGAAAACGGGAACGCTATGCCTCTGTCTGCCTGGATCTGACAAGCATTGAAGTAATGAGGTGGACTGGCATGAATGTACTTCATAGGGGCAAATGAAAAACTCAAGTGCCACAAGACAGCAACAAGAAAAGCGCACATACCACGGGTTTCTATACGGAGGTGCACCTTCCTTTCTGAGGGGTGTGGTATGGCATACCCGCAGAACCTCACTTCTGGGCTGAAAAGAAGAAACAACACTGAGGCCAGTGTCGCAATAGGGAAACAAACTTACTTCTTCATTATCATATAGCGAAGAGCATTTCCTAGTGTATGATCTTGGTCATCCAAAACGAATGTCCGGCATTTTTCATTTTCGTCGGGCGATTTGACCTGCCAAAGAGAATCACTTAGATTTGCATATTCAACTGTCTGCGCCTGCCCACCGACACTTTTTTCCGTGAAGAGCATGAAAATTCGCGCAAAAAGGAAATCAGCACCATGCAGCAAGGCAACAAAAACGTAGCGTACTCAGCTGGGAAACAAAAACCAGCCCAGCTGCTCTCTGGGACGCATTCAAGTTCGAAAGAGAAGGCTATGTAACGGGTAGGCGTTTTATAAATGCCTCTGTCGAGTCGAGACGCGGAGTTGCAACCACGAGACTGATGAAGCAGCAACGACGGCAAAATTTCAAATGACAAGTGAGCGTGCCTTTGGCTGCTTTGCCAAAAAGCAATCTCTGTGCAAGATCGCGCTCCCATTCCATTCAGCGACTGGCGATTGGACTGAAGCCACGCCGTCGCTGCCATGACAAGGACCCTTGTCGAAACAACGTTGGCTGACATAAACACCTCATTGCTAAAACGCAATTTCTGACACATACTCTCAGCATACATAATTGTCAGGCACTGAACACGTTGAGCTTGAAAAATACTCACCACCTTCAAACACCCCACCATGTTCCTTGGAGAGCGCGGTTGGCGCAGCTCTTTGCTCTAGCCAGTCACTCTAGCCACACACTAGCGTCTGCCGTCTCCGCCGCGTCCTCTCGGGGATGCCTGCGGCGGTGGCGCTGCGCGCAATCGGAGTTCCTTGAGCAGACGCCCCGCCCGCGACTCTCGCTTACGGGTGGGCTGGCGGAGCCGTTTACAACCGCGCTCTCGCGTTTGCTTACCTTTTCACGTTGAAGGCCTGCGGTGTTTGCTTTTATTACAGAACGTGACATTGTGGCGTACTTGTGGCAAGGTACTCGTGGAAAAGATACCATATGTCTGTTCTTCGGCTGATACACATGGTTCTGATGTGCCAAGCTTCTGCTGCAAAGGTCTCAGCCTGTTGGAGGCGCAACTTATTTGTGGCGTCATTGTAGAGATATATTATAGTGCCTAGAATATACAGTATATTCTAGGCACTATAGCTATATAGTCTCCCGGCTGCCGCCTCCCTGGGCCGCCTCCCTACAATATATATTGTAGGACAGTAAATATATAGGTCTAATAACACTTTGAGCGAAATCGCATGAACTTAGCTTATCGTTAAAAAAAAAAAAATCTTTCTCCAACATATTCCGAGAACCGCATTGCGTTTATTGTCTCCGTAACACATGAAGAACCAACCTTTATGATTACGAGACTTAGCACACTAAATATATCTGAAGTAACGTTCTTACTCTCAGAATTGTTTGCTTATTAAAAACTGATCTTAGAAATGTTTGGTACCTTCGTAAAGACAATTTAACAGCATACATATACTGATGACAGTCTTGTAATAACAGCAACTTCTTAAGAAAAAAAAATAAAAGCCAATTTTTGGCCCTTTGGTTTTGCTTCGAGTAACTGCGCGCTCTTAAATGAGTGTCTGGATCCACCACTGATCTTAGTGTGATCACGGCAGTGTCCAGACAAAAGACGACGTTGAATGCAATGTTTGGTTGGTTCAAGATGTTCCAGCCTCTGCCCACACGAACAGAACGAAAACGCGGAGTTCATGCGGGAGCGCAAAATAAAAGGCAAGGCGCGATACTCCACCGATTCCTCCTGCGCGACATGCACCGTGCAGGCGCTCCGATGGACCGCAGCGCCCCCTGCGCGGACGCGGCCTTGCATGGGGACGGCATGACTCTAGCCACCTCTAGCAGATGTCTAGCAGAGCATAGAGTTTCCTAAAATTAAGTATTGTAGGAAACTCTATGTAGCAGAGAACCAACGTTACGTTGGCAGAGAACATCACATGAATGCTGATGCAAGTTGGACTTGAAATGAAAGCATGCTAAGAATGACCCAAACCTAGCGCGAAACTATCAATAAAAATCGCGAAAACCTACTGAACATTATTTTATCTTGCTTGCATTATGGGTGTAAGTTTTTTTTTTTTTTTTGATAGTGGACGTAGACGCATCTCGAGGCGATCGAATCCATGGTTCAATCCAAGCCCTGAAACCCAACATGGAACCGGCGGAGTTGTCCAAGTACACGAAGCATGCTGAAAAGGCCGTGCGTTTCTCGTGACTGCTCGATTTAGTTTCACGATTAATTTCATACTAACGAGTGTAAAAGTGCTTGCGCTGATTTGAGTACATGCAGTGCTTAGCAATTGAAACGAGGTCGCATTGTGACATTAGGTGCCGGCTGCAGTTATCGCGTTTCATTTGAGCATTGTGCTACGTTTAGTTGCGCTTACCGGTGATCATGCGTTGCAGCTTGCTACGCTGTCGGTCATGTCGCGAAAGTTTTTGGACGTGGATAGAAAATCGAAGAAGCGTGAAAGCTTGTACTGATGGCCATTTTTCCCATGCAGGAAGCTGAGGCAGAAGCCATTGCCCTGGAAATAAAGAAATTGCAGTATGAGAACGGCGTTTTCGATGATACATTCGAGCCCCCCGAATTGGCTGCCCTCCGTGCTGAAAATGCCAAGCTTAAGTACAGGCTCCAAATACTCAAGAGGGTAAGTATACGCGATGTCATCGGAAGTGACAGCTGTTGGTTTGATGTTGTGCAGATAACATAGTTGTGTTGCAACGCTGGCGACGTGCAGTGGTAGGCTCGTTGCAATGCCACCTTGCCAGAACGGTGACACGTCTGCGACCGTCCAACGCCGGAGGCCGTCATAATAAAAGTAAAAAGAAAATGCATGATGCTATGCATTGCTCTCAGTTGCTACCACATTGTTTACTCGTATTTACCCGCGCATGTCTTACGGAGAGGTGGGACAGTGCAATTATTGCATAGATGAGCAAAAAGGTTCTCTTGAATAAACAAGTTAACGTATGCGTAGGGAAGGGGAAGCACAAAACGTTGCAATAGCTACCTACATAGGTGTGCACGCAGGCTTCTCCAGTTGGAGGAGCCATATTCCAATGCCTTCCCGCTATCCCCGTTGGTCGAGTCCGAAAGAAAACGAATGGATGCAAAATGAAGTGGTGGCCTGCTTCCCACAACCTTTGTTCCTCGACTTTCCTAGATGACGAGTAAACACTTCTTGGAGCGCAACATCTGACGTCCATTGCTGTCATTATTGCCAAAAGCCTGCATGGCCATAACCCTATACATTAAGCAATGATTGGGCTGGTCGAGCTGAGTAAAGGTTGGAATCTGCCCCTAGATGATTAGTAGGGGCGGCTGCACCCATCAATGTGCACTCCAATGGCTACCTATGTTATACATGAACCAAGACAGTTGTGTTGATGATAAATAAGATGACTGAAAGAGACCTGATGTGCCCTTGCAGAGTGTTGAAGAAGAGGAAGCTAAAGGAGGACGGGAGTTCATGGAATGCCCCCGTGACTGCCTGCTGAAGCTGTTTGTTCATGCGGTCCGTACTGCCTTTCCTGAGGTTCAAGAACCACTGGTGCCAGTGCTGCCAAGCACCAGCGACAAGTTTGGTGACTACCAGTGCAATGCTGCAATGCCACTGTCACAGGTGCTTCTAGATCGCTCTTAAAAATAAGTGCACTCATTGGAGGTGCAAGAAGGACATTCTTATCTTGTTGACAATCTGTGTGACACATCTCACATGACCACTTGCCAAACGTCTTCACCTGTATGAGCCTTTATCACAACATGATATTGGGCGCGAGGCCCCACTGGAGACGTGGGCGCTGCAATCGCTGTGAGCTGTGACGTGCAGGGTTGGATCAGAGGGCGGAAACTCACTATACCTCCCATGGGACGCGCTCTCGCATGCTCACACGCTGCGGCAGCACCGCTTCCACAACTGGCGGCTGCCGGGCATCTACTAGAAATAATTCAAAAACAAAACATTTCTTTCATGACGTCATTGGTGAAGTCAGCATATAGAGGGAAAGGGTGCGAAACCAAGAGGAGGAGGGTTACCGCGGAAGCCCTTTTTTCCCACTTCGCATGCAAGCGGAATGTGTTCGTGCTATCTTGCAGGTCCGCTGGCCGCTCGGGCGACGCGGCTATTCGTTAAATTTAGCTAACCATTTTTTTTATAATTTGTTCGTGTGTTGTGAAGTGCACAAACTAAAGCTGACCGATTTGTCAATCAGGCAAAACTCAGTAACACAAGTAAAATTTAAATCATTTTTTTAATCACATGTTTCTACTAAAAAACAGAGACATACACATAGTGTGAAAGTGTCAGTCTGCTAAAGCAGCTTTAATTCACCAGTGCAATATGCACATAATGAGCAAACATTGAACCCACAACATCTGAACCAATGCGAAAATTACTAACAATCACGAGCAGGCCACGTCGTACTTGACTCGATCACGTCTGTTATGACGGCGAACATATTTTTCTTACAGAACTTAAGTACCAAACAAGACAGAAGTTTAGGATAAGATGGAGCCTTGAATAGATGAGAAATCGTTGAAAAAAACTTGGACCATTTCCCCGAAGGCAACCCTGATGGGACGCGAAGCAGCAGCGGTGCGCACGGCGTTGACCCGGTTGAAACGGGCGTCGACGCTGGTGCTGGAAGAACGGTTTGAAGCGAAACTCAGTGTAGCGTTTACTCGAGTAAACGTTTGTTTGAAATGCAAAGACACGGGAGACGGGTTGGGTTTCGTGTAAGTTTCATTAAAGCGTATGGCAAGACTTCGTAGTCGTTGTTTCTTCAGAGTCGAGACACGGGCGCTGGACCGGAGCAGGTGTGCATTTCACCTTGACTACCACGGGTGAAGTGAGAGAGAAGTGACACGTTCAGAGGTGTTGTGAGCGGGCAGAGCAGCCGGCAGCTGCGGGCGCTACGGCGAGCATGCTGCGGGTGAGGGAGAGAGTGACGTCAGCGCGCACCTGCGAGGGAAGCGTGCGAGGGGAGCGTGACGTCAACGCAAAGCTGTGGCGTGACCTACTTGGCAACACTCCAACATTTACGGCGTGTTGCGGCTCATTCGTACGGACGCACGTAACGTACGGCGTTACACACGTGAGTCAAAGAGCTGCTTCGCATCTAAAAGGAATACGGCTGGAGGCAATGTTTCGACGAGTTGACTTGTCTTCATCAGGGCAGCAGCATTGCCTTGATAAAGAAAAGACCACTTGTCGAAACATTGGCTCCAGCGATATTCCCTGTTAATTAAACAATTTCTCAAAGCATCAGTGAGTCCATTACATGTATTTCAGCGACAGTATTACAAGTAAAGGCCCACAAAGTTTCAAAGTGGCTACATGCATTTCCATGAACAGGAAGGATCCTATAATTGCGTCACGTCATTTGAACTACATGGCAAAAGTAAAAGATGAACAAACTGTGTCGCCGAACCAACACGCCTTCAAGCCTTTCATTAAACACATTTTGCCGGCAACACATAGGCTGTCGTCATGACGAATTAGTCTAGCGACACTGCACTTATGTCAGTCCACACAGGTTTGCAGAGAACCGGATTTACTCATGTACTCATGCAAAATAAATACTTGCTCAAACAATGGACCCAAATACTTGTACTCACCCGTTGGCACAAGGAAACCTAAAAAAACCTTCGTGCAACTGGAAATTCCTGGGTTAACACACCACAGAGCCGCGCTAAACTTGTGATGCCCCGATTTAGCCATCTTCGTCTAATACTCGGTTGCCCTTCTCAACGTGGGTCCCTGAGGCTTCCGTTCGCTGCACGCCCCATCAGATGTCTTATCTTTCCCGTATTCATACTTGGTACGTCAACTGAGCGCGAGTCAACTTGTGTTGTTGCTGAGTGAGTGGCAAGGGTGAGAGGAGGCAAACGCTATGAGCACAAGTCAAGCAGTTCCAGCATTTCACCCGATTTAAAAATCACAAAATAAATAAAAAAGACAAATAAACAAAAGAAGAGCTCTTTACAGTTCAGTCAAATTTGTTTATTTGTAAAAACTCGTGAAAGACAATTAATGCGAACGTCCACATCAACCTCACTTCGTTGAACCAGATCTTAGGATGCCCGGCAACCGCTACGAGCGGGCATGTTCCTTGAAACCGAAACAGGCGCTCAGTTTCCGGGGCCTGGTTGGATCACGTGATCTCACCTCGCTCTGGTGAAGGGAAGCGGATGGTAGAATGCGTTGTTTTTAGCCGCAATTTCGCGGCGTTTTTCCCCTTTGAACAGTGTCATTTTGCTCTCACTTTATGTGTGTGGACTCCTGGAGGCTACGCAATCTGGAAAAGAGCAGTGAAAGTTATCGGCAGCACGGTACTTTTCTGCTCCGTGCCACAGTGCGCTACGTAGGCGAAGGAGCCAGGTGTGAGCTTTCACTTTTGCCCTTACCCTGCTTTGCCTCTGTCACCTGTCTTCCTTTTATGATTACTTCAAGCCCATGTAGTTAAAATGGACATCGGCTACACATGTTCACATAAAAGCAAGACGTTTCGGCTCCCGCGCGGTAGCCTTGTTCACAACGAAAAATGAATGCGCAAACAGTCCGGTTATGTATGTTTTAAAATATGATGTAGCAACGGTGTACACGTGTGATAAGTTGCTGTCATTACGTTTAAGCGCGTGCACCGTTGTCTGGATTGTCAGAGATTCAAGATAAAGCCGATAAGTCTTGTTATTTTCTCTCTCTGTTATTTTTGCCCTATCCCAGTCTATTTCGTGGCCAGTTGCTTCTGCATGCTCGGCCACTGCAGTTCAATGAAACCTTCTTTCTTACGTCACACAGTCTGCGTACCCCCCCCCCCTTGTGGGTGTCCCTTGTAATTGTCCTCATGTGTTTTCCAGACCACGCAGGTTTCCGTCCGACTCTCGACTTCAGCCCACGGGGTCCCTCGCTTATAGATAACGTCTGTAGAATGAGCTCATAGCCAGTGTCACTTGTTCTTCCCTATGTCGCCACAGGCAAAAACGTGGCCAGCTTCAAACACTGATTCACCTTCTAATAGCAGCAGCGAAGTACCATTCTGCTTATCAATGAAGCTTTGAATGCTGGACGGTGGTATTTTCACTGAAACATAATGTTGCCATTTATATCATGGTAAGCCACACCTTGCAGCATGCTCATTCAAGTGCGCAAAGTAATACGGCCAGCTGGCACACGGTGCATTTGCTATCGCAATCGATGCCGATCGGTACCGTATTTCTTGATCGCGACAGGCCCTTTTGTAGTAGCTGGAGAACTGAGTCAACCATCGAAAATTTTCATCCTATATGTGGCTAGATGGCGATCGAAAGTGCACCCTGTGATAGTCGTGGAAAATTTGCGCATTAAGGAGCAACATGCAATATTAAGATCATGCCGCAGAGAAACTTGTGCTCATGTGAAATGTTATAGCTACAACTCCGAATGAGGCACACGTGTGCGTATGGCTCTCTTGCGTTTGCCTCCAATCATATCAAAAAGGCTGCGGCTGCATGCAGCTCTAAGTATGCTTAGTTACTTCTCACAAAACGGAGAATTTGCTTGCGTCGTGCTTCATCCTGCCATGTGTGCTAAACAGGAATGCAAATTTGGGCATGCTTGTCGTGTCAACTGCGACCAGTTTTAGATGCAAAAATACAATGAATGCAGTTGCATGGTTGCAAGCATTTTATTGGAGCAAAAATATGTGCATTCGCCTCAAGCACGAGCTAAAGCCCATTTGGTGCTTCAATTCAACACGAAACGGTTCATCACCTTGTACAAGAACAGCGCGCTCGGCCTCCGTGGCTTCCATATAGGTCGCCGTAGCAGACGACGTCGGCAGTCAGGGCGTTGTCTAAGGCATTATGAGGAGCGTAACATTTTTTCGGAGCAGTTATTTAGCATTTCGTAGTCACTGACGAAGCCACCGCAGTATTTTACTTATTTTGTCGAAGTGAAGTGCCACAAGAATAATAAAAACGAATACGCGAAAGCGGCCGGCTGTGAGCTGTGCGGGGGGAGGGCTGGCGTAGCAATCCAACCTTGCACGTCACAGGGATGCTTCTGCATGGTAGCGCCACGGTATGTCCTCGCACCCAATATTCTTACAGACAGTTGTGTATGTTCTTTCAGAAGCCACGTATGTGGCTATTTCGCGCAAAGAAAACACAAGGGGAGGGTTAAGGAGTGTTTTCTTTGCGCGAAATAGCCACATCCGTGGCTTCTGAAAGAACATGAACCGACTAGCCCAACAACGTGTGTCTCTGGGTTGTGTATGGCTTGTGTGCCAAAGTGTGGGGGGACAGAGGTGATGGAGGAGAAGAGGAAGGAGGCGTTCACCTAGCAATAGCGCAGCCTCCGTGTCGTTGGCCTTGTCTGTGCAGGGACACTAGTGTTTGCAACCTTTTCAGGGTTGCAATGGGAACACTAAATTTGCTCAAGATGTTCTATTTTTCAGTTTAATTTTCTTTTCAATCATCAGACCATCTTTTATGTCATGGTGAAATATTAGAACAGAATAAGCAGCAAAAGACGAGAAAAATAACACTTTCTGTGTGTGCTGTCATCAAAAACTGAGAAAATCAGACATCAGATTTATTTATTTATCACAGTACGCTCAGTGTCATCAAGGCATCACAAGGGGGGGGGGGGGTCACACCGTACGTAATTGGTAATAATGACATATTTACGGGTATTAATTGCAGTTATAAAGTACACTATATCATTGCTAGAGTAACAAGCATTGGACACCGAAATTGATATACTTGGTGACAACAAAATCAGGTATGCTAGAAAGAGTGACACAATAATGCAAACCTTGCAGCTTCCTGTTGCCGCCATTGTGGCATCATCAAAAAGAGGAGAGATTTGAGCTCAAGATAGGCACAAAGCTTCATATCTGCACTAAAAAAAATAAAACCAGCTTCTTTCTGCAATCAACAACGCAATTGTGGATGGCGACCATGCCTCATTGTCACACGAAGTGGTAAACAGTACAATAGTAGACAAGGGGCTGACAAAGCAGTCCATATGTGTGCGTGTATACAATCCACATAGTACAAACTAAATATCGCAAGGAGTTGAGCACTATCACCCTCCTGGCTACACGTTATAGATAAAACAACTTATAATACATAACATTGTCATAAACAAGCGTGTGCTTGCTTTCAATGGCATTACTCAAGTAGAAAATCTGGAAACAGTGCAATAAGCTGTCGGAAGAAAAGGAAAACTGGTTGCACTGGATTTAGGTGGAGTAAGAGACAGACTACATATACTACATTTGCATTCTTTAATATGGTTGAGATAACCCTTGATGCACGCAGTTTGTGCCTCGGAGGTGATTGCACACCTTCGGCTCGGCTCCCAGGATAAATTTTAAGCCCTGCGGAGGTCGCATAACCCATGCATAGCAACCGGAAGCATGCGGCTGAAACAAGATAGCCTTTTGGCATTATGCAGAAAGCGCGCAACGCAGGCACATATAAAACTGAGTTGTCACAAATATAAATGTTGTCATAGAGCTATTTGTACTTAGGTACTGAGGAAGCATGTGAGTTCATGTAAGGAGCAATGTTCTGTATATCATAGGGTCTGCCGATGAAACGAGTATAGGCTTTCCGCGAGGGATTGATGCTTCTTCACTGTTTATAATCCGCCCGTAATCCCTTATAATGTGGCACGGCTCAAAGTGTTGCTCACACAGCATTCAGTGAGCAGCCAAGCAGATCTGTGTGAGTTTCGATTGCAGAGCTTGCCAGGTCGTCCGGCTTTTTAAGCAGGTCCTGTCTTGATGCAATTTTGGCACGCCTGCATATCCACTCTTACACCGTGGCATGCAGCAGGCAGGCGTTTAGACACTGATTAAAGCTCAGTAATGCATTAAACATGCTAAAAATGCGCACTTCTTCTAAGAATTTCTAGTTTTAATGATTTCAAGCCTTTCTCGTCAGAATTTCTAGTCGTTCTGACCACTGTGAAATTATAATTTTTAGGTGTTCCTTACTTTTGGAAACCATAATCTAGTGAAATCATGGTTGTCACGATTTCGCTAAATCATGACAACCATGGAGGTATCAGACTGTTTGCTAATGACTGTGTTCTAGTTCGTAAAGTTGCTTGTGCTAATGATAAACAGAACTTGAATTCAAATCTTGATAATATTTTGAAATGGTGTGGCTCTAATTGTAAAAAAAAAAAAGCTGTTCACCTTTTGTATTACTCGCAAAAAAAAAAAAAAACACCTCTTCATTTTGCGTCTTAACGTAGCTCATCCTCCCCAGAACTGGTCACACACTCTAAGTATCTCGGCATAACAGTAGCTAATGACCTATCTTGGAATCTGCCTGTGATAACATATGCTGCTCTGCTTTTCATAAGTTGTGTTTCTTGAAACACAAGCTGGGAAATTCCCTATCTAACATTAAAGTTATTTCATCTATGTAAGACCTAAACTAGAGTATTCTTGTGTTCTGTGGAACCCCTTTACTAAAGTTAACATAAAAAACCTGAAGCTTTCCAAGGAAAAGCTGTTAGGTTAATTTATTCCAAACGTAAAGTTATAATCTCAGCAACACAGCTCATGGTGGCTAAAAATATTAAAAAACTTGAGTGATACCGAAAAAAGAACCACCCCAATGTTGCTTCTTAATCATGAGCTAACCCTCGACGCCCAAACATACAGTTGAACCCACGTATAACGATCTATCGCTTATAACGACCATATTTGGGTGCACTTACGATTTTCCTATGCTAACCATTGAAGCTGCGTCCACGTATAGCGAACATTTTTCAAAGCCTCCTACTTTTACAACGAACACTTCAGACACGGTCGCGGTAAAAATATAGTGCATACGGAGCGAAAAAAAGTTAAAACAGGCCTTCTAAAGAATGAGAGGTGCGCGCGCTCACGCGTGCCCCGCTCCCGTTTACTCGCGGCTCAGATATCCCTGATCGGCGAGCACCGCACACAGATTTCGGATGCTGCGAGCGAGGTCGCTCACTTTCCAGGCGTTTATTCAGTGGCAGAATGGCAGTGAGGGAAAAAAAAAAGAGGCAGCATGAAGCCTTGCAGCCAGCTTTTGCACGGTAACCTTTGCTGACGCCATTCTCTGCAGCTACAACCGCCTACGATGAACCAAACGATGCCTTGGAACGCAAGAAGGCATAAATGCAAGAAGTGATAACTGCGATGACGTTTCATCGCATAAAGGTTCACTGCGTCCCTAAACTCATCGATGCCACAATGTGCCACAAAAGGTCATCCGTCTTTTCGGTAATGGCAGGGACCGGTCGATCGGTGATTACGACTTCCGCGCGATTGTGTCAATGCCTTCGTGGATAACCATCAGAAAAGAACGAAGGCGAGGTGGAAGCCCCTTCGATGAATGTGCCATTATGACAACCTTATCACAGTCATCTGCAGATATCTGCTCGGCTGCGCGTGTGGCGTACGCTGTGCGGATTGACAGCGCTACGAGCGCACCATGCTGCCGTTCACAAGTTCTCTGCCGCCGCATCGTGCGACACCGCTTTAAGGGGTCATGAAGCACCCCTTCGGCATGCTGAAAAAACACATCCTGCGGAAAGCTGACACAGCTATGAACTGCTCTGCCAAATATTACAGTCGTGCACGCCGCGTAAAGGCCACAAGCGGAGCGCAAAGTGTCCGTTTCCTCAGGCGCCCTCTTTTCAAACAGAGGCCGGTTCTCACCCTCGTCGGAGGGCGGGGTGTCTGCCCGTTGACGTCGCGGATCTGCCTGTTCACGTCGCAAAAGACATAGCATGCTTATTGGCCAATAGCCATCCTAAATCAAGAGCGGTGTTTGGATCAGATGCGCTTGTTCCCATTGACACTGTGTATAATAGTTGTTGTAGTTAAATAAACAGGCTGAAATATGGAAAAACTTCGTTGCGAGTTTTCGAAAAGATGACTCACTTCCGGTAGAAGCCAACTGTCGTCTGCTGAACTAAGTGCGCCCGCGCACGTTCGAGCGTAACTTAAATTTGGCCACACGTTCTTTTCGGTATAGCAGTTTCTTGTGCCTCGCTTGTTTCGATTAGTCTTGTACGTCATAACTGCCATCAAACCTTACAAAACTTGTGTGTGGCGTTTAGTTCTAATGACACCGATGTCGTGCTGACTTGATCAATGCGTGCACAGATCGAGTTGCAAGCAAGTTCCTAATTAACAGGCCAAGAGCGGTCCCTCGTAAACCATGAGGGTTGGGGTTTTAACACTATCATTCTTTTGACAGTGAATGCGCACGATCATTTAACCTTTGGATAATACACTTCACGTCAAAGATATCCCGAAGATGGATTCAGCGGTAAGGTCAAAATAATAAAACCTGAATTCCACTGTCAACTCACTGAGAGTACTTTTGCTTCCAGTCGACTTCAGAGAACAGCCACCGGCCTGTGTTTAAGCTACATAATTTGTGGGGCGTCATGCAGGCCGAAGTGAACACCTTCGGCTCCGAATTCTTCGGTTCGTCGTGTTGTGCCGTTATAAAAATGATAAACGTGTGCCGTCTTGAGTGCTTCTCCATATATTGACAATGCTTCGCTCGCCCGAAATTCATGGATACCAGCGTGACAAAATGTATTTTCAGTTGGCTGAACGTATCTGCATTCCATGGGCGTATGCTGTGGGGCAATTTTAGTAATTTCTGCTGCGAGCTGCATGCGTCCAATGGCAGCAGCGTGTTCTGAGCTGTTCTAAGACCACCTGTGTTTGCATTGTAGGGGTCTGGGCCAGCCGCCGCGCAGAACCCCTCAGAGACGAGGACGAGACGCTGAGCACGGTCGCTCGATCTCTCTGTGCACTGTGCAACACGTCATTATCATTCCAAGACCATGCCCTGACTCACTGTCAACGGCCACTGAGCGCGAGCGGCGAGCGTGCCCATGTCTCTTGTTCTCTTCTATCGTCAGCGCGCTCGTGGCTGGCGCTCCCATAGCATATAAAAGTTACACACGCAGACGCCACAGTTCCAAGGATATTGTAACGTGCCTACATTAGGTGCATTTAAAGCGCGCCTACTGTCGCGAGCTGCACGCAGGGCCAACAGCGCCTTCTGAGCAGCTGAACAATAATCTATTTCCGGAATTAGCACTTATTTGCAATTTGCGCTTTAGCGTGGCATACAGTGGTTCTCTATAACTGATATTTTGTATTTAGTTGCTTTCATACTCGTAGACTACCTACTGTCTTACTATATAACCGTTATTATTAAGCATCACACCACCGCGTCAAAGCGAATGCCAAAAGCGTGCCCCGATGTCAAGCTAATCTAGTAATGTTGGTCAAGCACAACATCCACAAATTTACCAGCGACATGTCTCCCACCAAATAAGAAAGTTAATGCACTTGCACTTTACCGTTGTGGACGTCCATGTGTACTTGGCACTCAACTTGCACAGATGATGCAGTACGAATGAAAAAAAAATATGTATTACAGTCCTCCTCAATGAAACAGCTGTTCTCCAGAAAATAATGGTTCGCTTGAATTGCTAGTATACCGTATTCACAGCAATAGACAGGTTGGCTTGTTCACAATTCAGAATGTTACATCCATAACACAGAAACACGAGGACTATAGGCCTAGTGCGCTGCAGCTTTGAACCGAACAGGCAGCGCCACCAGACGCCCACGGCGGAAAAGTTGGGATTGTCGTTCGTTGTCCCCGGGCGCGCAGTCACGGTAGAAACGCATGGCTCCTCGCTGAAAGGAAGTAAAAACGTCGCAGAAGTCCGGTACTTTTTCGTACTTCTGCTTGCATGACTGGCACAACAGCTGTAGGAACACCGTGTGGAAGCAACTAGCTTTAATATTCTGTCGGTTACCACAGAAGTCGGACAAAAATGAACGACAACTTTACCGCAGCTGTGCAGCGCGTAAGCAACGCGTCGAATTCCGTTTATAAGTGTCCTCACTCTCTTGCGCTTTTTTTTTTTGCCTTTTATTATTTATAATAAATGTATACACACACTTACAGGGTCACAAAGAAATAGGAAGATAGCAGGCTGGCAACTGCCACATAAAGGGGCAATGTGCCTGTCTGTGTCTTCTGCTCTCACGCGTGATTTCTTGCCAGCCAGAACGGCGAGAAGGGGTAGCCGGTGCGGAATCAGACACGCATGTGCAGCGTCTTCTTCGTTGGGAACGAAAAGAGTTCGATATGGCTCAGCACACGTAGAGCAATGAAAAAACAAAAGCTCACCTCCACTCGTACGTCGTAGTCCACGGTTTTCAATTGCGCTATGCATTTCCCAACAATGTCGGAAGAATCCATCGCGCACATCAATTCTTCTTTCAGACCACACACTGATCATTCGCGTGCAACTTTGTACCAAGCGACGAACAACTCCTTTTGAACCACATGTTATTGCAATTTCAATTCTATGGAAACCGCAGAACAACACACGATCATTGCTTCTTTTCCTCACGTTCACGCGCGGGCTGGTGGCCATGGCTGGCGATGGGCTTTCCGAGCAGACGACAACCAGTGACGAACTGATGGGCGCTTGCAGTCTCACTGTCTGTAAATGTGTGTGTGTGTGTGTGTGTGTGTGTGTGTGTGTGCGTGCGCGCGCGTGCGTTGTGATTGTTGTGAGCGTGTTTGTGGGTGGGGGGGGAGGGGGGCTCTACTGTTCCCCACGTGTTGTCCAAGGGACGGAACAGAACTTGTTTCCGGCGCAAGCAGCTGTGTTTCCTCTGCTTTTTTTTCCCGTTTTTTTTTAGCTGGGCTCGCAATTCGGCTTTCGGCGCAAAAAAGGACTGAGGGGGATCTTTCTTTTTTGAGTGGCTTGAGGCGAATAGGGGACAAAGTTCTGTGGAATGCTTTTGTTAACAAGAGTCGCTGCATGCTGGTTTTTCGGCTACAGCTTTAAACGGCTGTAGTTTGAGAGGTTTTTCAGACAGGAAGCAAAACATAAATAAACATAAGTTAGCACAGCTTATTTATATAGGCAGACAAAAGAAAATGCACTACGGTTGTCGTTCTTGGAGAACAGCGGCCGTCGCAACCGTCGCCACCGCCTTGAAACATGCAGACGGGCCCGTAGGCGACAATCCTAACAGTGCGCCGCTGGCCCGATAGAGGGCAAGAGCAGTAGCACCACCATACCAGCTCACGAGGTCTATAACAAATAGGTACAAAACGGTAAAAAACTCGGTCATATGTGCACTCCCTCGTCCACTTGCACATTATGTTGAAGTTCACTTATACCACAGGCACCTTCAATTATGCTACGATTAATGAAATATCACCCAACCTACGTGAGAACATAGTGATGACTTGTCGCCTAACTGCCTGTCACCTATTTCTCTTCCACAATGTGTTCTAATGTGTAGATCATCTGTTCTACTTGTTTGGTAATAAAACACAGGCCGTTACATTGAGCGAGCAGTGTTTCACCAATTTCTATTGCATGCATGATAAATAGTCATACCTCAACTGATACAAGAAACAGTGTTTGCACTATTTTATTGTAATCAAAACAGTAGCAGTTCTCATGTCAGTGTAAGCATATGCATATTTCCATTTTTGTGCACAGAACCTGCACCCAATACTGAACACATGGAAGAACATATACAGTACAGCCCAAGCACTAGATATAATTCACAGCAGTAAAGCAACATGAAAGTAGTGCGTAAAACCTCCCCATAATGCCTATTGATGTGTGCACTTCACAGTGCCAGTATCTAAGCACAATCCAAAGAAATGGGATGCACAAGGAACTTGGTATCAGCCTACACATGAAGGCAACTAACTTAGTACCATAAGGCTAGCTTTACTTTTGAGAAATATGCAACCATGCAGATAAGCATGTTCTAGTATTTTTATTGCATTAGTTTGCACTAAGGCATCAAAACATGTCGCACATGATCATGCAGTTGAGTTTCCTGCAAAAAAGTCTAAAATTGATTGTAGATCCACTTACCACATTTTATAAAAGCATTCAGCAATGCCCACAAAATGACAATGCTGCCTTCATATATTGCTGCACATATTTGCTCACAGATATCTGAAAACTAACGTAAATTTCTGGAATTATGCTTGGGAACTTGTTGGCGTTATCACATGACTACAGTGTACCAGTACTTCTATTATGCATAATTAGTACGTCTATGTTTACAATATACCCATGCCGGCTAGTGCCATCTGCAGCCTAAAGTTCTTCATATTTAATTCCTCACTTCATGGCTTATGCATAATTACCACATTGAAAATTAAGCTCAGCATATAGGCTGTAAAGCAGTCAGGACTTAAGTTCATAGTAACAGAAAGCGGGAAAACAATACCACAACACGTGGAAATGAAGGGCACAGGACGATGCAGTACTAGCAACTGAAGTTTAAAATGTGCTTGGCTTTTTTAGACATGTTTTTACTCTTTCTGCGACTGCGTGATTCTTTAATTTTGTAGTTCTTTCATACTGTGTGTGTATATCTTACTGTGGTTTGCATTAAACTTCAGTTGCTAGTAGCGCATCGTCCTGTGCATTTCATTCTCATTTCTCTGTGCTGTGGGGGTTTTTTCCGCACTTTCTTCAACTATGAATACACATCAACTCGCCCAACTGTCCATTTTAGGATAAAGTTTGCTGAATAAAGCCGGTTCCACTAAGTGTCATTTTGAACAATGCGAGATTTTCAAATGCACATGCTACTGGAAAGGTTGAACGCAGTATCATGCATAACACTCTGCATCAATCCCAGTATTTGCCCAAATGCTGTAAGATGTAAGAAATGTTTGTGATAGTGTACAACGAGGCACAGTGGAATGTTCCCATAATACGGTGTCTCGTACGCAAGCAGTGCGCGAGCAACTCTTGCTGCTTTGCCAGAAATGTCTTCCTGAAAATGATACAAAAAGGAAGTTCATTAAGCTTTCTGTGTCCATAAAAATCAATTTCTTGCCAAGGACTCACCCTTCATTATACTTATTGCAGACCTTTTAACAAAACATGAAACAATGCAAAATTGTGAGGCTGCTAAGTAGTTCCTTGTCAACTTTTCAAGTATACAGGGCGAAAAATACACGAAGGTAAAGAAATGCAAAACAACACCAGAAGTGTTACTCTTGTCCTGTGTACCACCGTTTGGGTAGATTTCGATGCCAGTCAAGTTATCATTATAGTGTAAAGGGGTGTGAATGTTAGTGAGGTTCACTTTATTTTAAACATGTTGGACACTAGATTCTCGATCAACTACAGCTGCTCTGTTTAGGACTGAATATCGGGCAACTTCATATTGATTCATGGCAAAAATTAACAGCATACCTGTAATGAGGACAAAAGAAGACCTGGACACAATACCAGCATTTTCACCTTGTAAGAAATTGTGTAAACAGTGAGAATACCCTGTACAGATAATAAACACTATGGCAACATACCATAGTTTACTCGCGTAATGAGCCCACTCGCATAATGAACCCACCCCCCACTTTTGTCCTCGGCAAACAAAAAAAGGTTTTTTCATTGTGTGCATATGCTGATTTGTTTTTCGTTTGATAACCTCGTATGAAGATCGAAACAACGTTAAATCACGCCATTATATCTCAAAACGACGACACTACAAAAGTTAAAAACATCGCTAAAATAAATAAGGAGGTAAAATAAGAAGGCTGTCCATCGAGATGCTGTGCCGCTGGATTCTGGAGCCGTGGAGCCAGATTCCGAGCGATATGATCGTCCGGAGCTTCAAGAAGACTGGGATCTCCAATAGCCTGGACAGTACAGAAGACGATGCGCTGTGGTCTGGCGATGACGAGGCGGCAGCAGCAAGCGACATAAGCGTGGAAGACACTGACAGCGATGGAAGCGAGTAGGAGTACCAAAAAGTGGCCGGTTGGTATCATCAATAAAGCTTTTATTTTTTCGCATACATTGCGTGCAAACGCTTACTTTTTAAAGACTTAGGTATAATTATCGAATTTCTGAACACCGTCATGCGAAGTTTCAACTTTTATACCTACCGCAATTTTTTTTCCACGTAATAAACCCTCCCCCCCGAATTTGCATCAACATTTCTTAAAAAGAAGTGGGTTCATTACGCGAGTATATATGGTAATTCAAAACAAAATAACGAGAGGGAAGAAACAAGGTGATTCAATAGGGTGGTTCAACAGGTTCAACTGACTTACATCAATGTGATTAAAATAGCCTTGCATAACTAATACATCTCCCAAAGGCTATAAATATGCATATGTAACCCTGGCAAGTTCCAGTGCTGATATGTGACCAATGAAGTGACAATACTATAAAATGCATGTTCTTCACAACACACACTGTCACTTAGCGGATGACTGTCACATCATAATCATAACTATGTTTCATCATATCGTCATGTATGTGACGATTACGCCACATGTCAACGCGCACAAATTTACATTGAGACGGAGGATCAAGGCAAGTAAATCAAGCATGAAAACAGCATAAACAGAAAACAAATTTGGCCTCAATGTACATTTCATTACATAACAATGTGATAATAGAGGCTTTTTTTTGCTTTAGTGTGTACTCCTTGAAAGCACTCTGCTTCATTTATGCTTTATCGCAAGGAAGGAAATATGTTGTACAAACATCTTTTTTCTAGGCACACTCGCACATCGATTAGCTGGCCGTGCGAAGCATGTGCTATATTCACAGGAGTTTCTAAACATGCATTACACATCGTCGCTATGTGAGCTTAATGACTTTTCTTTCTTTTTCGATTTTGCATTGCGCTTTTCACGCGACGCAATATGTGCAGAACGACACCCATACAGCTGCCCGAGCGACGATAAGGACGCACGAACAGAGGAAACATAAGTATTACTTACCATTGTGCTCCCGATGGTACCGCGAACGCAGCGTGCCCATCATCTGCTTGGTAATATACACAGCGGCAGGCTCGCTTGAGTCGCCGGGACATTGTCACACCATAAATAAGGCATATTGCACTGTCGTCAAACCATGCATTTCATGTCCAGCGGCGAAGAGCAGGCACAAAATGTGCACACACGGCCGACACAGCTGGGCAGTTCAGAAGCGGCGTTCACAAGGCCAAGGTAATTCTATGACGGCTTTGCTTGGGCATCCCGCATGCTGCTGGGGCCAGCCTAAAGCGACTCTCTTCTCGCGTTTTTTTCTTTTTTGCTTTGCCCCCCTCCTCCCCCTCTTCACGCGCGCATACGTCTCGACGCTTTTTCAAACCTCGCTTCTATTTCGATACGTCTGATTGTCTGATTTCCTCGCTCTCGCCGACGGGCAGGCGAGCTGCAGCCATCCGAAGGCTGAAGGTCATTTTATCTCGTTTCCTCGCATTCACAGCAGCCACTTAAAAAGAATCGCGTTTTTTTTTTCTTTTGCGTCGCGTTTTCTTCGCACGGGATTTTATTCCGTGCGTTGAGGCAGGCCGCCTTGGCCAGTTCGTTATCTAAAAGCATATACTGAGTGTACATGCCGTGCCAATCGGCTGCATCGAGGGCTTGCCGGCTTCTCCTTTTAGTTTAATTTTGATTTGATGGAAAAATGACGTAAGCGAAGTCACGAAGTGAAGTAACGACAGTACCAATGTGAAGTATCAATTTCTATGTGACATAGGCGAAGTAACGACAGTATCAATACAAATAGATAGCGTGAGCGCTTACAACCCAGACGCGATAGACCACGCCGCGAGAAGCAGCCGACCGGAACTATTAGTTTCCAGCAGCAGCCGTCAACACCGCCAAGTTACGCGGAAAGGAAACCACACAACATTGAAGCGAGGTGATGGAAGGCACTGGGGGGGGCACCTCGAATGGCGCTCCCTCTCTCCTCCGGAATGAAGCGAGTTGAGAGGGTAAATATTGCGATCGCTATATCTCCAGTCCTTCTTTAGCTTTTCGAAAAATTCTTTTGGCTATATATTCCTCGGAAGGGTCCAACTCATTCCAGGGTGTTTTCAAGCCAAGCCCGAGGAGTGGTTCATGACCCCTTTAAAGTATGCGTCGCTTTGTAGAAACGAAAGTAGCTCGCTGATGTTGAGCGGTGCGGGCACCGAGAAATGTCGATGCACTGACAGCGAGCGTATTGGGCGCGAGGACGAACCGTGGCACCACCACACGGAAGCACCCCTGTGACGTGCAAGGTTGGATTGCTCCGCCAGTCCTCTCCCGCCAACACCTTAGACTTAGGTGGTGTTTCTCCCGCAGAGCACGCAGCTGCTTTCGCGTCTCCTTTTTTTATTATTTTCGTTGCACTTCACTTCGACAAAATCAGTGAAACTGCGGCGGCTTCATCGCTGACCATACGAAATGCTAAATAACTGCTCCAAATAAGCTCCTCGTAATGCCTTAGACAACGCCCTGACTGCTGCCGTCGTCTCCTATGGCCACCTATACAGAAGCCACGGCGGCCAAACGCGCTGCTTTTGTAAAAGGTAACGAACCATCTTGTGTCGAAATGAAGCATCAAATGGGCTTTAGCGCGTGCTTGCGGCAAATACACATATTTTTGCTCCAAGAAATGCGTGCAACTTCATTCATTGTGGGTTTGTATCTAAAAATGGGCCGCGGTTGACACGACAGTCATGCACAAATTTACATTCCTGTTTAGCACACATATCTCTACGAAGCATGGCGCAAGCGTATTCTCCGTTTTGTGGGAAGCAACGAAGCATGCTTAGAGCTGCATGCAGCCGCAACCTTTCTGATATGATTGGAGGCAAATGCAAGAGAGCCATGCGCACATGCGTGCCACACTCGAAGTTGTAGCTAAATACAGTAGACTCTTGATAATTCAAACTCTGATAATTCAAACTTTTGGTTAATTCAAACGAATCTTAAATTTTTGGTTGGCCCACTATGTTTTCAGTGTATTTTAAAGCTGCTTAATTCGAACTGCCTCACTGCACAAATTTGGTTAGTTCAAACTTTTTGCTTGTCCATGTCTGGAAATATCTGCTGCCTTCGTTGCTTCTAGCTGAACATTCACGTTTTTCTGTTACTAACAGGCGCAAATAAGGCTGATTGCCTGCCTACAAAACGGCCAAACTAGCCGAACCAATAATCTCGTGCTGACCGAGCGAAAAAAAAAAACTGTACGGTCTGGCCTTGATCCATTGCATGCCAAACGTTTCTTAAAGTCACTTTCTCTGCGGTATGCCATTCGAGAAAGCGTCCTAAGAATTAAAGGGGCTAGCAACTGTCGTGGGATGCAACACATTTCGTCCCTTAATTACACACCCGTGCGTGCCTTGTATAGTAACAAGTACCAGTATTATCGCTGATGTCTAAAAATTTTACTGACAATCATGCAGAGCAGCCTATGATGTTGCTGCGGCACTGAGAAACAATAAACATCGCAGTGTTAGTTGGTGTGCTGCCCTGAGTCATATTTATGAGAACTGGTAATTCAAACTTCTGATAATTCAAATAAAATCCTGAGATCCCCTCAAGTTTGAATTATCCAGAGTCTACTGTAAAATTTCACATGAGCACAAGTTTCTCGATGGCGCGATATTAATATTTACCTGTTGCTCCTTATTGCGCTCCAAATTTTCAACGGTTGTCACACGGTGCACTTTCGATCATCAACATTGAGCCACATTGGTATGAAAATTTTCAATGAGTGACTCAGTTCTCCAGGTTCCTTAAAGGGGCCAATCACAATCGAAAAATGCGGTCGCGATCAGGCTCAGTTGCGATAGCAAAATGCCAGCCGGCTGTATTACTTCGCGAAGTTTGCTCACTTGAATGAGCACACGGCAAGGTGTGGCTCACTTCAGTCTAAACGGCAAATTTATGTTTTAGTGAAAACACTGGCGTCCAGCATTTACAGCTTCATTGATAAGCAGTATGACACTTCGCTGCTGCTGTTAGAAGGTGAATCGGGGTTTGAAGCTGGCCATGCTTTCGCCTGTAGCGTAAAACAACATAGAGAACAAGTGGCACTGGCTATGGGCTCATTCTAGAGACATAATATGTAAGCAAGGGACCTCGTGGGCTCGGGAGTCGGGAGTCGGCTAGAAACCAGTGTGGTCGGGAAAGCATGCAGACAATATGGACACCGCCGAAGGGGGAGATGGGGGTGGAAGTCTTCCACCGCAGACTGTGGTGGAAGTCTCGTCGGCGCGACAGGTAACTTTCAGCATTGACTCAAGCAGCACGTGCATGATGTAAGAAAGAAAGTTTCATCGAACACGCTGGCCGAGCAAGCAGAAGCAACTGGCCGCGTACGAAATAGACTGCGATAGGGCAAAAATAACGAAAGCGGAAATAACTGGACTTCTCGGCTTTATCTTGAATCTCTGACAATACAGACAACAGCGCACACGCTTAAACGTAATGACGACAACTTCCCACATGTTTACGCATGTTGCTACGTCATATTTTAAAACATACATAACCGGACAGCTTGCACATGCATTTTTCGTTGTGAACAAGGCTCCCGTGCGGGAGCCGAAACGTCTTGCTTTTATGTGAACATTTCTGGTAGGTGTCCATTTGAACCCCATGGGCTTGAAATAACAATGAAAGAAAGACAGCTTACAGTGGCGTCATGCTCTTGCAAAGCAGGGTAGGGGTAAAAGTGAAAGCTCACGCATGGCTCCTGCGCATACGTAGCGCACTGTGGCATGGAGCAGAAAAGTACCATGCCACCGATGACTTTACCGCACTTTCCGGCCCAGATTATGTAGCTTCTATGGGTCTGCACACATGAAGTGAGAGCAAAACAAGGCTCTTCAAAAGAGAAAACGCCGCGGAATCACATGTAAACAATGCATTGAGCCGTCCGCTTCCCTTCGCCAGAGCGAGGTGAGATCACGTGATCCAACCCTGTACGTCATGGCGATTGCAGCGCCCTTGAAGTGTGCACGCGCATCGTCGTGCAGGACCGCGAGAGCATCGCGGAGATGTAGAGTGCGCATTGCTTGCAAAATGCTTGTCTTTGCTGTGTTGAACGAACAGGCTACTCTCCGCACCTGTGCATGGTCCGGAGTGAAGCAGGCACGAAGAACCTACAAACGCGCGCATTCGGTATGCAGCAAGCGGCCCAGCGGCGACTCCGCGAGCCGAGTAGGCGACGTGCTGCACGCAACTAGCCAGGGATGATCGGCTCCACGTAGCGGTACCGCGCTTCTGTGAAACGATGTCAGTTCACTGCAAAGGCGGTTAATTCACTCGTGAGCACGCAGCAGGCATCGCTTCACGATGCGAAAAGGCTTAGCTTGTCACCGGAGGGAGGTTTAGCGCTTTAGTAAAAGTACACAGAAAAAAAAAAAATCTGCTTGGCCGCTAAGTGTGCGTTTTTAAGGGCGAGTCCATATACAACGAACTACTGATATAACAACCACTTTTCGCAACACTTTCGAGTTCGTTATAAACGTGTTCGACTGTATTTATCTCCTCTGTCCACACTCAACATCGTCAAGCCTACGTCTAACTTAGTATTTTGCTGAAACTTATTTATCTTATTTCAGAAGTACTGCCAGCCTCTCACATGAGGCCTTAGGCAGGGGTGGGTGATAAAAAAGGAGACAGATATGGAAATACAACAACAAAAGGAAACATATCACGCAGAACTACACCATCAAGAACTAGTGCATCAAGGTGAAACGGCAGTGCTTACACAATTGTAGCGATTTACGCGTACACGTACAGAAAAAAAAGTAGAAAAAGAAGAAAACAACATAAAAACAATGCCAACAAACATCTGTTCATACACAACTAAAAAACAAACATCATATACCAGTTCAAAAATCTGCAACATTTCAAAATGCAACGCATTGATATGAAAAAAAATCGGCAGATCCCACGTGCCGTGGGAGTCGATGTTATGCAAAGCATGCGGCAGGAAGGTGACTGTGGCGTAAGTTTTTTTACTGAGCGAAACGTTACGAAATGATGCTAAAGATTTGTATGAATTTGATACGCACAACTGGTTTATAACGCATACGCTGAAGAGCCGCATATGTGTTATGAAGCAGTTGTTTACAGTTGGGTAATGCTGCCAATGGCAACGGGGCTATTACCAACGCCAGAATCGGTGAGCTGATATGTAGTGCTCATACTCCTCCGTTATGATGAAGAACGCACGCGCATTTCGAAAACCCGTGTGCGTGTGTGGAAGAGGTTCTTGACAGTTTTTGAACAAGGTCATCATCACCGTGTCAGTGAGCAGCAGCAGCTGATCATGACTTGTTATCGGATCCAGTTGTGATCGCGGTGACGAGGGGTCCAAGTGTAGTGAAGTATGAGGTATAGTACAGCTGTTAGAAATCGTGGATGCCTCGGTCATTTCGTTGACAAATTGTCAGTCTATAGAGCCGGCGACATGTCGGAACCTGAAGGCACGCTTCGCGTTGGCATGGTTTAGGCCGTTGAGGTTGGTAGGCCTCGATAGGGTGGGCGGGGCGGGGTGGGGAGAAAGAAAGAAAGAAAGAAAGAAAGAAAGAAACGCTCATAGTGCCAAATGTCCCTAAGAAATGCTTTGCATTTAAAAAGTGCTAGAAAGTGGACAAGAAGGGAAATCTGGGCTAGTTGGTTATAGTTCATTTTCGATCAGCTTACAGCGCAAAAACGACGAGGTCAGAGACGAAGAATGCGACGACACGAGCGCTGACTCTCAACTAAGGTTTATTGGAAGGAAGGGCACGAATAAATACATCCAGAGGTCAACCGGCTATCAACCGTGCACGTGTGCGTGTGCATCAGGGTCATCCCGGTGATAACCAAATTACTCAGGGCACGTGGAACCCTTACGTGCTTCAAAAAACATACAAAAACAAGACGCACTTACAAACAAATGTGTGACGCCATCTAATCCGGCGCCAGTGAAGACAAATTTCGATTAAGAAACTGCACTTCCTTTTGGCTGAGGGCAACCGACGGATGACTTATGCACCTTTCACCTTCCCTGGCAATGAACAAGGCCTCCATAATCTCCCTCGTGTTCTGATTCTTATGGCGGAACAAACAATCTGTTTTTCCCGCCACCGGTTCGCAACCACATTCTCTGCAGTGTGAAGGCAGGTGCAAACCGCCTGCAGCCCTTAACGATGACAAGTGCTCTTTCAATCTGATATTTACACATCGTCCAGTTTGGCCAATATAAACACGCCCGCATGACAACAGTAAACAGTACCCAACACCTGACTTGCATCTAATGTATCTATCTTTCAGCTTCTTGGAACATGAATTACAATCCTTACCAACCCCCGATAGTCTCTTATGCAAACGTGAACAGATAGTCGCAAGTTTACTAGGGGCGGACAAAGCCACGCGCACCCCATATCTGTTTCCTACATTCTTCAGGCAGTGCGAAAACTTATGTACATAAGGTACAACCACCAGCCTATTTTCCTTGCGCAGTTGTTCTGTTGTCTTTTTAGCCTTATTGGCACCCTTAACCCACTTGACCAGATTATGGCAGGCTCTCACGATTTCCGTGTCCGGATAGCCGGCCATCTGCAATTTCTCTATCTGGCTCACGAAACTCTCCTTTAGAGAATGACTGCACGTTTTCTGGAGCACGGCGCGCAGTGCCGCGTACACGATACCGGATTTCACCGTCTTCGAATGGCCAGACGAAAAGTTCAAGATCGCCTTTAAAGAGCGTGGCTTATATAACCAGCACAAGTGGTCCTTCTCAAATCTAAGTCTAATGTCCAGGAACTGAAGTTCCGCGTCAGCGGGTAGCTCACAAGTAAATTTCAACCCCATACCGCATGCCGTAAAAATCCTTAGAATACTATCTATCCTGTTATGCTGACTGTCACATTCAGTGATGACCAAGATTCGTGCCCTTCCTTCCAATAAACCTTAGTTGAGAGTCAGCGCTCGTGTCGTCGCATTCTTCGTCTCTGTCCTCGTCGTTTCTGCGCTGTAAGCTGATCGAAAATGCTAGAAAGTGGAACATAAATTGAAGCCTGTTCCAGATGCATGGTGGAATAATAGAGGGCGAAGCGCAAGGAAAGATGAAAGTTAAGTGGGTTGCTGGTGTTTTAAGTTTTCCCATGAACGATTCAACAGTTTCGCAGTTTATCAGATCCGCAGAAAGAGCATTCCAACTAGTGACAGTGCGCAGAAAAAATGAGTTTTTAAAGGCTTTTGTTTTGCAGGAATACTCCTTCAGTGTTTTTGGATGCTCGGAACGAATTGATCGGCAGGTTAACCATTTCTATGTACGCGTCGTTGTTTATGCGCAGCTTGTCGTGGTAAAGTAGAAACATGTACTTTAATCGATCGTGTTGCTGTCTTGCCTGCAATATATCTAGGTCAGCATTTTTTAGCAGTTCACTGGGTGACGTGAGAGCACTGTAGTGATTATAAAAAAACCGGATTGCTTTTCTTTGGATGACTTCAAGTGTTTTAATATTTACTTGGCTGTGAGGGTCCCAAACCACAGATGAGTACTCGAGGATCGGACAGATAAAAGTTTTATACGCAATTAATTTCAATTTTGGGGCAGATTTGTGCAAAGAACGTCTTATGCCCTTGTCACACGGGTAGTCTAACCACAGTTAGACTACCCACCCGTGTTGGCTGTTGTACGGCTGTTGTACCTTGTCTCATGACAACCCTAACCGCAGTTAATCCGCTAACGACCGTTTTTGTAAACGGAGGTAGGCAAGCCCTGTTAGCGCCGTAAACTGACAACATGGCGGCCCCCATGTCAGACGCGAGCAGCTCGGCTCCCAGCAAAATATCAAGCCAAAAGCATGCCAACTGGACCATTGCGACGACGGAGGCATTGATATGCATTTGGGAAGATAAATTACAGGCTTTGAGGTACAAGTTTGTCCGTGCTGCTAAAATCTCATGTGCATTTCACGAGATCGATACACGGCTGCGTTCGTTCATTGAACAGGGCTTCACGCTATTTGATAGATACGCATCAAAACACGCTGCTGACGCGTCCATAATCGAGCATGAAGCCCTGTACAAGGCGGTGTCATAGCGGTGTTGCACGAATGCAGCCATGTATCAACTAAAGAACGCTTGGAAGCGCTGCAAACGTGTGACAGCACCTCTGTCTGGTTTACGGTAACTGTGGTTACATCCGCTAACTGCAGTTGGTTATAACAGCGGTTAAACTTACCCGTGTGACAAGGGTATTAGAAATGCTAATTTCTGTAAAGCTTTCTTTTCAATGTGGGCAACATGCTCATTCCACTTAAAATCTGCACTTAGTACAACCCCCAAATATTTATAAGTGTTAACAAACAATAGTTTTTGACCATTGATGGAATATGAGTGTTGCAAAGGAAGCCATTTGCGCGTTATGGTCATAGCTACCGTTTTCTTTTCATTAACTTTCATTTGCCACACTGCACACCAAGAAGATATTTTCGTTAACGCTGCGTTTAAAAGAACCTGGTCATCTGTACTGCGTATTTCCTGATAAATAATGCAATCATCTGCAAATAACTTAATAGTAACTGGGACATCATGGGCAATGTCGTCTATAAAAATTGAAAAAAGAAGTGGCCCAAGCACTGAGTTCTGAGGGATTCCCGATTTCACTGGTCGTGAATCAGAGTGACCGTTATCGATGTTTCAGTTTTCATTTTTTCACACACCACAGCAGAGTGGAACAATCTGATCGACCTTAACCAATTTTTCGTAAATTAGAGCCTTGATGCGTCCACTTAATCAGTGTTATTTTGTAATTTTGCCTAATATTTATTTCACATTGTTATATTGTGAACATTGTATGTATTTTTTTACTTAGTATTTTACTTTGCATCCTGTATTTTAGTGCCTGTCGTGCTTGGACCAATTTTTGGTCGGCACTACATAATGGATAAAATATGTGTGGAAGTTCAGCGACAGGAGTGAATGTGATGGGGTGAGAAGGGTCGCTCTTTGTGGTTACAGCCATCAGGCATTTTTTTAACAGTCTGAGATTCCACAAAACGGGCGATAGCATCTAAGGTGTATGGGAAAGCAGGGCATATTCGTGGGGGACTAGGAGTTCAACATTACGAGTGGGTGGCCCTGAAGAGTGCAGTAGCAGCAGCGCAACTTCTGGCCATCTGCGGGAGAGTCATGTATGACGTCGTTGGTAGAGCTCATGCTTGGTGCAGTGACTCTTAGGCAGAATGGCGCAGTGGTCATACTAAATATAAGTTGGGGTACTATATCGAGCTGCATTTTAAGAGGAAGGTCTCTGTGAGGAAGTGCCTACGAAATGTTTTTCTTGCATGATTCTCCCCTGCATCTAAATCATTCTCTTGGTTTGGTAAAAGTTGCTTTCAGGATCCTTCTAAAGTCTTCTTTGCTCTTCCTTCAGGCGTGGCACATGTAGATTCAACTTGCACTGTTCATTTTTGGACAGTGTTATCAAGAGAGACATACTGCTTCATACATTGAGCATTGTGTGTGAAGGATTGTAAGTGGTATTTCACATGAGTGTGCTGCAATGTATGCAAAAACAACTGTTTGCTCGTAGATGACCACATGCAATTCGTAATTTGGGCATGTTTGTCCTCACCTCTGCAAACAAGTGTTTTTCTTTCCCCATTATAGTGTCCGAGGCTGTTGTCTGGACAAATTTCCACAGTTAGATGGGGACTACCTTTGTTTTCCTGTTTTGTAATGTGCCTGAGCAACGTTAAATGCCCAGAATGAAAGCCTATTGTTATACGGAATTGATCTTCTTCTCTTATTAAGGAATGTGCATTTTTTCAAACATCGGGGTGTGCTATTCCACAGCAAAAGTTTGATTTGAACTGGAGCATCTAGTTACATTTTTGTTTTGGTTATTTGTACCAAGCCGAGCAGTAGTGCACCGTTCTGTTTGCAGGCACTGAAGAAAGCTGGGAAGCCCATGGCTCCTATGGAGGTCGCTAAGCGTATCTTGGCCGAAGTTCCCGCAAGTAATGTGATTGGCGAGACGTCGCTGGCTCCTCCAGGCTTCATCAATATAACGCTGAACCCAGTCTACATTGCATCATCTGTGCGCCGCATCGTGACCACAGGGGTGCTGCCACCGGCCAAAACGGGACCTAAGAAGCGGGTGGTTGTCGACTTCTCGTCCCCGAACATTGCAAAACAAATGCATGTCGGGCACCTCAGGTAAATTGCTCATGGTGGGCAGTATGGATGAGTGGTTGCATGGTTGATTTGGGCTTAGTCCTTGCTTGGAAAGTACATTTAGTTGTAATTCCATCCTTTGCTACCAAAGGGACCCTGGAACACCCTCTCTAAGAGGTGTTGATAGTGTCTGGTATCCTAGGGCATATTGTGTCTCATCAAAAACTCTGTAATCCACCTTGTGTCCTTTCTTCACCTTCTGATCCATCATAGAGCACCAGGAAGAGGTGTATTAGTAGTGAAATCCGCTGAATGCAAAACAAAAAACACCTTTTTGTAGATTTCAATTCATCGATTAGAAAAAGCCATTCGACTCAATAGCAATACTCACAGTTTTAACGCATTACGTCCACAAGGGGCACTCGAAACATACGTGGCTAGCATAGCCACAGCTCCTCCTCAAGAGATCCCGATCGAGAAAGGTGTCTGACAAGGGCACGCATGCAATCTCTCCATTGTTGTTGACTGCATCATTGGGAAGCAATAGGAATGGAGGTTAGTGGAGAACACCTCAGCAACTTATGGTTTGCAGACGACATCATGCTCCATGCATCGAAATCCGGACGTGCCATCGACCGAAATTGCAAAAATTGGCTGATTGTAGGGCCACCTGTATGCAGGAAAACAAGCTAATAAATGGCATTTTTGTGCGTTGCGTCACATAAGCCCGCAAGCAACACTGCATCGATGAAGCGGGCAGTGCATTCATGTTTGTGGCTTACATTTTGCACATGCAAGGGCAGTGAGAACTGCCCTTGCATGAGTTTCGACTTGTCGATCCGGTATGTTTTCTGTCGTTGCTCCCAGGTAGCACATCAGTTTGCTATCCTCCGCGAATTTGTCCAGGGGTACGTCCGGATTTCGGAATGGATTTTCGCAACCGGTATGATTGAAGAACTTTGGTTTTTCATGACCGTTCTCCTTTACGTATGTAATGCTGCTTGCTTTGCGTGAACCACCGTCACTGTCTTTACAGGTCGACCATAATTGGGGAAAGCCTGAGCCGACTGCTGGAGTTTGCGGGTCACGATGTGTTGCGGTTGAACCACGTGGGAGACTGGGGAACCCAGTTTGGCATGCTCATTGCACATCTGCAGGACCGCTTTCCCAACTACTCAGTGCATGCGCCACCCATAGGAGACCTGCAGGCTTTCTACAAGGTCGGTCCCTTCTCGTCAAAATGAGTTCCTCTTACGGCAAAAGGCAAAGCTGTGCATCCAGTTTCATTCAGGAAGCAAGGTGTTGAACTGAACAAGCTACACTCGATTACAGCCTAAGAAAAAATGTCCACTCTGCCCACAGTCACCGCCATCCAATAACCCCGGCCTTTTTTTGGGGGGGGACGTCAAGCACCTCTCAGGTGTTTCAGATAGTAGTTGACTTTCCTATACAGACACGTCCCTGGTTTTAGTTAAGAAACATCCTGATAAATTTCATCAGGGGCTCTGACATCACTGCTCAGCCAAACGTAATGCTTTAGGTAGCGAAGATGAACGTTTGACTCTTAAGTACGGTATAAAAATGGCATTGATTTACAGAGATAAAGGCCATTGGGATCATTAATATTTGCCTTTAGTGTCCCTTTAACTCTTAATACGTATGCATAGTATTCACATTAAATGAAAAAAAAAAAAAACAATTACGGTTTGAGCGGAAACCAACCAGCACAACTGCCTTTCACAGCTGAAGGGCAGGCGTGCCGCGGTTCTGTGGGTGGAGGTGACATTTTTAGGGGTGAAGCTCCTTAGGGTGTGGGTCGTTCCCTCCTCTGTAGTATGTACGTAGCCAGCTCTAGTTTAATGAATTGCTCACTGGATGAGCAATTCACTAGATATCATAATTTACAAGACATTGTAGTGTTCCTTGATTTAATCACACTAAAAGACATACTTTTTGGGCGATATACTCTAGTGAGCTTTCAACTTTTCGTATTAATGTACATGATAAAGAAATTATTTCTACGAAAAATGCAAAGCACACCTTAAGCAAGATGTATGGTTTTGGTACGCTTTATGTGCAGTAAACGCCGTGCATTGTTCGCGAAGCTGGAGCACTTGCACAATCGCATTCCGTTGGCTTTAGTTGGGCACGCTACCGACCTCGCGTCGTGGAACGCGAAGTGTTACGCGCGTCGTGTCTTCCCTCTAGACTTGCCGTTAATGGGACACTAAAGGCAAATATTAAGTCGCCGTTGATTGTTGAAATAGCGGTCCAGAAACCTCGTAGTGCTACTTTTTTGCCAAAGAAGTGCCTATGTAGAAATAAAATCACGTTTTAGTGGTCTGCATCGCGTTAGCACACTTCAAATCACCCGCCTGAAATCCGACTTTCATACGTCACTGCTGCCGTGCCCAACGTTGCCCGCCTTTACTGCACGGCCGCCGACACTAGTAGCAGCAGAGCGAAAGTAGTGGGACCCACAGCAGCAACAACGGCCATCGAAGCCATCGAAGCTTGCCGCAATCGTCGCAATGGATGTGGACGGCGAACTTGACAACGAGACATTGGCTCGCGACGCTAGGCTCCAATTCAGCGACTTGAGCCCCGATGAACGCGGTATGCTGCTGAGGGCTCGTAGTGCCGGCATCGTTGCATGTGGCATTTTGTCGAACTTTCTGTCAGAGCGACTTTCACGAGTGCGCAAAACACACGCGGCAGTACGCGATCCCGAAACTACCACTGAGACGCGACCGCGTGAGCGAAGCAGGGCGCCGGGCGAAGCGCAGTTCAGCGAAAATGGAACCTTTGAACCACGCGCGCCGTTCCCCATGGCAACGCCACAGAGGTTCTTTTTTCAATGAATCAAACGGAAACGAACAAACAGCATTTTATTACGTCTTTTGATGCACAGAAGGTTCTTTTTTTATTGCTGCTAGTTTGATTACTAGTGATTTATTGTAGGCAGACTCTCATACGTCATCGGGATCACTTCGAAAATGTCCCACTCGTGGTGCTCATCATGTGATACATTTAGCTTAATTTCTCGTTAAGTAGGGCGCTGGTGTTGATAATATTGCCGTTTTAGAAGTTGTCATACATTGAGCTTTCACTCTGACATAAATTGTTATTTGCCTTTAGTGTCCCTTTAATTCTCACAGGGCGAGCGGGGAACACGGTCGCTCTTGGCGCGCTTTCTCTTTCGCTCGGAGTCGCGCTCGCTCTTGGCGCGCTTTCTATTTCGCTCGGGAGCGGACACTTTTCCTGCATTTCACCGATCACAAAGCGGTGATAATGAAGGGACCACGTAAACCAACAGCACAATAAAAGTTTGATGTTTAATATATACACGGTGTTTCACACTCTTTATATGATGTATTGGGCGAATTTCACGGAAGAGTTTCACGGTTTACCGATGATTTCCTCCGGAGCTTCGCCCCACTCATCATCATTCACCCCATAGATATGCTGTGATCTTTTTTTTAGGTTGTGATCAAGTGCAATGCAATCTGCAGTCAGTAGAAGGAGAGCACTGGCTGCTCTGTTATAGGAAAAGCATTGTGTGAAGATGACACAAAGCGCTTGAAAAGTATAAAAAAGCTTCTTCACATTTGCAGTTGTGACTGTTACACACTTTTATTAGTTTTTTTAACCATTCGTGTTTACACCGGCTACGCTGGATTTTCCTACTTGCGAGACATATATAAGGCCTTTGCCTTCATAAACTTCACGTCGTTAAACTTGTCCTTAGTGAATGGAACACATGTTGTCACCAGGAGTGTTTTATAAACGTTGCTCTGTGTTGACTTCAAATAGGGCACACGCATGTCCACACATAACTAGTACATACTATTTATTGACAAATGATGAACAATCATCATGCAATAAAAATACCACAAACCGTTAATAGTAATGCAAATTTGAACTACTGCCTGCATATTGAAAGACAAAATACACTTTGGGGCATTTTATTAACTGTGCACAGCACTTCACCCAATGTTAATTTTAAAAGCTGGCACACTGCTGACGAGATCAGCTTTTAGACAAAACAGATTTCTAAAAGAAGTTTTAAGTACTGTATTGTGTGCTGCACTTACTAGCAAAATATTATCTTCCTGTGGCTGGCACATCATAGCCTTAGTTGCTTTTGTGCCATTAAATCCGACCTAACAAACTAAACCACAAAAAAAAAAGATATACAGTCGAACACGGATATATCGAACTCGAAGGGGATCGCAAGTTAGTTCGATATATGAAAAATTCGATATAAAAAAATACAGGCCCCGAGACCTTACCAGTGGCGGACGATCACCTGCAGTCGGCGCATTCAAGAAGGACGACTACAGTCGAACCCACTTATAACGATCCGACGTATAACGACCTATCGGTTATAACGACCATATTTGGTTGCACTTACGATTTTCCAATGCTAACCATTGAAGCTGCGTCCACATATAGCGAACATTTTTCAAAGCCTCCTGCTTTTACAACGAACACTTCAGACACGGTCGCAGTAAAAATACGGCGCATACGAAGCGAAAAAAAGTTAAAACAGGCCTTCTAAAGCGTGAAAGGGGTGCGCGCTCGCGCGTGCCCCACTCCAGTTTATTCCCGACTAAGATACGTAAGATATCCCTGATTGGCGAGCACCGCACTGCAGATTTCGGATGCTGCGAGCGAGGTCGCTCACTTTCCAGCCTTTTTCTTCAGTGGCAGAATGGCAGTGAGGAAAAAAAAAAGGAGGCAGCATGAAGCCTTGCGGTCAGCTTTCGCACGGTAACCTTTCCTGACGCCGTTCTTGGCAGCTACGACCGCCTACGATGGACCAAACAATGCCTTGGAACGCAAGAAGGCATAAATGCAAGAAGTGATAAACGCGATAACTTTCCATCGCATAACGGTTCATTGCATCCCTAAACTCGTCCACGCCACAATGTGCCGCAAAAAGTCGTCCGTCTTTTCGGTAACGGCAGAGACCGGTCGATCGGTGATAACGACTTCCGCGCGATTCCGGCGATGCCTTCGCGGATAAGCATCAGAAAAGAGCGAAGGCGAGGGGGTGGCCGTCGATGAACGTGCAGTTATGACTTATAGCTGACAACCTTATATCGCAGTGATCTGTAGGTATCTGCTCGGCTGCACGTGTGGCATACGCCGTACACTGTGCGGATTGACGGCGGTACGAGCACACCTTGTTGCCGTTCGCAAGTTCGCCGCCGCCGCGTCGTGCCAGACCGCTTTAAAGTGCGCGTCGCTTTGTAGAAATGAAAGTAGCTCGCTGTTGCATGGCGCGGTCACCGAAAAACGTCGATGCACTAACAGCGAGCGTATACTGCGGGTCTGACTAGGTGACAACTCGAGTGCGCCGCGCATCGTCGTGCAGGGCCGCAAGAGCATCGCGGAGACGTAGAGTGCGCGTTGCTTGCAAAATGCTTGTTTTCGCCGCGTTGAACGAGCAGGCTACTCGCCGCACCCGTGCACGGTCCGGAGTGAAGCAGGCACGAAGAACGTACAGACGCGCGCATACGGCATACAGCAAGCGGCCCGGCAGTGACTCCGCGAGCCGAGTAGGCGACGCGCTGCACGCAACTAGCCAGGGATGGTTGGCTCCACGTGGCAGTACCGCGCTTCGGTGAAACGGTGTCAGTTCATTGAAAGGCGGGTAATTCACTCGTGAGTACGTAGCGGGCGTCGCTTCACGACGCGAAAAGGCTTAGCTTGTCACCGAAGGGGTTGTTAGCACTTTAATAAATGTGCACAGAAAAAAGAAATGGCTTGGCCGCTGAGTGCACGTTTTTAAAGGCGAGTCCATATACAACGAACTACTGATATAGCGACCACTTTTCGCGACACTTTCGAGTTCGTTATGAGCGGGTTCGAGTAGTATTCTGCACACATGATGCAACAGAATGTTTTATTTGCGTGAAAAAAAATTCTTATCTTGGCCTGCTTCTTCGTCCTCGAACTGAAGTTGAAGACGCTGGCCTCGATCTTATCGAGGCTGTCCAGGTGCGACAGCCCGGTTCCCTCCATGTCGCCGCAACAACGGTGGATCAAGCCGAACGCTGTTGCCGCTTCAGCGGCGAAGTACGCGCGTGTAGCCGCCGCCTCGTCTGGACGAACTTCATCGCCACTTGAGCTGTCACCCTGGACAGCCTCGGTCCCTGCGACCGCAGCTACAATGTCCTCGCCAGCGAGGCTCGCAACAGCCTGAACATTGCAGTCCGCTTCCACGAAATCGTATGCAGATACTTCGGGTGGAACGGCAGCCTGGAAGAGGGACAACAACTTGCGAAACGTGTAGTCTATGCGCTCTTCATCGCCGTCTTCACCGGTTTCCGCAAGTTCCGCCGTCACGAAGCTTGCCTTCCAGAAGTAGTTGGCCACTGTGTTCTTGCGCTTCTTGACGCTGGCCATTGCTACACGAGAAGTCGAGAATTAAAGCAGTCCGCAGCGCCTTTGCACAGCACGCATGCAAAAGAGGAATGCGGTGGTATGTGAGAACTCACAGAAGTGAATTACACCAACAAAGGGCTCGCGATCAGTCGCGACGGCGGCGATGGCTACCCGGGCTACCTGCGAGGGCAGCAGCGATGTATGAAAGGCGCGGGCTGTGGTTGGCTGAGCAAATACGAAAGGCGCGGGCTGTGGTTGACTGATCAAAACTCACAAAACAGCAACAAAAAAAAAGAAGGCGAAAAGAGGAGGCCGCCGGGCCCTTCGTTCCTGCTCTAAAAAAAGAAAACTTGAAAGGAGGAGGCCGCTGGCTCTTTCGTTCCTGCTCTCCGAGCCGACGGTAACGCAGAGAAAGCTTGAGAAAGAGAGAGAGAAAGAAAAAGAAAAGCCGTTCCGCAAGTTGGAGAACGCGCCCAACAGGAGTACAGTCCAAGCCCTCTCGCCCTCACATTTTTCGAGCGTTTTGGGTGTCGGCGGAGGCGCGGTGCTGCAAATGTGGCGAAGGTCGCGGTGCGCAGCGAGTGCCAAAGCGCACCTTCCAGCTCGCGCAGCGTTCGATATATCCGATGGGGGTAAAAATACCGTTCGATGTAAACGTGCTAATTTCTATACTTTTACAAAGGATTTTCAAGGGGATAATTTGTGAGTTTGATATAGCCGAAAATTTGATATATGTGGGTTCGATATATGCGTGTTCGACTGTATATATTCTAGCGTGCAACACTCGTCAGCGTCCACTTAACCATAAGAAACACAGCGACTCCTCCAATGTTTTCTGGGTTAAAGAAAGTCCAAGAATTCTTTCTTCTCACAAAGGGTCATTGCCAAATATGTCTGAAGCAGTTGAAAGTTCTTTTCGGGGCTCAATGGATTGAGGACACCCATGAAGTGTGTCGCAGCTAGAATAGGGAGCCAGAGCATTCATAATGCTCTGGCAACACTAGGCAGGCCAGCCATTTTTTGTTGGGTGCGGTCGTGGAATCCATTGGGAGAGGCTGGGCAACAATCGTTGCTGGAACAAGAAATTCAGCTGTTTCCTCCGGCATTTAGCAGTGAGCGGTCAGCAGACCTTACTGTGCCGCCACAAATCGATGCAAACACAATATATATATATATATATCAGAGTTTCGCATGCTTACAAACTCATTCGTACGGCCACTGCAAAAGGCGGACACCCTAAACTTACATCAAATCTTGTTCCGTAGCATTGTGCATTTTGGAATTGAGGAAAGCGTTCGAGGAAATTGTTCGTTGCCTACAACCCGCCAGTGTCCTAGGCAATGACCAGTAGCATGCATTGCAATACAACGCTTCATGTTATTTACTATATTGCAATTATAAATTCACATCACATATCAGAAACACCTTGTTTCTGCATGACCTGTACGACACAGCTGCTTTCCTCTGCACATTTTCTGGGCCACAAGTGTCTTTGTACCATTTGCAATTACGTGCTTCATCTTTTTCGGAAGAAGCATTACATGTACGGTCGCGCTCAATATGACTTGCAACACGGAAGCGCGTGGCCTCATGAGTTCAAAGACTGCTTGTGGCTTCAACTAGCCCTTATTTCCATAACTAAATGCTGTTCTCGCACTCGGGGATGATTCCAAATAAAATATCGATTAGTTACTGAAATGAAAAACCAAATTGAACCCATGAGCAATCTTTGAAGTCATGAGGCCACGCGCTCCCGTGTTGCAAGTCATATTGAGCGCGACTGCACATATATGAGCAGTGTGCTAGGCATGGGCAAAGGTTTGAGTGCTTTGACACGAATTTAAATTATTCGAAATTTTGAAGTATTCAAAATGAACGAATAGATGTATAGTACTTGACTGCATGTAACCCCCCTCCCCCCCACCCCCTGCAAAGGTAGTTTCACCATAGCGCGAGGGTGCTATGCCGTCAAACCACCTATCCAGGGAAATCCACACTGCCACAAAGCCTCATCTTAAGGTTAAACGTACGTATTACCTTCACCTCGATAAATTATTTCTTATGTTTAAAAAATTGTTATACGGAATTACCATATTTGCACGATTCTAGCCTGCCCCTGACTGTAATGAGCACATTACGAAAATTAACAAAGGGGGAGGTGAGAAACAAGGAAGGCATAGCAAGCACACATCGAGAGAATGGCCCGAGGGATGATGGCGGTGGTGAGGTGGTCCGGCCTCCCTCTTGAGTCGGAAGAGGCCCCCGGACGCGCAATCTTGAGGTCAGGGGACGAGTCTCCCCAGAAAAGCAGAAGGAGGGAACTCTCGTCTTCCACTAGGCATCAGGGTGCGAAAGACAGCGCAAGTTCTCCAGTGCAACCCCTCTCACTGTTGCGCAATGCCCCACCACGGTGGTCTGGTGGTTATGGCGCACGACTGCTGACCCAAAGGTCGCGGGATCAAATCCCGACAGCGGCAGCTGCATTTTCGATGGAGGCAAAAATGTTCGAGGCCCGTGTACTTAGCTTTTAGGTGCACGTTAAACAACCCCGGGTGGTCGAAATTTCCGGAGCCCTCCACTACGGCATCCCTCATAATCATATCGTGGTTTTGGGACGCTAAACCCCAGATATTATCATTGTGCAAGCAAAGATCTTATGAAGCCAAGGCACGGCCATTTTGAGATACAGGGATACGCATGCAATAAAAAACGCTCAAGTAAGCAATACTTCGGACTAAAAATCTGTGTAACCTTATTCCCAGTATTGTCATAGCTGTCTTGTTGTTTGCAAGGAGCGGGAAGCAGTAGGAACGCATCTCAGGATGAATGAGAATCCAGCACCTATCAGTTGAAACCTTGCAGTATGTAACTCATTTTGTTTTCACGCCCAAAAAAAGATGGCAGACAGCCCTTGCAACATTATCGACAGATGGCGCTGTACGTTTTGAATATCCCCTGTTATCACATTGTGAAGTGTTGTTGGCCGTAGGGATCCGAAATGAGCAGCTATTTGTGAAGGCCGTGCTATGCCACAGCCAGCACAGAAGAGTCCTCTTAGTGCATTGATATTATTAAAGAAATGAGGAGCCACTGGAGTTACTGCCAAAATTTGCTGCATTTTTGTGTGCCACGCCGACAAACATTTGTGTTCATCTGAAGCATGCTCCTAATGGCTCCTAAACTCTGGTGCAAGTGAAGTTCTTGATGCTTATTTTCGTTGGCCACCCACAGGAGTCGAAGGTACGTTTTGACTCGGATGAAGAATTCAAGAAGCGGGCGTATGCTTGTGTTGTCCAGCTGCAGTCACATGACCAGGACATGATCTCTGCGTGGAAGCTGATCTGTGATGTCTCAAGGCGAGGTATTCATTTCCTTTTGGTGTGATTTGTTTGTGCTCACAGAGTATTGCACTCGAGCTGAATGCCAACCCTGCTGAATTTTATCTTAAAGTTTGCATATCCAAGCTTGTTGTTTTGTTGAGTTCTATGAAAAGTCGTCTTGCCAGGGTGCTTCACCAATAGGGTCCCTACTTCAAATTTATTCAGACCGGATCTCAGAAAATCGATAGCTGCAATGTTTCTGAAAAGGTTACTGTGATTTTAAGAACTGTTTGTGCTGTTCTGAGTTTGCTGATGTTCTGTGTGTAAAGCTTTTTTAAAGGTGCCACATCAGCGTAGATGTATATTACTTTGCTGTAAACCATTTTTAAAAGGAACCTGGAAAGGTTTTGACGATGCTGTGCAGACAGAATCACACTTGTTCAGAGCGACTGAGCAGTCGGCCGCGGGCCGTGCCAGCGCCTCCTAGCAGTAGCGGCTGTGTTTGAAGTTGGATACGAGCGTGTATGCAGCGTGGTCACTCAGTGTATTATTGCTCTGTCAGTTTCGTCAAAGGCAGTAGCGACCATACATAGTGCTTTCGTAAGTTTCTGTGCATGTCAACGGTTTATCTGTAGTGATTTGCTAGAAGCAGTTAATGCAGCAAATGCATTTGCTGAAAATCCGGCATGCTGTTTTTTAGTTGATAAGGTGTGAAAAGTTAAATCAGCTTGGCAGGTGGCCACCGTACTTGGTTGAATTTGAAGCAGTGCACAGTAGTATTTGAATTAAATTATATTGTGCTAAGCAGCATGCTTACAAAAGTGCATGGCAGCTTGTTGAGGCACACGACTGCTGACGTTAAAAATAATTTAAACGAAACATCGTCACGGGTTATTTTATTTATACATACTTGAAAACAAAATCATTCTTTTCTTTTTACAAAATAATTTATTACGTTTGTTGATGGCAAATTAACAAGACAAAAAGTGCGAATTTTAGGAGCACATTTGTAATTACGTGAATAACTTTTTGTTAACGAGTATTGCACCTATTGAGATATATATAAATAGAGCTGCACCCTACGCTGTTAGCCTCACAAATTCGCTAAAATTTTCAGGTGGGCTGCAAGCGACATAAAAACCATTGCCCCGCTTCCAATAATCTAAATGCACCTTGCACAGAAGTGCTATAGCTGTTACCGGGCGTATTTATCAGTGATTAAATTTTGGGCTTTGTTTTTGCAACATCAGCACGTTACACGCGCAGCACGCTAAGAGGGTAAACAAAGACAGATCTCGTTTGCCATCGCACGTGTGGGATCTGCGGACTGACAGAGCAATAATATACATCGAGTGGCCACGCCGCATACGTGCTCATAGCACTCGTATCCAACTTATCTCAAACTCAACAACTACTGCTAGGAGGCGCTGGTGGAGTCCACTGTAGACAAATGTGATTCTGACTCTACAAAACCATTGAGCTGGTAGAGCAAGTCCCTAGGATCATTTGCAGCTCTCTGCATAAAGTGTGTAATTTATTACAATGCTTTAAATCTGCGAATTACTACAGATTATAGCACTACTGTTTTCATCTGCCCCTTTGCTTGCTTAGCTTGCCTAGCTTGCAGGATAAGCAGTAGCTGAGTATTGTGAAATACTTGTCTTGAATTCACAATTGTTGAAAAGATCGTTTTCTGCCTATTCAATTAGAGTTCCAAACCATCTATGAACGTTTGGATGCGACACTAATAGAGAGAGGCGAATCCTTCTACCAGGACATGATGGGAGATGTTGTGAAGGACCTTGAAGAGCGAGGTAAGGACAACCACTGCAGTGGTCATTCACTTTGCTCACACATACGTTCAAGGTGAATAAACACCAACACCATTGGAGGAGCTTGAGAGGTCACGGGAGTACTGCGTTTTCAAGCCAGCGTACTCGTTGATGCTGTAGCTGCTGATAATGATGAATTAGATGATGAATTGGAGCTCAGCCTTTTGTAATAGGTTGGCAGCTTTCAACTGCCCACTTATTACACAGTTCACATGATGTGATGCCTAATGCAATTCGACGCTTCTGCTACACAACACTACACCTGCTAGCGTGGCTCCTCGTCCAACATGATGACTGTACTATAGGGTCATTTAAGTGCGGAGCACTTAGGTGCCCGGGCTGTCGTATGCTGTCATATACTGTCATCGCTTGGCGTAATGCAGGCAAAACCATGCAGTATAGCATAGCCGTCTGCAGCATACTAAACAGGCTCACGCCAAGGAGAAGTCTTCTTCACCGATCACTTAGCGCAAAATTTGACACTGGACAAGAGAAGGGACGAATACGAGTGCTTCCTTCTCGTCCCTTCTCTTGTCCACTGTCAAATTTTGCGCTACGTGATCAGTTATGCATTACCAACATGCCCAACTTCATACTTCCTTTTGTCTTCCTTTTGTTCTTCGAATATCTTGATGATAATATTTTAGGCATTTACTGGACTTTATCTTCCTCATCTGTAAAAAAACCATCATTATTCATTTGCTCGGTCGTCTTTATCGGCGCCATCTTGCTTTTCGGGGAATAACGTGTCAGCTGATCCTTATTATTTCAAGTGGTGGAGGTGCTGGGTATTGATCACCGTACCTCTCTTCTTCTAAGGATCTCTCCTGGCGCTCCGTTTGGGACGCCGCCTACGCCAGCAGACCACCACGTCGCAAGATCAGCCCACAGTGCCAACTCATCCGGTCCAACCGCCCGCCCCCGCCCCCACCACTGCTAACAACCCACCTCGCGACCCCGAAATCTTCTCCAGTCTGCCTGGAGAAGATGTCGAAGACTGGCTAGACAACTATGACCGTGTAAGCGTTTACAACAACTGGAACGAGGCATCGAAATTAGCCCACTGTACAGCACGCCTCTTCATTGACAGTATCCGTCATCACATCACTTTCGTAGTTTTCATTTCGTGCGCTCATGAACTAATTTTAGGCTAGGACTTTCTCTCATCAGCGTCTGTTTTAATTTCTTGCCGCCAATGTGTAGTCCAGATGATCGAGGCCGATCATTGCAGTGAGAGTATCGACGAGAAGCGACTGTGTTTTTTCACAGCTGCTGATTCCGTACTGCCTCTGGGTCAGGAGCAACTCATCACGATCACTTCTATGCACATTGCCATTGGTGATGTGTTTATCACTCCTTACGGCCGCTGTCTAGCTCGTCGCACTGTATTCCCTTCCAGCCTGGTGCGGTTCAAAGAAAGTGCTGCGGTAATCATCGGCCTGAATACCACCACTGAGACTATTCTCCTACCTCAAGGTTCTGCGGTGACCTGCTACGTGGATACTCAGCCGGTATCTTTGGTCCCTCTTGATGCCGTGCAAACTCATCCTCAACAGGGCAAGCCTATTACTTCCTCCACCTTTGCTTCCGAGATAAATCCTGACCTTCCTGCTCCTCAGCGTGAGGCGTTGCGGAGATTGCTAACGAAACATCAGGCCTTCTTCGACGCCAATGCTTCGTCACTCGAACAGACCACAGTTGCGTCTCGTCGTATCAACACTGATGGTTAGAATATTGTACGCCGTCGTCCCTACCAAGTCTCCTTGGCCGAATGCAAAATTATCGAGGAGAATGTGGCCAACATGCTAAACCAAACATCATACGACCTTCTGCCAGCTCTTGGTCACCACCCATTGTTTTGGTACAAAAGAAGGATGTATCGGTTTGATATTGTGTTGATTACTGCGCGCTCAACAAAATCACCCGAAAGGATTTCCGATGCCCCGTATACCGTATTTACTCGAATCTAGGCCGCCCTCGATTGCAGGCCGACCCCCGAAATTCGCAAGGCCAGAAAAACTTACCTCGAATGCTGGCCGAATACAGGCCATCTCTTCTGAAGCACAGTTGGTGCAGGCATTTCGCAAGCACGTGTTTAAGGCATGACAACACTGCACGATCGCTTCCAGAAAACTGACCAACTCCGCGCTCGTGCTGCTCGCGCCTCTGCCACCTCCACATCACGTGACAAGAGGAGAGAGGGTGTCGAAGTGCGTGGCATTCGCCGGCGCCATAGTCACGTGACCCGATTCACCTTTGCCGGCATGAAATCTCGCCGGCTCGACGACCCTCGCTGCATGAACGTGGGACTGCAAGATTTCGGAACATTAGACAGTACGAAGCAGACGATGTGGTCGGCCTGAGTAGCCATGGGGACCACCACTCTGCTGCTGAGCCTGAGCGACCTCGTCACCATGCAGCTACCGTAGGATGTCGCGAAAATGAGCCTCGGACGTGCATGCAGAGCCGTTTGTATACGGTAGACATAGATCGGCGCATGGTGAGCCGCCCTGCCGCTAGCACGGCTGGGCCTTTAGGTAGGTGAGGCTGCTATCAAATCATGGTACTCGAATCTAAGCAGACCCCCCAATTTTACACATCGTTTTTTCGAAAAAAACGTCGGCTTAGATTCGAGTAAATACGGCAGGTGATGCACTTGACTCTTTGCAAGACGCGCACTACTTCTCCACCCTTGACCTTCGTTCCGGATATTGGCAAATTCCAATGGACGAAGCTGACAAAGAAAAGACCACCTGTTCTATGCCAGACGGTCTTTACAAGTTTAACGTAATGCCCTTCGGCCTATGTAATGTCCTTGCCAAATTTGAAAGGGTGATCGACACTGTTCTTCACGGCCTCGAGTGGAAAACTTGTCTATGCTATTTGGACAATATCGTCACGTTTTCCTCCACTTTTGCTGACCATCTGCAATGCCTAGACGAAGTGCCACTTCGGTAGCACAACGATCAAAGTTCTCGGACATCTCGTGAACAAAGATGGCATCCAGCCCAATCCAGACAAAATTTCCGCAGTACTCAACTTTCCACACCCATTTCGTGCAAAAGAACTGCGCAGCTTCCTTGGACTCACATCATACTTTCGACGCTTCATCCGGAACTTTGCCACCATTGCCTCGCCTCTCCACAAGCTCCTTGCTAGTGGCGGTTCGTTCAATTGGAATGATCAGTGCGAAGCTGCATTCCAAGAACTTAAAGGGACCTTCTAACACTTTTCCAGACTTCATTCTTTTACATTTTTTGCTTGCGGGTTGCGTAGACTGAAGGCTGAAGAGATTAGTGCAGCAAGAACGGCAGCGATAGAGGCACGCAGTCTGAAGTTATTCGGCCTAGAACACTCAAAATACAATAAAATGGAAGCCTACCCTCAACTTGATTTTCTCGGTGTCACCTGACCACGTTTCACTCGCCCTGTGGCGTTTGATGGTGCCCCAATGAAATGAACTGAAAGACCCTATGTACGGGAAACTTGCATACAATGTTGCCTGTTCTTTCCAACGTAATGATGACGCCGTTGCGATAGTAACAAACGATGTGGTGTATGAAGAGTGAACTGCGAGTGCGAAACGAGGCAGATCGCGGACGCCTCTATCATGTTTTGTAGTTTGTCATCTTTCTTGTTGCGACAGCGTCTACTATATCAATGCTCTTACATTTTTTCCCCTTCAGTTTCTTCAAATAACGGCGCCTGGAGCGTCCTCAGCGTGTTTCCTCCAGCGCCGTGGTGTTCGGCGCATTCTTTGCCGGGCGCTGCAGTTTTAAAGCTGAAAAAATCTAAGATCGTTCGTCTATTTGGTGTTCAGTGAAAAACGCATGCTAAAGAAAACCTAAACCCAATAATAACCCCTTTTGTGAAGCAACGCCATGATTACTTCTAACGTTACATTTATCCAATCATAAGCCTGCGCTTATCTTCGTCATTTCCGCCCAGATTAGTTCTGGCGAGCGCCACTACGTGTTGATGCGGTCGGCACCGATGTAGCCGCTTCAGAAAAAGTGTTGGAGGGACTCTTGAAGCGCGCACTGACATCCCCACCGGTTCTTTGTTATTTCGATATGGCATCTACGTTACTACACACTGACGCTAGCAGACAAGGAATTGGCGCCGTACTTCAACAGTGCAACCGTGAATTTTGCGAGAAAGTTGTGTAGTATGCAAGCTGCACTCTGACCTCTGCAGAAAAGTACTCGACAACCGAACAAGAGCGCATGGCTGTTGTCTAGTCCATCCAAAAATTTCGTCTGTACCTCTATGGTTGAAATTTCACTGTTGCGACAGACCACCATGCTCTATGTTGATTGTTGACAATCAAAATTTTATCGGGACGCCTTGGCCGCTGGATTCTCCGATTACAAGCATATGACTTTGATGTCATTTACAAGACCGGAAGGAAGGACCAAGGTGCCGATGCTCTGTCGCGATGCCCATTGCTGCCATCATCGAAGCACGTCACGTCACCTTGTCAAATTGGCCACACTGAGGACGTATTGTCAATTACATCCATTTCTTCCCTGGCTACATCAAACTGCCCTTCAGTGCTTTCGACTCACTAGCGTGTCGATGCTTATTGCAGTGACACCATCAGTCGCCTAAGCGATGCTTCGTTTTCCCCGAATGCCGGGCTACAGAAACAGCTCAAGCTATTCAAGTTCGAAGACGATGTACTCTATTGGTATATTTTTCACTCGGAAGGCCATCGATGGGTTCCTGTCGTACCGTGCGCTCTTCGCACTGAAGTTCTGCGGCCTTCACACAATGACCCAATGACAGGCCACTTTGGATACCACAAAGCCCATGAGCGCATCCGCAGTCGATTTCTCTGGCCAGGTCTTTCCACAAGTGTAGCTAAATATATTGCCTCGTGTGCACTTTGTCAACACCGCAAGCGGCCTACTATACTACCTTAGTCGGGACTCTACAACTACTTCCTTGCCCAGCAGAGCCGCTCTCTGTCGTCGGAATTGACCTCTTCGGGCCTCTCCCAACTACTCCAGACGGCAAGAGATGGATCGTCACCACTGTTGATCACTTGACCTGGTATGCTGAGACGGCCTCGATCACTTCTGGAACTGCTTCCGAAGTAGCAACCTTCTTCTTGAAAGCTATCTACCTACGTCACGGGGCCCCTCATGTTCTTTTAAGCAACCGAGGCAAGGCATTTCTTTCAAGCACACTCAGTGAAGTTCTTCAAGCGTCAAACACGGTACACAAGACAATGTCTAGCTACTACCCACAAACCAGTGGTTTAACGGAGAGATTTCATCGCACTCTGTGCTACGTGCTGTCTATGTATATCCAGCCTAGAGCACTGCATGGGCCGGATTTTACGGCCCGGGCCCGCTTTATGAAGCCCAGCCCGGGCCCGTGGTTCCAAGCGCGGGCCCGGCCCGGGCCCGGGCGTACAGGACCGAACCCAGCCCGAGCCCGGCCCGGGCCCAAACGTACTTGACTGTACCCAGCCCGAGCCCGGCCCGGGCCCACCGTTCCAATCCCGGGCCCGGCCCGGGCCCGGGCGTTCATTACTAAACTAATCCAGGGCGCGCTTGTTCATGACCAGGCCCGACCCGGGCCCACTAGAGGATATTAGTTGTTGATGATGATTATTAATGATGCCGTGCGCTCTGTAGCGGGCGATCGGATGGAAAATCCGGTGTCTACATGCATCGAAATGTTGCTTTGCCCGCGGTGGTAGCTCAGCGGTTTAGCTGTTTTGCTGTTAAGTCCTAGGACGCGGGTGCGATTCCCGCGGCCACGGCGGCCGCACTTTGATGGGGGTGAAATGAAAGAACACCCGTGTATATACCTATCTTTAAGTGCACGTTAGAGAACTCGAGGTGGTCGAACTTGATCCGGTGCCGCTACGGCGTGCCTCGTAATCATATCGTAGTTTTGGCACGTAACACCAAGGAATATAAATGAAATGTACCGTATGTGTCAACCTCGAATAAAAAACCGAAACCTTTATTCCTCCCATGGGAACAACCGTGATCTGGCCCATTGTTAGTGCTGTTAATATATATATATACGTGATCTGGCGTGTTTACAAGGAAACCCACCACGATGTACTTGTTTCTTTGACAAAGTCTGGTCCAGCAGACGAAATGTTAGTGAAAATATACAGTGCCAATCTATATATCTATACTAGTGAAAAAAAATAGCACTTCAACTTTTTTTCTATTTTTATTGCTAAGCTTTACTAAGAGCCAGCTCTTTGCACGTGTCACTTCGGCTTGGCACAGTATACCTTAGACCATGCAATGCATAAAGTTCGCGTGTGCTCGAAGGCTCGACTTACGCCTTTTAATGAGCGGGTCCGAGTCCGGCCCGGCCCGGCCCGCAGCTTTGAGCCCGGGCCCGGCCCAGGCCCGCAGCTTCAAGCCCTGGCCCGGCCCTGGCCCGCACTTTCAGGCCCGAGCCCAGCCCGGGCCCGCCGGAAAACGCTTCGGACGGCCCGGCCCGGCCCAGGCCCGTGCAGTGCTCTAATCCAGCCTGACCATCGTAACTGGGATGCGATTCTCCCATTTGTAACATTTGCGTACAATACGTCTGTTCAACGGACCACAGACTACTCTCCACTTTTCTTAGTATATGGACACCAACCAACCTCATCACACGACGTTTCTTTCTTCTCTGGCCCCATCAACTCTTCACCATTCACTTGCGACCACTTTCTGTCCCATGTTGCCCAATGCCATCATCGCGCCCATATAAACACTGAAGCTAGCCAAGAAGATCACAAACATTATTACGATGCCACTCACCATGTCGTTTTCTATTGCCCTGGCCACGATCTACTCCTATGGACGCCTGGACGAAACACCTCGTTTATGCGAAAAGTTCGAGTCTCGCTATATTGGCACTTCCTTCAGGCTTGGCACCACTAGTGCGAAGCTGTCTCCGAAGTGGTTTCAAGCACTGGCATGGATGGCTCTGTGCTAGAATAGTACTCTACTGCTTCCAGCTCAAACCCCGATCTTTATTATGCGATCTTTACGTGAGTTTTCGTACTGCACGCCGTGTTTTTCATGGACAGCATCTGACAAAGCACTTGAGGCTTTCCCTTCAAAGTTATTCATCAATCTCATTGTCAAAGTTACTTCTTTATGCTTGGGAAAATGGCTTGTTTTGAACCTTTAAACATGCTTTATCCATTTTACTCATCAAGAAACCTCGAGATGCATGTGCATGCAGTGTTAGTGGCCTGTTTCATTTATTTACTTTACTTATTATTACTGCAATGTTTTCTAAAAAAGATCATCGTAGGATGTGTTGTTTTTAGAAGAGAACAAAAGATACAGGCATGTACTATGAATTAGTTCATCAAGGCACAGCCAGACATCTGTTCAATTGAATATTGCTACTATTACATATTTGGAGAACACCAGTGACAATGGTATTTGTGGGCAGAAAATTGGCTTCACTGCACAGCTTATCAACCCTATGTGGCAATGTTGCTGTAAAGGGACACTAAAGGCAAATATTAAGTTGACGTTAATTGTTGAAATAGTGTCCCAGAAACCTCGTAGTTCTTGTTTCATGCAAAGGATATTCTTATGTTCAAAGAAAATCACGTTTCACTGGTCTGCACGGTGTTAGCGCACTTGAAATCGCCCGCCTGAATGGGCCTTCTGACGTAGCAGTTGCCATGCCCAACATTGCCCGCCTTTACTGCCCTGTCGCTGACGCTACGTTCTTTTGTGCAACAGCAGCCATCAACCTTGCCAAGATGCAGCCACAGGTCACTCTGAAACTGTAGAGTTCACTGTAACAGACCTTAGCTTGGCCAGCAGCAGTAGAGTATCATCAGTGCAAAAATAGCGAGAGCCAAGCACACGCAGCAGTACGCGATACCAGAACTACCTCCGAGACGCGACCGCATGAGCGAAGCGCAGCTCGGTGAAAACGGAACTTTTGAACCACTCGTGCTGTTTCCCATGGTAACACCAAGAAGTCCTTTTTTCCATGAATCAAACAGAAATAAACAAGTAGCATTTCATTACGTCTTGTGATGCAAGGAAGGTTCTTTTTTTATCGCAATTAGTAGTTTGGTTACTAGTGGTTAATTGTGCTCGGGACTCTTGACATCATCGGGATCATTTCCAAAATGTCCCACTCGTGGCGCATATCGTGTCCTACATTTACCTTAATTTCTCGATTAGTAGAGCACTGCTGTTGATAATACTGATGTTTTAGACGTTCTCACACATTGACCTTTTACTCTGACATAAATTGTTGCTTGCCTGTAGTGTCCCTCTGTAAGAAAATAGCTACAGAATTGTCAGAAAGCTTAGTGTGTTCAGTTTGCTGTGGCGCATGTATGTTCTGCCTAGAGTATCTTGCATTTAATTAAAATCAAATGGTCTAGCAAGTGCACAATAGCGATAGCGCAAAAACGTGCATGTATAGTTTGGTAGTGTTAATTATATTAGATGGTACAGGTGGAAGCTAACAGGGGTAAGACAGCTGTGCATATTGCACATTTTTGATACGATTCCCGTTTTCCTGCACCAAGTTGCTCCAAAAGCATAAAAATTGTAAAAATTGCACCGCAATGCTCCAAAAAAGCCTCAAAAGCAATAATTTTCGTGCCCACATCAGCTTCAGTGGAGAAAAAAAGGCTGAGTTGACATGATTTTCCAAGCAGTGCCAAGGAGACCATGAAAATGAGACGTTCGAAGAACACATAGACGCAGCCGAGCGTGTTTCTATGTACCTTTCTAATGAAGGCTCCCATGGTGCTGCCATAATCTCCTCTTGGTTGTTGTAAATATGCGTGACCAGCCAAAAATGTGCTGCTATGCACCGAGCGTGCCGCTTCTACTCACTAGGCTGTGTGCTCTGGCTCTACTGTCGCTTAGCGAAAACTACCGAGTGGCATGCGTAGCGGTGTTGACTCACATTCTTTGTTGTGTGTGGCATGTTCCTCCAGCCGCTGTGGCTTTTGTGTCAGCACTGCTGTGTGTGGTCACCTATGCGCGCATTTGCCGTGGAAGTGTTCGTGTTGTTACGCGCCATACCGTGCACGGGTGTATCTTGTTGCGTCGACGTGGCGACAACTAGCTTCTGCATGTGATGCGTCTCTACGATGCTTCAGCGGTTTTGCACGAGAAGGTGGCAGCGGACTGATGTGAAATGCATTTGTGTCATCCCCTAACAAAAGCGTGTGGTACGCTTACAACAGCGCTATGCTTGCAGCACCATACGCGCGCGTTTGACAAGATAGTCAATGTGGCGAGGTTTCTCGGTGCCTGCGCCGCACTCTTGAAGGCAGTCCTGTATGAGGTAGCAGCGAGCGGTGGTGCAGCGCAGTTTTGTTGCCGCTTGTTAAAAGCGTGCAGTACACTTGACGCTATGCCAACCGCGCGGCAGTGCAGATAGCTGAAGGTGCTTATTGTGATGTTCTCCTGACTAACAGTAACACTGACCTACACAATGCTCTGGGGAGGCTTGGAAAGCTAAATAAGCAGATGTACAAATAGCCAAAGCAGTAATCTGCTAAATCATATCACTGATCTTAAGCAAAGGCCTACTGCTATGTAACAGTTCTTGTGCATTTACATTTTTATTGAGGGGAAGTGATGCTTTTTCATTGTTTTTTTTTAATGTTTATGAAATGAACCTAGTTTTCATAACTTTTTCAATTATCTCATAAGTTGTTTGTTACTTGGGCTAGATAGGTCGCATGGTATGTAAAAAGGTAGTGCAGTTCACACGTGGCAGTAGTTTCAAAAAAAAACTATGGTCTCCAAAGGCTGTTTTAGTGTTATCTGTATTCCAAGCCGATTAAAATATGTACTTGTCCCCACAAGTTGCTACAAATTGTTTTTTTCAAGCTCCTAAGATGCCATATTAAATGCTGTTAACTGCTCCAAATCAAGGTTATTCTGCTCCAAAATGGAAATTTTGCTGCTCCAAAAACTGCTCCCAATTCAGTTTCAGCCATCTCACCCCTGAGCTAAGGGTAAAACATGCACATGTAGTGCTTACATGCCATTGAACTGAAGCATGCTTCATTGTAGATCTTTACTGTGTGCCTTTTGCAGGGTTTCTGGAAGAAGACGAGGGTCGCAAGGTGATGTTTGCGAAAGACCTGCCAGTCCCATTGACAATTGTGAAAAGTGATGGTGGATACACATATGACACATCAGACATGGCTGCACTCAGGCATCGAGTTCAGCAGGAGAAAGCTGACTGGATCATTTACGTGGTAGATGCTGGCCAAGTGAGTCTTTGATAGATTGGTGGGGCTCTCATTTTAAAACAGCGAAGCTATCTGTTACTAGAATTCGAAGTTTTAGGCTTTCTGCATGGAAAAACTCTCCTCTGGAAATGAAAAATTCGAAGACAGGGTTTGCTTCAAGGCTGCAACTGCTTCCCTTGGAGCTTGTATGTGTTGTATGCTTCGTAGCCTCTCCTCCAACCCAGACAGAGGAGGAGCAGAGGGCAACTGCGAAAGCGGGTGTGGGCAGCTCCAGCACAACCCCTGTTTACGAATATTTCACCGCAAGCTTCCCTCTTGCCCTGCCTTTTTTGGGATCTCCTTTAAACAGTGAGAGAGCCAACAACAAAAGCAAATGCGCATCACTGTTTGCTCAGAGCTGGAGCGAAGTGGGAAAGGAGCCCTCCACTTCCTGTCCAGAGCGAGCTTTGGTTGCCTTGGCGCACGCTGTATGTGGACAGCTTGTTCATCCTTCTGCCATTCATCTTGGCCTTGGTTGTTTGCACAGTTGTGTAACAGACAGCAAGAACACACACAAGTGCTGTGCGTGTGTTGCTTCCTCACTTCCCAGTCTTTATAAGTTTCTGCGCTAAATGCTGCGAACATCTCCAACCAACAAGGCCAGAAGTAAATCCAAATTTGACTTGCACTGTTGCATGCTCTTGATTATTTGTGAGAGCAAAAGTGCATTCCAGTATTGCTGTCTCATGCAGTAGCTCACCATTGTACTACGTTTTCAGGCACAGCATTTCAACACAGTGTTTGCCTGTGGACAAAGGGCTGGCTATGTGGACACTTCTAAAGTGCGGTTGGACCACTGCTGCTTTGGTGTTGTACTGGGGGAGGACAAGTGAGTGATTGGCTGCTTTATGTTGGTCTCACAATCTTCACCACTAATGTCAAAGGATAAAAATGGGTGACCACAAATGGGCACACGAGTTGAGCTGCAAACATGATAAAAACACCTCTGGTAGATACAAATTCTGGCTTTCAGTGCTTTAGATACTTTTAGATGACTCCCAAACACTAATAGCATAACTTTTGTGCACACTGAAAAATATTAATTGCAACACTTTTAGAAGTTAGGCCTAAGCAGCCACGCGCAGCATGAGCTGCTTACCACATTTATTCTTTTGTTAACACCAGCCACTCAAGTTGACTTCTGGTTCTCTCTCTTGCGGTATGGTGAAACTCTGGGTGACAAAGGCGCAAGTTTTCAATGACACCGAGCAGTTTGCTGCTGTGTAGTTTGGTTAAGAGGTCATGTGCACAAGCATAGACACTGGTAGCAAAGAGGTTGTACTACTACTTTGTCCGCATATTTGGAGAACCCATGGGTCCTGACTGATTGACAGTTGTGATTGCAATGCAGTATGAGGCAGGACAAGTGCTGGTTATGGCTATGGCTGTGCACCATTGGCAAGTGCACAATGTAGTTATACGAAAACCGTGAAAACACATTGACACGCACATCATGCAGTTGATGCTTGTTATTGTGAGCCACAGTGATCCCCTTCAGACATGAATTATGATGAACTGATTTTAAATGTGTTGGATCTACGCAAGGCACTCTATATTCTATTGTAAAGAGGAGGCGGTGAAGCGTTGATTTGTGCATTTTTCAGTTCTCTAACAGGGCGGCCAGATGTAGCTGAACATAAAGGGGTCATGAACCACTTTTCCAAGTAATGATCTAATGACCTCAGTATCGGAGTTTACTGCCTCCCGAATCGATTGCCACAAAAATTTCTCGAATCCATCAAGAATGAGCGGAGTTATGGGGGTTTGGCGCACGCTCCCAGCGCTTTCTTTTTTCGTGCTGACGAGCGCACTGGAAGCTACAGAGGGAGTGATGGCACGGGGGAAAGAAGTTACGTCAGCGCGCGTCATTAAACGCGATCGCTCTCCCGCTGTGATTCGCGTGCGCGAGTGTGGCTACCGTGTACTGAGGAATGCGGCGCCGACAAGTGGCGGCACCCTGTAGCAAGAAGCGCATCTGATCCGAACGCTGCTCTCGATTTATATCGGCTATCGGCCATTGAGGATGCTATGTCTCTTGCGACGTGAACAGGCAGATCCGCGACGTGAACGGGCAGACCCTCTGCCCACCTACGAGAGTGAGAACCGTCCTCTGTTTGAAAAGAGGGCGCCTGAGGAAACGGCAACTTCGCGCTCCGCTTGTGGCCTTTACGCGGTGCTCACGACTGTAATATTTGGCAGAGCAGTTCATAGCCGTGTCAGCTTTCCGCAGGATGTGTTTTTTCAACAAGCCCAAGGGGTGCTTCATGACCCCTTTAAGGTGCTGCTAAACAGTAGTGATAAAGTGTGAAATTTTCTCAAGATTTTCGTACCTCTCGCGGGATGCGGCCAATAGCCTTCAATGTGGGACAGTCCTGTGAGTCGTGAGAGGCCAGTCACCCTTATTCATTCTGGAGTAATTCACATTCTATTTCGGTATAAAAATAATGAAATCTCAGGCTTGAAGTACATGGGTAAATTATTATTGGTTATATCCCTCTTGGGTAAACAAAATTACGTAGTGGTTGGCATTGCATGATTAACCAGAGTCGCATGCCATGGTCAGTGACATTGCTCAGTGTTTGGAAGGAAAGGGGCACTATGTCCCATAAGGAAGCATGGCCACAGGGAGAGCAGGGAATGATCGCCACATAATGACCAGTTCTCTTAAGTCTACTTTTCCACAATAGAGTCGTGGTATGTGGCAGAGCATATTGAAAACAAATGAAAAGGAGCCACTCTAATGCCTTACTTTACATGGTGGAAAATCTTAAGTTGTGCAAATCCAGATAGAGGAATCTGCGAAATTTCATGGCGACCTTGAACTGATAGCTGGTATATGTAAAAGTGTAATTATCAAGATATTTAAGCATTCGAACGCGCTTGCATTAACTTTGAAACTGTGGCTGAGTATCAGGCGAATGACTAAGAGATTGTCACCACCTGAATTATCTTTCTGGGTCAACAGAGTTGATTGGCATTGACAGTATTGAAGGGAAATGGAAGAAAGTGTCGGAGTCAGGTGTTCCACCTCTGCCAAGAAAGCCAGAACATCAAAATGTACAGCTGGCTTTTATTGTTTGGAAAGAAATGGTACTGAGCTCACCACTAGCAGCGTTCAAGAGGGCTGTTACCGTATTTACTTGCGTTATGAATGTACATGCATAATGAACGCACCTCCAGCTTTAGTCATCAATATTGGGATTTTTTTTTCTCCCACATAATAAATGCACCCCCGGTTTCGATCCCCTGCAGCCCCGTGAACGGCCGTGCTGTAGCTTTCCCGCTTCACCCGATTCAGCTGATGTTATGGCAACCGGAGCAGCGGTTCCTCAGCCTTGCACTCTTCTTCATTTATTGTGCCAACTTCCTCCTGTCGCTTGCCTATGACTTGAACCAAACATTGCCATGAGAGCACAACACATACAAAGGTGTGCTGGTCCCCTCTAAAGATATGAGGTACAGAGTGTGCCAGTGCGGGTGACCATGCCCGATCGGTTAACTCTTTCAGGACCGCCCCATTGGAGCATCGATCATATATGATCGATGGCTTTCCATGCGCTGACAAGTTCATAGCTTTGCGTCTTTTTACACATATTGCTAGTCTAGCGTGTAGTTTTATCACTACACTTTCGGTTTCGGCATAGTTTGCCATTTTTCCGGAAAGTGGCGACACATGAGAGAGAGATTTGTAGGCAGCGGTGGCAGCGAATGTAGCAAACCATAGCGTCGGGTTCTCGTCAGGCCGTGCAATGAAATCGACGTGATTCCGCTGCTTCGATGGCAGACTTTTTGATGGGTCGAGTAGTGAGGTGTCCAAAGAGGACTGACAGCTCTGATTTTATTTCGGAGAGTGATTTGGACGAGGATCAACCTAGGACTTCAGCTCATAGGTGAGCGTAGTTTCGCATCCACTTGTCTCGTGAGTAGCCAAAGGGGCATTCTGTTTGTTCACATTGGGTTATTTCTGTTTGGTGGAGTCTCAAGCTTTTAGAGAAGAGCTCATCCATCAGCTTTTCAATCTTGACGATATCAGGCCACCTGCTCCACCCCCATCCACAAGCCAGAAAATGTAGGCAGGTGCAAGAATTGCAAGCTCTGTTATAAGCAGAAGGAAACCTAGTTGAAAACAGATGTGCCTTTCAGTACCTGTCAAGTACATTTGTCTTTCACTACTGCGTGGCACTGCTTCGTTGAGTGGCACAAGCCTCATGGGGCATGAGTATTGCATTTGTTTAGAAGCACACCAAAAAAAGGTGCTGTAGATATGTGTACCAAACTTTTCAAAGGAAGAGGCAATGAAGCATGTTTTTGTATATTGGATTTTTTTTACTGTACTATATTTGCTCAAGTATCTATGTTTATTCCAACTTTCTTATGTTGTCCTTGGAGGAAGTGTTCAATAGGACATATTTTACTACGTATAATCTTTAGGGGTGATATTTCAATCTGTATGAAAGACCATTTCATTAGCTTCATTTTGATGTACGTAACAGAAATATAGTGTCATTACTTGATTCAATAAAAAAAAAACTTCTGACACCCTACCTAATGGCCTCTGTTTTACATGGTCCCAAAAGAGTTAAAGTGCATATTTCGTGACCCACACAGCTCGCCACTCCAGCTCTTATCTCCGTGTGCCTTTCACGCAATGGAGACGGCCAGCTCATGTCATCTTTGCTTAAGCAGCGTTCGTCGGCCACGCTTTCACTCGCACATAGAACATACACGGCGAGCTGGGCAATGTTATTGTTTATGGAACGTGACGGCAAAAATGACCCTGCAGTGTCCGTATAATAGGCCTTTTTCAAGCACACGGGCGCCACCAACGGGCGCGCAAGCGCTCATGGGAAATGTGTGTACGCCGCACCAGCCGCCGCGACGAGCGTGCAGGCCTCGCGTTGTAGCTTTCCGCTTGCGCCGTGCCGAGACTTCTTAGACACAGGGAATTTGGCAAGGTGCAACCTGTCACGGCGCAATTCAACCACGAACTTCAGTGTTTAGCTGCGACGGTCTTTTGACGATTTCCATCTGTCCCACTGTTGGACCAGTTGAGCGGCTCAGAAGCGTCACCTCTTATTTATTTATTATCTTTTTTTGCACCAGCGCGCCTTACGGCATAAATAAAAAAATGCAACTTGGTTGCCTATAAAGTGCAGGAGCGGTCTATGATTCGCGGATGCATTTGGAATCAACGTCCATCGACACTGTCGACGAGTACAGTGTGAGGTTCTGATATTTAAAGAGTACACTAGAAAGTGTAGTCGGCATTTGGGGAAATGAGATACATTCATTGCGTCGCTCGCACCCTACTATATGTAACGAACGATATGTGCCTACTAACCTTCGTTGGTGCTATAACTGCAGGTTGGAATAATGGAGCGAAAACAAAAAGGGAGCAGTACAAGGAAGGAAATGCACCAACCAGCGCTCACACACAACTGCACGTTTATTGCACGCGTGAAAAAAAGCATATATACAGAAATGGCAGTGCGTCGCGCGTGTCATAAAGAGCGACAAAAAGTCAAACAACCAACGTGTGTGCTTACAGTCGATTAATAAAGTTGAATTCCTTGTCTTGTAACGATTGAGAAGGTTGACTGACACAAAGTGTGGCGTTATTTGTGACATGATATGCCTCCGAAATTTCTCGCGTTGTCTGATTAGGTTGATGGTACAAAATTAGCTGTGCTTTCGAAGATGGGATTCCATTTTCATGACTGACGTAGCGATGCGAGATGAGACGGCTTCATTCAATGAATTTCGATGCTCGCTGAGGCACGTATTAATACATCGACCAGTCTGGCCGATGTACATGTGGACACAAGAAAGAGAAATTTGCGGTTAACTCCTACACACTTTACAAAACAATTGGCATGCCTCTGACCGCGTTTTTCTTTGCCCACCGCAGACCCCGGTGACCTTAATGCGACTAAGTTTATTTAAGGCGGCAAACACAACCTTCACCCCCACATCGCTTTCCTACGTTCTTGAGGCCATGTGCCTTCTTATACATATGTGGAATAACTGCAGTATTTCTAGTAGTATCTTCATTACTTACGGATGGAGGATGTCCATGTTAATCTTTATTTGCCATGCGAACAGATTTTCGCAAACCGATACAACAATATGCAGGATATCCCGTCTCTTTGATCACATTGCAGCTGGAAACTACTGCTCATCTTATGTGCGCAAGTTTTTTTCCAATGCCGTGCGTAATCATGACATCACAATTCCTCATTTAACGATATTCGAATGCGCCGACGCGAAATTAAACACCCATTTCTCTGAACGCGGGCTATACTGCCTGCAAACATGCTCTGCAGTGAAACTTAAAAGCATGTATCAAGAAACTGCGAATTATCAAAGAAAGGCATCTCGCAAGTGAATTCTAGTCCCATCCCTTTTTCTTTAAACACGTTTAGAATGTGCTCACTTCTATGTACAGCGCGGGACTTGTCAATTAAAATCAAATAATCATCTGTATGCCTGAACACTGTAACACCTCTCTACAGTTTGGTTAAACCCGATCACGAGCCGCTATGGCTCGTGATCACTTAACTGCTACATCCGGTATACATCCGCTCGGTAATACCTACACTGACTGCATCATTCCCTTCGCATTTCATGCGTAGAAATACATGCAGGTGCGTTCAGGCATGTGTAGTATTTAGGATTTAATAATAGTCAATCTTGGGCGACGCGTTTTTTTGTTTCGTTTGGTACTCCCATGGTGCCAACGAGCAGCAAGCGATGAAACAGCTGGCGGGCTCGCCTTACACACTTTTCCCATAGTGCTTCGCGTGCCCGCGGGGGGTTCTGGGATTGCTTGAAAAAGGTCTATTGCTATTGCAGTGAAAGGTGTTTGCAATTGCAAATAGTGTACGCTTGTAATTACTGCAAAAGGTAAGCTGTCTAACGTTGTTTTTTTTTTTTGCATTACAGCATTTCCGCTCACCTCAAAAGGTTTTGGTAAAATTCACTCCACATAATAAATGCTTGCCTCAACCTTGCTTCAGTTTTTTCAAAAAGAAAAAAAATGCGTTTGATTAAACACTGTATTCTTCATGCCGAAAAAACAACTGCACGGCAGTACGCAAGTTTGGAGTTGGGAGTCAAACGGGTGGTTCAGCAGTGGCAGCTATAGCTTGACCAAATTTTTGCATGTCACGTCAAACGCCAAGGTTTTCGTAGGCTGAAAAAGTGGAAATACCCGGGGACGTACTTCAAAGCCAGCAGGGCCTGACCATTGTAGTTCGTCAAGAGGGCCAGGTTGATGATGACTAGAGGCTCAGGCTTTTTGCGATCAGGTATTTCAGATTCAAATTTAGACTCGAATATTCAGAAACCGATAGTTTTTCTGCATTTCCGTGAAAAAAAGTTAATTCTGCAATTTTTCACTTAATCGCAGAAAGTTAGGGCCTCTAGTCAGGAGCATATTATTAGGCTTGTACAAATAGTAAATTTTAGGTTCGAAGCGAACATTAGTGATTTGGTCGAATAATTTCGAATCGAATTCAAATAGTATATATCACATATAAAGAAAAATCAGCATATTTGTCATAACCCAACTAATGTGCACAATATTTTCTTTAAATTGAAACAAGGCATGTGGAAATGTCATTCTTTTGGTTCAAAGGGAAGTGCAAGCAACTTTGAATAGTAACAGGATTTGACTTTTGGTAAGTGTGTGATAACCTGTAAAATACATTTCGTTTTAAAATTTACTGTACTTAGAGCGTATAAGCCGGTATAACAAGCTTTTAAACTTAAGAAAAAATGATGAGTCGATGTGTGGGTAATTTGTTAATTTAACATTGAAGTGGGGCTCCGTGGCAGCGCAGATTTTCTCTGGAAAGGTGTATTCACTGTGTAGCACCCCTCCACTGCAGTGAAACCACCTTTAGAGGGGGTTTCATGTGGTTTATGTATGTTTATTTGTTCATTTCGAATACTTCGAAATTTAAATTTGTCTCGAAGCGAATTGGAATACTGTAATATTTGTTTGAATATTCGAACTGCTCGAATATTTGCACAAGCCTGCATATTATGCATTCCTCTATTTGCCATTTCCAATCACAATACGAGCACTGTGATGTCTACAGATTGTACTGGCGATGCGATTCAGTGATGTTGGTGTGGTCCAGAACATTGAAATTCTGTCATATGTGAATTGGCAGTGCTGTTTAGCATGGTGGTTGCATGCAGGAAGAAGTTCAAGACACGCTCAGGTGACACTGTCAAATTGGCAGACCTCCTTGATGAGGGGCTGCAGCGTTCAATGCAAAAGCTGCTTGAAAAAGAGCGAGACAAGGTGAGTGACCTTTCTGAGGATCCTTGTGGAGTTGCATGGCAACATGGGCAGCATTCTTCAAAACTCTTCTACTGTGCCTTTCAGTTTCAAATTTCGCATAACATGAAAACAGGTTGAGAGTAGAAACTTGGGCAATGGTGTTTTCGTTCATGACAGCACAACGTGCGAAACGATAGAGCAGAAAAAGAGCGCCATTTGAAAGTGTGCCATGGAGAGAGATGAGGTTGAAGGCACATCCCAAGAACGAAACACCACTCACGCAGCTTCTCTGGCCGCATTGAAAGGGGCCGAGGAAGGGTTGCAGCAGTGTAGTGCTCGGCTAGGCCAGGCAGTGTGCTCTGTGTGGTGATGGCATTGCTTATCTTGCTGTAATCAGCGGCAGGTACAATGGCCGGCAGATACGTGTACACTCTCTCCGTATGCTTAGTGTAGGCCGTCATTCTATCTCGGAAGTTTTGGATAATGTTAATGCAAGAGGCAGCATTTCTCTCAAAGGTGGTCAGCAGGCATGCCAATGTGATACGGAATAGGTTTAACAAACCATTGGGCTGTTTTGAAAGTTTCAATTCGTGCAAGTTTTTTTTTTTCTATTCAAGTACACAGAAGTTTCCCAAGACCAGTGGTGCATTTAGAATTATCCATTATTTTGAAGAGATCTTCAAGTCCAATGTATTAACAATTGCAAAGTGTTGCATACAAATGTCTCATTTTGCTGATCTGTAAACCAAGCGTAAAATGTATCCCCCCGGCTCAGTTCTTCATGTGGGCCAGTAACATACTGTAAAGAAGTAAACAAACTTAAATTAAGTGTGCTTTCATAGAGACATGGATCTTGCAAAGGAAGTCTCAAAGTTGCCGTATTCCCAAGCATAATGCCAGCTTTTTTCTTCCAACTCAGGATATTCTTCCCCTACTTTGTGGTCTTGAAAATGAATGAACAGCCAGCTCTAGTTTCCAAATTCACTCACTTCAGTTGATGATGCTCCCCCCACTTTGGTGCAACAGCAAAGCAAAACTAATTATAGGCTGTTGCACAGCTAGAAGCAACTAAACTACAATCAAATGCCTTAACAGTTATCTTCCAAGTAGACCCCCACGCGTGCCGGATTGATAGGTTCGCCTGTTGCATGGGCATGCGCAGATAAGTTTTTGTGCCTTCTTTCTTTTCAGCCGTTGTGCGTCTCTTCAGTTGTTAGTCGGCGTTTGTGGTGTCCTGACTTCTTTCTTGTGTCTGTGTTTGCACGCCCTGTCTATTTAGAATAAACTCTCAGTAAACAGAAATCTCTTCAATGGAACTGCTGCTTACAAGGAACAACTGCCTCTAACATGATTGGTTTCGTACTAGTATTCTGCACCCCTGTTCATCTCTCAGTAAATGGAACTTCTGTTAAACGAAACACATTTTCCTGGTCCCTTCCGGTTCCGTTTAACGAGAGTCTACTGTATAGTGCACTAAGCCTTTTTTTAGTATGAAACTTTCTGTGCCTGCTTCTCTGCGATTTGGTGCGTCATCGTACTGGTCGGCTGTATTGCCAAGTTAATAGCTCTCACTGTCAAGGATGCAGTCACTTTAGTGCAACTTGGTACTGCAGCTGACAGCAGTTGTGGTGCAGTAATGTGCTTAGCCTTGCTCGGCAGCGTACTCCAATATGCAGTTGACATGCTGCAAGCTTCTTTTCGTGATGTTACATTTTCTCTTGATGGCTCAGCGAAGGCTCGCTTACCCTGATACTCACAGTGCATGGAATTTGCATAATTTTGTTCTCTTCTTTGAAGGTGACCATTTTCTGCAGTGGGTCATAATCCTAATTGCCTGTAGCTTGACCACTGCTGATGTTCGGCCTTGTTGGTGTGACGTAACAACAGTAAAGCGCTTGAGCACAGGGACACAGGAAGACCACACGTGCTGTGTTCTTCCTGTGTCCTTCAAGCGCTTTACTGTTTTTATGCATATAGCAGCAGCTGGTTCTAATGAACTCCAATGGCGCAGCCAGTGAAACATTTTCTGCTCTTCATGGAGCAGGTGTGGTTGATGTATGTTGTACGTTTATTGGTGAAACAGGCACCAAACGTAAGCCTGCAGTTCAACAGAATGCGTTGGTGAGAATCCATAGTGCTTTTCTGGCGAAAAAAAAAATGACACAAAAAAAAAATGCCGGTCTCTGAAGTTTTGCTCCAGAAGCTGAAAGGCAAGCGCCAGAGGTGTAGAAACGGCACAGAGAAAAAGAGGTCTGTAGTAGTGCCGTATTGCCACACAGTGGCTTCCAATCTTAAGAATGTGGCTACTAGGTACCAAATCCCAGTTGTATTTTCTGCCCCCCGGAAACTGTTTATGTTGTGCAGGCATGTTTGTAAAGAAAATAAAAAGGTGCAGTGTGAAAAGAGACACCTGAAGTTTGTTGAGTCCAGCGTAGGGGTGGTCTACAAGATTCCACTCTCTTGTGGCAAAGTGTATGTAGGTCAGTCAGACCGCTGTGTGAATCAGCGCCTTAAGGTGGTAGACCACCTTCAAAAGTGACTTTTTGTTTTGCGAGGTAGATTTTTAGTTTTTTGTTTTTGGTGCACGCCCAAACATTAAAAAATATGTTGCAACAAAAATTATCCTCCTTAGTTTGCAAGTTGCAGCAAGTTTTGCATACCCCATGCTCGTATAGCGAAACCAAAACCACATTGTGTTTTTTTCAAAAGTAAGTGTTTCGTCTGTATTAATGATAGTCAATATAGTAGTACTTTATCAATTTTATTTTGACTGTTACATAAGAGGATGTCAATAAATATATAACTTTGTGTCTATGATTGTTTTTAAATCTCTAAAAATGGCCACAAGGGAGACACACACCTCTTGCAAGCTCTGAAATCTTTGTTTCCGTTTTTCTCAAAATAAGAATTTGCTCCAAATCATGTGATGCAAACTTTCATAACTTTTTCCTCAGTGTGCGCTTTGAACTGAAATTTTGTATAATAATTTACAACATATATATATCTGTGCAGTGAACTAGAATAAAAAAAAATTGATGGAATATTTTTTAATTCACAGCTGATTTTCCAAACACATTCAGTCTAAATTGGCTCTCTTTCCCAGTCTTTTTGGTTTTTTAAACATTACTTCCTTGATATTTACTGCATAATATTTATCCTAGTTCACTGCATAGCTCCAACCTTTAGTTACACAAACTTTACTGAATTAAGTCACCCATTAGTCATTTATCATGGCTGGCGTGACTACCACTTTTAATGCAATTTTTGGCAAAGATTACCTCCCAATAAATAAATAATCAATATTTTCCAGTATAAATGGCTGGGTAAGTTAAATAAGACATGCTTGTTTTGAAGAAAATGTTATTCTAACGCTGGCTGCTCCTAAAAAAAAGTTTTTTTTTTAAAAAGTGCAATTGCCAAGCTTTGTAAAGACCGACTACTATCTTAAAGGAGCACTGACACAAAATTTCGAAGGCGAGATAATGAGTTAAATATATGTATGCGGAGCCGTACACAACGTCTACGAAATATCAAGGGCCAATATAGCCTAGAACATATTTAAAATCAATTTTAAAGTGCATGCCGCGCGACTGAGCGAGATGCGAGCGCTTCGTGACGCCGACATCAACGCGGGGGGTGTGTAAACAAACCTACGTCACGAGTTTGTGTTGGCTGGTGGCTGGTTGTGCCCTTGCGCTTGTGCCGTGCTACCTGCCATTTCTTCCTCCGTGCCTGCGGCTTGGCGTGTTCTAGTTGTGTTCTCTTCCGCTGTTCGCTCGTCGTGCCCGTTGGCAGATGTTATGGCCCGCTCACGCTAGCAGCAAGCCTGCCGCAACGGCGCGGTGCCGCAGAACGTCTGCCGTCGCAGCACGCGCGAGAGCTGTCCAACTTGCATGGCAAGCTTCGCCGGCGAGGCATTCGCGCCTCCGAAAAACATGGCAGCACTGCCAAAAGCGGTTGTCGTCCACTTCGAATCTATCAAGTGGCCGCCGTGCGCTCTGTAACGTGTAAGTTCCGAACTGATGCTTCCATTTGCTTTAGAGTCATGTCCTTAAGCTTCGACAGCAATGTATTCGTCCCGATTCGGCGCCGTTTTTGAGAGCCATAGTCAAATAATCGATGCTCTAAGCTTAGCGAGTCGAGATGGGCGCTTCCGAATGCTCGGAGGACATAGATTACGCGTTTGTTAGTTGTTTCTAATCCTCCATAGCTGGCGCCACATGACCTGGTTCGGCGCTCGCCGCCACCCACCGCACTCACGCTCGCGCGTCGCCTACATCACAATTTTGCGTGTTCACGTGGCCAGCTGTGGCTACCCGTCCTCCGGAAGTAGTGCTGCCCAGCTCGGTGCTTTGAAACCGAAACTGCGACTGGGCGCTCTAAAAACGTCTCTAAATAAATAACCGTCGCGCACTCGCGCAAACGAGGTTTGCAGCCGTGATAAGTGGATCATAAGCTATCTATTGCAACAAAAAAAACAAGGTGCAAAATTTTTGTGTCAGTGCTCCTTTAAAGAAGAGTTGTGACACCACTGCTCTAGAATTATCATAAGCATTTTACATTCAGTCGTTGGGTTCGCAGTGCATTAATGTGCCTTCCATAACCTTGTTTACCACTGAATTTTGTTTTCCGGATTCGCTATTGTGAGTGCGCTCAGGTGACCAAATTGTGGTAGTTGTGCGCATAGTGTGCATGACGCATATCCTACCGGTATCTGGTTGGTATAGAGTGGAGTGACACAAAAAATCATGTCACTTGAGAGTAGCGCTGTGTTCTGTCTTTTTTCTTGTGGTGTCGTTTTTTTTTTTTGCGCTAGAAAAGCACTGTGGGTAAGCCTGCAGGTCTGGTGCAAGTGCATGGCATGTGTCCTCCTCGCAGGTACTGACACCCGATGAACTGAAACGTGCACAAGAGGCTGTGGCCTATGGATGCATCAAGTATGCGGATCTCTGCCACAATCGCGTCCATGAGTACGTGTTCTCATTTGATCGGGTGAGCCAAGGTTTAACTTTTTCATAAATAACACTGTGCTAGAATTACATGAATGCTATGTACACTCTTGGAAGGGCCTTTCACCATGCCAAGGTTTATGGTACTGGCTGAAGTAGGAAACGTGTTCCCTCCCTGCTCATCTTGGTGCCTACGGATTGTGGTACCGGAGCTGCAGGCAGCATGTCATATGTGATTGCTGGCAGGCACTTTCGGTATTGTTTTAATATCCACTTTTAACTTTGCGCACCTTGCAGTCGGGACACACCAACCTGGTGATGGGCAAAAACAGCCGACTGCCATACAGCAGCCACTTTTCTAAGTTTCGGACAGATTTTATTACTGGACTCTTGTTTGCCTCACGAACCTCCTCCACAAAATTTTTTGAAATCCAGCGAGCAGAGTGCTTTCTCTCTCCTTTCGTCTTGTACGAGTGCTGCACGAAACTACACAGAGAAGGGAAGAGGGCTATGCACTATCCAAATGCTGCATCACAACATGTCACGGCCTTGGGCATTTTTAAACCTTTGACAGCATTGGCAGCTGATTGAAATGTCACACCTGCTTGCTGCCAAGTTGGAATGACATTGTTAGGGAGTGAGCAAGCAATTTTTGGCTCTTTTTGACACGAAACTGTAAATTTCCTGCTGCATGCAGTCAGTAATAGTAATTGACACAGATTGCCAGCATTTTCCGACTATGCTTAAAAAATGCATGCCTATGCGTCAGTGTGCTCAATTAACATTTGGGAACTTGGTTTGTGTTGGAGCGGTATAGTGAACATGTATTCTGTTTGGCCTGCATTTTATTTCTTGTAGATGCTCGATGACAGAGGCAACACTGCTGCCTATCTCCTCTACGCTCTCACAAGGATCAGGTATTCACATGTTTCTCACTCCTCTTGTATCGGTTGTCCTAAAGGGTCACCTGTAAGCACACTCGACCCACTGGGCTAAGCACCCGGGCATGCACAATCTGAACGCTGATGAATGTGTTAAACAAAGGTAAAAAGATAGCTCTTTCCATGGTGGAAATAGTAAAGCCCTCTCTAGGACAGCACGGAGCATTGGGAAAATTCCGAGTTAGCAAGGATTAGTATTGGAAAGATGGGGGAGGGTGGAGGGGGGGGGGGTAGCAGTCACTTATTTGAACCTGATAAAGCTACAGTCAGAATATATAGCAAAAATTACAGTTGAGTGTAAAAGTGCCCCCTATGTTAGCTTGTGGTGAGCCAGTGAGGAAGCTGCACTCTATAGCAATGCAATTGCCATAGGTAAAACCTGCCATGTCCTGCTATCATCATTTTTACCATCTTTCGGAGAAAATGCATCCATATTTGAGTTACTGCTGTAATACTGAGTGAACTTGAGAGCAGATATGTTGTGAAAAAATCTCTAGAGACCAAGAACTGCATACACAACAGAAAATATTATTGGATTGGGCTAATGTTGATGACAGAGTAAGTCGCCTCTTGTTGAATTCAGCTTGCCATAATGTCCATGCGTAAACACTAGAGGTGTGCGAATATTCGAAATTTCGAATATTTTTCGAATAGTGTTTGCTACTCGATTCGATTCGCACTGGAATTTTACTATTCGAACTTCCCAAAAACAAATACAGTCAACGTCCGACTGAAAGTGACCCCTTCAGATTTTCAATATGCTTCACCTCATTACATTCTCGTATTGCGGCAAAGCTGCCTTTCAAGCTCCGTTGCGGTCTAACTTGGCCAAGACACAGTCAACGTCCGATTGGAAGTGGTCCCTAGATTTTCAATACGCTTCACCTCATCACACCCCCGTATAGCGGCAAAGCTGCCTTTCAAGCTCCGCTACGGTCGCAAATGTATTAACTCGAGAAAACGCTGGTTCCAACATGAAGATGAAAGATGTGGCAGAGTTGGGGGCTCAATTAATGCTGTTTTGGGCCTGAAATTTGGGCAGGTAGTCCGAAAAATCGGACGCCGAAGCTTTTTAGCATTCAAAATTTCAGATGTTCTTATATATTGTCTACAAGGCAGATTTGGAACTCTGGACTTGAAGGGAGCACACCCTTGTCCGCCACATCAGTTGGGCTTCCACAGAAGTTGAAAGAGGAGGAGAGGCTGAGAAAATGGCATCTTTGCCTATCACGTGTAAAGTGTTGTCGGCCACACTTTGGTTGCACCAAATCATGTACATAAATACAATTCGGCCTCTACATTGCCTCATTCTTCATAAGACAACTATGAAACACCACCCTGCCAGTGCTTCATCAACCTAGCAAAAAGAAACACTTTCATGTTGCTATCTGATGAGAACATACTTAGGGATTCTCTGAAACTTTTTTCTGTAATTTCACTTCGAAGTATTCAAAAAATGTTTGAGAAATATTCTAAAATTATTTGACTCGATTCGCACTCAATCTTTATTATTCGAATTCGCTTTGCACCCAAAATTTTTCTATTCGCACAGCTCTAGTAAACACCGTTCAATTGCACCTCACGGGATTGGTCGAGGCTGATCCGATGGTCAAACAAGACAACAGCAACTTGAAAAGCCACTGCTGTCAATTACTTTGTTGTCTGCTAGGCAAAGAACAGGCACAGAACAGCCAGAGACACCGTTCCGTTTGATAGAATGGATATAGAACGGTCTGCGGGTGACTTAGATTGGATCGAAGCGTAGCCACTTGGGCCGGAGAAGCGAATTCACCTGCTGGTGTCTGACTTAATCCAATCCCGTGCCTACAGTTTGTGACAATGTCCACCAGTGCCACCATGGAACATCTCTTGTAATTGCGACACCACCTTGAGCCCAATCAAGATATTAACACAAATAAATTGTTAGTAGAGCTGTGTGAATAGCAAAGTTTTTGGTGCAAAGCGAATTCGAATATTGAAGTATGAGTGCGAATCGAATAGAATATTTTTCGAATATTTCTCCAATATTTCTAGAATATTTTTCGAATACTTCGAAGCGAAATTGCAGAAAAAAAAGTTAGAGAGGATTCCTAAGCATACTCTTATGAGATAGCAACATGAAAGTGTTTCTTTTCGCTAGGTTGATGAAGCACTGGCGGGGTGGTGTTTCATAGTTGTCTTATCAAGAATGAGGCAATGTAGAGGCCGAATTCTATTTATGTAAATGATTTGGTGCAACCAAAGTGTTGCCGACAACACTTTACACGTGATAGGCAAAGATGCCATTTCCTCAGCCTCTCCTCCTCTTTCAACTTCTGTGGAAGCCCAACTGATGTGGCAGACAAGCGTGTGCTCCCTTCAAGTCCGGAGTTCCAAATCTGCCTCGTAGACATCGATATACAAGAACATCTGAAATTTTGGATGCTAAGAAGCTTCGGCTTCCGATTTTTCGGACTTCCTGCTCAAATTTCAGGTCCAAAACAGCATTAATTGAGCCCCCACCTCTGCAACATCTTTCATCTCCATGTTGGAACCAGCGTTTCCTTGAGTTAGTGCATTTGCGACCGTAGCAGAGTTTGAAAGGCTGCTTTGCCGCAATACGGGGGTGTGATGAGGTGAAGCATAATGAAACTCTAGGGACCAGTTCCAATCGGACGTTGACTGTGTCTTGGCAAAGTTCGACCGTAACGAAGCTTGAAAGACAGCTTTGCCGCAATACTGGGGTGTGATGAGGTGAAGCATATTGAAATTCTAGGGACCACTTCCAATCGAATGTTGACTGTCTCTTTGCAAAGTTCGACCGTAACGGAACTTGAAAGGCAGCTTTGCCGCAATACTGGGGTGTGATGAGGTGAAGCATACTGAAAATCTAGGGGCCACTTCGAATCGGACGTGGACTGTCTCTTGGCCAAGTTCGACCGTAACGGAGCTTAAAAGGCAGCTTTGCCGCGATACGAGAGTGTAGTGAGGTGAAGCATATTGAAAATCTGAAGGGGTCACTTTCAGTTGGACGTTGACTGTATTTGTTTTTGGAAAGTTCGAATACTAGTAAAATTCCAGTGCGAATTGAACCGAATTGCAAACACTCTTCGAAATTTCGAATATTCGCACACCCCTAATTGTTAGTCATCGTGCCCTTCAATTTCAAGCATTGAAAAACAATGCCCCCGAATATTGATACTCAGTTATAATAACCAATATTTCTACTATGTGCATTGAAAGCATTTCTGAATTTATGATACAGTCCCCCAGCAGAGCATCGCATTCTTTCGGGTCGCTTCGCCTGCTGGCTCCCTCTCTCGTGATGTTGCATTCCGTTTTATCACAGAACATGTGCAAGATTGCGTGCCTGTTATGCCCACCGAATTATGTGCACTGTGCTTATTGGGACAAATGACCAAATTAAGCAAGTTTGTGAGGTCTATTGGTGGACAGAGTTGTAGGCTGGGGCACAGTCGTGCTAATCAGGAGTTGCTGGGAGCTGCACCTGTACAACAATTAGTACTTCACCAGTAGTGCTCTGCGAGACATTTACCTGCAGTGGGAAGTCTTGCAGTTTTTTCTCATCCATCTCAGTGCCACATTGCTAATATCAATACACCTTTTGTAGCCATCGTGGTGGAAGCAAACATTCGACTGATTTCTTGGCTGTTGTTCTAATGAATTGTGCACAGCAGCACTACTGCATCACGTGCCATGGTTGGATTACTCTGCTGCAGGTCAATAGCACGCAATGTTGGTCTGTCCTTGGATGTGCTGCGGAATGAAGATGTGAGTGTGCCTGTGGAACACCCCAAGGAGCGCAAACTGGCCAAGGCCCTGCTCCGCTTTCCTGAAGTGTTGGCCACCATGCTTGAAGAGTTGTACTTGCACCCACTGTGCGACTACCTCTTTGATCTGTCCCAGACATTCTCAGAGTTTTACGACAATTGCTACTGCATTGAGAAGGACCGCACGACAGGCAAGTGCCAGCCTATGTGTTCTATTATGGACTTTAGTGTTAAAGCATAAAGGTTGCTTCTCACAGCCGATGTGGGCCACTACACTCGGCGACAACTTTCTGTGGCAATGAAGGGAAAGCTACGGGGGCGGAGCGTCTGCAGATGTACTGCTACGCGAAGTAGTCCGGTTTGGCGCGCGTCTTGTAACACCGTGGAAAGTGATGGCTAGCGGTGCATTTTGACGCAAACACTGCTTAGCGTCTTAGGCACGGGTAAAAGGCGCGACTTTTTCACGCACGCAAAAACGCAAAGTGACAACGTGTAAAGTAAAAGAAATACAAATATCTTGCTTGTGTGCGCTGCGTTCCGTCTCAAAAAGCTACATGTACAAAATGAAGGAGTATTTTATATATCTCACGCAGAAAATACGGATGCAATTGGGGGACTACATTCATTAGTGGTAGGATACGTGCATTGTGGCTCTGTAGCCTTCGCTTCATTGCCACGAAAAGTTGTCCGCGAGTATAGTGACTACCGTCTGCCAGACGAGAAAAAAAGAAAGAAAAAAAAAAGGTGTCAGAAAGAGCCTGAAGTGATACTGATTCTTTTGCAAATGTTCAACATACCATAATTTTGTTCATATGTGTTTAAAATTTGCATTCTTGTTTTATTGCATACAGTTCTCATTGCCAATTATTGTGATATGCTGATTTACTTCGCAATTCTCAGTTTAGAGAGAATTCTTGCTCTCAAAAAGACACATGAAATGTTTTATATTTTAAAAACCACATAATGTACTTGAAAATAATTGCATACTTGAAATTGGCACACAAATACTATGCATAAGCTCAGCAAGGGTCATCAAATTCGATCAACAATTTATGAAAAGTTTTAGAGCGCAGCATCTTTAAGTACATATGTATTACGATTTTGCCTTTGATATGCACGCACACTTTTACCCCTAGTGTCATTATTCCAAACACGTTGGTGAAAATAATGATTTCATAAAAAGCTATGCCACCTGCATAAACAACGTCACAATGACCTTTCAGCTATTTAAAAAAAAAAATTAACATGTGAAAGCTAAAGAGAGAACTCTTAATTAGGAAACCTCAGAAGGGAGGGGTGTACTTTGGCATGATGACATTTGTAGGCATGCGTAAATAGTAAATTTTAGGTTCGAAGCGAATTAAAAGTGAATAGTGATCTGGTATGATTTCAAATCAAATTCGAATAGTATATATCATATCATAAAGAAAAATGATCCTATTTTTCATGGCCCAACTAACCTGCACAATATATTTTAAAATTGAAACAAATGTCATTCTCATTGGTTCAAAAGGAATAAGAAGCAACTTTGAATAGTAGCAGGATTTAACTTTCGGTAGAATGAATGTGATAACCTGTAAAATATGTTACATTTCAAAATTTACTATACTTAGAGCGTATAAGCCGGTATAACAGGCTTTTAAACTTTAAAAATGATTAATCGATGCGAGGGTAATATGTTGACTTAACCTTGAAGGGGGGCTTCGTGGCAGCGCTGCTTTCCCCTGGATAGGCGTATTTACTGTGCAGCACCCCTTCACTGCAGTGAAACCACCTTTACAAGGGGTTACATGCGGTTTGTATGTCTATAGTTCATTTCGGATACTACGAAACTTAGAATAATTCAAATTCGTTTCGAAGTGAATTCGAATATTAACACATGCCTAGACATTTTACTGCATGTTTGCCACGTGGTAACACCACTGATCTTTGACAGGCTGTGAATATTCACCACGACTGAGAAAACATTTGTTCTGTGCAGGCAAGGTTGTCAACATTAACAAGGGACGCCTGCTACTCTGCGAGGCAACGGCAGCCATTATGAGCAAAGGCTTCTTTATCCTCGGCATCAGGACTGTGGAGAGGATGTAAGGACAAGAGTCTTAATAAAGCTCGTGCATTGGCACCCTTTTTAATTTTGCTTTCAAACTATGTCCATAAAACATACACACCTGATCAGTCAATGTAAATATAGCAGGTATGTTGCTCATTTTAATTCTCCCATGGCATTTGTGCCTAAGTGGTAAGGTGTCTGAACTGCAGGTATCACATGAATAATTACTGGTGTGCCTATATGGCTTGTAAAAGCGGCCACAAAGTTTTAGGCCTTGTGGCTGGCCAGTACACATGGAATAACACTTTCAAAGAAACAGCATTTGTTTTATTCTTTGCCAGAGGGTAAGAAAAAAAAAGGCTGTCCTACTAGTAAAAGCACCTGGGCACTTTCTTTTCACAGCGTCTTCCGTCATTACTGGCAGCCTCACATTTATAAATAAGTATCATTTGTCCAAATAGTATATGTACACGAGTTAGCTTGCTTGCTTGATACAAAAAGGCTGCCATGGCACACGTCCGGAACTGGGATCAGAAGACGTGCCTGTGCAGCTCTTGCAGTTGGGCATGCAGCTTTTCTTCTTTCACTCGCCTAATGTGACCCAACTGGAAAGAAAAATGCATGCATCACATTACTGCTTTGGCACAATTGCCCCAAAGATATTGCACTGCATAAGCATTTCCATGCTGACGCAACGTAAGACCATCATGGGCATAAAGAAATTAATGAATACTAAAACAAAATTAATTGTTGGCGGGGTTCGGTTTTAACATGCGCCCCCACGCTCTGAAGGAGAGTGTCTCGACTACAGGCCTACACCCATGCTTAAATGTGAATCTGAACCATATCAATGTGTTGTACGAGCAGGCCAAGCGACCGGTGCCACAGTTTGCTTAAACCATAAAATAACAAAAGCAATCACCGTGGTGTTCTTGTGGGAGCCTATATACAGAGACAACAAACCACTGCCACCCCTTGCACCATACGATACGCAGGAGCACCACCGACCGGCGAGTCTGTTCCGTCCATGAGCGCAGCCTCGTCGAAGCAATACTATGGTCGTGACTAGGATGGCTATGTGTTCTAACGTGATAGTTTCCAGTGCACGTATCGACTTTGTTTTATTGGCTCATGACGAGATGTTAGTTCGTCCATGTTTCTATTTCTATAATGAGATTACTTTGTTCGACAGCCTATATAAATTGGCATGGTTTCTATTAATAAACAAACAGTAGGAAGTTGGCGCCCGTGTCTTCACTTCGTCCCTGTCCTCTGTGCCATACCAATTTTTCTCAGGTAATGAACCAACTAGCTCGGCAACAAACCCTGTTAATTGTATTACTTTTAAGTGAGCTCTTTTTTGTGTCGTCAATCCACGCAACATCTGATTTACTCAACTGTGCTAACATCACCGCTGTTTCGTTATGCTGGTCAAGTATTGCATCAAGCAGAGGGCGGTGCCTTTGGAAGTGCAACTCCTCTTTGGAATTTTAGAACAGTCATGGGGCCACACCTGACAAATTTGCAAAGTACTGAAGTCAGAACTGTGGCGTCAAGTTCACTTCTACCAGCACTGGCCGAAAATGCTTGTTGAACGGCACAGTAACTGAGGAAGCCTCAGGGATTTCCAAAATTTGGCGGCGCAGAGCACGGAATTCCTATGGCAGCAAACCCGACTCTGTCTTCCACGGCGAGAACGAGCAGCTGCAGCCACATCTTCTGTAACTGTCCTTGGAGGTGCTTCAGTTTTGTGCGATGTTCAACAAGTGTTGGAAAACAGACCAAAATACAGCTACCAGCCTTCCACAACGCAGTCACCACTTGTAGCCATGGTCTGGGATGTTGCGAGCTGCACATGCGAGTTAGATCGGGAATGGGCCATTGCGGAAGGAGTCGACTGCCTACTATGCACAATGAGGGCCAAGCAGCAAAAGAAACCTCCGATTAAAAAAATTGTGAAGTGTTTGCAGACAAGGAGGGTGGGTTTGTCTTGATGCCAAAGGGAACGTTTGATGCGAAAGCCCAAGAGGCAATTCAGAAGAATTTTAAACCATAGAATGCCTTGCCTAAGCAGCAAAAATCCTTGGCCCTGCACTTGCTAAAAGAAAGTAACTGAAGCACCTACAAAAAGTCTGTGAAGGATAGCCTTGATCACACACAAATCGAAGTGCCCATTCAGAGTGATCGTCTCCGAGAAGGGCATGTGGCAAGACGAGGTCAGCAGCTATCTGCAACGATGCCTCGGCAAACTGTACGTAGAGGACCCATTCTTATTGCACAGTTCGACAGAACATGTACAAGATTTAGCGCAAGGCGAGTGCAACCACCAGGATAGGGATGGTAAAATCGATGAACGATTAATCGCTTAAAGGTCCAGAATTAATCGATTAATCGTCATCGATTTCTGCGTTTCGATTAATCAAATTAATCGATTAAAACTATTCGATTAATCGATTACGGCATCCCCCACTCCCGCCCCCAACCTCGCCCCTTGGCCGGAAGCGCATGACTGCGAGGCACGCTATCCTGAGACGCAGATCCTGAACGCTATCCTTATATGCAGGAAGTTGCAAAGCCGAATACAACTACTTTTTCTGGTTCTATTTGGGATGCTGTCGATCGCGCACTTCTACGCAATTGCGTTGCACTGGAGTACGATCCGATGAACCAAATGCCTTCTCAGTTCAAGATATAGTAATCCTGTAGTCGATCGCCGCACCAATCCGAACCCACCTGAGACTTGGCACAGCATGCAAACTGGCCTAGATCATGTGTTTGACGTTGGAATGGAGTGTTTGCCAATTCCTGCAACGTCACTAGCATCCGAGCGCCTTTTTTCGCATGCTGGATGTGTGGCGACCCAAGGAGGTGCCGGTTGTCGCCCGAGCATCTCGGGCAACTGACATTTCTTCACTCAGTAGAAAAAAGCATGTGGTTCGGAGCAGCAACCCCATGAAACAAAACAAAAGGGGACTGTTGAGAAAGTAAGCAGCACGTCGATTCGCCAACTTTTATTGCCGCGCTGTTTCATCGTGTTGCCGCATAAACGCATCTCTCCTTACATTTGATAAACGAGTAGTTTTCATCGCCTGTAGTGTCAATCGCAATTTTCCTTGTATTTTATTCAACCCTCAGATTTTACTCGTTTCTTGTGTAAGTGCGGCATTGTAACATGCGCTGCTTATTTCCTGACTGGTTCTTAGTGCCATTCTGTTTTACTCTTTAGCAAATAAAATATTGTTTACCAATGAAAGAGAGAGAGGGAAAATATAAGGCAGAGAGGGGGGCCTGAGCTAGTACGCCCCTGCCTGCTACTCTGCACTGGAAAAAACGCAACCGGGGGGGAGAAGAGTGATGAAATACGATGATGGGGAGATTATTAGGTAATCCGTATATACAAAATAAGACACGTTTGCTAGCGTAAAGAGGACAAGGACACTAGTAACCATCTTTTATTATGCTGTATACCAACTAGCCCAACTGTCCGTCTTATAGGGTATATACCATTTTCATAATTGTTGAGCTAACTTTCCTACGATGCAGTTAGCTCAATTAATGGCAGCTAGTCACTTCTTCAAACAGAGTGTTCAAGCGCGGCTTGCTTGCGCTGGGACGTGGAAAGTGTAGACTCAGCTCTCTTGACACGAACACGCATAATAGACAAACGCCAGCACGTGCAGCTACGACCTCGTCTCCACTTGAAGCACGAAAGTTTGCTGCCATTAGTTGAGAGAAAATGTAGCGCAGGAATGCGCACTCGCGAAGAATTGTGAAAAGGGTCTTATAGACCCCTTATGTAATCCGCAACTTTACGCGTCGGTTTACCGAACGTCTAGCATCCAGTGCATTACTATTGAAGAAGTGACCTTGTGACATTTAGTAATACTGCATGGTCGCATATTTAGGGAGAAATACAGCTTTCAGCTAGAGGCCCCCGTCTTCTGCTGTGTCAAGAAACAAGGACAGTCGCGCAATATGTGTTGTAATGTCTGGCGCACTAGATAGCGCTCACAGTTCAGGCTGCACGCACGATTGAAAAGGTGCGAGTGGCGCCGTGTTACGGCAACGATCAGATGAAACCTGCGGAGTATACTGGCGAGCTGCTGTTTTTTCTAGCCGGGAGGCAGAAACTCATGTCACTCTATTTCCCGCAATATTAATTAGAACTAACAGACACTAGACAATTATAGTTTAGCGTTAGCGTGATAGCGGGGGTTAAGGGAATAGCGTTACCGTGCCGCAAACGTTGGCTGCGGAAAGCGTGTTTTAGGGAACCATGTGCGGATGCAAAGCAGCGCATGGGTCGACTTAAAGTTCCGTTCATCACGGGCACCTTGCCCAATGTTAACACGTCCTTACAAGTGGAGCACACTATAAATTCACTGTAGTTGCTGTTGCTGTTACTCGTCCCGAACTCTTGTTGGAGCACGCCACGCGGGTTCATCGCGAGTCTGCAGAATCTCGCTCCCCGACGCCATCACGTGATTGCTGAGAGTGTAAGGGGGAGAGGTCACAGCGTCTTACCCAGCCCCTTACAGAGGCCCGAACGCGCTAGCACGTGCCAGCACACATGGTTTTGTCTGCGTTAGGCCAAGCTATGACAGCGTACGGCAGCCCGGGCCCCTAAAGTGCTCTGCACGTATTATCATCAAGGCGGTCGAAGAACAAGAGGAATAAGACTTCTCCTTGGCGCGAGCGCGCGCTCAGATGGCTATGCTAGGTGGTAGAAAGCGGACGGTCGCCAATGGAACTACGGACAAAGCCCAGCGCAAAAGCCGCTTTGCATCTAAAAGATCACTTGCTACGTGACGCCAAAAGGCAGAAAAAAAGTGTTCCACACTCGCCACCATGGCTGCGATCGGCGCTGACTAACACTCCTAGATTTAAATGCACACGTATACCCTATGAAGTAGACGGGCCTGTGCCTTCGGTCATTGCGAAGAAAGGTGTGCTTGTACCTCATTGTATTATCTCTGTGGACTGTGGAACAAGTACGTTGTGGGTGTCAAATTTATCGAACCAGTCTGTTGTGCTAGCCAGCGGTATGCGACTTGCGTCGTTTCAAGCAGATACCAGCCTCAGCATAGACGCCTTAAGTAATGACTAGGGGTATGCGAATATTCGAGTGTCGAATTCGAATCAAATAGTTCCTAATCGAATAATTCGATTCCACTTTTGAATAGCTAGTATTCGAAGTTTCAAATAATTCGACAGGGCGAATATCTAAAATGCGATAAAGGCCAATGGTGCAACTAGGTTAGGGTGGGGTGGCTAAAACTAATGCTAACGTCACCATTCGTTAAACTTTCACCGACATCGTTCAAAAGCGAGTGAATATTTATTTTAAAGGAGATTATGTAATTTCCACACATAGAAAAACACACGAGAAAACTGTCAAGTCCTTCACAGCATCACTTCAGAAAGGAAGGCATGTACTTATTGCGTAGTTCGGTCGCGTACGCCCGCAAGCGCCGTGAAACGACCTGACTTTTGGCCTGCGAAACCCTCGGTGATTGGCTTTTCATGTAAAAATTTGTTCACGCCGGGCAGTCGCCACTGCCGCGCCACACCACTAGTTCAGAGAATCCCATCATTCCAGCACGCAGTTAAAACGCTGCTGTGAACGGGCGCCCGAAGACTTTTGGGCCTGGAGCACACATGGCGATAAAGCACAACATTACCGTTGTCAGATGAGCCGCATTGCGCGACCATAAGGAAAGAAGGCTAGCTACCGTAACCCCCTCTGTTAGGAGCTAGATTAGAGTAAATACGGTATGTGGCCAGTTGTGATAAGCGTCAGCGATTTCAAGCGACCAAATACTGTTCCGGTCGATCTCCTTCACCCTGTGACACCACCCCCATCGCCTTTCGAAATGGTTAGAGTGGATCTTCTCGGCCCATTTCCACGTTCATCAAACAACAACCGTTGGGTTATAGTCTGCGTTGACCATCTGACACGTTATGCGGAAACCAACGCGATGCCAACGGACACAGCTATCGATGTACAGTGAACTCCCGTTAAGATGAACTCGGTTAAGACGAATTCTCGCTTACACCGAACAACACGGGACCATTTGTTTGGTTTCTCATAGACCCTATGCAAAAAAAAATTCGCTTCAGGGGAGATGCGGGTCAAAAAATGCGAGTTTTTTCAAAAATTATCGATTTTTTGTTTTCACCTGTTTTGTTAAAGGAGTCCCGACACAAAAATTTTCGCCCCGCGTTTTTTTGCTGCAATGTGTTGCTGGGGGCCTGTTAGTCATAACACGGCACATCGTTTGCTGCAGCGCGCGACAGGTAATTAATTATAAGCTCCTCATTACCGACACAGCCTCAGTTTCGGTTTGACAGAGCTCCAAAAACGACAAGCCGCCGGGTGCAACTATCACCACCTAGCGAGTGAAACGCTCGGTCACGTGAGCACACAGAACAGTGACGCATTTCCGCGCGGTCTGTCGTCGTCGGGCTCGTCGTCGTCTGATGGCGACGATTTTCTTGAAGCGGGGATGGAAGAAATTTTCGACGTGGCGAATCACTTCAAGACAGAAATGGCGGCTACGACGTCATCATAACTTGTACCGGCTGCAACGGTTATGTAGGGGAAGTAGGGGGGTCACCTCGGGTCACCTACGAGGGTGTCAATGCACTAGGTGCGGCCTATAATGCTGGATCGCGCTCGCGAACTTCAAAATTCATATAAAATACCTTCCAAGCTTTATTCGCTGTCGATATTTTGCAGATGGTACACGCACGTACATGGGAATCGATCCAGCAGGCTATCTTGGCCGCGAAATTTTGTGTCAGTACCCCTTTAAGATTAGTATCTCTACTGTTCCGAAAATAAAACTCAAAGTCGACACTCAACTGGAAATGCGTTAAAATTGTGTCCAAAGAGCACAAGGTGGCTGTTAATCTTGACCAAAAGTGTGACGTCTTCTAGCGCCTCACGGCCGATAACGCGCGGCCGCTCGCCATTGGGGATCGCATGAGGAGATCTTCAAATAACCATGGTTTCCCGCGCTACAGAAGCGCAAGAAATAATAAAGAAAGCATGCTTTTGCCGCGCTTTTCGAGTGCTGCGACTGGCTTTTAAATCACGTGGTACGGATCGGGGACCGCCATTGGCCGCTGCACGCCTTGCGTGTTGTGAAGCCTGCTTGCAGGGTCCGTGTTTCATCGAGCTGCGCAGCTGAATGTTTCTCTCGCGTATTTATTTTCATCATGGATGAAGAGAACCATAGCAAGCGCAGTCACCGGCCAGTGAAGTATCGCTCAGTGAACAAATTTAGAGGACGCCGGAGCAAATTGAAGCCAAACACTCGCCGAATGGCAAGTGCGTCTGCTGCCGCAAGGCCTAGCGACGGCGACGGCGATGCTTCCGACGAGTTTGCCGTGGCGTTCGAGTATGTCAGGGCCTCTCAAAGAGAAGATTGGACTCTTCGACGACGAAGAAAGGTCACGGTAGAAAGAGTCTTCCTTGATCGCTGACATAACAGCACTGAACATCCTCGTGATCGGTGCAGTGTGTCCAACGTGTCACCGTTCAGGAATACGCGTCCGGAAACCAGCTTACAAAAGCAAAGGCGTCGTTTCTGGAACTACAATGTGAGAACAGCGAGTGCCCTGAAAGTATTCTTTTGATGACGTATGCATTGCGGCGAGTTGCTCCGAGCGAGGAGGCCAGCATCGGGGCGGCAAGTGACGGACCAATCGCAAGCAGAACCTACGGCAGCGGGAGTTCGCGCAATAGCTACTCTGCTCGAAAGAGCTCTGAACGAGAAACTTATGGCACTGGCACATTTTAGTGGCAGTGGCTACGAGAAGAACCATTTACCTCTTTTGTGTGCAATTTTGATCGGATTTCATTACCTGTTTCATAAATAAACATCCAATTTTAACTTTAAAATTCGTTTCTCTCAAAACACTTTTTGGCAACTTTTTCAGCGTGCCCCTCTTGTTTTTGGTATTTCTGGTGCTCGGATCTGCATGAAATTTTGCCCAAATTTTCTCTAAGGTGTGAAGAGTGCTGTTATCTCCCCCAAATCTCAATACTATTTATGCATATTAGAAAATTCGCAAGTAAACATTTACCAGGGTCGGCGTAATAATGGATTTCCCATGTTTGAATTTTTCACGTCTAGCAAATATTTTCTATGCACTTTCTGGATAGTTTTTGGCACTCTACAGTTCAAATGGAACAATATGAGCCATTAATTGGCAAAATGTATAGAAGTTTAAGGATCGAAATAGGGGGGCTAAAAGGCCTATGTTTTACATATTTGTCATGGTGCAGAACAAAAAGTATGCAACTTACAAGAAAACTAATTATGTATTTGAAATCAGCATAAAACTCGCTACAAATACCCCAAGTTTCATTGCTTTAGGTTGAATATTAAAAAAAAAAAGTGTCTTCGACCCGCATCTCCCCTTAAGACGAACCGCCCAACTTTACTCTTCTGTTAAGATGAACTTTCGCGGCGATCGACAACGCTAGCGATTCTAAGAAACGAACACTGCAGTCTTGCTGGGGCATTCAGGCGACCGTGAAAACGCAAAAAAGATGAAAAAAAGCGCTTCCTGGAGCAAAGACACGAAGCAAATCGCAACGCGGAGGGCGCGAGATAAACGAAGAAGACCGGTCAGCGGATAAAGCCAGTATCCCCTCTCACCCCCAGCCTGTGGGTGGGGGAGGTGTGGGCTTTATCAGCAAAGAAAGCAACAAAAAGAGTAGGGGGATTTACAACTTGGACCCCCAAGCCAGTGCGTCCTTTTGTATTTCCCCCCCGTTCTTCAGTTTCCCAGCTGGAGTACAAAGGAGAACAGAAGAACACAAGCGCTTGGGGCCCCTCTGCCGTGGTCAGAGGGGCAAACAAGGGGAGTGGGGAAAAAGAAAGCGACAACAGGAACAAAAACGGTCTGTGCATTACGTACCACAATTGCGGTGCACTCCCGTCAGAGGGGTCAGGTTGTAGTGTGCACGTATCTCGCAGGAGTACGGCCACTAGCGTGGGTTTGTACTTAGCGAGCCACAGGGCCGCGTCTGCCAGTCGCCTCGCGTGAACTAGCGCACCGCTGCACACGTACATTCGAGCGCAAACAGAGGCGCCGAGCGTAGCGCGGCAAGCACACAGTACTGCTCTCGAGATCCGCAACACGTTATTGCCTGCGGCAACACCACAAAACGCAGTACAACGCCCGCTCCCAAAGGCAGCGGGAGAAGCAAAAACAGGCTTAACCACGCCACGGGCGAAAGTACAACACAAAGGGTGCCGCGAGCACGTCTCCGCGGGCAAAAGGGCTCACGGCGACACGCCGCTGAGGGAAACGGTCCCTTCGCGACTATGCTGCGTACTCTCACGATCCGCGACCACAGGGCCCAATCGCTCGAGCAAGGGCAAACTCCGCTCGTGTTGGCTTCGATAGGTACGGTTTCGGCATAGCATGACCACGCGCGAATGCACCGCACCGCTCTTCAGCCTAGCATTCGGAAAAGGACAACATAAGGTAAGCGCTCGCCGCTGGCACAAGGCACCGTTAGCGAACTCCGTACGAGCGAGCCCAAAGCAAAGGAGCCGACGGACGGGAAAGAAAATACGTGCTTACCTTACGAGGTCCAGAGAGAGTCTCACCAGTCTCACTCCCCCGCCGTGTGCAACGTCTCGCGAGACGCGAACGCGGCGCCACCGTCGAGATCCGGCGCCGGGGTGAGGGGGGTTAATTAACGTCACCCCCGCTCGCCTAGCGCCGTAGGACGGCGGAGCAGGGGAGCGGCATGATCGGACATGAGGAGGGCAAAAATAGGCGGAAAACCCGCGCGCTGGCGACGGGCAAGCCTCAATCTCCACAAGGTGCATTGTCATCGCCATCACACAATGGTGGCCGAGCACATGTATTTTGTGGTCGATTCGCGTTGGTTCACGTAGCACCTGTGCGCGTTGTATCTGTTCCCAGTGAAGTGCAAATTGTGATGAGCCATTTTGATTATGGAAGCGCACGACAAAGGAAGGCTATTTTGCACAGTGAATATAGCTGCGTCGTGTCTCTTTCGTGTGCGCGAAGCTTGTGACCGTGAGTAGTGCGATGGGATATCTTCAGCTGCACGTCGATCAGGAAAAGTTACTACGGGCCGAAAACGGGAAAATATGTGGACCTCGAAGAAAACCTTGCAGACTTTCTTAAGCAACTCAGCGTATAATGACTTTGTCAAGGCAACAACACGCGACCGAGGCGTATCCAGAAGTGATCTTAAGCCAGCAAAACAGGCTCACAGAAGAAAAGGAACTGCCAGGACAATAAATTTTACATTCTTTGAAGAAAAATTGTGCTTGTCTCCTAATTTTTTTTCTAATCGTCAACATAGGAGCGTGTTACAGTTTTATCATGTGAATGTGGTAGCATATATCTTCATGAGCGTTTTTATTTTTGAACACGCGAAATCGGTGCTCGTAAGATTCGTGTAAATATTCTGCTTGAAGGCATAGTTTTTATCTAGACGAGCTAAACAAATGATTTTTCTTGTCTTTTTGCCCCCATTGTAAGTCTACTCCATTCAGTGTTACCATATTTGGATGCACTTGGCATGTTAGCGTGTCTCTTTTTGAGGGCACTTCTGATGAGCCGAACTCCTGATAAGACGAACAGATAACCACGGTCCCTTCGAATTTATCTTAACGGGAGTCTACTGTATTGAGTTTCCTCTTGTCTTCGGTTATACTGCGCCATGGACCGCCTCGTATTATTGTGAGCGATCGTCGTCGCCAGTTCGTGGCCGATGTAGTAGAAGAGCTATTGCATCTCTGTGCTTGTCAGTTTCGCGACGCGACTCCTTATCACCCGCAGACAAACGGTCTCGTCAAGCGCACCAACAGAACATCGACCAACGTGCTTTCAATGTATGTCGATTCCAGGCGTAAAAATTGGGATGACATCTTACCCTTTATCACCTACGCTGTGGGGTTGCACATGCAACCCATTGTCTTCAACGCGGCGGACACCTCGACTTCGCGCTACGGTTGCACGCGCAGTGGCGAGGGGGGTTGCGTGGGAGACGGCATTCTGCTGCTCCCGCAGCCCTTCGCGCCCTGCTCCCTGGCCGAAGTCGAGATGCCCCGTTTTCCCTCCTTGCCTTTTTCTGGAGAGACTCCTCTCCAGACCCCAAGGGACGCGCGCCGCTTTCTTGGGGACCGCCTCGTCTTTCGACTCGAGCAGCGGTGACCACCACAGCTTGATCGAGTCGGGAGCCACCCAGCCGCCATCACCCCCTGCGCAACGCCCGGTCTATTGTGAGGTGACTTACTGCCTCAGGGCCGGACTGCGAAGCCATGAGAGGTGAGTCGAGCCTTATCGCTCTAAATCTCGTGTGCTTCCCATTTTGTTGTTGTTTTCACGTCGTCGTGCGGAACTTCTCCGCCGCTTCGTTGTTATCTGTATTTTTGTTGCGTTGGTGGCGCTTTTGGCACAATAAACTGTGTCAGGCAAAGAACTCGTCTCTGTTACCACTGGCCTGAAACCCGCCGTGGCCGCAACTCAACGCGAACCGCGGGATAGGGGGTCACAGCTCTGACTGTTAGGGCTGCTGCGTAGCGCTAGTAGCGAGTAACTACACTCCTCTAGTGCGTGGTGTGATCCAAAGACGGGACAGTTTCGCACGCGCGGATCTGTTTGTTACAAGGTAACCCCTATAACGCCTACAACACGGCAAAGCATGAAACTTCTGGCTACAGTCCTATCTTCTTTATGTTAGACCACCCCGCAGCTTCCTTGACACCATTCTGCCTTTAAATGCTCATGCGGACTCTTCTATTGCCCAGACTCTCTGCCACACAGAAGAAGCATGTCGCATAGCTCAGCTCCGTACGTTGGCGTCCCAGGACTGCTCCAAGTTCGCCAATGATTCACGACACAAGGACGTGTCATACGAAAAAGGGGACAAAATGTGGCTTTGGACACCACTTCGCAAGTGCGGCCTGTGCCAAAAGTTTCTGGCTCGTTACACTGGCCCTTTCATCATCGTCAATCGCTTAAGTGATGTCACGTATTCGATCGCTCACCTCGTATCTCACGGCTACCGTTCTAGGCAGACACAGCTTGCTCACGTCGCCCGCCTACAGCGCTGTCATCCCTGTGACTCTTAGCGCACGTAATTGATACTCGCCCAGAGGGCATTGTCTGGGAAAGGAAGAGTGTTAGGCACGGCAACCCTTCGTCCCTTTCATCTATTCATTCGTAAATAAATACACCCCGTCGTAACAATATGTTTTGTACTCAGAAACTCTCATTCAGGTGTGCAAAAAGGGCCCTCTCGTGTACTTGTGAAGCGCGAAGTGGCAGACAGCCGCTGCGCGGCGACGGCGGCTTCTCCGCAGTGCCTTTCCCCCTCCGCACTTTCTCTGCATTGCTCAATTGTCCCCTCCGCATCTCTACCGAATTGCTCGATCATCCCCTCCATGTCTTCTCCGAATTGCTTGATCGCCGCTCTCTGTCAACCACGCACCGACCCAAAGGCAGGCGGCAACGCTGGCCGTCAAAATCTTCAAACGGCTTTAAAAACAGTGTGCTCTCAAATTCCGCATTATGCTTAGGCACTCCAAGCTACTTCGCCAATGAAGAACACCTCCACATATTTTACCCCATTACCATAAAACATCTTGCACTATATTCCCACAAGCATGACCGAATCTTTTTCTCTAGAATAACTCTCACATTAGATACACATAAGAAAGCAGATTCCCCAAAATATATGGGGCAGTCATAGTAGTGGGGCTGTCCGTTAAAAAAACAAACGTACCACGATAGTTGCTTTTCTCCAACAGCTAAAACTACCTCAAGGAAATGAGTGGCTGTAAGTAGATGCAGAGCTACTCACCGTTCTTACTTCCATAAATTTTGCAAGGAACAGGTCTGTGCTTAGTTTACCTAGAAAGAGAAAAGTGCATTGTAGACTACAAGTCTGTGTACACACATGACAATTGTGATATACAATTAAGTGACTGCATTACAGCTCATTCAAACTTGATACAATCAAGTAAAAGGGTTGAAAATTGTTACCTATTATGCTTAATGGGAAAGAGGTTTTTTAGACATAAGGTGCTTTATTATTTAAGTTAGGATGATGAAAACTGTCGATATTATGTATTTTTATGTGCTCATATAAGATATGAGCCCAGTTTTTATATAAACGTGACGTTCTCCACCGCTGCCGCGCATGAAGATGCTGCGGCCAGGTTCGTCGACTCTCTGACAAGGCGCAGGAAAGGCACTCGAGGCAGGTCGTCAGCAAACACAGGTTTATTATTAACCAAAGATGCAGCAGAATGCGACATTCACGGGATTGCGGGCCGTACAGGGAAACCCTGCAAGACTGATCGAGTACGCTTGCCTGCAGCAATACGACTATCACACAAAGAGAGACCATCGAAGCAGGTGAACGAGAAATCGCCTGCAGAGGCAGCGTGTGACTTCCATGTTGCGGGCGTGCGTGCATCTCCCACGGTGAGCCAACACCAGACAGAGGCGAGCTCATAAGGAGAGGGAGCTTTCACTGGCGGCCAATGAGGAGACGTTTAGCACAGTGGCGTGTGCTAGCGTGCCGTGCACAACATATGAACGCCGGAAAGGGGCGACACATGGCATGCACCGGGCAAAAAGACCCGACGTCGTCACCAGGGCCGCCATGTTGCCGTTTAACAACGGTTCCTGGTGCTAGAGCCGCATGGGGCAGGCACACATGCTAGCTGGGGAACGAGGCACCAAAGGGGAAGGCGCTCTCGATTCCAGCAACATACAAGGAGTAAAGAAATGCTCGATACAAAGTAGCACACCATAAACACACATATGTGGTGGCACTGTTAAAACTGGAAATGCAACGTATCTATTAGCACAGCAAAAATATAAATTTACATGCTGCTCTGTAAGTACCTTGTACAGTAAACTCTCGTTACAACGAAGTCGCTTTATTCGAATTATCGCTTTTATCAAAGTGTCATGTAATCCCGACCCAAATGCGTGTATTTTAGACCAGATTACTCGAAGCATGCTCCGCTTAAAACGAAGTAACAAGTGCCTGTGCGCTTTTTTCATCCACATCCCGCGCCGAATGACCTTTTCTGCGCTTAGCGAGCCATGTTCGCACTAGCGTCACCAGGCTAAAGCGCGCCAGTGCAGACAGCGTGAGAGTCTCCGCAGCACTGATTTTACCCTCCCCCTCCGCACCCTACTCCGGTACGGAGGCGACCGCTCCTTGTACATAAACATGCCGGCTGCTCCCCGCAACGCCACTGGCTACGCCGGTGGTGACACGTGACCAGCACAGAGCCAATGCCTTGGCGTGCTCCCTGGGTTTTTTCCATCCGTGTTTGCAAGACACACGTGCACGTGTGTTGTGCGAGGTTTGTGCGAACTCGTGGCGTTGTGTGTGCGCATCGTGTGTTCTTTTAGTGACTGTCAAGTGAAAATTGCACCGCCGGTACCTGCACGGAAGTGTCTGACATTGGAGCAGAAAGTTCAACTGATACGTGAGGTGGAAAAAGGAGGCCAACAGCAGTCTGAAATCGCAAGACAATTCGGAATACCATCATCAACATTATCAACTGTTCTGAAGAATAAGGATGCCGTGCTCGACGGCTTCAAGAAGTGTTTCTCAGCCAAACGAAAGCGCAACCATGGTTCTATGTATCCTGAAGTGGAAAGAGCGCTTCTCGAATGGCTGAAAAACGCTAGAAGTGCAAGCCTTCCTGTAAATGGGCATGCACTGACCGCAAAAGTCGAAGCCCTAGACGCCCAAACGAGCAAGCAAGATTTTAAGCGCAGCAACGGCTGGCTTGAACTTTTCAAGAGACGGCACGGCGTGTCTTCAAAATCAATCGTTGATGAGAGTGCAGCCGTGGACCGCGACGTCGTGGATGGATGGCGCAAGCATCGGCCGAGCGCCCTACTTCAGCAGTATGAAGATAGAGACATTTACAACTTGGACAAGGCGGCATTCTTTTACAAAATATTGCCCAAGCGCACGTACACTACACCGGGCGGAACCTTATCAGGATGCAAACAAAGCAAAGAAGTGTTACAGTGCTGTTCGGTGCTAACGCGACGGGGGAGGACAAGCTTCCTTTGCTGATACTAGGGAAGGCGGCAAAGCCCCGGTGCTTCTGCAACGCAACGATACCCAAAGACTGCATATACAAAAGCAACAGACGAGCTTGGATGACCGTAGCCGTTTTCGAAGAGTATGTGCGCCTGCTCGATCGAAAGTTTAGGGTAAAGCAAAGGCGTGTGCTTTTTGTTATCAACGATTGCCCTAGCTATGGCAAGATTGAAAATCTGCAAGTAATCACTTTGGAATTGCTACCAGCGAACACGACCAGCGATATTGCAGCCCATGGACCAAGGCATTATTGAGACAACACGAAAGTTATACCGGAAAAGTCTTTTACAACGAATGCTCGTTGCGTATGATGCCAACAAGACTTACTTGGAGCAGTGCATTTACTGCGCCATTCATGGAAAGAACTGGCACCTGCAAAGATTGCAAACTGCTTTGCATCTGCCGGATTTTCCCGGTTGCATGCAGAAGTCGCTGATGACGACTGCGAGGACTGCGACGATCTCAACGAAGCTGTGAACAGCATCGTTGGCGGAGATCTGGAAAGCAACTTCGAATCATTTGCAAAGGCTGACGCAGATGTACCCGTCGTTGCCCCAGCTACGGATGCCGAAATAGTCGACTTGCTTGGAGGCCCAGGTGAGGAAGAAGAGCCGCTAGACGAACAGCCTCGTGAAATACCAACAGTGGCACAAACGCAGGAGATCCTCCGTCTGTTGCAAAGTAGATTGGAGTGCGCGGGCGGCAACCACGACCTCATAATTTACCTGAACAAACTGGAGCAGGCACTCCTCGCGCCCAGCCAAAGCACCCGACAAAGCCAGCTGACTGACTTTTTTGTGCGTGAGTAAAGGTTTGTTTCAATGAATACCACTTCTGCGAAGTTGTCATGGATAATTTAGCTGTACTTGCTGAGCTTTTATGGGGCAGTCGCGTACATCGAATTACCGCTTATATCGCATTTTTTTGCCGTCCTGTTGGCTTCGTTATAACGAGGGTTTACTGTAATTGCCTCCTGCTAAAGCAAAGCTCCCATGCATGTGTCTCACCATTGAGAAACTGCTGGGCGATGGTGTCGGCCTCCTCTTCAGCGGCCTGTGTGGCCACACGTAGGTTGTCCTGTAGGGTGGACGGCTGGTAGGCTTGCATCTGGGCCTCCAGCACCTGGCTGTTCTGCTCAAACTCTTCCTTCAGCACATTCACCTCATCCACCTGCATGGTTCCACCTCTTGGAAAGTCGCACTTTCACCCCAAAGGCAAAGCAGTGAATGCAGTAGCAACAAATTGCAATGTTATATGAAGTAAAGCTAGCAGCTCACTCCTTTAGCAGGCGACCTTCGTGCTGTCTATCGCTCCAATATAAACTGAGCGCTGAGAACACGGCACGTTCAAAGCCTTCTGCTGATTCCTGTGAAGCCGATGAAAGTATGCAGTTCCTGATGGAGCTCTCTGTTTGAGCTGCGATCGTCGGCTGCCCTTGCACGCTTTCACTTGCACATACGACAACACAGAACAAGCGGGGTGATGCTATCGCCCTATACGGAATCTCATGGCAAACGTCGACAGAGACGGCAAAAATGTGCCTGGAGTGTTCATATAATTGCTATCACAATACAATGTGCTAACTATATATGGACTTTTATATGTAATTTTATGGTACACGTGAGACAGAAATGACACGCAAAACATAAAACGGCAGGAAGTGGAAGATGGAAGCTTGCAATGAAAACATCCGTAAACATAGGAACGCAAGGCCAACTGCAAGTTGCTTGGCCAGCTCGCAAGGAAATGCAAGAAGACTTATAATAACCAAATGAAGGCAGCACTATATCACACGAGAAATAACTAGTAATGACCTGACATGTGCGGAGCTCAAGACAAATTTAAACAAGCATGAAAGAACTTTGTGAGGCTTGTAAAAGCATGACAAGCCAGAAGACAGCTGAAAAACAGCACAAAATTTGCCAGAAAGGTGTGCCATGTCATAACGTTCTATAAAAAATTAAGCAATGATGCAGTACTGCTGCCTCTTATGAATGGTGCTTCAAAAATTTTGTGCACACACTAGTAAATGAACAATTGTGCAATGTCTCCATTATAGGAACCTGATTCTCTCTCTGTGTCTAATACTTCCACAGTGACTACATTTAAAGGGACACTGAAGTGAAACAACTGATCAGTTATACTTTGAAAACTCTACTGTCGTTAATTTCACCACGATAGGTTTAGTAATAGACAAAATTAACGTCAACGTTTTGTTTTTAAACTTTGCACTGAAATCATGAATTTCAAAGTAATTTTTCGTATTTTGCCGACATTGGCCAAACGAAATTTCTTGAAACTTGGTGTGTTACATCTCTGGCCCCCCTCAGAGGACAATGTACTTAATTTTTGCCAATTCGGAACTACATAGGCCGTAGAAGATACCTTCAAAACCTACGATGTCACAGCGATTGGAAACTTCAAGGTGGCATCACCACTTTTTGCGCTTACCAAGCGTCCTCTCATGACAAGCATGGTGATTTTGGTATTGTAAAAGAGTAATTTACTAGTACAGTCGAACCCACTTATAACGATCTATCAGTTATAATGACCATATTTGTGTGCACTTACGATTTTCCTATGCTAACCATTGAAGCTGCGTCCAGATATAGCGAAGATTTTTCAAAGCCTCCTACTTTTACAACGAACACTTCGGACACGGTCGCGGTAAAAACATGGCGCATACGAAGCGAAAAAAAGTTAAGACATGCCTTCTAAAGCGTGACGGGCGCGCACTCGCGCGTGCCCCGCTCATTCGCGATTAAGGTACCCAGACCGGCGAGCACCGCACGCAGATTTCGGATGCTGCGAGCGAGATCGCTCACTTTCCAGGCATTTCTTCAGTGATAGAATGGCAGTTAGGGGAAAAAAATAGTAGGCAGCATGAAGCCTTGCGGTCAGCTTTCGCACGGTAACCTTTCCTGACGCCGTTCTCTGCAGCTACGACCGCCTGCGATGAACCAAACAATGCCTTCGAACGCAAGAAGGCATAAATGCAAGAAGTGATAACCGCGATAGCTTTCCATCGCAAAAAGGTTCACTGCGTCCCTAAACTCGTCGACGCCACAATGTGCCGCGAAAAGTCGTCCGTCTTTTTGGTAACGGCAGAGGCCGGTCGATCGGTGATTACGACTTCCGCGCGATTGCGGCGATGCCTTTGCGGATAAGCATCAGAAAAGAACGAAGGCGAGGTGGCGGCCGTCGATGAACGTGAAATTATGCCTTATAGCCGACAGCCTTATCACAGTCATCTGTAGATACTCGGCTTTGCGTGTGGCGTACGCCGTACACTGCGGATTGACAGCGGTACGAGCGCGCCATGCTGCCGTTTGCAAGTTTGCCGCCGCCGCGTCATGCGAGACCGCTTTTTTTTAAAGTGCGCGTCGCTTTGTAGAAACGAAAGTAGCTCGCTGTTGTTGAGCGGCGCGGGCACCGAGAAACGTCGATGCACTGACAGCGAGCGTATACAGCGTGTTTGACTAGGTGACAACTGAAGTGCGCCGCGCATCGTCGTGCAGGGCCGCGAGAGCATCGCGGAGACGTAGAGTATGCGTTGCTTGGAAAATGCTTGTTTTCGCCGCGTTGAACGAAGAGGCTAGTCGCCGCACCCGTGCACGGTCCGGAGTGAAGCAAGCACGAAGAACGTACAAACGTGCGCATACGGCATACAGCAAGCGGCCCGGGCAGTGACTCCGCGACCCAACTAGGCGACGCGCTGCACGCAACTAGCCAGGGATGATCGGCTCTACGTCGCGGTACCGCGCTTCGGTGAAACGGTGTCAGCTCATTGCAAAGGCGGTTGAATTCACTCGTGAGCACGCAGCGGGCATCGCTTCACGACGCGAAAAGGCTTAGCTTGTCACCGCAGGGGTTGTTAGCACTTTAATAAAAGTGCACAAAGAAAAAAAAATGGCTTGGCCGCTAAGCGCACGTTTTTAAGGACGAGTCCATATACAACGAACTACTGATATAACGACCACTTTTCGCGACACTTTCGAGTTCGTTATAAACGGCTTCGACTGTACGAGAAAAAATCGTTTTTCTCTTCTGTGTCCTTTCAAGAAAAGAAAGCACGCATGCCAGAGAGGCATCAATATTATAGCTCACCTTTTGTAAAAGCAGATGTTTGCGCTGCTCAGTGATAGGCTTGAGCTCCAGCGTTTTCCCTGGACAGAAAGCATGTAGCTTGAAAAGTCATTTTCAAGTACACTGGGCTCTCTTTAATTGCAACCTCAGGTGATTATGAAAATGTGTTCAGTTTATCAGGAGTTCCCTTTACAGAGAAGCGAAGCAGAAGGGTAGACATAAGGCTTATCATCCATTACTGAAACATGTTTCACAGATATTCACCGAAACACAGCTTTCTTCCACAACTGATGACTGAAATAGTGCACTGAAAATAAGGATAAAGTAAAGATTATGTTACTCTGATCATATTGGTCGTCCAGATGGTGGTGTGTTAATACCTGTCTGGGATACCTTTGTTTCCAATGTGATTATGGCAGACTGTAATTTAGAATTTACTAGTGCATGTATATTTATAAGGCACAAAAACATTTATCTTCAGCGTATGCTACAATAGCCAGCATCTTCAACATTTGGTCAAGAATTACGCGATGTCCTAAATAAGTTGGACTGTGTGGTTTCCCAGATGTCCTTTATTTCTTCTGGTGATTTCAATTTACCTTCTATAGTCTAGACTACTCACCGCCAAGCCTTGCAGCAAATCCAATTCAATGGTTGTCATTTTTAAATATTTTTTTGTAATTTAACCTTAGGCAACTTGTACTTCAGCCCACTCTTGCTCACCTCATTCTGCTAATCACTTGCTGCTTACGACAACTCCAGAACTCGTCTTTGTGCCTGGTCTAAGCGATCGTTGCTTTATTCACAGGAGTATTCAGGCCTCTGCACCTTGCAAGAAGCAGGTTAAATTTATTAAAGATTATAAAAACGCATATTTTTCTGCCATCAACAACAAACTTACTCATTTCATGACATACTTTATGCCGGGCGTGAACAGTGGCACCGTCCAAGAAAATTGGTCTATATTTAAGGAAAAGGTTGCCTATTTGACTGACCTGTTACATTTCTAAAAAACATATTCCTTCATCTTTCAAAGCCCCTTGGTTCAACACCCATCTGAAGCGCTTGCTCAACAAAAAATCACAGTTTCACCACAAAGGTGAAGCAATGAGTGCAATACCAACAGATTTTAATGTTTTATGAAGTAAGGCTGGTAGCTAACTCTTTTATATCCAGTTGCACGTAACTCTACATAACGCTAGTGTAAGAGAATATGGCTGCTCCAGGGAGAGAAGCGGATTTCGCAACCTTTTCGCGAAATTGAGAGCGCAGCACGTAGAAGAGTATTGGCGGCGAGGAGTTACGGAGTGACCCTCTATCGGACGCGCCTCGATTGCGTGCTAGGCAGGACGCCGCCGGCGCGCGCCCCATAGGTTTTGTTGTCGGTGCTCTACAAAATCACCTCGCGGAAGCCCTCCAGGACATTTCTGCAGGTACTTTCGAAAAGAAATATGTTCTTTTCTGTCAAAGAAATAATTTTCGATGAACAGAAAGCACAAGATAGTCTACAGTCACTGTATCTCTGCAGAAAACCGAGCACCCGCTTCACGCGGTCACCGCGTTGGAGACCCCTGAACCGGCTTCTTGCGTGAAAGGTAGTCAGTCGCTGAGTGCAAAATACGTGAAATATCTCGTTAGAGTAGATTGCCTGTATAACCAAACGGAGCATAACAGAAAGAAGCCTCAAGCCAGCAATCGCACGGGTTCGCGACGACTGACGATGCCTCTGCATGTATGAGCGTCTGCATGTATGCTCGCACTGATGGTTTCGCTTTTGCTACGAGCATGTTTTGGCACCGAGCTGTAAACTTTAGGCCTCAGAATATGAGAATTTGTGAGTACACAAACAACTACTGCTGCGCGTACGCTATCAGAGCAGTTCAAAAACAATTTCGTTACAACTATATAAGGCTTCGGTGCGCATGGCAACTTTGTGATGTGCCGTCCTGACGATTCAGTTTTTTTTTTTTTTTTCGGTCTAAATTCGTGTACGTTTCAATGTCATTTGACAAGTTGTCTCGCACTGCGTATTGATCAACCTTCTTAGCGGGCAAATGCCGCTGCTTCTGTTTCTTTATTCAGTGCATTCGTTTCATATCGTTCTCGCACAAAATGTTAGCAAATGCGACGCCTTTTTTTAATGCTCCTTATTTATTGTTCCCTTCGCATTCCAGTGAACTTGCCGCTCTCTGTCATCAACATATTCATCGACCAAAGCTTCACCACTTCAAGATTGCTGGTGGAAGGAGAAGCAGTCTACGAGATCGAGCATGGTAGTAGCATGCAACGCCAAGGAAAAGACAGAAAATACCCCCAGTAACGTTTGCCGGACTTGTTCTGCAAACGTCGGCTGTGAACTAGGACCCACGCGAACTTGAAATAGCGGTGAATAAAATAGAAGTTATTGCAGCAACCAGCAGCCGCAAAACAAGATAGTAAATATTTGACGAGTACCCCAGCAATTTTGGCAGCAGTGTCATGTTTAACGCCAACAGGGTGGCATCTTTTCCATGTAAATAAATGAGGCTCCAAGAGAATACATGGGACTGGAGAGGCCCAACGTCAGTTTGAGAGTGACACAAATAAATTTGGGACATAGTGTTTGCGTCAGGGGAACGCAAGCTTGACTGAAAAAATGTTATTGCCAACATAAATGCAGCACACAGCCACAGCATTTGACTCTCTCGCTATGTACGTCCACCAGCAAACGTCGGCGTAGCTTATGAAGGCGAAAGCCAGATGCCTCTTCAAACGGGAAGATTGACCGTCGCAGCTGTAGTGTCGGCAACACGGCGCGACTGAGGACAACGAACACACTCAACCCATGCCACACAAGAACTCCTTTATTCCGGTGACAGTCGTATTTATATATGTCAGAGGTGGCGCCATCTCTTGATGACAGTTGAACATAACTAAAGTCACCTAGTGTCGACCTTCGACACTACATCTACTCCTCCCTAAATATATACATATTTACACAAAAATAATTACAAAAAGAGTCAATGTTCACATCATGGTACATTATACATAGTCCTGAAATCTCGTGGGTTGTCTTCGGTTTCTTGCGGACCTACGAAGAGGTGGTGGCTCACCAGCCGGTTCGGTGCCAACAACTGGAGCACAATCACCATCACCATTCACTGGAGCACTATCACCATCACCATCCACTGGAGCACTATCACCATCACCATCCACTGGAGCACTATCACCATCACGATCATCATCATTAGGAGCAGGGTGCTGGTGAAGCTCAGAGGAGAGAGTCGGTCTGCCAGGCGTCGGTGGACTTCGCACGGTGTCGTGGGAGTGTCCTTTATCATTCCATATTAGCGCATGGTGCGGCCGGGCTTCCTTGGGAACTGCAGTCAATTGAGAGGCATTCCACGTGCGACCATCTTCCAGGCAGAAGGACCAGCGTCCTATTCGCTTGAGAATTTTCAAAGGAGGTCCAAAAGTGGGAGTGCCTTTCGGACCAGGGACTGGCTTCTTGACCCTCACGTACTTTCCAACTTGGAACTTGGGTACTCGGGCAGCTCTCCGTCGGTCAACATAATCCTTGCTTTTAAGCTGGCGCTCTTTCACCCTCTTCCGAAGTGAGGACATCTCCTGAGCGGGATCTGCGAAGAAGTTTGCAGTGGGATAGCCAATGACGTCCAAGGATGTCCTCATGTGCCGGCTATGTAGAAGCACTGCCGGAGAGAGTCCAGTGGTACTGTGAGGAGTGGCTCTGTAGATTCCCAAGTACTCTGTAACAGTATTTTTTATTGGGCGCTGCTCCAGTATTGCCAACTGAATGTATGATTTGAGGACACGGTTAAACCTTTCGACCTGTCCGTTGGCTTGGGGGTGATATACAGCCGAAAAGCTGTGCCTGATACCTCTGTCTTGAAGAAAGGACTCGAATTCTTGAGATGTAAACTGTGGTCCGTGATCCGAGACGAGTTCAACCGGATAGCCTTCCCGTGCAAATATCGACAAGAGGAAGTCAAGCACTGTACGGGAGGAGGCTTCACGACAGAAAGCTATTTCCGGCCACTTTGAGAAGTAATCGACTACAGAGATGACAAAACGACAGTCAGCTGATGCACGCTCAAATGGCCCAACAACATCAATAGCTATCTTGCTCCAAGGCCGGTCGGGAAGAGCTACTGGCTGCAGTGGAGTGGGGTAGCTCTTAACACTCTTGTCTGCAGCTTGGCAGGTTGCGCAGCTGTGGATAGCACTCTCAACCTGCTTGTCCAGACCTGGCCACCAGTACTTTTCGCGAAGACGTTGCTTTGTCTTCACTATTCCCGGGTGTGATTCATGGGCTAGTTGAACAAATGTAGCTGTGAGGTTGGCTGGAACTACAACGCGTTCTGAGCGCATCAACAGGCCGTCCACTACTGACAGTTCCTCTCGCACATCATAGTAAGGTCTTAGTTCAGGTGACAATGTTTTCTTGGTTGGCCATGTAGCCTGAACGCATTGTGGAACCTGCTGGAGCTTGCAATCCTCGGCTGTGGCAATACGGAGATCATTGATATGGACTGAAGACGTTACGATGGACACTATTTCTTCTTCAATCTTAAGGCCGTCTTCTGTGCCTGGGACAGGAAGCCGGGACAAAGCGTCTGCTACTTTGTTGTGTTCCCCATGCCGGAACTGTACAACGAAGTTGTAACGCAGCAACCGAGCAGTCCACCTTGCAATGCGAAGTGGTCGTTGTCCTGTGCTTTGTGTTGACAGCAAGGATACGAGGGCCTGGTGATCTGTTACTAAAGTGAATGATCGTCCCCAGAGGTAAATGTGCCATTTCTCGCATGCCCATAGGCAGGCCAGGGCCTCGCGTTCTCCTGTCGAGTACTTCCGTTCTGTCTCTGTTAAGGTTCGTGATGCGAATGCAACGGTTCGAATGGATGGACCGTCAACTTGTTGCAGTACTGCACCCAGGCCATATGCAGACGCGTCTGTGGCTACAATAACTGGGAGCGCTGGGTCGAACATTCGCAGAACTCTTCTCGATGCAAGAAGTTCCTTTACCTTTGTAAAGCTTTGTTCAGCAGCAAGATCCCATTCAAAATGAATGTCCTTACGAAGTAGCCTACGCATAGGTTCTACCTCTTCGGCAAGGTTGGGAATAAACTTGGCATAATACTCCACAAGACCAAGAAATGAACGCAGCATGCCTACATCTGTGGGGGTGGAAGCATGTACAATTGCGTCAACTTTTGCTTGAAGGGGTGCTATTCCTTCTGCGCTGACATGATGGCCAAGAAATGATAGCTCTGATGCATTAAAGATGCACTTATCATTGAGTTTGAGTCCAGCTTCGGAGATGCGCAGCAGAACTTGCTCCAGGTTTCTCACATGTTCTGACTCTGTCCTGCCGAAGATGATGATATCGTCTATGTAGCAGAGGACCCCCTTGCAACCATGCAGGATTGCAGTCATGAGTTGCTGAAATGCGGCTGGAGCAGACGCCAATCCGAAGCACACTCTTTTAAACCGGAAAAGGCCGTCGTGCGTAATGAAAGCCGTAAGGTCTCTGCTGTCCGGATGAAGGGTAACTTGGTAATATGCAGAGGCCAAGTCGAGCTTTGAGAAGTAACGTGCACCATTAAGAGAGTGCAGCAGCTCTTCCGTATGAGGCAGGGGAAAGCTATCAACTACAATTGCTTTGTTGGGCTCTCTGAGGTCAACGCATAGGCGGATGCTGTCATCTTTCTTGCGGACGACAACTATAGGAGAGATCCATTCAGAGGCGTTAGCCCTTTCATTACATCATCGGAGAGGAGCCGCTGAAGCTGGTCGCTAACTGGCTTGCACAGGGAAAGTGGGAGGCGTCTCAGCTTCTGCACCACTGGAGGGACTGACGGCTTCATTTTGACCTGATGCTGGACGCCTTTGGCCAGGCCAAGGCCCGGTGAAAACAAATGTGAAAACTTAGCCCATAACAGAGGTGGCATATCGAACTTCGGCGGGCTTGCAGGAACTGCGCCGCCCGTATGCGCAGATGTTGCTGTTTTCTGACTCATGGTCTCTGAAGCTTCGGCAGCCGTGCACAGGCAGCGTAGCTGCGCGCCCACAATGTGCAGTCCTAAAGCTTGCACCGCGTCCAGACCCAGAAGAGAAGTTCCTCCGGGGGTGACATGAATGGCTATCACGGCTGTTTCCCTTTTAAACGAGATGCTTGCTTTAAACTGGCCCAGTACGGGGATCTTCCGGCGTTGGAAGTCCAACAATGTAAGGGCAGAGCTGGTCAACTGAACCCCTTCAAACATGTTTCGAAATTCTTGTTCCCGTATAATTGACACAGCTGATCCCGTGTCGACCAAGAACTTAGCAACGCGCGGTTCTGAGCTCGAGGCGACTGGCGTGACTACGATATCAATGTAGACGCCCTTGCGCTTGTCTTCGTGAACAGTGAGTAGGCTAATGAGATCTGATGCATCTTGTTCAGGAACTACTTCTTGGATGTGAGTCGGGCGTTGTCCTCTGCGTGAGCTACGACACACTCGCATAAAGTGGCCACGGCGGCCGCATGCGAAGCAGGTTCTACCGCGAGCGGGGCATGCCGTCGGTTCACAGTGACGTGTGCCGCAATTACCACAAGCCTGCGTATTTTTGCTGTACTGAACATCGGCAGCGTTGGTATCTGAAGATGGCGAGCTCGTTTGACGAGCGTGCGGCAAGCTAGGGCGGCTCTGATAAAGGGGGCGTGCCTCATTGCTGTACCGGCGACTATCGCGCGTGTTTTGTTCGGAAGCGTCATACTGACGTGGATGTTGGCGTGTGATGCGCTCAACGGAATTAGAAAAAGCTTCCGACTGCAGCTGGGCTCGCTCGCTGAGTAGCGCAATTTCAACGGCACGGTCGAACGTCAACGTGTCACCTTCCAAGAGCAACCGTGATCGCAACTGCGGGGATGCAACTCCGGTAACGAACTGATCGCACATATTATCGTTGGCTTGCTCGGCGAAATTGCAAGAGGCTGCCAGTTCACGAAGCGCGAGGGCGAAGTCGGGGATGGACTCACCATGTAGCTGACGGCGCTCTCGGAAGTGATGTCGTTCTAGGCGAATGTTGCGCGCGCCGGTGAAATGTCGTTCCAGAATCTCGCGGGCCGCGTCGTATACGTCTGGGAGACTCGTCGCTGCTGCTTCTTGCTTGGAGGGCACGCCACGGTCTTTGACTTCACCGGTTGAGGTAGCGGCGGCGGCCAACGGCTCAGTCGTCGGTAGCTGGGGTGCGGTGGGCGTCGGTGGAAGCGCATCGAAAATACGTTGTCCTTCCGGGCCCAGGCAGTGCAACAGCAGGGCTCGACGGCGGGGCGCAGGCAGGTCGGCCGCTCCAGACGCGAGAAGAAAATTCTCGAAGAGGCGTATCCAGCGGGTCCATGGTATGGCTGGAGTGCCCGGGGCGGCGAGAAAGGGGGGCGGCGGCGAAAGCGCGGCGGAAGCCATCGCGGTGTGATCGAAAACCTCGTCGCCAGATTGTAGTGTCGGCAACACGGCGCGACTGAGGACAACGAACACACTCAACCCATGCCACACAAGAACTCCTTTATTCCGGTGACAGTCGTATTTATATATGTCAGAGTTGGCGCCATCTCTTGATGACAGTTGAACATAACTAAAGTCACCTAGTGTCGACCTTCGACACTACAGCAGCGTCAAGACGAGTGACGCAAAAAATAATCGTCCAGTGATGAGGTCAACATATGACGTCATCATGACGTCACAGACCTCCTAAATTTGTAACCTCATTATGACATCACCATAACGTGACATAACGTGATGTCACATGATGACGTATTCACACGACATGGTCCCTTTGCATTGCCTCCATGATCGGTGGTGGCGTTATCATGTGACGTCATCATGACGTCACAGATCACATAACGTGACATCACATGATCACATATTCAACGTCATGGTCGCTTTGCATTGCCTCCGTGATCGGTCACGAAGGCCGTGCAAAACTGCGTTAGGTGCAGAACGCTTTTGGAGGGGGGCGCGGGAGAATCAATACATCGACTGACAAGAAGATGGCTTTCGCCTTCTAGTCATCTTTGGCGAATGCAAAAGGGACCCTGTGAGTTTTTTAATTCAACGTATCTAAACAATGACTTGCGCATCTGCAGCCGATTTTGTGGATGCTGAGCACGGGACCGGAGATCAAGAGGTCGCACGGGAGGGTTCTGAGATGGTATCGCACGTGGTAAAAGGTAGCGCCTTTTCCATCCTGTGGCAGATAAGCATCATTTGCCGGCGGGAAGCGCGCGTGAGCCATCGTCTCAGTGAGCGCTGTCTGCTACTCACCAAACATCGCAGGCCCGACGCAGTAACAAAAGTCTTCGTCGCGGAAGTGCTTGTTGCACATAAGACTCGTAGCCGATGGCTACTTTCCGGTTCTTAGCTTTACAACCCATACTTCACGCAGTTTCTTGTCTTGCGGGTAGCAGTGCATGCTGACACTGGGCTCCGTTGCGTAAGCCCGGCACTGCGGCAGCGAGCGGTAGAGCCCCATGTTAGTCGCCTTTAGAGGCAGCCACTCTATTAAAATGGTTTCAATTGAGCAGAAAATGTGAGAAAACTTCCGTGTTTGAACAGACCGCAGCGCATGGGGTACTTGAAACTTGTTTTCAAAGCACGCGGCAGCGCTCCACAAGCAGCCGACGCGGCCGCTGAGACCATGTGATCCTGCGAAGCACGTCACGCCGACGGTGGCACCGGCGTTTCCAGTGGTGGGCCTCGAGGCCAATACAAGCCGTCTGCTAATGCCTGCCGAGATAGCGTGCACGCGCCCTTATAATCAAAGTTCACAGTTGCTGCTTCGGCGATGAACCTCCCCCCCTCTCATGCTCGTTCAAGACAGGTGGCACATTTTTTAGCAGCAATCGACGGCAGGCCTAACACACGGGGGGATTTTATCACATGCGCCCTCTGAGTGACGGAGATAGGCTGGATCGTTTGATCTCTGCTTCAGCCATGTTTGACGCCACCGCTCACGCGCTTTTAACCCCGGGGTAGAACATACGATGCACGAGGGATGTTATCGATTTGGACTTTATACAGAACATGATGGTGACGGCAAAAACCCATCTAGAGTGTCTACATAATTACTATCACCATAAAAGAACAGTATTTTCCGCCGAGCCAAAGTGGCAACGTCACCTGGATGTTGGTATACCCACAACCTCGCTGATCATGAGTACAAGATCACCCTTGTGCAGGCCAGGCGAAAGACAATTGTACCCCGACCGCCCTGCTGAAAGATAATCCTCGGCACTCTTGGCATCTAGTTCGTGGCAGCAAATCTACTACGATTCCCTTGCTCGATAGCAACGATGATGGTGTTCTTAGTCGCGACGGCTGCAATGTGATCAATGATGGTTTCCTTTTCTTGTTTTTCTGGCACAACAGCCTCTTCTATGCCAGCAATCATAGTCTCTGGCACAATGGATTTTATCTGTTTCGATTCGTTGTCTAGCTCTGCAGGTAATGATAACATCAAATAAAAAAAATAGTTTATTCCATTACACTCGCTGAACTCTTTTCACAGTCTTCTACATTGCCAGATAATTGGAAGGTGGTTCCACTTCACAAATCAGGTAACAACCGTTCTCCCCTAAATTACAGGCCAATATCCCTATACTATACCCCTATCCCAACCCTATAAACTATTCGAGCACATCATTTATTCAGACTTGGCATCTTTTCTTGAATCTAATTTGTTTTTGTTTCTTTTCCCCATGTCAACACAGTTTCAGGAACCACTTGTGAAAATCAGTTACTCTCTTTTACTAACGGTCTTTTTCGTGCTTTCGACAATAACTTGATTTACTAAAGATCCTTTTCGTGCTGTCAACAATAACTTGATAACCAACTGCATCTTCTTAGATAGCACTAAAGCCTTCGACACTGCTTCACGTACTCTCCTCCTCCTTAAAAAGAGCAATCTCAACATAGAACCTAATATCCTAGATTGTATTCAATGTTTTCTGACTACGGTACGTTCCTGCTAATGATTATGAATCTCCTACTGTCGCTGTTACTTCGGGCATAGCACAGGGATCGGTACTGGGCCCATTACTTTCCTTATTTATGTCAATGACTTACCAGTCCGTATTAACTCAACCATAAGCTTTTTAGTGATGACTTAAACGTGAGCACTGGACAGAATTCTGTCTGGTTGGGAAGGAGCTTATGGTTGAAACAGAGCGACACCAACCAATGTACTGATTAAAATGAAAACCTCCTTACTTAGCAAAAATTTTTAAAAACTGATGTTCTGGGTCCCAGTAGGGCTTTTCTTCAGGGGCAACTGGGGGACACCAGAAAACAGTGCTTATATAGTCTTCTTTTCTTTGGGCCGTGGGGTCATGCCTGACAGTATGCTTTATTGTGTGGATAATAATCCACAAGAAGTCTTTACTACTATGTACGCAATCCAACACTGATGCCATTTCTAACTGCTTTGATTCGTACCCTTCGTCCTGTTTTTTGCGATGTTTTTATCGCAGTAACATGTACCAACTGGCCCTTCAAGATACCCTTCTGCGACAAGTGGCTCATGAAACTTCAAAACGTAAGGTCATGAGAGTAATGCAGCACAACACAGCTAACGACAATTTTTCCTACATCCTTAATATAGCTCCACTTTAAACCCCATTACTAACTACCGCTATCTTTGCATACATATAAGTCGCAAACACTCTTGGGATATGCACATTGAACATGTAATTAATAATGATAATCACACGTTTCAATTTCAACACCATAATTTTTCATCCGTTTTTTCCAACTTAGAACATGAATTATACATAACACTCGTTAAGATTTAAATTAGAATATGCTTGTTCTATTTGGGATCCATCTAGCTTCGTATTAATCATAGCCCTTGAATTGTGCACCCCCTAATGTGCCCTGTAATTATTCCCACTATGCCAGCATTTCTTCAATGAAAGCTAATTTAGGACTACAAACAAGAAGTCATGCCGTATGTGGTTCCACTTAAAACCTTTCACAAAATACAGTCAACTGCGAAGAAAAAGAAGATGGCTTTTTCCTTGTAGCTGTCCTAGGAAAATGCATAAGCGACCCTTTGAATTTTTTTCACTATGGCAACCACTTACAAACACCGTCAAGCTATTGAAGGAAGCTAAATACAGAAGCTGTAAATTAAAACTGATGTATGAATGTGCACGTGAACCATAAATATGCATCAAAAGAAAATGGCGGACAATGCTGCCTCAACAAAAAATGTGCAAAGAGAGGACACACATTGCCTCTCTTTTCCCACTCAAACAAGGGTGGCCAGTTGGTATTCCGTAATTCAAATACAGTCTCCCTCTCCTCACCCTCTCGTGACAACAAATCCTGCTGGCGATTGTGTGTGGCTTGAAAAGTAAAGCCAGCTTCGAGTAAACTGGAACCAGTTCAGGGCCTTTTTGTGTCCACTGCTGGTAAGAGGGTGCTGGACTGCAAACAGCAAGGATGCACAGTACTGAACAACCACAGTGAAGACTACTGCCACCACTGAGGTGTTGCTTCAATACCACATGCTGTGAATGCTGTCCCCCAAGACACGAATTATAAAACAGGGAAGCAAAGATATGTAGTGGCTACTCACGCGCCAACTCTTCATTCTGGGTCACCATGAGGTGTCTGATTTCCTCAGAGCGCAATACTTCGGGTAGCTGCTCAACAAACTCCTGCAGCTTGCCATCTTCCTTGAGAAGTTCTTCTAGCTGGGAGTGGCTGCGAGAGGACAGAAGAGCATCTCAAGTGACCTGCAGACGTGACTGTCAGGTGCCACTGCAGGTCAATCCAATGAAAACTAGGCAGTCATAGCTAAGGCTACACTGCACTATGAGGCGGATGTGGGTTACAGTGATTCTCCTTTGGTGTAAAACATGTGTGCACATTTCTGAAAATGACCTAGTCATGCACCTAATCAGTTCCAAGCATGGTAACCACATGAATGAGCACTCACTGACTGTGGGTTGAGCATCTTCTATTCCTCACCAGTCTCTAGCACAACTGTTCAAACTGGCTGTACATATTTCATTTTGATTGGTGAGCAATGCCACAAGAACTGCTTATAGAATTTCTGCACAGTAACATCAGAAGACGCCACGACAATAATGGAACACTAAATAAAGGAAAGCACCTCGGATGGTTTCGAAATTTACACATATACCTCCATCACTGATTCTCCACCTAACTGTACCCACTGGACATCAGCGAACTTAGGTAAAGGCAAATGTGTTGATATAAACTCATGCTACTTTGTATCGTCTATGCATTCATTAAAAGAAAGTTTTCCAGATGCTTGAAGCTTAAGTAACGCACGAAGCAGCACATGCACAACTTCAGCAGTGGTGAAAAATCCTCGAACAGGGGGTGTTGACTCCAAAGCCGACGCCCCCTCTTCAAGCTTCCACCTGCCCCTGAACTTGTGCTCAGTGTTTAGAGGAGCAAGAACTGCCTGGAACAACAGTGGAGAACTTTGTATGGTATCTGCAGGAGATTCTCACAGGTCAGTACTAAGGATTGCACTCCTGAGGTTCCCCTACTTGCAAGTGTGCAAGCTTCCTCAGCGCCCATCACCCTTTTGCAACCTTACCTCAAACCTCAAAGTGACGAGGCATCGTTGGACAGGCAATGTCCCCAGAATGATTTCTCGTCACTTCAAGATCCTGAACTCCTATGGAGACTCATCACGTGTGTTGTCTTTTGACGAGCTGTGCTGTGCGTAAACATGGCACAGGGCAAAATCTTGTGCCAGCCTAGGTATTATGGTCAATATTGATGTATGTAGTCATTGTGTCTCCAAAGGTCTCATTTTGACAGTCAATCTTGCGGGCAATATGCTGCTGTATTTCAGTAAGAGGTACCCCAACTTAGTTGCAGAACGTCATCCAGAAGTGCAGTCGCACACTTAACACCACGAGGCGCCTCTCAAGTTCCAGCAATCGCCACAGCAAAATCCCGAGCAAGCACCCCCCCTTACGGTGAAAGATATTCGCACAAGATTTGGAGGGGGGCCCTAGTTCAGTCACGAACCAAAAATCAAGATGACGACTGAACAGCCTCTTAGAAGCATGCACACCTGTGCTTCCAATGAAGTGCTCTACTGAATACACACGCATTTACTGTTTTTACTGAACTGGAAGGAATCCTCGTGTGAAATTTTATGTTATGACAAGGGGGGAAAGACGTTCTTAAAATGTTCAGACAATCTGTGACAACTCGAAATGCAACCTCGAGGCACCACACTGTAAAAGTACTAAGAAATCGTGCACATATCTAAAGACTTTCAAAACTTGGGTTCCTACAAAAAGCTGCTGCAGGATTCTGTAGTGGAGAACACGTTGAAAAAAAAATGGCTGGAGGTGACACTTTCTTGGTCATTGGCGCATATTCCATATCTCCTGAAAAGGGGAAGGGGTGCTTGCTCAGGATTTTACAGTAACTGCGGTGTGTTCCACCACGAAGCAGACACAGTTATAGACTCCTCATTTATAATTTGTCAGTTGCCAAGGGGCACTCAGTGGAGCTATAAGTATTTCATGTATAAATTTAGCTAAAATAAATGACAAGCATAGCTAGCACATCGTTTTTCCAGTGATGTGATTGACTGAAGCCATTTTGGCACAGCTTCTGGAGCAGCTAAAACCTCACTTTAGAGCAGCATAACCCCCTTTTGGAGCTGTTACCCGTCACACATTTTTGAACGCAAATATTTATAGCTCTAAGCTGAAGCACTTGTACATGCATGCATATCTACTTAGAATATTCCTAAGAACGAAATTATGTCACGGCTCTTCATTTTTCTGCGGACAGTCCTAAGTTTCAGTCCCGTGACCTCGGGGCACCTAACACTTTCCGGGAATTCACTTCATATTTGTAAATAAATCTGGCATTCCCTGATGCTTTAGTTACAGTACTAGAACCACATGCTGTTTAAATTTCTCATGTGTTCTACCACAGCCTCCTATATTTTCTTTGCCTGCCGGATGAGCGCGAAACGCCCGTCATCTATGGCGGCGCCACTTACGTAGGGTTAGGGTCCTTGTACTTGGCCTTTGAGATTAGCAATCGCGGCGCTTGCTAATCTCGGAGGCCATGCCTTGTATTGAAGGGAAGCGACAATCGCCACCTGGCGCTACGGCAGCCATGCCACGGAGCAGTTCAGCCGCAGCAGACGACTGAAGTAGCAGACGATTTTTTTTAAAACCGCAGAAGCGATGAAACGACGTTGTGAATGTTTTACTGTTTTCCCTGAATTAATAATACAGTAAATTATATTGCGTTTACGCCTTTTTAAAACTTTTTAGGTTATTTTTGTTGCATATAAGATCCAAAAACGTAAAAACTTATTTGAAGACAACCCTACGTGAGTGGCGCCACCACCGCAGTTCCGACGACGGCCGCTTCCCACGTGACCGCCGATAATCCGGCAGGCAAGGGAAATCTAGGAGGCTGTGGTTCTACTTACTATCCAAAAGAACTATTCCGATACAGCAGAATAGTTCGCATAACTGTTTACCAGTATAAAGAACATTGCAATCCATTCCTTTTTGTGACATGTGCATAAATGCAATAAGCCTGAAACTTGAGCTAGTTGGTCGTACTTCATAATGGAACGGCAGCGCAACCACACACAGACTGAAGAAAGAAGGAACACAGGACACAGCGCTTTATGTGCATAAATGCACATAAAAAATATTTTCCTAATACCTTTTTCTGTCACTCTGTCTAATCAGCTGTGTTATGATCTTCTTACCTTAGCTTGAGGAGCTGAGGAAACTGGCAAGGTGACATTGAACTTTTCAAGTTACTTGAGCAGGAATTCTGTTCAGAAAGAAAAGAAAAACGCTTATCAGCATAAGTGAAAGAAGACCAGCAATGGGAGAAAGACCGTAGCAAAATGGCAGTTCAGTGATGGAAAGGTCAGCTCAAAAGACTTAGTAATCCACAAAGAAGAAAACAATAGTCCACATGGTGACAGCATCATTTCTGCAGAAATTTTGTAATTTACTTTAGATTTCTGTTTGTGCAATCGCCTCAGAGTTACAATAATCAAAGACTAGACGACAGTATGTTGCAAACTTTTATCAAAATTTCATCAACCTACTTGGAGAGTCTAGCTTGCAGCTACTGAGAAAGTTGCCAACAGCTCAAAGCGTGCTCAGTCAGTGGTGATATCAAGCTCTGTCACCTCTGTTGGGGAACTCTGTGCCAGACATGTGGTGTCTCCGAGCAACAACATTCTCTAGTGCTAAGCATCACCGGTCTTCACCAGGTTGTCATCAACCCCGAACTAACTAGGCCACCAAACCCGATTTAATGCAGTTTTAAAAAAGCGGTGACTTCTTTTTAATCTTGGCACGATGGGTTTTCGCTTGAGCGACTGCTCTAACGCTATTGCATTAAACATCTCTAAGCGTCTAGTCATGGCCCTAGCTTTATTTTGATGAGGCTTGGCGGTCGGTAGCACGCACCAAATGGCCCTAGGGGCAGTGGTAGTTGCCTTTGTTAGTTCATGGTTTATGTTACAGCACTCATCATCTCCTCGATTTGCTTACATAATCACCACACTTGCTCGTCGCATTTTTGAATATGTATTAGTAGGCTGTCATAGCTACACGTGACCTGGCCTGCATTGCCTGCACATGGAGGCCACCATGGGCGACATGGGACACTCAATGTCAGGGGTGCCATCGCGGGTTTTTCACATGCACCGGCCTGGGTTGGCAGCAAAAACAATGCCGTGGGAGCTTACATTACAGTTTCAGACATCAAAGGAAAAAAAAACTTTCTCAATGTTATGAACTTCCCAATCTAATGAAATAATTCGAGCGTGGACATCAAATTGAGTTTCAACTGTACTGCTTAAAGTCTTTGAAGAAACACCCGGTGTACTGTTGCCTGTGTATGTAAACACTGTTGCCCGTGGACACCAATGTGTTGCACTGGTGCCAAATCAATGGAAATCCAGCAAAAATCGTTGTATCCCCAAAAGTGCCCGATAAAGAATCCTGGCAAATATGAATCTGGTGAGACCAAATCCTTACATGAAAACTGCTGGGTGTTATTGAAACCAGCATGTCTGAATGATTGGTTGTATTTTTGGGTGACCACTTTTGGCGACACAATACAAGCCCCACTGTAATACAGTTGAACCCGTTTATAACGAACTCGAAAGTGTTGCGAAAAGTGGTAGTTATATCAGTAGTTAGTTGTATATGGACTCGCCCTTAAAAACGAGCACTTCGCGGCGAAGAAGATTTTTTTTTCTGTGCACTTTTATTAAAGTGCTAACAACCCCTGCGGTGACAAGCTAAGCCTTTTCGCGTCGTGAAGCGACGCCCGCTGCGTGCTCACGAGTGAATTAACCGCCTCTGCAATGAACTGACACCCTTTCACCGAAGCATGGTACCGCCACGTGGAGCCAATCATCCCTAGCTAGTTGCATGCAGCACGTCTCCTACTCAGCTCATGGAGTCACTGCTGGACCGCTTGCTGCATACCGAATGCGCGCATTTGTACGTTCTTCGTGCCTTCTTCACTCCGGACCGTGCACGGGTGTGGCGAGTAGCCTGTTCGTTCAACGCGGCGAAGACAAGCATTTTCCAAGCAATGCACACTCTACATCTCCGCGATGGCTTGCGGCCCTGCACGATGATGCACATGCGCACTTGGGTTGTCGCCTAATCAAACATGCAGTATAAGCTCGCTGTCAGTGCATCGGCATTTCTCGGTGCCCGCGCCACTCAACAACAACGAGCTACTTTCGTTTCTACAAAGCGACGCACACTTCAAAGCGGTGTCGCACGACGTGGCGGCGAACTTGCGAACGGCAGCATGGTGCGCTCATACCGCCGTCAATTCGCACAGTGCATGCCACACATGCAGCCGAGCAGATATCCGCAGATGACTGTGATAAGGTTGTCATAATGGCACATTCATCGAAGGGGCTGCCACCTCACCTTCACTCTTTTCTGATGGTTATCCACGAAGGCATTGCCGCAACCGCGCGGAATTCGTAATCACCGATCGACTGGTCCCTGCCGTTACCGAAAAGACGGATGGCCTTTGCGGCACATTGTGGCGTCGACGAGTTTAGGGACGCAGTGAACCTTTATGCGATGAAAACTTATCGCAGTTATCACTTCTTGCATTTATGCCTTTTTGCGTTCCAAGGCATCGTTTGGTTCATCGTAGGCGGTCGTAGCTGCAGAGAATGGCGTCAGGAAAGGTTACCGTGTGAAAGCTGACCGCAAGGCTTCATGCTGCCTCTTGTTTTTTCTTCCTCACTGCCATTCTGCCACTGAAGAAACGCCTGGAAAGTGAGCAACCTCGCTTGCAGCGTCCAAAATCTGCGTGCGGTGCTCGCCGATCTGGGATATCTGAGTCGCGAGTAAACTGGAGCGGGGCATATTTTTACCGCGACCATGTCTGAAGTGTTCGCTGTAAAAGAAGGAGGCTTTGAAAAATGTTCGCTATATGTGGACGCAGCTTCAATGGTTAGCATAGGAAAATCGTAAGTGCACCCAAATATGGTCGTTATAACCGATAGATCGTTATATGTGGGATCATTATAAGTGGGTTTGACTGCACCTGTGTCACACAGGCATTTCAAGGGCCTTCCAACCGATAGTCTATTGACTCAATGGTCAAGCACGAGCTGCTACGTTGGACGATTCGAAGACCATCAAGTCAACAGAGCACCCCAGAAATCAAAACTTTCATAGCCATTGAGTGACGGAAGCGGAAACAGCGCAAACATGCTTTCTCATTTACAGCTTAGGATTAGAAAAAAAAAAAAATCTAACAAGTATGCTTTAAAAGCAATATATTTTAATGTTGGGCGATTCCCCGTAAGGTCAAACAAACGATGGCTGGTCAACTTCTTAAATTTATTTCAAAATTTTATATATTATTGCCTGATGAGTGGAAAGAAGAGATCCGCAATTTGTTTTGCTGCCAAAAATTTTTTCGAAGCACAGGGAATCAATAATGACGAAGAGGTGGAGTGGAGCGCCCATCCGCTCTGCTGTTTTGGCCAACTTTCATTATGAAATGCACAATATATATAAAAGTTAAGTAGCTGAAATTTCTCTAGCTAAATATATGCATGTTTTTGCTTCTGCTCAGACATTTTTAGTTTTTATGTATCGTGTACATGTTTTTAAAAAAAACCTCAAAATTGGCACATAAAACGTTATTTTCTTTACTTTGAAGGTCTTTATCTAAAAAAAAAAGCCTCGTAGCAGAGCGACAAAAATTCCGCATTACGTTCTTCATATACTTATCTGCCAAACTGCCGAATCTTATATTTATATAACTCTTCAGTAAAGAGGTAAGATCGGGCTAAGTTCAAGAAAACACCGAACAATGGAAACTTCTGACAACAATTAAAAAAAACCTATTTTTAATATTTCTTAAACTTTGTCCACATGTTCTCCTCCACATTAGCTTTCACAATCATTAAAAACCTACGGCATAATTTCGTTGCACTAATATATACGGCCCCTCCAATGAGACCCTTAGGCAAGGCGCAGCGTACCATGCAGGTCTGAAGATCCGACGCTTCCATGCTTAAGAAATAAGCTTCTTATTCAAATTTTTTGCTAGTGTGGATGGCAGGAGAGTGAGGAGTTGACAGCATTCCCGGGGTCCCGTCGTTGCTGCATGAACTTGCCAAAAGCTTTCGGTCCAATGCGCTCAGAACCAGCACTTTCCTTCAGCTGAATTTCCCGATGCATCACCTTAACTTTACACCCGCCGTATCTCGCAGTGAACATTTTCAGCTACCACCTTTTGCACCTCAGTTTGTTTTCTCTTGATGTCGGCTGGCCTGAACTGACTTCAGTGCCAGGAGGTTTCAAAGAGAACACGCCAGTAGTCGCAGTGATCGGGTTCACGACATCGATTTCTTCTTCGGGGGCATAAGAATGTCATCGTTCAACTGCGTGTTCTGTGGAGGTCTTTCACTGCATTGGTAGCAGAAGCACGCGTAACACAAGTAGTCAGTCTCACTGACAGTCACTGATCTTTCGGGTGTTAAACGTTCCTTCAAAGCATTGATGTCTAGGTCGGTAACTCTGTGAAATTTTGGCTTCTTTGCAATAATTAAGCTTCTTGTGCTTCGAAAGGTAGTCTCCACAATACACTTATTCAGAGCTATACTTTCTCCCCATGAGATGCACAGGAGGAGTAGAGTAAGAGCAAAGCGCAAGCACTATCGGCGTCGAATGAAGTGTGAACAGCGGACTGAACGCGCGGCCAGTTCAGGCCATCTGCTGCAGACATCTAAGATAGGCAAGCGCATCCGGTTACCAATAGTTTTGCTTTTCTTTCCTTTGACATTCCATATTTTGCTTTGCCACTGGAGCGCCACGTTCATGCTTTCCACTGATCGCAACTGGCACAGCGCAGTTAATCTGGCAGCAGCGTGCATGAAGCGAGCGCTCATAGCGCTCACCTACCACCACTGTCAGTACCGACAGATGGGACAGCATGGGTTCGCCATGAACGCGCCGCATCCACAGCGGGGTGAACAACCACACGACATCGGCGACTAACTCGCAGGAGTGCAATGGACACCTCGACAACCTTCCCGTTCGCCGTCGCCAGGCCACTATGTCTCACCGCAGTGCCGCCAGAATACTCGCCCAACCAGGGACCAGTCGCCTAGCCTGCATCCGGAAATCTAAGGGCACCAACCGATGGAGGTTCGGTTGCTGTACGACGAAACATCGAAGATCCTCCGCCACCGACGCCGCAACGAAATCGAAAGAACACGCCGCAAGCCGAATGGAGCCCTGACGTTGAAAGTTCGTGGTCCAAAGAAGACCTGACAATGCAACGTGGAAGCAGCGGAGCAAACCGACATAGCCGTGATCTGACGCCGCGACCTAACCGGAATGCAAGGCGACGGACTAGCGACCTCGATGTACTATACGACGGCCACAACGTCACTGCTCTCGTCGACACTGGAGCCGACTATTCTGTCATCAGTGGACCGATCACCACAAAGTTGAAGAAAGTTGGGACTGCTTGGCCCCGAAATCCGGACCGCTGGAGGTCATCTAACAACATCAGCTGGAGTCTGCCACCTCAAGAATCGCCATCAATAACCGGACTTATCCTGCAAGCTTTCTAACCACACAACATTGCTCCAGGGATGTGATACTCGGGATGGAATTCCTAAGTCACCACAGTGCCGTCATCGATCTGAGGTCTGAGTCAATAACACTAACCTCAGAAAAAGCGCCGCCGCCGCACACAACAGCAGGAAACCCTGCATTGAATGTGATAGAATGTGATTCCATGCCGCATCGGCGGCATGGAAGTGCCCACTCCAAATACTCGACGAGTGCACCACGATGTTGCATTTAAAAGAAAACTTATTACATGTGCAGAGACGGACGGAAATCGGGCCACATCGCGGTCGTTCGGAGTTGCCAAAACGTGCGTGCGAGACTGGCACAAACAGAAGCAGAAGATTGTTTTACAGCAAAGCTTCACGAAAAAGTTTCAGTGGACAAAAGCAGGGCCGGTTTGCCAAAATCGAAGAGCGCTGACAGCGACAAGGAGTTGTCCAACAGCGACGAAGACTGATCCATTACGCGACTCATGTCGCCGCCGTAGTGGTGACAGTTTCAGCGGCAAAGCCCGCCGTTTGAACTTTGTGTTTTCTTTTTTTGACACTTTAGTTCATTAAAACCCAAATACTTGTTTTTCTGAATGTGCGAAGGTGGACTCCTACGGACTTCTTTTCATTTCTCTCACGAAAAATGGGTGTGCGTTAGAATCGATGTTGTACTTTTTTTTTTGGTCGCGAAAAACGGGTGCGCGTTACAATCGAGGGCGTGGTAGAATCGAGTGAATAAGATATTCAGTATTTTAACTGTTCTTGAATAGTTGTAATGCACGAGATTGCATTTGTAGCGCGTGATATGTTTGTTTAGTTCCCGTTGTGTTAACACCATCTGAGTTATACTGTGAAGTTGTAACTGGTACCAGCCGAGTATGCATGTGTTTGTGATGTTTGTACTGCCTTAAGTGAGAATATATTTCGTGTGTGTTATCGACTCTCAGCTCTGACTCGGTCTTTGGACCACAACTGGCGCTTGCTGGCGCACTAAAAGGGCGAATTCTAAACTGTCCGCGCTTTCGTGGTGCGTTTCGGGGGGCCGATACGTCCGCCCTTGGAATCCGCTCAGCGATTGCCATCCCCATTAACGGGATTAGTGACAACGCGAATAGCCTAGATTATTCCACAGCTTGCGCGACCACCAGTGATAAGGCTGGAAAGTTTGATGCAGGATGTATAAAAGACGGTGCGTCCCAGCCATGATCAGTTTTTTGACGGACGACGCTCTGTTCGCCGCTATCAATGTACAGCGTGTATTTCTGTAGTTTGACTTTCAGTTTCCTGGTCACAAGTTCTGCGAAACAGAGAGTTTCATCTTGGACACGCCGACTGCTGCCTTTGTCAACCTGACGACCCCGTGACAATATCAAGCACCATCAAAAAAATGCACATTGGTAAGACACATAGCGGTTGTCCGGGCTGTTGTTGACAAACAATGTGGCTGCTACAATGTGTTTCTGACACATGCAGTTGCTTTAGGTGATTGGCTGCTTTTGTAAGTGCACTGTGGCCATATTTTAAAGTGGGGCATTAAGTGTTTTTCAGACATGTTAGTGTTACACGGCTACATGCATTGTGGAGGTAGGTTAACTAGAAGCTTAACCTACGAGCGTGACTGGGAAGGGATGTAACGTAGCTCCACCGCTGTCGTGCACAAAGACACTACGGCCAGGTTTGTCAACTCTCCAACACGGTGCAGAAAAGGCACTCGAGGCAGGTGGTAACAAACATGGGTTTATTAACCCAAGATGCAGCATTGCGACAATAATGAGATCCCGGGCCATACAGGGTAACTCCGCAAGACCGATCGAGAACACTTGCCGGCGGCGCTACGACTACCACATAAAGGGAGCATTCGAGCACACGGACGAGAAGCCGCCTGCTAAAGCAATACGTGGACCTCTCGTGGAGGCCTGAGAGCATCTCTCAGTGGGGACCAAGCGCCAGACAGAAGCGGGCTCAGGTGGAGAAGGGGGCTGCCACTGGTGGCCAATGAGGAGAGGCGTGGCACAGTGACGTATGCTAGCGTGCCGTGCAACGTGCAGCACCCAGACACCTGAACGCTGGGGAGAGAGAAACCTGGCTTGCGCCAGACAATAAGGCCTGGCATCGTAGCCCAGGCCACCATGTTGCCATTTAATGGTGGTTCTTGGCGATCAAGTCGCGCGGGGCCAGCACATCGCGCTAGCTGGGAAACGAGGCGCCAAAGGGAAGGCGTTCTTGATTCCCACAGTATAAATATTTTGAAACTTAGATCGATGATGTCTCGTTGTTGAGGAATGTGAAATGCATTCAATCTTGTGCTATTTGCTTGGGATGCCAAAACATGTTATTGTGCAAGTACATCATTGTTTTAAGGTTTTGTTATGGTGGGGTTCAACTGCAGCACAAGAATACTCATTAAAGAGATACTGAACAAAAATAGAAAGAAAATGACGAAAACATTGAAATTCCACTCGGAAGACGCGACTGTTGCAATAAATGGAGTTTATTTCACACATTTTTAAACAGTTGGCTGTATTTTTGGACGACTGTCAGACGGTGGCTGTACTCAAGCGTGCGCGAGGCTGCGCATCGACGACCGTTGACGCCAATCTTCCCCGCGGCAAATGCAGGGTGCGCGCTTTCCTGCCCTGCTGCATCCCTTTCTCCACCTCTCCCTTACATCCCACTCTCCCTCTTTCACAAAGGTGCTGAGACATGCCCCACTCTGGAGCACTGTTTGCTGCTGGTGGCATTCATACTGGTTATAGGAACCGTAGTGGGAGCTGAGCAGCTCGAGAGATGCAGGCGGCGGCTGGCAAAGTGGATACGCCTATTTCCGAGGACACTTAATGTCACCAAATGTCATGGCCTCTAGTTTGTGGCGCAGCTGCTAAACACGGCAGTTTGTGAAAAATGCAATAAATTCATTATTTTCCGCTAGTTTGTGCTTGAAATGAAGGGTGTGTCTACCGATTTCAGCATCCAATCTTTCAATTTTGCTGAAAATCTCGGTGGCAAAAATTTGGTTTAGTACCCCTTTAAAATTAAGCATGACCAACCAATTTACATTACCTACTTTGATTCCAAGTGCTAATCACAATGTTTTCTGCCAGAAATATTTTAGACAGATTCAAACATGAGCTCTTTGAACACTAGCAGGGGTGCAACAGCCGAAATAGAATTTGGAGCAATTTTTGGAGCAGCAAAATGTTGCCTTTGGAGCATGAAAATATAATTTTGGAGCAGGTCACGAAAAAAAAAAATCCGTTTTCTAGCAAAAAATCCCAAATTTGGACCAGTATAACAAAGAAGGCTTACTTTTAGAAAAGAAAACAAGAATATCTATAAACCATTCAACATCGGCTAGCTCGTGCTCGTGCACAGTGCACGGGAGCACTGTTATTTCAATAAAAGCAGTGTGTTGAGCCACCCCACAGTGCGAACAATGACTAAGTACACATTAGCATTTGCAGAGTCTGTCAAATATTTCGATAGGCACTGCGAATGCTAATGGGGACCTGCGAACATGGCAACCTCAAAATTCGGGAGGTTCCTAAAGCAGGAGCAAGTGGGGGTGGAGAAAAAAGAAAACTGGCGTACGTTTTGTCTGTTTGTTTTTCAAGGCCGCAGAAACGGCATACACAGCAGCTCCAAATAATTTCCAATTTTTTAGATGCCAGTGATCATACTAGTACTTGTAATTAAACCGTGCGTGCACATATGAGCAATTAAGGAACAAAATATGCTGTGTCCCTGACAGCTAGTACTAATAGCCCCTTCTAAATCCCAGTACGCTTTTTCCGCAGGACACTAGTGTACTGCAGCAAAAGTGCCCTAAAAAGCGTTCTGGGCGCAATAAAAACAAACATCAGGAAACTTGAGAACCACTGTCCTTTTTTATTGCGATAGCAATTATATGGACACTCTTGACAGGTTTTTGCTGTCATGTCCCGTATAAACTCTAAATTGATAACATCCCCCCGTGAATAGTATGTTCTACCGCGGGTATAAGCACGCGAGTGCGGGCGACAAACGCGGCCGAAGCAGAGATCAAACGAGCCGGCCCATCTCCGTCGCTCGGAGGGCACATGCGATAACACCATTCCGCTCAGGAGGCCTGCCATCGAAGCAGAAAGGAAACGCCCTGCCCATCTTGAATGAGCATGAAAAGGCGCAAGGGGGGGGGGGAGGTGTCGCTCGAGCAGCAACTTTGAATTTTGATTGTAAGGGCATGGTCGCGATCGCTGGCACGCGCGCTATCTCGGCAGCCATCAGCGGGCGACTAGTACAGTAAAACCTCAGTGATACGATCCCGGCTCGTACGAATTTCGGGGTGATACGAATTTTTCTGCGGTCTCGGCCAAGGCCCATTAGCCTGCATTGTATTGAAGTACGGTTGTTGCGAACCGATTTGCACGCCGCGACGTTTCATACGAACGTACACTAGCGCACAGGTACGAATAGGTGCTGCCCGCGCTGTCGTGGAAGACGCGGCAGTCACACGCGGGCACGGGCATACGTGCTGCGCGACCATCAACAGTGCATCGTTGCCTCCGAGATAGTGCGCGCGAATCTTGGAGGCCTTTAGGCGCCTTCGCGTTTAGATTACAGATGACGTTGACGTCACGCTTTATTTTTTCTGACGCGTTGACGCGTGCTCCTGTGCTCGAGGCAGCAGCGTCTTTGCACTGTGTTAACACGTGCCTGCCACGTCGATGCAAGCCATGTCCCCGTAACCAGACATTCTATGAAACAAGACTGAAACTTGGGCTGCGGGTCCATCATGAAGTCCCATTAAAGGTGGACGAAGACCCCAAAAGATGAAGCGGACGGTCTTGGCGAAGGATCTTGGCCTCTATCTATCGTGTGCAAAGCGCTTCTTAAGTCACTTTCGCCGCAGTACTCTGGTGTCATGCAGAAAAGCGTAGTGAGATTAGGAAGGGGCTACTGGCGGTCACGGGGCACAACACATCTGGTTCATTAATTACACACGCGCGCATGCACCGTACATTTACGAGTACAAGTATGATCGCTGACGTCTAAAAACTTTACTGGCAATCATTCAGAGCTGTCGATGACATCGCTGCGACCCTGAGAAACACTAAATCGAAATGCATGCCAACTTTCTTTTGTCGCATACTAATTTTCCATGTTTTCTGGTGATACGAATTTCGGATCATACGAATATTTTGGGTTACCCCGCGAGATTCGTATCACCGAGGTTTTACTGTATACCATGCTACATGCAGCGCTCTCAATGCGAAGACGCTGTGCAGAAAGAGCATCTTTCCCTGGAGCGGCCGTAGTCTTTCACACCAACGTTTTGTATAGTTACGCGTGATCGGATACCAAAGCCAGCCTCGCTTCGTATAAAATCACAATTTGTTGCTATCACATTCATTGCTTCGTCCTTGCGGTGAAACTGTGACTTTTTTTCTTTTGTTTCACAGGGGGGGGGGGGTTAGGGTCTGCGCGTCTGTATTGGATGATGCCCGCACTGCAGGTGACCAACGCGGCCTCCATTTCTCGCTAAAATTTGCGCAACTGAGAAAATTTTAAGGCTGGTCAGGCATTTTGGCACAGCGTGGCGCAATTTCAACAAATTTCACGGTTTTGGCTCAGCTTGGCACAAAAATAAGGAATTGTATTCGCAACTTCCAGGTACCGTGGCGCCGCCGAGCGGTAGCCGCCGGAAGCTCTGTTGAGATTATTGAAATGCTGGACCCGCTTGAGTCAGCGAATGTTGCCACTTGTTTTGTCTCGTTTGGGGTTGTTTTGCGACGGTGTGCACGGTCTCGATACGTGACATTTTCGATTCCTCAATGTGAACGGAAAATAAAAGAAAAAGGCAACTGATTTTACTGTGGGCCTCGGTTCTCACAGCGTACAGCGGGAGGCAAAGCAAAAGCCTCCCCTTCAGATTAGCGCCTCGAAAAGCCGTGACTGGTTAAGCGGGTTAAACTTCGCAAGTAAATAACCAAGGCCCATGAATGTATGCAGAATCCCATTTTGTGTCCGAGTATATGTCTACTATCTCATATCACCTTTCTCGCGCTTCGTTCCTCCGCTCGACACAGTCGCTGTGCAGACAGTACCAGAACTGATAAGGAATGCGTTCCGCCTCTAGAATATAATGAAAAGTCCGCTTTCAAAGCGTCCATTGCATCATTCCACGTCTGATGTGGCTGTGAAGTGCCTCCGTGACCTTCACATCTCCAGCTCTTTTTGTTCTGTATTACTTGCTGATGGCGCTGTTTTTTCGTTTCTATCCCGCACGATGTTACTTATTGCACTTCGCATAAACACCGAAAGCGTAGGATGATAACAGAAATGTCCCTTCTTAAACGTGAAAATTGCGTCTTGCGCTGGTTTCATTCGCTGCTTGTCGACCCATTGTGGCATTCCGCTGGTTTTTTTTTTCTCTTTTTTACCAAGAAAGCGCAATAAAATCGTATTTCCGATAATCGTACATGCCTCAAGTGGTTCTTGTGCTTCGGTCTCGAAGGGCAACACATTTTTTTTTTTCGTTTACTTCGTGCTTTGAAGGGAGCTGAGCTAGCTACGCGGCAGAATGCAATGCAAGCAAAAATGAGATAAAGCATGTCTCCAAGAATGTCTGATATTACTGAGACATCTTTACTGAGTCTCCTACTACCATATCGTGCTAACAGCACAGCAAGGGTTGCAACGCGCGATTAAGCGCCGCAAGCAACGCGACTAGTGTGTTTGCTTTATTTACAGTTGTGCGCATATTTATCTTCCTAATGAGGTTCCAATAACGTACCCGACATTCGTTTACTTATTATAACATGTCACCGCAACCCTGCTTTCACTAAAACATAAATCGGAGTCCAGCCGAAGCGCAAAGAACTGAACTCTTCGCCAAACATGTACGTTCCTAAATCGTCTGCAGCGGGCCGATAATCTCAACGACAGCCATGTTGGATGTACAGTCGCGCCACCTATAGGCCGTGAAAGTTGCGAATTAAATTGGTGCAATTAGTGCAGCTGTTGCACCCCTGCGCTAGCCAACACTAAGACTAATTGTTGGCACACAGAGCTCGCCCTGTTTTACCTTTGTTGTCTGTGTTTTATTAGCATTGTGTTCTTTGATAGACAAATGTTCCAGAACTGCCCAAGCAACTGTAAATGTAAAAGCAAAACTCAATGCACTTGAAGTGCTCCAGTATTTGGGTTAGACGATTCAAAGGAATTTCTCTTCTTTACTACTCAATTCCCAAAAGTTACATCTTGAAGTGTCCTTTGTCCAATGATGCATTCTGCAATGGTACAGGGTTGTCCGCACCTGGAATGAACACGACTCAGTGCAGTTGCACTTTGCAGAGCGCCAGTGCGTTCGGCGCCACTTTGCTTCGATGCATGGCCACGTCAGATGCAGTGGTGCTCTGCAGAGTGCAGCCGCACTGAGTCGTATTCATTCCAAGAGCGGACAACCCCATTTTTGTGGTGTCTGTGATGTGGCAAACTGGAAGTCTCAACTCAACCAGCCAAAGAAGCGTTAACCACTGGGCTAGCTGGGGCGACATGTCTAGGATCAAGAGCCAAAAACTTAGCCATGAAAAATTACACAGACAAAAGTGACAAGGAACAGCCAGCCAACTAAAGAATGCTGTCACCATATGTTGTCATGCTTTAAAAAAAAACACACAACACACAAGTAAAAGAAAGGAAATCTGGGCTAGTTGGTTATAGTTCATTTTTGATCAGCTTACAGCGCAAGAAAACGGCGCTCGTGTCGTCACATCCTTGGTCTGCGTCCTCGTCTTTTCTTGCGCTGTAAGCTGATCAAAAATGAACACAAGTAAAAGTGCTCGACAAGGACAAATGAAGTGCCTTTGTCGATTGTCCTGCCATGTTACTTGTTGCTGGGTGGTGCGAGGGCTAGCAATCTGACAGCAAAATGTAGAGGACCATTTTGTCTCACCAAAGTTGCAGGAGGAATTTTCGGCTCTCCAAAACCCGAGGTTAGCAGTGTGGGCAATGTCCTGAAAATATGAAATCAGGTTGCAGCCACTACAGCACTAACACAACAGCTTGGCTTTAAGAAGCGGTGTTGTTAAAGGGACCCTGAAATGGTTTTGACGATTGTGTACAAACACATTGAGCTGGTAAAGGAAGTCCTAAGGATCATATGCAAACCAATTTAAGTTTGCAGTGTCAAGTGTGCAATTTGTTACAACACTAAACAAGCGAATCGCTACAGATCGCAGTGGCTCAGCCGAACGGGTTTCCTATTTCCTGCTTCCATTCTACGTAGCATTGTTCCATGTCACATAGCATCAGCGACCAATCTGATCGGATATGTCCAGCCTACCTGAACCTCCGGCGGACAGCAAGCGTCGTCTGCCTGTGTTACAACGTGCTCCGTGTTGACGTGAGCAGTGTGACTGTGTTTATCTTGTGATTTCCTTTCTTGGACGCCATGAATTGCCTTAGCTGTGTTGTGTGCTGCAAATCTAGTAATTCGTCACTTGCAAAGCTGCGACATCGTGTAAGGCAAATGGTGAGCAGAGTCGCGTCAGCTCGTCGGTGTAATGAGCGTACGGCTCTCGCTATCCAATCAACGCCAGGCCACGTGTCTGAGGCTGCAACTCCATCCCTGAATACACAACCACACTGCCCAAGTTTACGCTTATCGAAGATCGTTCTCAAATACTTTTTGTTTGTCAGCATACTTCTTGGTGCTTCTGCCGATTATCGGCGTACAGCAGACTAAAATGGGAGCGGCTGGTAGTGTCGGAGCAGATCTTAACCACTCTGTGATGCACTTAGTCTCCGTCAAGTGCACTGACGTCATATAATTGCCCATAGCTGCCTAGATACAAGGTGCGTCGTTTAATTTATGTAAATGATTTGATGAAGCTGTAGCCTAACACTGACAAAATTTCAAGAGACCGTTTTAGATCCCTTTAACACAATACTAGAATGATAGAAATGGCTGGCTTTGCACTTTGAAACCTTTAGGTCCAAATTGCAGCACCATTACATCTGGAATATACGGACTAATATAAACATTGCACTGTTCCAGCCCAGATAAATACTTATGATTTCTAGCATCTTCACATTTATAGCAGACTTTACTTAAGTCCGCAAGAAATGTAGCTTCTGAAATGTCACATCCAGTGATATTTTTTCCCCAAGATGGAGGAATTCCACTCACTAGCCATAAGCATTGTTTAAAGGGGCCCTGCAACACTTTTCCAAGTAGCCATGGAATGGCTTCACTAAAGGAACTTATTGCCTCACGAATCGACCGGCGCAAAAATTTTCAGAATCCGTCCAGTACGAGCGGAGTTACAAAGATTTGTCGCACGCTGTAATTGCTTTCCCTCTTCTCTCGCCCCGACGAAAGCGCTGGAAGCTAAGCAAAGGGAGATGGTCCGCGCACCTCCTGACCTTGAGCACATTTTCTTTTCTTTTTTCGAATGCATGACGTACTTTCAATGCGCACGCGCGCGGCCGAGTGGCGGCACCTTGGGCGGCCGCAATAACTATCGAGCGTGCCATGTTCAAATCGGCCAATGGCGTAGAACCCTGCCTGTGACGCCGTAGGCATCATTTTTTGTCGAGAGAAGAGGAAGCGCTTTTTAGGTGACTCTGTGAATTTATTGTAAATCGCAGGCCACGTGCTGCGCTATAATGTTTGGCTCGCGTCTTCTCGGGAGCCTCGACCACCGGTCGGCAGAGTTTTCTGACCATGCTAAAAAAGTGTTCCAGGGTCCCTTTAATTTTAATATTTCAAGTAAACACTCTTCATACTGCCAGTCATCGCAGCATGTTATTATAGCCAGGGCTTCGACTCTAGCAGATTTGATGCCTTCCAATAGAACACGAAGTCAGCCACCTCCACGGCTTGGAGTGGCGGGGTTATGGAACCACGAAAATCATTACCATAATGCAAATGAGAGTGAGAGTGCACCACACGGCGTATGTCTTTCTTTTTTTTTCATCCAATTTCCCTTCCCATAATTACTATACTCAATAGAAATCTACAAACAACACACTCCATGCTTTCCTTAGCTTCGTGTGATTGTGTATTAATGAAAACTCAATTGTTTCCGCTTTTTTTTTTGTTTTCTAGAAGTGAGGTAGAAGACGAACGACATTCCTGCACAGCCAGGTGCTCAGCAACAAAACTTGAGAAAAATGAGCTTTCTGTACATAGCTTAAGGGCATACAGTAAACTTGACAGCTGGGCAGTCTAAAAGCTGTTGCTTCCAACAGTGATTGGTGGACGTCACAATGCAATGGCTGCATGTGAGATGTGCCACATGAATACCATACAGTAAGTACAGAAAGAAAAACAATCACCTAGCAGCTGTGCTGAGCTTAGGCGGGTGGTTCTGAAACTCCATCAGAATACCTTGTATTATTCTTCCAAGGTCTGTGTGCATGGAAAACTGAAAAAAAAAAGTGCACATATGAGGGTGTACGGCTTGCTTAGTGACAATGGTGCAATTACGGTGGATTTGGGCATCGAAAGCTTTTTTTAGGTGTATTCACCAATTTGTTATAACGAATGATTTCGATAAGTACTTCCAGCATAACAATCCACATACAAGACTGCGAGCATCCGGTCTAGGAAATAGGGATTTAGCGAAATGGCTGCTCACGCAACGTTAATTTTTTGGCATTTCATATTGTTAACCAATGCACATTTTCAAAGGAATTTTTCGATAAGTGCTTTGTGATGAATGTACGTCTCCCTTTCTTGTACTCCCTGCCACATTAACTGGAACTTGTGAGGATTATCACGCATTAAAAAATGTTGTTTAGGTGAACACCTGCAATGATATGGCTGTGCAACATTGAGGGGGCAGCTTACATAGCCAGTGATACGTAACCAGCAAAGGTAACAAGGAATAAATCAGATCTACGAGGATGCTCAATTAGCAATGTGAAGGTGTGAGCCAGGGCTCGTACTCGGAGATGATCTTCAAGGACGATATTGGCAAAGTGTCATATTTGCTGTGCGACAATTGACTATACTCCATCTCGCCACTACCGTTCAGCACCACCAAGGCTACGAGGTGTAAACAAGCCACCCACTTGCGCAGCAAAACATAGTTCCAGATATAATTGCCTTACAATTGGCAGGGTTGAGACATTTACACTTGTTTGACATGTTACGTTACATCGATGCGTGATATGTTTATTCTTATTCGCATTAATGTCGTGTGCCTTTAATTGCTGCATCAGTAACCGCTGGTAACTGCAGTTACAAATCAACATGGCAGCGCCCATGCAGACGCGACTGCCCGCTTCGACCCGAACTTGCGCTTGCTGTATGCCCACTGTGCTGGAAGCAGCAAATAAATGGTGAAATGAGCCATCGCTCTGTGCCATCTCACAGAGAGGAAAAAGCATGAGGCACATTCTGTCGTTGTTTGCAAGATCAGCTGTTTGTTTAGCCAAACCTGCTAAGCCTAACGCCCCGAGAATTTGATGATGGTTCATGAAATCAGCACAATATAATCTACATTGCCGTCGAAGCATCAGCACATTCATCTGAAGCAAATACAAGCATCAGTTCGTAACTTACAGGTCACACAGCGCACGACGACGAGTCGATAAATTCGAAGCGGAGCGCACCAGCTGCGGTGGGTGCAGCTATTCATTTTTTAGCGATGCCGTCTGTTCGCTTTACTCGCCCTACGCGTGCGAGCAGACACCAGGGAGACACTGAGCAGACGACGCGACGCGGATGAATACATGTGGAGGGGCTAATCGCCCTTCCTATTGGCTAAGGGACCCTGTAGCCTTAACAGTGCTGAAGGGAACTTCAGTGATGGAATATAGTAAGCAAAACTGGAAAATTGATGGTGCCATCTAGTATTTCTGGAGACATCAATTTTGAGTCACGGCACCATATTGTGCTTTTGACACGCCTGGAATAAACGAACATACCCTTCTAGTGTCGGTTGGTGGTAAAGTATGGCATTTCAGTGACATAGACAGTAGTTTCTAGTACAGTTCCTTGGTGAATTTGCACAGCATTTGTTACACTGGAGCTTTCAGCAAGAATTACCGTGATGTGCTTTCAGTAATCGTTGCTTTGTGAGCGAGTGTTCTTTTTTTTTTTTGTGGTATGAACATGCCAGCAGCATGAACTGTGTGTTGCTCACATGGTTTATCGTGCAATGGCAAGATGTTGAAATGATGTCACAGCGGTGGCACACCAAAGCTGAACTCTCGGAGTATGCCGTTTTCAACTCTCAACAAAAATACATTTCACACAAGCGTTGATAACTTTAAAATTTATATGGCGCTTTAAACAATTACACAAGAAACACTGAAAGCACTTTCAACACCTCTTCTATTTCGAGTAGTCAGAGCCAAGCCTAGCGACTGTGTAGAAGATGGTACACACGCTACACCAGGGTTTCCTACAGTGCGCTCACCCTTGTGTTGTGAGGCGTTCGAAATCACCAACGGCCAGTGCAACAATGACGTCACAGGCAAGCAGTTGATTCAATTATTGAATATATGTCACGAAAATCGAAAGTGTCGCCTTTCATGATAATCTCAGAATACGGCCCCAGTGCACCACAGTCACAGGCATAGGTCGGCAAAAAAAAAATTGGAGCTCACTCAAGAAATATAACTTGCTCTGAAAAAATATAATTTTTTTCAGTTGTACTCACTCGGACTCAAACTCCACTCAAATAATACTAATCCAGACTCACTCAGACTCAGACTCACAGCCCGATCTGAGCCCGAGTGAGTTAACTCAAGAGCGAGTTTGCCGACCTATGGTCGTGGGTGACTCTAATGTGAAAGTAGGAAGAAAACGGGGAGAAGAAGCGGTCAACAACTATGGCATTGGCTTGAGGAATAATAGATATTGGTGCAGAAAGAAATGGAGAACATCTCAGAGGGAAGGTGACATTCAGCAATAACGATGGCAAATAGTAATTTGAAATGACTGAAGACGTAAACTGAGAAAGTGTGAAGTTAGGGTTGAAAGCGAAAAAAACAACAAGGTAATGTGGGAGTATATCTGGCCTCCTATAATCTGTGGGACAGTATGTATAAGTAGGTCAACACCTAACATGGAGTCTACACATGCAGAGGATATTCACTCCAGAATACGGATTGACTTGAGATCACGACTGGCAAATTATAGCTGTTCCTATAGCAACAGGTAAACAATGATTACAATCTGCCAGAGCCTGAAAATTCAAGAATAAGAAGGAAACGAAGCTGAGAACCATGCAGTGTGCGATTGAACAGGAACTTAGGAGTGGCAAGCGAGGATAGCTTATCTTGTAGGTGGTAGAAAAGAGATGGGCAGGCTCAGTTAGTGCAACAGCAGAGGGTTAACAGCCCAATATAATTACAAGATACCATGAATAGCCTGCACACAAGTTTTGTTACATTCTGACAAGCTCTTTTCCAATCGTCAAAACGACTGCACTATATCCTACTTTTTTTCTCTTTATGTTACCCTCATGATGTGCCACTTCAGCAAATAAAGCACTCGGAAATTAGTCAGTGCTCTATTCTTGCTTAATGCTTTAGAGTTTTCTTATGATATTCCTACATTTTTCTTGCTCAGTGAACAAAACAGCGCAAAATAATGACAAGCCACCACTTGAGCACTGCACATTCAAGTGGGAATGAAGCAAGAAGAGTGATGCCTCATTTAAAAGCGTATCTCTTTGAGAAGTGCAATCCCAAGCTGAGTGTGAAGCATGTGCTTATAGACTTAAGACGCAGTTCTCCGAGATGTGCAGGCTAGGTCACCTGAACCCAGTGCTACATGATCACAAGCTGCAGCTAAGGCTGTATGAAACATGTTTACCTTTACAGACTGCTGTACCTTTCTGCAGTGGAACGAACAGCATGTGCTGATGCTCAACTTATACCCATTTATTCTTTTAAAGGTCATAGGACTGCATTTCCCTCAAATTTTGACTGCAATGCTATTGACAGGCACGTGAAAAATTTAAGGTGCAATACTAAATATGTTAGAACAAATTCATCTGGCCCAGTCATGATAGCTAAAAAGCAAGAAATCTGAGCATACACTGGCCAGATTCAGACACCGACCACTGCAAATGCCACAAATCACTCCAGTAATTAGGGGAGTCAGGAAAGCTTAACTGTGACAACAGTCATTTAATCTGTCTTCAACAGAACAGATAGAAAATAACACAAGGCATTCAAGCATTGCTGCTGAATAAATCAGTTTGCAGTTTCAGGTTGTTTTTATATTCAAGGCCACATAACTCTTCAGCACTTATCCTTAGGCACACACGCATGCATGTTTAGACCCAAACTTTGCTGTTACACTGTCAATGCAGTTGTTCCAGAAACTGACCTGTGTAATTAAAATTTTAGTTTTTAAGTATCAAGGTCTGTACAAATGCTGTGCTCTGTCAAACATTTCTTTATCCTCTCTGAAGCTTGATAACACGTTACTATGAAATGTTGCACTCTGCAACCGATAGACTCATTACATATTTCTGATGGATGGAGACAATGAGCTATGGAGGTTATGTGGACAGGCTCAGACAGGCTGGTGAACATTTCAAGCCTATCTTTGTCATTTAAGTGGGTGAGTTGTTGACATCATGTCTCATGGTGTAGCTGACAGTTCTGCCAGAGACACGCGCCTATCGAGCACCACATTGCAGTTTGAAACACAGATGAAGTGCAGCCACCGGTGATTAGCAACAAAACAAGCCACGCATGTGCCTGGCCTAGATCATAGCAGTGCACTGAGCAGTCTCATGCAGTGGCAATTTGTTTCTTGAAATCAGAACACCTTCCTCGCATTCGTCTTACATGCTATATCAACGCAACTGCAATTATCTCTACCCTTGATAATGGCCTCAGGAGCAGCGAATTTGTTTTGCTAATGCACACGAGAATGTTTTCTTTGCCTGATAGGCGAAACTTTTTAGTCGCTCTGAGCCACACATTTTTGATGCACTTAACAAAGCTTCCCAATAGAGTATTTGTGTGCATGATTTGTTGGACCTTGTAGTACTTTAACAAAGTAATATCTGGGGTTTTACGTCCTAAAACCACGATATGATTATGAGGGACGCCAATGTGGAGGGCTCCGGAAAAATTGACCATCTGGTGTTCTTTAGCGTGCACTGACACCGCAGAGTACACGGGCGTCTAGCATTTCGCCTCCACCGAAATGCGACCGGGATCAAACCCACGACCTTCGGGTAGCCATACATCTCGTTCACAGAGGACGCGTACCGCAGTGAGCGCTGGCACGCCCGTAACGTGGTACTGATCATCCAGCATGGGATGAGTAGCAGCCGGCGTCACTTTCAGAACGGGGCATTCGTGAGGAAAGGAACTCGGCAGGTGTCTGAAACGGAACAACAGCCATCACCGTGTGCACCTAGCGAACGCGAGGTATACGGCGAAATTGTTTACTCACATCTCCAGATTGAAGGAATGTCCTTCAGCAACGAACGGGATCCGAAACTCCTTGTCGGCGTCGACAACCACGATACTGCACAAAACGTCAAATGCGTTTAGTGTTTATCGAGAAGAAGCACTTCTTCGAGCTCTTTCAATTACTCAAGAGTCTGCCTTAACTGAGATTACCTTAAGCAGGAAACCAGAGGTATATGATTTTCAACGTGAGAGAAAAGTCGCATTCCGTCTACCGTCGTACTACCATGCATTCATAGGCGATCGCTACTTAGTCGGAGCGTAGTAAGCTGCGGCAGAGTCGCCAGGCAAGCAATGCACAAACTTTCACAACGAAATCGCACGGCGTGCGCTTCGGTGCATGACAGAGAAAACGGAACAGTGACCGGCTATTACAGAGCAAAACGACAATAGAACCACTGCTCACTTGGGACAAGAAGACCTGATGGAGGCGATTTGACGCTGTCTTTGAAGTTGTATCGGTGATGGCTGGCTCACATCATTAGTCCGGCGGCCAAAGATAGCTTGAAACATCACTACCGCAGCACACAAACACAAACTACAATTTTTTTTTTTTTCCTAGCGAAACAGAGTCAAGTGATCCTGATAGTGCCGTGGTGACATCACAGAACGCTTATACCTGCTTATACTTGACATCACAACGTCACGTCGTGCCCGTGACGTAGCACCTTCCTGTGCTCAATCCGCGGGGTGTTCTTTTCTTTTCCTTTTTTACCCAGCATGCACGCATGCATGAAAGCCTGAAAGCTTCGAGCGCGCAGCGGCGCAGCAGCACTTGCTCGAAAGTACTGCAAATCCGTCAGCGTGGCTTTGCCAATCAAGTGATGCACTGCAGTGACTCTTGCGCTCGAAAGGATTAACTACTCTTGGTAAGAAATGCAAGCGTGCACTCCTCGCTCTTTCCGCAATAACGCCGCAGTGTGCCGCCCGCTGAATTGAATGTGCGTCCGCATTTGAAGTTAGGCCTAGCGCTTGCTGGAGAAGGCTCGATATTTGAGCCTCGTATTTATGCCCCAGTGCACGTTCTTCCAGTGCGGTAGTGCGAGGGAGGGCCATTTTCCGGGCCCAACTGTTAAGCTACAGGTACCGTTTCGTCACCTTGGCGATCGGTCCAGATTTGTCACCGGGCACGGTTAAAACAGCGTTCGCGCAATGAACCAAGCGCTTTGGTGTTTACGTCTCGTCACCTCGATTCCTGCAGGGCTTTGCGCCGTTTACGTGTTGCTGCAGTTACGTCCGGCTGTAAGTGCAAGGGATACCCCGGGGGCGAGTGGGGTAGACCCAAGTGAAAATGTTGTAGTTCTTTGTTCGCGACAGGCCACCTCTACTGGGCGAAGTCTGCGCGCTTCTGGCCGTTCTGCCTTGCATACAAATTGTACGGTACCTTACGTGTTAGCAACTACAGTACCTGTACTATACTATACACCATTGAATTTCCCCTCGAAACGCTTTACTTACCTTGCAACTTGCCATCCAAACAGTGTGATAAAGCACCGGTTCATTTTAAGACACCGTTAAATAATGGCATCGTAGTTGCATTCTGTTCAGCTTTCCGCGGTCAGCAGACGTTCCAGCACGAGGACTACCTGCGCTCGTTGGTAACTGACAGCTTCGTGTGCAGGCTGTGTTTTAAACGTGACCTGTGGATTTCGGCATCACAAGCTGTAGGTCGTTTCTAGGGATTTTGGCCGGCTACTGTGTGTGTAGCCCTGTAAAAATGTTGTGTATATTGGGCACTGTTGCTGGAGATCTTTATTTGTGCTGTTTCTCTGCTTGCGCTAACACGAATTTCAGCGAAGAAAAAAGCATTGTCTTTAACTTTAACCTCTTGCAAAAAATATGAATTATGATATAACATAATTTGCGCAGGTGCTGGGCAAGCTGAACATAATCTTAAAAGGAATGTTTGGCCTAAAGTATCGAGAGCCTACAAAGAAAGTAATTTTGTGCCACTTGTTGCACATCTCTCATTTGAAAGCTTTGGTTCTTGCGAGTCATTAGTCAACCTATCTCGCGTCCAGTACAGGCCCAAGGCTTCTTCCAACAATGTGCAACCAACCCTGCCCGCGCGAGGTGATTTCACATTATGTGAGCACATTACTTATACCCCTGTCAAGGGGCACGCAAGAGTGTTTTGAGCAGGAAGACTTATACCCCTGTCACACTGGACGTTTTAATGTCATTCGAATGGAATGACATTCGCATCTAATGACATCATGTGGCTGCTACACAGCGATATTTAATGTCATTAAATTCGAATGACTTAAAGGGGCCCTCCAACACTATTCAACCCCCCATTTTTTACTTGTGGGTTGCGTAGACTGATGGCTGGGGATAATTTTAGCATAAGTCTAAGCACCGATATCAAATTATTAGTATTTTAATCACGCATTGAAGTCGCTACATCGCTGCTGACCGCATCAGCGCGTAGTGGCGCTTGCCAGAACTATTGCGGGCGGAAATGACGAAGATGAGCGCTGGCCTATGATTGGATAAATGTAACGTTAGAAGTAATAACGGCGTTGCATTAAAGTTGAGATTACTATTGTGTTTCGTTTTTCTTTTCTGTGCTTTTTCAATGAACTCCAAATAGCCGCCATCGCAACAAAAAATATCACTACAACCACAAAGTACGACAGAGGCGCTGGTTGCCATTCCGCCTCTGGTTTTTTTTTTGCCTGCGCCGGTCGGATGTCCATATGAAATGCTTGCCCCTCTTCCTTCTTTTTGCGTCTGTACGTTTACGAGCTGCCTCTTTCCGCATGTGCGGTAGGCTCATGATTGTTGTTGAAACGGTGTAAGTAATCCTCTTCGTTGAATTGTTGTCGCTGCACACTTGTAATTCCTCGGGCTGCTCACCGAACAACCCGCGTAGGGGCGACCGTGTTTAACTGCCCATGCCGCTTCACAAATTCCCTTCTCAGAATGAGAGGAGGGAATGACATGGAATGTCGTTGTAAGGAACAGCAGACAAAGCCTCGCCAGCCTCGCTTCGAAGCAGTAGCGCCCGTTCAATGTCTGACAAGCCAGGTTTCAGGAACCACATTTGTTACTATGGCAACGACGTCAACAATACGTTGGAAACGAGAAGCAACAATGGTGTGCGAGCTTCCCCTACGTAAGAGCTTTCAGCCAATTTCATTGGAGCGCCATCCGACGTCACAGCAGAGAGTGAAATGTGGTCACGTGACCCCGCGAAAATCGAGTTGAGGGTAGGCATCTTTTTTTCTTGTATTTTGAATTTTGTCAATTGAATAACTTCGTACTGCGTGCCGCCATCGCTGCCGTTCTTGCTGCACTAGTTCGTCCGTACTTCAGACTACGCAATCCACAAGTAAAACGTGGGGGGTTGAAGAGTGTTAGAGGGCCCCTTTAAGAAATCGAATGAGTTCGAAAAACACATGCGCCGTCGCAGTAGAACCGAATGTATACTCTCTACCCAAGAAACTACTAAAATGTGGCATTCAGCATTCCCAATTTGACACGCATTCATGCAAACACGCGATTAATGTTGCTTTTTTTAGGGCACCTGCCATTTTAACGAGAAAAGGTGTACGCAAGGCTGTTGCGAAATCTTTTTACTCTCAACCTCAATGGCGTCTGGCCGCAGGCGTTGTCGGCCATGATGTAAACAGACACCTGTGTGCACCTGTATCTGCAGCGATGGCATCAGCTCCACGAGCGCACTGGACCCTGGCGGAGACATTTGCTCTCATAAGGCTATGGGAAGACAATTTTGCGGAGTTCCGTTGCAAGCTGTTTTCCCGCATGGACACATGTGAGACCGCGTTTTGAAAGCGAACAAATGCAGAACGTTCTGGGCTTCTGTGTGTGTGCTGTCGCACCGCAAACTGCCACGGGTGCCTCTCGCGTTGGAGAAAACTTCAGTAGACGTGGCACGTTTTCTTTTCTTTTTTTTTTTCCCCGTCACGCCACGCATGCCTTAAGCGAACGCACTCCGCCTTGTTTCACGTGCATACTTAACAGGCTGCGTCTCGATTCTTCTATCTGACGATCAGGTCTCTTCGACTGTCTTATGCGCTTTTCTGGCAACGCCAAGCGCAAAGCTGCTAAGTGCTTTACTTGCTCTAGCTTAGCGTCGTCGTTCAGCGGCACTGCCATGTTGCTTGTGTTCATTCTATCGCCTGTGGCTACTGGCTAGGCGTCGTGTTGGCTTATGGTGGCCATATATTGTGCGATATAAATTTATCAGTGTTTATTTAGTGAAACGACTTTGCACGTCTTTTAAAATAAATAACTTCACTTTTCTACCACTCTACATTTACCTTCCTCCATTTTTCTGGCAATTTTTTGTCTGAATTATCGACATTACTACCGTGAATGAATGAGATTACTTTTTTCCTGCGTAGCACCATTGGGGATCGAATGCACTGTATTACATTTGAACCTAATGACATTCACAGCTCCAGTTTGAGTTTCCCCCACAGAATGACACACAACGGGTAGCATACTCACTTTTTTCTCAGAGGTGGTCTTCTCTGGACCCTAGCTTGTCGATTTCTTTTAAGGCCAAAAAGGAGTAGCTTGGAAACCACTTGGTCTCGGCAATTTTCATTTAGTAAAAAAATATAGGCAAATGCGTATTTTTTTGCTGCATAGGCTCGTTTTAAAAAGTGAACCTCATTCCTTGCAGAAGGTGTAATCGAGCTGTTTCTTTATCTGATGTTGTTAAATCTGATTGAAAATTGTTAATCAGTTTTTATGTTGCATCTTGAGATGCATCAGTTTATTTTCGCTGATCTTGTTTCGAATGTTAGCGCCATGCTTTCAGCAGCGTGTCTGGGACAAAGCACTAAAATGCGATTTTCTATGCTATGTAACTGCTGCTCAACACCTCTTCACTAAAAAGTCTTTTAACTTAGGAATAGGTTGCTTACGAGCTACTGTGTGCTCGTGTGACAGGGTATTAATCTTCTCATCTTGTAACCAACATGTCTCGTGCAAGTACTTGCCATAACCTGTTGTACTGGTGCCCTGTACACGCTTTCCTACAGTAATTACATGAGAGAACTCTCGCACTGCAAGTTGTGCTGGGAATGTGTGCACGAAGTTGTCTAGGCTTTGTGCCTGTGGTTTTTTTTTTTCTTGGCATTCGTTTTGTGATAAATGCAGTGGCTGTTGAGCCCTGGTATGGCACCAGCCTCATTGCAAGCCTTGCTTTTACAGTGAAAGCTGTTATGAGATCATTTCAACGGCCGTTTTTGGCGCCGTAGTTGTCCACGGCCGCCACCGGTGTCTGTAACCACTATCGCATGAAATAAGAAAAAAAAAAGGAAATAAAAAATATTTCCTGGATGGAACGAGATTGAACCTGCGCCCTTTGCGTGGGAGCCCAGTGTTCTACCTCAGAGCCATGCCGGTGCTTGAAACTGTGTTGCAAAAAGACCCTATACAGGCGTCATGTCGGTAAGGAACCACATTAACATATGTAATGTAGCGTGGTAGAAGAGTAAAATAACAACCAGGCGTCCCACAAACACGAATTCTGTAACCGGGCCTCATTCAATGCGAATTGCGCAACGAGTGAGTTGTTGAATGCTTCCAACCCATTACTAAGGCCTCTGCGATAACTTCATCGTCATCACCCACAGCATCAACAAAGTGCACATAATGCCTTACAGGTGTTTAGCAAGTACCACAGTTCTCCGCAGAATGACGAGAAATTGCATAATGGCCGCTTCCCTTCTTCACAGAAATTATGATTTATACATAACTTGCAACTACGTCACACCTGCGGAACTCTGGGATACGATTTCGCGGCATGCTCCGCCATTACCGAGCACATGGCAGCAGACGACACCGACTCACTCAAGCTGTGCGGCTCTCGCATTTCCCGTCAACGCTGCACATCTCAACGGCGATTTGTGCGATATTTGGCTGCTGCACGAGAGGTGTAAATCAAGAAATTAAAAAAAAGACCAGATGCGGGGACGTACTGTTTGCCAAACGTGATGACAAACCCGTGCCACTGCACGAAAGAGCTGTCCGAGATGGGAGCACATGGCTTGTGCGTGCGTAAACAGGAAGGACCGCAGACGTTGTACAACATTGGTGTGCGGGTGTCACTTCATAACAGGCAAGTTATGCTTCCAAATCTCAACTTTTTGCCGAGTGTATCACCACGGGGTTATGCACGAGATCAATTTTTGTCGAAACGTGAAGCACCGAATTGAACACAGCGACCGCGCCTTGGTTTTCGGGAGGCCCTCTTAGCTCTTCGGTGAAACGAACCCCGACTGGGCACCAAACATGTTATTGGGTCATGTTTTATGCAGCAATCAGTAACAAAATCTGTGCAGTTTGAGCGCCGCTGTAGGTGACTCGTGCGAAGTCATTTCAACCATTACGTGCGACAGCACGGGACGACACTGCAGGCTGCATAATGTCCTGAACGACTCTCGTTCGTCATAAGCGCAAGGCAAACGATCAAAACGCGCACACTACGCCGAACGATCCATGCACTAACGTAAAGACAGCGCGGCCACTGAGACGTATGTGCTCGGTGATGGCGGACTGAAGACAGGAACTGATGTCACTTGCAAGTTATGTATAGCATAGTGGGTTCCTCGCAAGTGCACTTCTATTGGTTGCCAAGAAAGCCCATAAGGTTCCCATGATCCACTTTCTCAGGGTCTCAGTAAAGTTAATTTCCTCCCTCTCTCTCTCTCGCTCTCCGGTTAACGTATGTTATAAAGCGTGGTGGGACAGTTAAATAACGACTGGGCGTCACACAATGTGAATTACGTAACTAGTGGGTCGTTTAAAGCTTCCAGCCCATTACAAAGGGCTCAGCCATAATTCTTCGTCATCAACCGTCGCATCAACAAAATGCACATAATGCCTTACAGATGGTACCTCGCTTCTTCACAGAATAACGAATAATGTCGTGGTGGGTGCTTCCCAACTTCCCAAAAATGTGATTTGTGGTGTAGTGGGTACGTTTCTAATGTACTTGTATTAGTAGCCACAAGAGAGTATGTAACGGGCTCTAGAAATGCCGCTCTTCCAGCTTTCGCTGTGACTGTGCTGCGCTTTCCGCGCAGGCCTGTCGTTTTTTGCAAGGCTGAAGTGTTTTTTGTCTTGATACTGTACATATTAACAGTGAAAGCTGTTATCAGATCACAATGGCAGTGGGGTAGTTGTCCGCTGCTGGTATCCGTAACCACTATCGTGTGAAATAAGAAAAAATTAAACGAGAAAAAAATGTTGCAGTGGCTTAGCTCGGCTACTGCCAGGATAAACATAGCATTAGCAATGGTTCAGCTGATTATTCTTAGCTTTCCCGATTGTCTAGGATTAGCTTGATTATCATGCTTGCTGCTGCTCCAATGACACACATGGTATCGTATTATATGGCACGTGTATATTTATTTTTGCTCAACGTCGGGTTGCTTCTCTAGACTGCTTGGTGGTCAGTTCTGTTCATCCTTCCTACGCTCAACTGCTAATTGCCAGGCAACTACTTCGGGATCTGATGAGTTAGCTTCTCCGCTCTTCTGCGCCGTTGAGCAGCATTTGCGCTCTCCTTCTCCATGTCTTTACCACACTGGCAAACGCCAGTCAGAGGCGCTATCCAGCGGCTCCAGCGCAATGTCAGACGGCGACTGCTCAGTGAAGGCAAATAGCTGCCCGCGCACCGGCGCCAGGTGCGTTTGCCATGGCTACAACGTTACTCCTCTGGAATGCACAGACCAGCGGATTGCGCGGGAGGTGCCGGCTCCGGTGTGCCATCTGTGTGACATCACTGATCCTCATGCATGCGCAGCACGGCTGTTGAGGAGGCGCGCGAAACTGGCTCGGCTACGCCAGTGTAGCGAAGCTACAAAAGATATTCAGGATTGGATGGGATTTGAACTAGGGCCCTTTGTGTGGCAGTCAAGTATTCTGCCAGAGTCACGCTGGTACTTGAAACTCCTTGCAAAAATACCCTATACAGACGTCGTGTCGGCCAAGGAATTGCGTTAACAGATGTAATATAGCGTGGCAGAAGAGTGAAATAACCAGGCGTTGCACAATGCCAATTGCGCATTGAGTGTGTGGTTTAAAGCTTCCCACCCATTACAAAGTGCTCAACCATAATTCTTCATCAGCCACATGCAACATCAACAAAGTGCACATAATGCCTTACAGATGTGTAGCGCATACCTCGCTTACCCGCAGAAAAGCAAATTATGGCATAGCAGGTGCTCCCCTACTTTACGTAGTGGATACCTTGCATGCATACGTGTATTAGTTTCCTCACTCTAGAAAGGCCGCTCTTCCTGATTTCGCTGTAACCATGCTGGGCACTCTGTGCAAGCCTGGCGTTTTTATATTTTGGTGACGAGAGTTACGTATTATTGCGACTTCCAAGTTCCTTCCATGACTATTTTTAGGGGTGCACATGACCACCATGCGAAAGAGAGGCAACGTTTGATCACATGCGCATCCAAGGCATGAAACATTAAACGCCACACTGTAAGTAAGATGTCCATTAGCCCCGGATCAATCGAGTACATTATTCTAGCAAACGGTGCAATAGTTGTGCAAGGTACATATGTGATTGTATCTGCAAATGCAATGGCTCGAGGATATCGCTTCAGCTCTTCAGTAAGTCTAGCTAATATTTTGAAGCAGGCAATGCAGAAAAAGTGGTGTGAAGTTTTGGCTGCTGTCCTACTAGTAGAATTTGTTTGTGTTTATGCTGGTTGTGCTAGTGTTTGATATTGCAACTTTCGAGCAGCTTCGGGTTGTCTTTAGGATTCTGGCACACGTGACCATGGCATTTCCTGCCTTGAACGAAACTAGCTAGCTGTTACCTGGCTGCCAGGACTGTTGGAGGATGCTTAAGCTTTGCATATAAGAGTGGAATGCAATTGGCCGCGAGATCGAGCAGAGTCGGCACCTAGCGACGAGCCGACGAAACCCCGTGGTGTGGATGGCTCCTTGCGTCGTCTGCTAGCCAGGCCGTGTTCGCATGTGTGCGTACGTCATGCACGTCCACAGATAACAGCTTATTCCGTTGTGCTAGCACAGTATCAAATGCTTGTACGTATGTCTACACGATATACATAAACATTTCGCCTTACGATACTTGTATGCACTCTAATAAGTGAGTGCATGAACATGTCGGTATGGCACTCGGTCTAACCATCGTACTGTCCATTTGCCAAAATCACTTCAATGTGGGTACCACTTTCTCGTTCAAGCGCATCACATAGTGCATTTGGCATTGTCTTAAAAAAAAAGTACTAAATGTCAAGGTGTGAATGCAGAATTTTAGCGACACCATCTCGTGATGTTTGCGATTTGGAAATTCTTGTGATACCGCAAAGCATGAACTAGCGTCTGCAGGGGATGGTTAGTGGCAAAAGAAGACCTGAAGCCACGCATTTCTACAGCAGCACACATATTTGTGCAAACATAAAAGGAGAGTGCACAAAGTTTTACTTCATCTAATTACGCAGAAATCCAGGCTGGCTCTTTTTCTTTGTAGCCGCTAGAGCAAGAAGTACATACTTCATTGGCTGAATCGCGCAGCACTGTTTGGTATAGGCAAAACAATTTAAACACATGCAAATAAAGCAAGAAAAAACATCAAGCACAGTTAAAACACGAATGTCACCGAAGGCCAGTACCCCATTGATTGGCAGATTGCACTTCTCTCACACGTAACAGGTAGGTTAGGACGGTTTTGTGCATTCATGTGGCAATGGAGGGCATATACATCACCATTACGCTGTAGTCAACGTGCTTTATTCGCCGACAATCGACTCGGACCGCCTATGGCGAAGCGCCGCTGCGTACATTTGTATACGCGCCACCGATCGCCTATCCACACAAACGCGGCGATGGTGCTGCCACCTATAGCCCAATCTCGCGGCGAATAGCCTAACCGGGCTCCGTTCTCATTGCCTTCTCATTCACTTCTTGGTCACCTAAACCATACCACGAGGAAAGGAACGCCTGTAACATTGTAGACTCTCCCAAGGTGCTTACTCGAAATGTAATTGCAAAGTGTCCACTGCACACCGTGAAGTGGTGCTCTTACCTTTGTCAATGCCGTAGCTGATGATGATTAATCTGCGTTTTTATTTTCCTGTGCTGCCCTCAGCAATTTGTGTGAGCCGGGACAACCAGTATTGCCCGGCCAGCTTTCTCTCCGTTTCCCTCGCTGGTCATTTTCTTTATTCCATGCTGGCGCTGCTCGGCGAGCCTTCATCGAGCATGCGAAAGCCTCCGAGATGACGGCATATCGCTTTTCGAGACTTTTTCGCTAGGGGAAGGGCTGATGTGCCGTGGCATTGTGAAAGGAGTGGATTGTGGCTGAGAATTTTATAATGGTACGGCCTTTAAACCACGGCATTTCTTGTGCAAATCAGTGTGTGACCCCTGGTCCGATTCTATGCTTCTGTGACACGATATTGCATCTGGTAATGAGGCTTTTTGCCCTACATGATGCCTGTATAGAGTTTCAAGCATTGACATGGCTCTGTGGTAGAACACCTGACTGCCACGGAGAATCCCTAGATTCCATCAAGACTCAAATCCCCGATTTTTCTTTGCATCTATTGCGATTTTTTTGCTCACAGACAACTCTACCTACGCCAGAATTTTTGCATCACAAGTTCTTTAAGGCTACCTCATTAAAATCCAAGAGGCCTAGTGGCCTAGACTCTTTGGTCAGCGCTCTCTCGATCTGGACTCCGTTTTGTGTGGCATCAGTGGCCGCTGGCTCAGCAAGGTGATAACTCGTGATACCAAGATGATGAGTGAACTTGCCACGTATGACAGTCTGCTGTCACGTGCGCTCGTGCAGACGACTCGAAGCACCTCCACTGGGTCGTTGTGCACCTGCACCGCTTAAGTTCGATGCATGGCCTCGCCGAGTCGTGTTCACATGGCGTGGTTCTTAGCTCTGACGACCGTCGTCTGGCCTGCCGGTGCGAAATTTGGCGGCTAGCTTCTTGTCCTCCTTGACTGCTGCCACTGGCCAGCAGATTTGCACAAAGTGCCACCGTGCTCGGGCTTCTTACACAGTCTGCCCCTGGGGGCAGCACGCCTGCTCCTGCCACTGTGCAGCACGTGATGCAGTCAAGCAGGCTGGACAATGGGCATGGCTCTCGCAGAGTGGACAACCCTGTACTGTCCGTCATTTCCTTGCTGGCTAAAGTGCCTTTGTTACGGCTACATTAGTGCCAGAGGTCTCTCGAGTGACTGCAGGAATCTTTAGGATCCCAAACAACAGCATTGAGTGCAGCTCTACTCGGAGCAGTTTTATGTGTTGCAGCAAAGTCATTAACGAACTGGCTGCATGCTACAAAGAAGGAAGGACCTGCCCATTGTACACTGTTCATACTCGCATAACAATTTGAGGCAGTGTTGAGAAAAAGGAAGAGGGGCCTTTGTGATTTATGCAGCTGGCTAGTATACTGTACTGCACAAGAGTCAGTTACTGGTTCCGTTTGTTTTTACTGCTGGATATGCATGGGTACCTGAACGTATGTAGAGGCAGCGGTATGATTAACCTCTAACATCGGAGCGCGGCACTTGGGCAGGGTTGTACAATGAGTCTCGCAAGGGTTAAAAATATTAACTCTCCTCCCATGTGGCATCATGTCTAAAGTACGGCAGCTACTATGTTTCGGGCTCCTGTAATAAATCCTGGTACATACAGCTAGCAAAAGTGTAGTCTTTGCTATGTTGTACTCTGAGGAAACAGTCATTGGGGCATGGATTTGGATGCCACCTATTATCAAGACAGCAGAGTGGATTGGAGAACAAAGGGGGCTAGCCAATATCCCAGTAGATGAGAAAAGGACATGGACAGATCACATCATCAGGAGGGCGGGTAACTGATGGTCAGTTAGAATGCTGGAATGGATACCAAGGCATGGGAGGCACAGCTGAGGATGCAAAGGGTCAGGGGAGCGACACATTTAAGAAATTCTGAAATGGAATCTGCTCATGCAGGGTAGGCTGGGTTAAAGATCATTAAGAGAGGCCTTCGTCCTGCAATTGATATAAGACATGCTGCTGGAGATATATTTCTGTCAGATGGCTATTCTTTAAAGGGACACTAAAGGCAAATATTAAGTTGGTGTTGATTGTTAAAATTGCGTTCCAGAAACCTCGGTAGTGCTTGTTTCGTGCCAAGGAAATGCTTATTTTGAATGAAAATCGCATGGTGCTACAGTCAAACCTCGTTAATACGTACCCGCTTTAAACGTACTAACGGTTAAAACGTAGTTGCGACGAATCCCCGACCGAGTCCCATAGAGCTCAATGCATTCGCTGACCGCATAAGCCGTAGTGGTTCGCCCTGTGCCTACCGGTTAGTGCGTACCCTGCGTACCGCGACAACTTTTTGTGCCATAAAATTTTACTGCGCCGCTCAACTTCCCGACGCCAGAATGTGCCGCCAAAGGGCTTCCGCCTTTTTGAGAAGTGCGCAGACCAGTCGATCCCCGATTCCGACTTCCGCGCGATTGCGTCGACGCCTTTGCGGGTAAGCATCGGGAAAGAACGAAGGCGAGGTGGCGGCCACCGACGAACGCGCCGACATGACTTATCGCCGACAACCTTATCACAATAAGTATCTTCAGCTATCTGCTCGGGCACGCGTGCGGCGCAGCGCTACTTTTTAAGCCTACTGCACGCTTTTATTAGGCGACAACCTGAACGCGCTGGGCCGCCGATCGCTGACGCTTCGTTGTGCGCGGCCATCTTCAAGGCTGAAGTTGAATTGATGGCGCAAATGCTCGGGCAGGATCGAAGAACTTCAGCCATGTACCAACTAGCCCGACAGCAAACGCTGCTAAGCCGTCATCAGGCGCGCACCGCTTTGTAGAAGCAAAAGCAGATCGCTGTTGCGTAGTTAGCGTTGCGGGTCGCGGGCGCCGAGAAACCTCGCTGCATTAACGCTATCACACTAAACGCACGTGTACGATACAGCAAGCGTAGCGCGGTTGTAACCATACTGGACGCTTTTATTAGGCGACCACCCAACGCACCTCCGTCCGCTGCCAGGACCGCTAGAGCATCGCGGAGTGCGCATCGCTTGCATGAAGCTCGTCATCGTTGCGTTAACCGAACAAGCTACTCGCCGCATCTGTGCACGATCTGGAGCGAAGTGGGTACGAACAACATTCCCACGATAAATGCGCGCGTGCGGCACAGCAAGTGGCCCAGTAGTGACGGCGTGAGCCGAGTAGGCGACGCGCTGCACGCAACTAGTCGGGAGACGATCGGCTCCACGCAGCCGTACCGCGTTTCACTGGAACTGTGTCAGTTTTCGTTTAGTAGCAAATCGCGGTTAGACGCATGCACATATACCGCGGAAAGCAGACACTGTCCGTTCTGTCGCTATGTCGGTCACTGCGTTGACCGCGTATCCCGGACCCTGCAATAGTTTCGAAATGCTCTTCGGCGTCGCCACTGCGCGCTATCGGGCGGTCGTGCGAGTGTGCCAGGATCTTTTCTCCACTTTGGCAAAAAGAAAGAAAAGGCTTTGCGGTGGGTACTTTAGGCAATATTTGCTGTGGCACTCTATTTATTTGGGCGATGGCGTACGCTAGGAGATGCAAATTTGTACTTGGTGTTTAATGCGTACTACCATTTAGTGCGTAGTTATGCCGCGTTCCCGGCAGGTACGTATTAACGAGGTTTCACTGTAGCGCACTTAAAATCACCCGCCTGAACAGGCCTTCTGACATAGCAGTTGACGCACCCAGCGTTGCCCGCCTTTACTGCCTGGCCGCCTACGCCACGGTTTCCTGCGCAACAGCGGCCATCAACCTTGCCAAGACGCAGCCACGGGCCACTCCGAAACTGTATAGTTCACTGTAACGGAGCTTAGCTTGGCCAGCAGCAGCCGAAGTAGAGTATCGACAGGGCGAAAGTAGCGAGAGCCAAGCACATGCAGCAGTACGCGATACCGAAGCAACCACTGATACGCGCAGCTCGGCGAAAACTGAACTTTTGAACCACTCGCGTTGTTCCCCATGGTAACGCCAAGAGTTCTTTTTTCCATGAGTCAAACAGAAACGAACAAGCAGCATTTTATTCTTGTGATGCACGGAAGGTTCTCTTTTTATCGCAACTAGTTTGATTACTAGTGGTTAATTGTACTCTGGACCATAGGTCAGCAAAAAATGTGGAGCTCACTCAGACTCACTCATGGAATATATTTTGCTCTTGGGGCTCACTCTGAGTCAGACTCTCCAAACGTTTCCTGAGCCAGACTCACTCGGGCTCAGACTCACTAAAATTTTTCTCAACTGGACTCACTCAGACTCACTCACCTAAATATTACTCACTCGGACTCACTCAGACCCACTTTTCGATCTGAGTCTGAGTGAGTCGACTCATGAGTCCGTTACCGTAAAATTATATTTTTTGATCAGGATGTCAACGCACTTAAACACGAATATCTTGCATAATCTTTGATACTCATTTTGATCTCATACCTTCACATACGAGTTATAAATAATTGCAAGCTAGTCAGGACATTTTTATTGAAAGATGTGACTTACACAAGATATTTTTATCAAGAACTTCCTTTGAAGAATCTTGCGGGGGGGGGATGTCAAGGCACACCTCTGATCAATAAATATTGAGCTCGCGTATGAACGCTGTGTGTTCTGTGAGTAGGAAGTGAGTATCAATGTGAGCCGCCATAATTAAGGCAGATAGTAATGTTGAAGTTGAGTAGCTATCACCATATGTTGGCAAAAATATTTGGAGCTCACTCAGACTCGCTCATGGAATATATTTGGCCCTTAGGACTCACTCAGACACACAAATTTTCCTCAACCGCGCTCACTCAGACTCGCGAAAATTTGTCTTGACCGAACTCACTCGGGCTAACTCGGACTCATGGCTCGATCTGAGTAATACACCGGTCACACTGGCAAGTTTAGTGTCATTTTGAGCGAGTGCACTTACGCCCCCAGAATGGCACTTTGGCAGCGCGCTGCTACATGAGAAAGGGAAGTGCACTTTGGAAATTATTGTAATGGCGATTGGTACTTAAGTAGCACAACAGGTATTTGTTATTTCAGGCAATCCTTCTTAAGTAATACTGTGTTGCAGCTATAACCAGCCCGTAAAATAAAATTCACGTACAAACGCGGCGGCTGCAGCCATTGCATGGCGTGAGCTGGGCATGCCCCTGGCGGTCAGGGCTGTAAACTGCGCGAGAACGAGACTAGCAAAGGAGTTTTTTGTATTATAGTATGTTTTAATGCATAAAAATATTCCTAATAAAGAAAACGATAGTTCAAAAATGCTATGAACTCGGCTTTGGATAATAACTTATTTATTTTCGAGCGTCTGTTATCGAGGCTAGACACTCCGTCTCGGCGAAGCGAGTTTGGCACACGCACTCGCCGGCAAGTGCGCTTTGCAGCGAGTGTCACTAAATGTTCCCGTGTGACAGTGTGCGAATGGCACTAGCGGCGAAGTGCACTCCTTCAAAGTGCACTAACTCCCGTATTCAGAAACGCTCCTCGACTTGAACTTGACTTGCCACCGCCTTGGGCAGCGCATTCGAAACGCGTTTGTGCTGCCTTGGCACAGCCTAAAGGCAGCGCGTTCGAAACGCGTTGAAGGCGGTGGCAAGTCAAGTTCAAGTGAAGGAGTGTTTCTGAATACGGGGGTAATACCTCTGTCACACGGCCACCACCGAACTCCATTTCACTCCGTTCGGCATTTAACTCCCTGATGGAGCATTACGAGAATGGAGTTGTGGTCGTGCTACACGGCTCGGTGCAAGCTTTCGACGGTTGCCGCATGGGGCAGAAACAGCGCTGCTGCGCTCGTCGAAACGTCAAATTTTTTGCCTGTGCAGTCGCCTTTAAAGCAACAAAAACGTGTTTTTGTGTGTTGGTGAAGTTATGGTGAAGTGCTCGGAATCGCCATTGCTGTCACAGTGCTTGTGCGTGCGCCTCACACGTGCAGAAACAAATATCGCGCGACGCTTCACAGCGGCGGCTTGGCGAGGTGTTGGTGTGGAGAGTACAAGCGCTGATGTCCGAAAAAATACAACTTAAACTTACACTACGGGGCGTGAAATGCTACGCAAAAGAGAGCATAGTTTTTAAAATTATAATTGAGCTCATTATGACGATTTTTCTAGTGCGGTTTTCAGCGTAGCAGTAGCTGGCTGGGAACGAGAGTACTCCATCGAGCCGAAATGGGCATAACCGAACTCCCTCCACCAAAAGCTCCATTTAACTTCCTCAGCGAAATGGTGACCGTGTGACATGAACCCCATCTCCCTCGAGGAAAAGACGAGGGAGTTAAACGGAGTTCACGGGTGCCCGTGTGACAGGGGTATAAGTTGCCCCGTGTGACAGGGGCATGAGTCGACTCTTGAGTGAGTTTGTAGACCTATGCTGTGGACTCCTGATGTCATCGGGATCATTTCCATTATGTCCCACTGGTGGCGCACATCGTGTCCTACATCTACCTTAATTTCTCAATTAGTAGAGCACTGCTGTTTATAATACTGACATTATAGGTGTTCTCACACATTGACCTTTCACTCTGACATAAATTGTTATTTGTATTTAGTGTCCCTTTAAAGGAGTACTGACACGATTTTGAGAGATAGAAAAACAAATTTTTCATTTCCTTGGTGTGTGTGGTGTTAATGCTTGCCCCATACCAGAGTTAGAAAAGTCGTATTAAATATTTTACATTGATTTTAAAGTTTTCGTCACTGAGCATCTGCAAGCCAGCCCCATTGCAATGGACATTATCCCAACGAGTCAACACAGTTCCACGGAGTTTGCGAACTCTGCGCGTTTTGCATGCAGCCTAAATCACAGAAATCGCTGTCGGGGGTCACTGGACAATAATTCACTCATTGTTGCTAACGTGCACCACGAGCAGATGATGAATCTGCCGCTAGTACGCAGTGAGTTGCTGTCTCCCTGTGACGTCGCACTGCAATGACGCATCACTGAGAAGCCGCCCCCTCGATATCAAAACTGAAAATGTTTTTTTTGAGGTAGCGGTAATTAAAATATATTCGATGCATCCCTAGGCACCATGATACTTTTTAGGGTTCTTGACACCAGTGTTTTTATTTAGAGCAGTAATCCAAAAATATTTAAAATTTGTGTCAGAACTCCTTTAACGTATAGAGGATAATTTGAGCAACTGTTCCTGATCAAAGGTACCAGTTGTAATTGGTGGACTTTCCTTTGCAGGGTGGCATACTAATGCGAGCATGTAATGGTGAGGCCCCGCATGTTTGGTGAGCATGCCGGCCCCCAGCACCGCAGGCAGCAGCCCCAGCGCCAACAGCGCTGGCAGCGCCGGTGGCGGCAACACCAATGGCCTGGTGGTCTGCAACGAGGCCTGTGGAATCCGCGATGTCTGGGCCTCGAACCTGGAGGACGAGTTTCGCACCATCATACGTGTGGTCCAGAAGTACAACTACGTTGCCATGGTCAGTCGTACTCCTACTCGGTGTGTTCAGATAAGAACAGCAGCACATGTCCCCTGTAAATGTCACTGAAAAAATATATATATTGCTGCCAGAATCTTCATGTGTGGGATGTTAGTGTGGGCCCAGGCGCTCAACCGACAAGGGATGGGTCACAGACAAAGACAGGACGTTTATACACACTGACATAAATACATGAATGGTCTAACTAGATACATAAACTCAAAATCTCGGCCCGTACAACCGTCTCTAGTGTTCTAGTGCCTACGCTGCACGGTTCTCGCGGCCCTGAAACCGCGCGTCTAGTCGCGCACCACTCGACGTGACACACTCACACGTCGCTGTCGTCGAGATGTTCCGACGTGTCGCCGTGTCTCATCCGGTGTGACGCCGCGGGGTTGGTGAACCACCACGGCAGTCGTTGGGGCGGCCGCTTTGCTGCGTGGTGGATGGCCAGACCCGTGCTCGGCCACGTCCGAGAACACCGGTAGTCCGGCCCAGCGCTGCGCAGCTTTCCCGGCTCGGCGCTCCGCGAAACCGCCCACTCGCCCGCAGGTCTCGACCGTGACCGCAAGCACCGTCGTCGCCTGGCGTAGCTTGTCGCCCGAGTCCGTCCGCAGTCCACCCGTGACAGGTTGAGCGCCGCAACGGGCCGGTAGCCGCCACGACCCACGTTCTGCCACTGCTGCACCGACTGCCTCGGCCCGACTTGCTGCTCGAGCGTTCTAAAATCTTCTTCTTCGCGCTCCTTCACGAGCGGCGCCGGCGCGCACCACACACGCACTTTCTTCTTCGTCTCGCTCCAAATTCCGCTTTCACTCAAAAATGTCCCCCACTCGTCACACTCCCCCCCGCTTCCAGAACGTAGTGCCGCGTAGTTATGCAGTCTGTAGAGCGGCACACGGCACACACACAACAGTCACAGTCAAAAGTCACTAACAAATGAAACAGGTTGTCCTGTTAGCGCACCGAAGATTCTATACACGCAAAAGAAGTTACGTGTTAGCTCGGCTCAGGTAATCTGCGCCTACATTGTCGGAGCCTCTGATGTAGCTAACTGTGAAGTCATACTCCATCAGGCGCAGACTCCAACGGAGTACACGTTGATTAAGATGTTTGGCGGATTGAATATATGCCAGTGGTTGGTGGTCACACTGCAATATAAATGACCGACCATAGAGGAAGACATGGTATTTTTGAATTGCCCACACCACGGCGAGGCATTCTCTTTCGATCGTGGAATACGCTGCCTCGCGTGGAAGCAGTTTTCTACTGGCATAGGAGACAGGGTGGAGGCGACCTTCATGTTCCTGAAGTAAGACCGCACCTAAACTGCGAGACGATGCGTCCGTGCGCAAAACGAACGGCTTTTGCAGATCAGGCGATCGTAATACAGGTTGCGTTGTGAGTGAGTTCTTCAGCTCCTGGAAGGCCACCTCATGCTTCTCATTCCAGGCGACTTTGTTTGACGCCCCCTTCTTTGTGAGCTCAGTTAAGGCGTACGTCAGTTCGGCATAATTGGGTACAAAATCTCTGTAGTACCCGGTGAGGCCCAGGAATGCTCGTACCTCTTTTTTCGTTTGTGGCCTTGCAGCCACTTGGATCTTCTCAGTTGTACTTTTCATGGTCTGCAGTTTCCCCTGGCCAACGACATGACCCAGAAAACTTGTTTTAGGGAAGCCCACTTCACTCTTCTTAGGTTTTATAGTCAGCTTGGCCTGCCGGACGCGTGCGAAGAAAAGCTTCAGAGTGTCGACGTGCTCTTCCCATGTGGTTGTAGCGATAAGCACATCGTCGAAGTAATGAAGCACATTTGGTATCTCTCCGACGACCGCACGCATCAATCTGTTGAACACTGCCGGCGCGGTTTTAATGCCAAACGGCATGAACTTGAACTGGTAGAGTCCAGAGTCCGAGGAAAACGCTGTCAGTTCTTTTGATTCGTTGGCCATGGGTACTTGCCAGTATCCCTTCGTGAAGTCGAATCGCGAGAAGTAGCGGCAGTTTGTCAGCTTCGCAAACATCATATCAGCGCGAGGAATCGGCTCAGAGTCTGGAACCACAGCTTTGTTCAATTGGCGAAAGTCAATACATAACCGTATTGTGCCGTCTTTCTTCTTAACCACGACGATAGGCGCGTGGTACGGGGAGTCAGATTTTTCAATGATGCCGAGGCGTAGCATCTCTTGAATTTCCTTTTCCACGTCCTCTTTAATCGCGAAGGGCAGAGGGTACTGTCGGACTTGGATTGGTGCCTGCGTTGTGAGTTTTAACTGGCACTGCACGAGGTCAGTTTTTCCTGGTAGGTCGGAGAAAATTTCTTTGTAATCTGCAAGAAGCGTGGTTACTTGGGCTCGCTGTTCATCTGTTAGTCCAGAAGCTACATCAATGTCTCGCCAGTCTTGAGTCTGCTTCAGCGGAACGTGGCCGTCTTCTCCGCGATGGCTGTCCGCGTCGTCAGTTCCAGTGTCGGCAACTGCAACGCCAGCCGCCAAAGATGGATCGGCCGGGTCGCGTTCTTCATATTTTTTCAACATGTTGATGTGGAATACTGTAACCCTCTTTCCAAGGTTAATGGCGTAGTCTAATTCGTTGCGCCTTTCCACCACAGGGAACGGACCCTTCCATGACAAGATCAACTTGTTTTTATCGGCCGGTAGCAACACGAGAACTTTATCGCCCGGAAATAGGTCTCGTTTCTTCGCTTTCTTGTCGTAATATGCTTTTTGCATCAAGTGCGCTTTCTCAAGTTCTTCTCTTGCGATAGTGCATGTCTTCTCTAGTCGTTGGCGCAACTCCATCATGTATATGTACGTCGCCTTGGTGTCCGGATCCAGGCGCGTGTTTATCCACAACTCCTTTAGCACTGTCATTGGTCCTCGGACATATCTGCCATACAGGAGCTCGAAGGGCGAAAACCCTGTGCTACTTTGCGGGAGTTCTCTGTAGGCGAAGAGCACAGGACCGAGATAACGGTCCCAGGATCTTGGACACTCCTGGCACATACGACCCAACATTCGTTTCAATGTGCCATTGAATCTCTCTACCAAGCCGTTGGCCATGGGATGGTAGGGCGTCGTTGGCAATTGTTTCACGGATAGCAAGCGGCTGAATTCTTTCATTACAGCCGACATGAAGTAGGATCCCCGGTCACTGACGATTTCTTTGGGAATTCCCACCCGGGAGAACATTTCAAGAAGTCCTTCGGCCACTTGCTTCGAATCGATCGTTGGTAAAGCGACCGCGTCCGGATATCTGGTAGCGAAGTCAACCATTGTTAATATGTACCGGTTTCCCTTAGATGATATGGGTGAAATTGGTCCAACAATGTCGATGCCCACTCTTGTGAAGGGAGTCTCAATTACGGGCATCGTGCCTAGGGGTGCTTGTCCGACTAAATGTCGCGGAACAGTCCGCTGGCACACATCGCATGACTTTACAAACCGCTTGGTAGCGGATTGCAAACCTGGCCAATAGAATTCGGCGACGATTCTGTTCACGGTTCTGGTCGCTCCTTGGTGACCCGCTAGAATCCCTTCGTGAGCCATTTTTAGCACCATATTCCGTAGCTGTTTTGGTACCACCAGCTGCTCCAGTTCTTTCTGGCATGGTAGTCTGTGCTTACGAAACAGAATGCCGTCCTTCAGAAAGAATTCCGTTTCATGCGACTTCGCAATCACCTTTTTCCCGACTGCGCTGAAGCAGCGATTCAACGAGACGTCCTCTTTCTGATAACGTCGTAAGGTGTTGCTATCTATACTGGCAACAGAACTCTCTAAAACCGGGAGAGGGGCGTCGCTAAGTTTCGTTCCGCCCGTTGCAGCTACCAGTTCGTAGTCTTTCGCTGCGACTGATTCTTGCAATGAGTCATCGCTGTTGTGGAGGTTCAGCTTCACCCCTCCTTTTCGTACTTCACCCTCCTTGCCATCGTCGCTACTGCAGGGTACCTCCTGTTCAGTGACGTCATTGGAGTGATGAGGCGCGTCCGCTGGGTTTTCGTCGTCTTCCGTACCTACAGTAGTGGCTCCGTTCTGGGTGCTTGTCGCTGTGTCCAGTGTGACAGCTCCTTTGATGTTTCCTAAGACCACATCGTACAAGGGGTCTTGCATGCACTTGGCTCGAACTTCACCACTAAAAAATGGTGTCTCCAAGAAGACGACAGCTTCGGGTAAATAACGCACTGTTCGATCAAGTAGGAATACCGGACTATAAGTGCCGGTCATTTTTTCCTTAGATACCAGCGCCTGTCGAACTACCACAGTGTTACAGCCTGTGTCTCGCAGTACTGTAACTTCGTGTTTATCCAAGAGCCCTTTCGCAACTGGCATGTCTCCAGTTCTACCAGCCGTAGCTCCTTGGCTCACCGTGGCATTCACGATCGGAATCGTCTCTCCGTCTTGTAAGACGACGTAACCCCCGTGATCCGTTGTGTCTTCTTTATCTACTGAGACCACGCACGATGCCTCTCTCGTGCCCTCTCCTCCGGTGGCAAACTTCTCCCTGCTAAGACGTAATTTGTCGCCTGTTCGCCCCTGGTCTCTGTAATTCCCTTTCGTGCGCGACCAACATTCGGCTGCCCTATGTCCCTTCTTGTCGCATAGGAAACAGCGATTGTCTAACCGAGGTGTCTTCTTCGTTTGCTCTGCTCTCAAACCGGAGCCTTGGGGCACTTCCTTCTCAGGCCGCTCTCTACCAAAGTTCAACAAAGACTGAGCCTCGACGAAATTGTCGGCTGCCTGGGAGAGTTCCTGTACAGTTCGGCAATTTCTTTCCTTCAGGAAAACCCTTAATGCGGGGGAACATCCCTTGACAAATTGCTCCGCAATCATTAGCTCTCTGAGGCCATTAAAGCTTTTATCCACCTCTGCAAGCTCCAACCAATGATCGAAGTAACCAGAGAGCCTCGACGCGTACTGCTTGGCGGTTTCTTTATCTTCGGGCCTTGCATTACGGAATTTCTCCCGGTACCCGTCCGCGGTGTACAAGAACCGTTGGAGGAGTGCCCGTTTCAGCGTGTCGTAGTCCAAGGCAGCGGTCGGGTCCATGCGTCCGATTACAGTCAAAGCTTCCCCTGTCATACAAAGGCTTAATGATAGCGCCCATTTCTCTCGCGGCCATTCCTGACAGGTGGCGACACGTTCGAAGCGTTGTAAGTACGCGTCTAGGTCGTCCCTTTTGTCATTGAACGGTGGTATGAGCTTGTGGGGGCTGCACACGTTCGGCGCAACGGACGCGTTCGCGCTCGCAGAATTTACGTTCTGTGCGGACTGCGGACTAGCGGCACTTTCTTGAAGCCGAAGCTTCAGTTCAAGAACCTTCATTTCTTGTTCTAGCAGCTTTTGTTGCTGCTCCGCTTTCTCGCGAGCTGCCACGCGCTCCTGTTCCATCAGCTGCTGCTTCAATGCCATTTCCTCCTTTATAGCATTTCGCTCTTCGGCACGCTCATCGCGTAACCTTATACGCTCTTGCTCCACCCATGCCCTCAATTCCGCATCTTTTAGTCCTAGCTCTTTGCCAATACTGACGACGTTGTCATTGTCCATGTCGCACCCTTGTGTTTGAGCGTTGGCTATAGATGTTAATAGCCAATCCTGGCAGGCTCGCCAATTGTGGGATGTTAGTGTGGGCCCAGGCGCTCAACCGACAAGGGATGGGTCACAGACAAAGACAGGACGTTTATACACACTGACATAAATACATGAATGGTCTAACTAGATACATAAACTCAAAATCTCGGCCCGTACAACCGTCTCTAGTGTTCTAGTGCCTACGCTGCACGGTTCTCGCGGCCCTGAAACCGCGCGTCTAGTCGCGCACCACTCGACGTGACACACTCACACGTCGCTGTCGTCGAGATGTTCCGACGTGTCGCCGTGTCTCATCCGGTGTGACGCCGCGGGGTTGGTGAACCACCACGGCAGTCGTTGGGGCGGCCGCTTTGCTGCGTGGTGGATGGCCAGACCCGTGCTCGGCCACGTCCGAGAACACCGGTAGTCCGGCCCAGCGCTGCGCAGCTTTCCCGGCTCGGCGCTCCGCGAAACCGCCCACTCGCCCGCAGGTCTCGACCGTGACCGCAAGCACCGTCGTCGCCTGGCGTAGCTTGTCGCCCGAGTCCGTCCGCAGTCCACCCGTGACAGGTTGAGCGCCGCAACGGGCCGGTAGCCGCCACGACCCACGTTCTGCCACTGCTGCACCGACTGCCTCGGCCCGACTTGCTGCTCGAGCGTTCTAAATCTTCTTCTTCGCGCTCCTTCACGAGCGGCGCCGGCGCGCACCACACACGCACTTTCTTCTTCGTCTCGCTCCAAATTCCGCTTTCACTCAAAAATGTCCCCCACTCGTCACACATGACAACACCAATCCAAGTTTTGTGAAAAAAAATTTTGCCTAAAAAAATTTGAGTCTCCACTGAGATAGAACCACTTTTTGCAAATTGCGCAAAAGTGGGATTTTGACGAGATCAGACATAAAACTATTGTACCTGTTGGGCTAAAACTTATTTGCATACTAAGAATAGCTTCAGTTGACAAAGTGCTGTTATCTTGCAGTAATGGAGCCCTCATGTTAAGGGGGGCAAAACGCGAATCTGGCACCACCCAGAGGTTGAAATTTAGTTGTGGTGCGACAGTTGTGCACGAGTCTACAACTAGCATGTAGCCGTGAGAATTTTTTGAAACAGTGCCGTAACAGCGGAGTTACATGCGTTTGATGATCGAAACGCTGCGATCGCTCGTTTCACTCTTTCCTTACCCTCCACTCGTCTGCTGGTCTCCTCTCCCAATGCCCCTTTGCCCTCCTCGCCGAGTGCCCCTCCCAATCTCGCGTGACATACCGTCCCTGCTGACGCACTCTTCGGAACAGCGGGCACTTCCAGTTGCCGTGACTCTGTGAACTTTGTGCTTCTCGGCTAACCGCTGTTGTTGCCGTGCTGGCCCGTGCTCGTACGAATTGTGCCGGTATGCGCCCTGTGTTGCGCGCACACCTTCAAAGGATCGCCGACATGATGTACCGGTATGGTGACACGTGTCGCGTCTTCGTTTTTCCAGTCGGCGCTTTTGCAGCCAAGCACTGATGCGTGAAAGCCATCGCAAAACACTGTCGGATTCAGTCAGCTTATCAAACAGCGAGGCGTGACTGTGCTGGTACGCTAGCGATTTGGCAGGTGCGTTACCGGCCGCAGTTGTCAATTCGCAAACGCGCACACGCGGTCAACATGACCAAGAACAGCAAGGAGCGCGGGCAGCTGCTTGCAGACTAACCGAAGTCGTAGGTTCTTGTTCAACCAGTCGCAGCATCGCCTGCATACCACATCACAGATTCAACACTAGGCAGACCGGAAGGGCCCAGTGAGGAGTGTTTCTTGGAATTAGTGGTGCGCCCGCGGCTTGTAGCGCTGCCACGTGTGGCATCGTTGTGACAGCATTCTGCACATGATGCGCATGTTTACTTGAAATGTTTGAAAAAAATATCGGAGTGGGTTTAGGTGGTTCTTTAAGGGGGGAGGTGGCGATCGAAAAAAACTTTTTTGTTTGTTAACCTAGAGTAATGAAATTTGGCAGGCATACTGAAGTGTGTCTCGAATAGCTATATATAAAGTTTCATTGCAATATCTCAAGTAGTTTTCAAATTACACTGTTACATGATCTGATGACATAGTCTGCTGGTGAAAAGCCTAGCATTGTAACATAACATGCCAGGAAGGTCCAAGTGGTTTTGATCTTTACTCAAAAGAACTCTACACAGGATGACATTATTAAAAATTGTCTATTCCTTTTAGTTTTTTTACAAATAACATCCCCGTCAGCTTCATGTATTGCATCAGAACTTCTCATGCACTAATTATCACATACAAGAAAAACTAGGCCCTAAGCAAGGTAAAGAATAATGTCATCCTGTCAACAAGACTTCAAGGATTAAAAGAAAAAAAATGGAATCAAAATCTGTGCAGTAGTTGCCAAGATATCTGCTCCACAAGCTGAGCAACATGCCAAAAAAACAGTATTGAGAAAAGTGCGTTTAAAGTTTGGCCTTCTCTAAAACACCTAAAGATTGTGATCTTTGGCTTTTTTTCATGATGTTTCACTTCTTGGACATGTGGCCTTTCTCCAGTGTGCCTTTGTTCTTTTTTCATAACCTCCTTGTTTTTTTGATCTACAAAAAACCAAAACCAAGTTCTCTGTATGAAGGTGTGGTGTGATAGACATGACAGAAAAGAAGATATTGCAATCTAATAAGGCCATATACTGAAATAATTACACATATTTCTTGTATTTATGCTGTCATTAGCATAATTAAGTCTTACTTATTCATTACAATTAATCATAGCATAATTTTTATAAAGAGAGAGGTTTGTTGTGACAGAAAATGGCTCACACCATGATAGCCGATGCCTTCGTTCCAAATAGCAAACAGTTATGGCCAAGACATTAGTGGCACAGGGATTTTTGAGCAGTTTATTCAATGACGCGAGTCGGGCAGATAAAAATTCGTCCCCCTGCATCCTAAACGGTCTTTTGCCACTCGCGCATATGAAATGTATTATCATTCGGCCGACCGCGGCAACGCTAGTCTACGAGGATTTCACTGTTTCAGAACATTCATAAACGCCTGCGGCGATACCAAGCACGGCTCCAAGCACGTCTAAATTACATCCCTAGTGCTTATTGATAGCACTCGGACCGCGAAGTGCTCGGCCGCGGTGTCCGTGGAGCCGGCGCATGATGTGCTTGGTGACGGCGTTCGGTGACGATGCGCGAATGCAAAGCTACGATGACGAAAAATCTGCGCGCAGTGTACTTGGTATCGCATTTTCGGGTGCCGACGCTGCTCCGAGCAGTCCGTGGCCGTGGGGTCCGACGATCGAGCTTGGCTGTCGAGTTCACTGCCGATGCGTAAAATGCCCATCCGCGGTTCCGAAGTGCCGGCGAGCGATGTGCTTCTTCGCTTGCGAAGAAGTACATAGCCGCGAGCACGCTAGCGCGTTGTTGTTGCCCGCAAAGTTCGAGGTTCGTCTCGCCAAACGGCGCCGTGAGCGGAGTTAGGCCTAGTGACCCCCGCAGGGGCGTCTGCGCAAGCAGGCGTTTGGTGTGTAGCGACACCACGGACCCGAGCTAACGGGGGGGTTTCGACCCCCTCCCACGCCTAGCCGTGCGTGGCTTTGCCGTGTCCGGGGAAAAGGGGATCCTGGGGGTTGAGCCGACGCCGGGTGTTTGGACCTTTAAGGCCCCCCGGCAGAGGCAACACACCCCTTTGGCCCCGGCTTCACGTAGACGGCACCCCTGGGCTGACCCACCCAGGGGAAATCGGCAGTCGCCTTTTCCTGTCTCTCTCCCCCCTCATCTTCGTCTTTTCCTCACACTTTTCATCTGTCCTGTCCTCTCCTATCTTCTGTTTACTTCAAATTTTTCATGGCGGCAAGGGTTAACCTTGTGTGGATGACCAGTCTTGGCTCACCATATGTGGTTATAGCGGTGGTGTACAGCTGGCGCTGGCAGACTTGTCCTCGCACATTTCCTGTCGCGTCCCCTTGTTGGGCTCGGTGGTGGGTGGTTGGCACCGCCGCCGAAACATAACGCGAATGCTATGTTAAGCACATCTTTTTCGAAATCCGATCGTACCCTGAAAAGGGTACGGACCGAAGCACCTCTCCAACTCTTTTCAAAGACACATGAACACTTTCCGAAGTACCACGTTATTCACAGTGAGCAGTCAGACGAAAAAGCGAGAACGATCTCACCCTTTTTGGTGGCAAGAAGCTTAACTGAAAAACTGGGACCTGGTTACAAGGCATCTAAGATGGCTAGTGGCGATCTGCTCCTTGAGCTCAAAGACAGAAAGCAGTATGAAAACCTCTCTCAGCTCACATCATTTGGAAGTATCCCTGTCACAGTCACCCCACATAGGTCCATGAACACCGTTCGTGGTGTCGTCTCAGATGAGGATCTGTTGAACATCTCCGAAACTGAACTTCTTGAAGGATGGAAACAACAAAACGTCGTCAATGTACTAAGAATTAAAATAAGAAGGGACAACCAAGAGAAGGTAACCAAGCACCTAATACTAACATTCGGATCGAGCGAGCTTCCAGAAACCATAGAAACAGGCTACACAAAACTGAGAGTCCGTCCATACATTCCAAACCCACGAAGATGTTTTAACTGTCAAAGGTACGGCCATAGCTCTCTAACCTGCAAAGGACAACCCACTTGTGCCAGGTGTGCCTCTAAAGACCACATGTCAGACAAATGTGAGGCTGCAGCTCACTGTGTGAACTGCGGTGATGACCACCCAGCGTACTCACGGTCCTGTGCTGTGTGGAAGAAAGAAAAAGACATTATTTCATTGAAAGTGAGAGAAAATATTTCTTTTAGGGAAGCCAGAAAGAGATGCTCACCATTCCATGGCACGACTTATGCCGATGCGGCGCGTCAGGGGGCAGCGTCGCACTGGCCTCCGCCACTTGCCCTGCCCGCGCTGAGCGGACCATCGGCTGTGGCACCTGCCCCCAAGGCGGCAGTAGCTCAGGCTACTCCGCCAACTCACGAACAGAGCCCGGCGACTCCAGGGTCATCGGGTCTCAAGGCCTCGTCTCACCAGGCGAGGCCCGAAAACCGAACTGCCAGCTCGCGGATGCGGGCATCCAGTGCCTCGCAAGAGGCAATGGACACGACGTCGGCACCTCAGGTGCCTAAAGAACGGCGCGGTTCTTCCGACCGTGCCAAGAAAACAAAACAACTCATCAGGGGGCCGGACGGCGGTCCTGCCTCTTGAAAGAGAAGACAATGCACGTGAACACTCACCACTTTCTTACAGTACACACAGCACCATTTCATATTTAATATGGAGCCACATATAATACAATGGAACATAAGAGGCCTTCTTAAAAACCTCGATGATATACAGGAACTTATCCACAACCTTAGTCCAAAAGTGCTGTGTGTACAGGAGACACACTTAAAATCTAAGCACACTAATTTTCTCCGCCCTTACGCCATTTTCCGAAAGGACCGCGATGATGCTGCGGCGTCATCAGGTGGCGTAGCCATTATAGTAGACAGAAGTGTAGCGTGTGCACAACTAGAGCTTCAAACAACCCTTGAGGCAGTTGCCATCCGAGCCGTTCTTTTAAATAAACTAATTACCATTTGCTCACTCTACATACCACCACACTTTCCGCTCCACAAACAGGACCTAGAATTATTAATCGGTGAGCTACCAGAGCCCTATTTGATTCTTGGGGACTTTAATGCACACAATGTCCTGTGGGGCGACTCTCGCTGTGACGCCCGAGGACGTGTTATTGAACAGCTTCTTTTCACCTCTAAATTATGTCTCTTGAACACGAATGAGCCCACGTATTTTAGCCTCGCAAACAAATCATACTCCGCCATAGACCTTAGCATTTCATCGCCCTCGCTTTTAACCTATTTTAAATGGAATGTTTTTAAAAACCCTTACGGAAGTGACCATTTCCCGATCATCCTGAGTGCAACAACTGAAAACGAACCTATTCCGCAGGCGCCTCGGTGGAAGGCTGACTCAGCCGATTGGGAATTTTACCAAACCCTGACGCACCTGTCATGGGCTGACATATCTGCTCTAAGCATAGAAGACGCCGTAAAGTACTTTACAGCTTTTTTAGTTGATGCCGCTTCCAAGTGTGTTCCTGAAGCGAGCGGTGCAGGATCAAGACGCCGGGTTCCTTGGTGGAACGATGAATGCAGAAAAGCGCGAAGAAAGCAAAACAAAGCATGGGGTATGCTACGCGAATCTCCAACAGCAGAAAACCTCGAACGCTTCAAGCTTGTCAAATCACAGGGAAGGAGAACGCGCCGACAAGCACGGCGAGAGAGTTGGGCAAAATTTATAACAAGTATCAACTCCTACACAGACGAGGGGAAAGTATGGAACAAGGTAAAAAGAGTTAAAGGCCAACAAACATGCTCACTGCCCCTGGTAAACACCCAAGGAGAAAGCTTGGAAGACCAAGCTAATTTTCTGGGCGCACACTTCCAACACATATCCAGTTCATCACACTACTCTGATACATTCCAAAGGTACAAAGCACAAATGGAACAACAAAAGTTAGAACGAAAATGTACAAAAAACGAAGCATATAATCAACCATTCTGCTTAGCAGAACTTCTGGCATCACTAAACAGCTGCACTAAGTCTGCTCCTGGTTCCGATCGAGTCATATATGAGATGCTGAAACACCTGCCCTCCGAAACACAGAAAACCCTCCTTTCCTTATACAATGTTATATGGACCTCTGGAGAGATGCCCTCTACCTGGAAGGAGGCCATAGTCATTCCAATCCTAAAACAGGGAAAGGATCCATCCTGTGTTTCCAGCTACCGACCTATAGCATTAACAAGTTGCCTATGCAAAGTGTTTGAGAAAATGATTAACTGCCGCTTAACACATTTCTTAGAATCAAACAAGCTGCTTGATCCATATCAGTGCGGCTTCCGAGAAGGTCGATCCACCACTGACCACCTCGTACGTATTGAGTCACAAATTCGCGAGGCTTTCGTCCACAGACAATTCTTTCTCTCAGTATTCCTCGACATGGAAAAGGCATATGACACGACGTGGCGCTTTGGAATACTGAGAGACCTCTCACACTTAGGCATACGTGGCCGGATGTTAAATATAATCGAAAGTTATTTGTCGAACCGCACATTCCGTGTTCGTGTGGGCAATGCGCTGTCACGACCGTTCGTGCAGGAAACGGGCGTACCACAAGGTGGTGTGCTTAGCTGTACGCTTTTCATTATAAAAATGAACTCGTTGCATCTTTCCATCCCACGAACCATGTTTTATTGTACATATGTGGACGATATCCAGATAGCATTCAGATCATGCAATTTAGCGATTTGTGAGCGGCAGGTCCAGCTTGGGCTGAACAAGGTGTCGAAATGGGCAGATGAGAACGGATTCCGCTTAAATCCACAAAAGAGCACCTGTGTTCTCTTCTCTAGAAATAGAGGCCTCCACCCGAATCCCGAAATTGACCTGCATGGTCAACGGCTACCTGTAGAGGCGGAGCATAAATTTCTAGGATTAATACTCGACTACAAGCTCACATTTATACCACACATCAAGTATATAAAAAACAAATGTATAAAAACAATGAATATCCTAAAACTACTGTCACGCACTGCGTGGGGTAGTGACAGGAAGTGCCTGATGAATCTCTATAGAAGCCTCATCCGCACGCGCCTCGATTACGGGGCCGTTGTTTATCACTCCGCGACACCAAGCGCATTGAAGATGCTTGATCCTGTCCACCACCTGGGCATTCGCCTTTCGACGGGTGCTTTTCGGACGACAAGCCCGGTAGAAAGCCTGTATGTGGAATCCAATGAGTGGTCACTCCACTTGCAGAGATCCTACATGACTTTCGCATATTTTTCTCAAGGTGAACGCGAACAACGAACACCCCTCACACTCCACTATCAATGACCTGTCCAGTTGTGCCCTCTTTAAGGGGGGACGCGCCCTTTGAAAATCGAAAAATCGCGAAAATCTCGGTTCTTGAAAACCGTATATTTGGGCTGTACGTATTACAAACGACCTTTCCTGTAATTATGAACGCCTAAAACATCGTAAAAGTACGTCAAATCGGGTAATAACGAGCAGCGGCAGCTGCTGCGCCGGCCAAAGAAGCGCCGAAACAAGCCCAACTTCGAGCGAGCACCGTTCCCGCGCCGTTCAACCGATCGGCGCCATCTTGGTTTTGTTTTGTTCGTGAATTCCCGCGCATTCCTTTACCGCCCGCGGCGGTAGGGGTGGTGGCGCGGCCGAAGCATGATTCGCTTATGATTGGGAGGGCTCGCAGGGGTTTGAGTTTCCCGCGTCTCGACGCGCAGCTACCATTGGACTAAGCGCGCGCTCCTCGAGAGAGTGGGGGAAACGCGCGGCTGCTATTGGCTGCCGCGCGCGATGACGCGATGGCCTTCTCCGCGGCTTGCTCCGTGCGTCGTCGGTTGCGACTAGTGCTAGCGCTTGCTTCGTTCTTAGCTGCCTCACCGTCGTGCAGCCAGCCTTTGTTATCGCAGCTTCGCATTTCGTTATCGCTCGCGGCACTTTCTGAACTCTACACCGTGTTTACGATATCGCATCCTGCCCGCTGACTAAGAAGTGTCATGTGCCTGCGATCGTTGTGTTATCGGACACGCCGCTGGTCACGGTACACGCGTTCGGTGGATTGGTGCGCTGAATCGTTATATAAACTGTGTTACCGTGGTCAAGCGCACCTCCAACAACGATTATGATGGCCCTTTTCACAGCGAAGCAACCTCTGTATCGGTAAAGACGATTGCATCGACGGTGTCAGCCCTCGTATCTCCAGTGTGCGCCAGCGGCACGTGAATGCATAGTTGAAATGAGCTTGGCGTCTCGAATCAACCTCGGCGATCGCAACCCCGACTCGTATGAAAAATAGATAAAAGCCAGTAAAGGTGGCAAAGAACAGAAATCAATAAAAACGCATTTTCTTTAATCTACAGGGTCATTTCAGACCAAGATATGTGATCGAAACTTTCGAAGCCCAATATCTCGAAATGACTTTTTTGGCTGGTGATACTGCTTAGTCGAGACATATCTCTGGAACCATTCATCCGATTTCCGACAGGTTTTTTTTATTATGCACCTGAATAAATTGCCCAAACAAAGACAAAGCCGCTTTTTAAATTTATTGTGTCTGTAATTTGTGATAATTAATTAAAATTTCATTGATAAAAGCCAAATGGCAAACACTAAATCCAGTGCCCTGCTAAAAATTTTCAGCAAGGAAATTTTAAAAATGAGCTTTGTCTTAGTGTAGAGCACCCATCCAGGAATCATCATAGTGAATTTCACAGTGCTAGCACATTTACCAAATTCACCAGAGCCTGACTAAGAAACCCATGTGGACTATCCTGATAAATGGCTGTAACTTGGGAACCAGTGAGCACAAATGCATGAAATTTTGGGGTTATTCAAATGGCTTTGCTATTAGCCTACCCTGAAAATTTCAATAGGATATCTCGACAAACAAAAAAGTTGCCCTTCCAAGGTAGCCTCCCCCCTTAAGAATCGTCCGGCGGTGAGACATCCCTACTCACTTCGTGTGAGGGGCCTGGCTGAGGAAATTGATGTGCCACTTCTTGAACACCGTCTGATGGCTCCCGCTGTGCATCTCCCGCCGGGGCAGTGGCAGGTTCTAGATTGTGATACATCCTTCGAGGAAGTTACAAAGCACGCACCTATCGCACATATCCGTACGTACTTCCTCGAACTGCAGCACAAGTACACTTGTCCAGAATTTTTCACCGATGCTTCGAAGTCTCACAGTGGTGTGTCCTATGCAGCGGTCGGCCCATCGTTTTCGGATGCCGGCGCTCTGCACCCGAATACAAGTATCTTTACAGCTGAGGCTTATGCGATATGTGTGGCTGTTAAACGCATTAAACATTTAAAACTACAAAATGCAGTTATATACACGGACTCCCTAAGCGTCGTAAAGGCTTTGAAAACATTGAAAAGACATAAAAATCCTGTCCTAGTCTCACTTTTCTCACTGTTATGCGCTGTCTATGCACTCGGACAGCACGTCGTGGTGTGCTGGGTGCCAGGGCACCGCGAGATTCAAGGAAACGTGTTGGCGGACCAATTAGCTGCATCCGCCCACGACAACGCTGCCGATACATCTATAGCTGTCCCTGTTCTAGACCTAAAACCGTTCCTAAAACGAAAGCTCAGAGCTTACTGGCAACGCTTATGGGACAGTGAAACACAAAATAAATTGCACTTGGTGAAGCCATACCTAGGACACTGGCCACCCATATCAAAAACACGTCGTACAGATGTCACATTTTGCAGACTTAGAATAGGACACACTCACACCACACACGCACACCTTCTCTTCGGTGGCGACCCACCGAGGTGCGATAGATGTGGTGGGCCACTAACTGTGCTGCACATACTTGTACAATGCTCAGGACTGGAGTCTTACAGGAAAAAACACTTTGCATTATTATACCAACAACGCATACCACTTCATCCATCAATGCTAATAGGAAATGAACCTCTTTTCAAACATGGAGCTCTATTAGAATTTCTAAAAGATGTAGGAACTTTTAACGTTATATGCCCAGGGACTCCGTAGCACGGCCTCTCAGCAGAGGCTGCTGCTGCGGTATGTAAAATTGAGAAAGCACTGACCTCCCAGCCCTTGGAGTCAAGGGTATCGACGAGGTAGCAGTGCTAATGCCACGCTTAGTCACTTTATTACCATGATCGCTTATCATTCATCTTAATCACGCATGTTTCACGTCACTTTCATGATTTTAACGATTATATATTTTTACGCACCTTTAGTGCGCAGAATTTTAGGCCCTTATACAGCCACTAAACACCATCACTGATCACATCGTCTGTCCTATGACCTGGCGCTCTTTGGCCATCATTGGCCCTTGCGCCATTAAATACCATATATCATCATCATCAGGCCTAGTGACGACTCCGAGCAGTAGGTGCGCAGGCCGTGGTGCCCGTTGCTTCAAAGTGCGTAATGCGTGGTCGTGAGTACAAAGAGTCGTCCCGCGATCGCCTTCGTCACGATGTCAGAGGTGCTGATAAACAGAACATCTAACCGCGAATCCGACGCTGAAGTCAACGCTAGAGTCGGTCCGAGACGCGCGTTTGCGATGTTCGCTAGGAGCGCGGCGCACCATCGTAATCAGATCGAACTTCCTCTTGCAGCTCCAAACTAAAGCGTAATTATATTTTAAGTGATCGTCGAGCCGTGAACACAAAACTATAGCGAACGTGTCAAGAAGTAGCGCGATTCTCGACAGCCGTGAACTCGCGACGCGCAGACGACGATCTCCCGGAGCGAGCATCGGACCAATGGCGAGGCGAGCTGGGGCAACATGGCGGACGCGGCCAATCGGAGGCCTCGGAACGACTCTCAAGTGTTTGCTTTTTGTGCGCTTCTTTCTGAATGGAGGAGCCCGCTGAAGCGGGGAATTTGAATACGGAGAAATGCCCTTTGCGACAAGCCCAAAAAGTTGGTTCGCGGTCGCGTCATCGCGGAGCTACAGTTTTTTGAAAATCGCTGTTTTTTTGCGATTTCCACAATAATTTTCGCCACATCGGAGGGCAAAACAAATTTTTCGAAGCACTTCTGGGGTGATTCCACGTAAGATCGAACAAACGATGGCTGGTCGACCACTCAAATTTATTTCAAAATTTTATATATTATTGCCTGATGAGTGGAAAGAAAAGATCCGCAATTTGTTTTGCCGCCAAAAATTTTTTCGAACCACAGGAAATCAATAATGACGAAGAGGTGGAGTGGAGCGCTCATCCGCTCTGCTGTTTTGGCCAACTTTCGTTATGAATTGCACAAAATATATTAAAGTTAGGTAGCTGAAATTTATTTACCTAAATATATGCATGTTTTTGCTTCTGCTCAGGTGTTTTAGTTTTTATGTGTAGTGTAGATGTTTTTATAAAAAACCTCAAAAATGGCCCAATCGGCAAAATTTTCTTTACTTTGAAGGTCTCTATCTCAAAAAAGCCTTGTAGCAGAGCGACAAAAATTCTGCATTACGTTCTTCGCATGCTTATCTACCAAACTGCTAAATCTTGTATTTATATATCTTTTCAGTAAAGAGATATGATCGGGCTAATTTCAAGAAAACACCGAACAATGGAAACTTCTGACGACAATTAAAAAAAAACCCCATTTTTTAAATTTCTTAAACTTTGTCCACTTATTCTCCTCCACATCAGCTTTCACAATCATTAAAAACATGTTGCATAATATTGTTTCACTAATAGTTACGGCCCCTCCAATGAGACCCTTAGGCAAGGATGGGCAATTCCGACTTCTTGCCCAGCAAGTGTATAAAATGCAGGCAGGATTGAATTTCTTTTCATTAAAAGGCCAGCAGGTACCTAAAAAGGTGTCGCCGGTACTGAAGGCGTTAATTTTGAAATATTTTGGTCACTGCAGCGGCCACGAGCGCGGAGCTACCGAGTAGGCGCGCGCGCTCCCGAGATGTTCGTTGTAAGAGACGGCGCAGTGAGAGCTCGTTCTCGCGTCCTCAGACCGATTGAGTTCGAAACAGCAACACCTCTCGGGTGACTTTAACGCACGTGCACTGGAGCTTCGTTATTCTATCCGCCCTCTGTTTGCATCTCAGCTAGGCGCTGATAACACGGCGGAGATGGAAGCAAGATGAAAACTCTATAAGGGAGCTATGAGCGCTCGCTTCACGCACGCTGCTGCCACAGAAACTGCGCTGCGCCAGTTGCGATCAGTGGAAAGCATGAACGTGGCGCTCCAGTGGCAAAGCAAAATATGGATTGTCAAAGGAAAGAAAAGCAAAACTATCGGTAACCTGATGCGCTTGTCTATATTAGATGTCGGCAGTAGACGGCGTGAACTGGCCTCGCGTTCGGTGCGCTGTTCACACTTCATTCGGCGCGGATAGTTCTTGTGCTTTGCTCTTACACTACTCCTCCTGTGCGTCTCATGACGAGAAAGTATAGCTCTGAATGAGTCTATTGTGGAGACTACCTTTCGAAGCACAAGAAGCTTAAAGGAGTACTGTCATGATTTTTAAAAAATTTCGGATTGTTGCTCTAAATAAAAATACTGGTGTCGAGAAACCTAAAACGACTATTGTGATGCCTGGGAATGCATCCTATATATTTTAATTAACGCCACCTTAAAAAGACACTTTCGGTTTCGATATCGAGGGGGTGGCTTCTCAGTGTCGTTTCATAGCAGTGTGTCGTCGCGGAGATACAGAAATTCGCGACGTACTAGCGGGAAATCCGTCATCTGCTCGTGGTGCAATAGACAACGATGAGTGACTTGTCGTCCAGTGACCCTGACAGTGATTTCTACGATTTAGGCTGCATGCAGGACGCAGAACTGGCGAACTCGGAGGAACTGCCTTGACTTGTCGGGATAATGTCCTTGCAGTGTGGCTGGCTTGCAAATGCTCAGCGACGAAAACTTCAAAGTCAAATTAAATATTTTATACGTGTTCCCCGACTCCAGTGTGTGGACAGCGTGGACACATGCATACGAACGAAGCAAAAAATGTCCATTTTGCGATGTCTCAAAATCGTGTCAGTACTCCTTTAATTATTGCAAAGAAGCCAAAATTTCGCAGAGTTACCGACCTAGACATAAATGCTTTGAAGGAACGTTTAACGCCCGAAAGATCAGTGACTGTCAGTGAGACGGACTACTTGTGCTACGCGTGCTTTTGCTACCACTGCAATGAAAGATCTTCACGGAACGCACAGTTTAACGATGCCATTCTTATGCCCCCTGAAAGAGAAATCGACGCAATTAACCAGATCACTGCGATTACCGGTGCACGTGCGTTCAAGTCACCCGAGAGGTGTTGCTGTTTCGAATTCAATCGGTCTGAGGACGCGAGAACGAGCTCTCACTGCGCCGTCTCTTACAACGAGCATCTCGGGTGCGCGCGCGCCTACTCGGTAGCTCCGCGCTCGTGGCCGCTGCAGTGACCAAAATATTTCAAAATTAACGTCTTCAGTGCCGGCGACACCTTTTTAGGTACCTGCTGGCCTTTTAATAAAAAGAAATTCAATCCTGCCTGCATTTTATACACTTGATGGGCAAGAAGTCGGAATTGCCCATCCTTGCCTAAGGGTCTCATTGGAGGGGCCGTAACTATTAGTGAAACGACATTATGCAACATGTTTTTAATGATTGTGAAAGCTGATGTGGAGGAGAATAAGTGGACAAAGTTTAAGAAATTTAAAAAATGGGGTTTTTTTTTAATTGTCGTCAGAATTTTCCATTGTTCGGTGTTTTCTTGAACTTAGCCCGATCATATCTCTTTACTGAAAAGTTATATAAATACAAGATTTGGCAGTTTGGTAGATAAGCATACGAAGAACGTAATGCAGAATTTTTGTTGCTCTGCTACAAGGCTTTTTTGAGATAAAGACCTTGAAAGTAAAGAAAATTTTGCCGATTGGGCCATTTTTGAGGTTTTTTATAAAAACATCTACACTACACATAAAAACTAAAAATACCTGAGAAGAAGCAAAAGCATGCATATATTTAGGTAAATAAATTTCAGCTACCTAACTTTAATATATTTTGTGCAATTCATAACGAAAGTTGGCCAAAACAGCAGAGCGGATGAGCGCTCCACTCCACCTCTTCGTCATTATTGATTTCCTGTGGTTCGAAAAAAAATTTGGTGGCAAAACAAATTGCGGATCTCTTCTTTCCACTCATCAGGCAATAATATATAAAATTTTGAAATAAATTTGAGAGGTCGACCAGCCATCGTTTGTTCGATCTTACGTGGAATCACCCTTAGGTAGCTGAAATTTATTTACCTAATTATATGCATATTTTTGCTTCTGCTCAGGTATTTTTAGTTTTTATGTGTAGTGTAGATGTTTTTATAAAAAACCTCAAAAATGGCCCAATCGGCAAAATTTTCTTTACTTTGGAGGTCTTTATCTCAAAAAAGCCTTGTAGCAGAGCGACAAAAATTCTGCATTACGTTCTTCGCATGCTTATCTACCAAACTGCTAAATCTTGTATTTATATAGCTTTTCAGTAAAGAGATATGATCGGGCTAAGTTCAAGAAAACACCCAACAATGGAAACTTCTGACGACAATTAAAAAAAAAACCCCATTTTTTAAATTTCTTAAACTTTGTCCACTTATTCTCCTCCACATCAGCTTTCACAATCATTAAAAACATGTTGCATAATGTCGTTGCACTAATAGTTACGGCCCCTCCAATGAGACCCTTAGGCAAGGATGGGCAATTCCGACTTCTTGCCCAGCAAGTGTATAAAATGCAGGCAGGATTGAATTTCTTTTTATTAAAAGGCCAGCAGGTACCTAAAAAAACCCGCATTTCCCCGAAGGGGAGTATGAGGAAGTGCGAAGCACGGGGTGATGCTATGAGGGGGCGCGCGAGACTAAACTGCAGAGCCGAGCGAAGGAGACGGCAGCGAGAGAGCACGTGCCAGCCGACCCACGGAGGTCTGGCCGTTTTTAAGTGCAAAGCACTTTTACTGATGATGATGATCTGTCTTCCGAACTCGTTCCAAAGAACCCGCAACGCGTTGAACTTGTTGGCGGCGTTGCGCACGCCCGAGATGGGGCTCAGGTTGTTGTCGAACCACAGTCGATCGCACACCGCGCAGCTATATCCGAAGCTGCGGTCCAGGAAGTCTCGCTTGAAGCGCGCGTCCGGCCGATCGAATTCGAGGGCCCGCGCTCGCTCACGCATCGCGCGTCCCCGCGCCAGATCGGCTTCGGGGTGCTCGGCTCGCTTCGCACGCTTTCGTTCGGCGCCTCGCCGCCGGCCTTCATCACCACAGGCAATGCGCGGGGCGCGCGCAGCCACGGAGCGGAGGTCGGAGCGCGCGCAGTCACGTGGGGCGTGACGTCGCTGCGCCGTTGCTACAGACGCTCCTCTCCGCTCCTCGCGTCGTTGCTATGGGACGGCAGATTCAGGGTCGCTTATAAAGTGCATTCGCACTTAAAAGGTGTCGCCGGCACTGAAGCCGTTAACTTTGAAAATATTTGGTCACTGCAGCGGCCACGAGTGCGGGGCTACCGATCAGGCGCGCGCGCACCCGAGATGCTCGTTGTAAGAGACGGCGCAGTGAGAGCTCGTTTTCGCGTCCTCAGACCGATTGTGTTCGAAACAGCAACACCTCTCGGGTGACTTGAACGCACGTGCATTGGTAGTCGCAGTGATCTGGTTAATTGCGTCGATTTCTTTTTCAGGGGGCATAAGAATGTCATCGTTAAACTGTGCCTTCCGTGAAGATCTTTCATTGCAGTGGTAGCAAAAGCACGCGTAGCAGAAGTAGTCCGTCTCACTGACAGTCACTGATCTTTCGGGCGTTAAACGTTCCTTCAAAGCATTTATGTCTAGGTCGGTAACTCTGCGAAATTTTGGCTTCTTTGCAATAATTAAGGGAGTACTGACACGATTTTGAGACATCGCAAAAGGGACATTTTTTGCTTCGTTGGTATACAGTGTCTACGCTGTCCACACAATGGAGTCGGAGAACACGTATAAAATATTTTAATTTGACTTTGAAGTTTTCGTCGCTGAGCATTTGCAAGCCAGCCACACTGCAAGGACATTATCCCGACAAGTCAAGACAGTTCCTCCGAGTTCGCGAGTTCTGCGTACTGCATATAGCCTAAATCGTAGAAATCACTGTCAGGGTCACTGGACGACAATTCACTCATCGTTATCTATTGCACCACGAGCAGATGACGGATTTCCCGCTAGTACGTCGCGAATTTCTGTATCTCCGTGACGTCACACTGCTATGAAACGACACTGAGAAGCCACCCCCTCGATATCAAAACCGAAAGTGTCATTTTAAGGTGGCGCTAATTAAAATATATAGGATGCATTCCCAAGGCACCACGATAGTCGTTTTACGTTTCTCGACACCAGTATTTTTATTTAGAGCAACAATCCGAAATTTTTAAAAATTCGTGTCAGTACTCCTTTAAGCTTCTTGTGCTTCGAAAGGTAGTCTCCACAATAGACTCATTCAGAGCTATACTTTCTCGTCATGAGACGCACAGGAGGAGTAGAATAAGAGCAAAGCACAAGAACTATCCGCGCCGAATGAAGTGTGAACAGCGCACCGAACGCGCGGCCAGTTCACGCCGTCTGCTGCCGACATCTAATATAGACAAGCGCATCCGGTTACCGATAGTTTTGCTTTTCTTTCCTTTGACAATCCATATTTTGCTTTGCCACTGGAGCGCCACGTTCATGCTTCCCACTGATCGCAACTGGCGCAACGCAGTTTCTGTGGCAGCAGCGTGCGTGAAGCGAGCGCTCATAGCTCCCTTATAGAGTTTTCATCTTGCTTCCATCTCCGCCGTGTTATCAGCGCCTAGCTGAGATGCGAACAGAGGGCGGATAGAATAGCGAAGCTCCAGTGCACGTGCGTTCAAGTCACCCGAGAGGTGTTGCTGTTTCGAACTCAATCGGTCTGAGGACGCGAGAACGAGCTCTCACTGCGCCGTCTCTTACAACGAGCATCTCGGGTGCGCGCGCGCCTACTCGGTAGCTCCGCGCTCGTGGCCGCTGCAGTGACCAAATAATTTCAAAATTAACGTCTTCAGTGCCGGCGACACCTTTTTAGGTACCTGCTGACCTTTTAATAAAAAGAAATTCAATCCTGCCTGCATTTTATACATTTGCTGGGCAAGAAGTCGGAATTGCCCAGCCTTGCCTAAGGGTCTCATTGGAGGGGCCGTAACTATTAGTGCAACGACATTATGCAACATGTTTTTAATGATTGTGAAAGCTGATGTGGAGGAGAATAAGTGGACAAAGTTTAAGAAATTTAAAAAATGGGGTTTTTTTTTAATTGTCGTCAGAAGTTTTCATTGTTCGGTGTTTTCTTGAACTTAGCCCGATCATATCTCTTTACTGAAAAGTTATATAAATACAATATTTAGCAGTTTGGTAGATACGCATGCGAAGAACGTAATGCGGAATTTTTGTACCTCTGCTACAAGGCGTTTTTGAGATAAAGACCTTCAAAGTAAAGAAAATTTTGCCGATTGGGCCATTTTTGAGGTTTTTTTATAGAAACATCTACACTACACATAAAAACTAAAAATACCTGAGCAGAAGCAAAAACATGCATATATTTAGGTAAATAAATTTCAGCTACCTAACTTTAATATATTTTGTGCAATTCATAACGAAAGTTGGCCAAAACAGCAGAGCGGATGAGCGCTCCACTCCACCTCTTCGTCATTATTGATTTCCTGTGGTTCGAAAAAATTTTTGGCGGCAAAACAAATTGCGGATCTCTTCTTTCCACTCATCAGGCAATAATATATAAAATTTTGAAATAAATTTGAGAGGTCGACCAGCCATCGTTTGTTCGATCTTACGTGGAATCACCCTCTGGGTGGTTTTCAGTGTAGATATTTTGGAATCAGATAGAAAAAGGATTCCAGAAACTGAAAATTTGATTTTCAGAAAATCGATTTTTTTTTGCAATTTTTCGCAATACGAAAGCCGCGTCCCCCCTTAAGGGGGGACATACTGGTCTTAGCAGCGCAAAAACGCCCAAAAAGATTGATTTTCCATTTTGTGATTTTCGTTTTTTTGTTGTTGTTTTTTTCCATAGCGCACCTGCCAGGAAAAATATCGGCTCAAAATGACAGGTCGTTGGGCCAAAGATGTCGGATTTATTCAACGCGGCACTTGGTTTCACTTATGAAAACGCCAAAAAACTGCCCCCTCCTGCATTGCTAGGCTCGCGCTAACCATTTATCGGAACGCGGCCATCTTAGTCTCGTTTGAAAGAGCATCTTTTCGGCTTGCTTTCCCACCAGAAACGAACCTCCAATGCTGCCGCCAGTGTGTGGAGTCATCGCGGTCAGCAGCGGCGGCATCGGCAGAGCAGAGCAGGACAGCAGACCGGCAGACGCCGCGATGTGGCAGCCCGACACAAAGGCAGCCACTGATTGCTACAGCCTCTAGCAGTGGCGACACGACATCGCGATTGTCGACGAAGATATTTGCAGCAGAAGACTCGGCGGAAGAGCACAAAGGATGCCGCGACGAAGCGGCAGTGCAACAAAAGTGCAGACGGCGATCGCGATTGTGACCACGGTGGTGTCTGAATTGGCTGATAGCAATGATATTCCAACGAGGAGGCAGGAAAGGTCGCCGCCTGTGCTTACGATGGCGGACAATGCTGTTGCAGAGAAAGATATCGCAGCCGGAGAAAATGTGCCAGGGATTGCGACCGCTGCGTCCGGTACTGCAGGTATGCGCGATGGTCATTTTTGACAACGGCTGATCGGAATATCTTCGAGCGTCGTGCACAACAGAAAGCAGCGGAACTTTCCTCGGTCTCAGCAACGCATCGCAAAATGAATGTTCTGACAAGCGAGTGCCGCGGCGCCGAAAGTTCGTCGACCATAGCGTATACCATTGTTGACCTGGACATCAACAGTTTACTGCTCGAACGTTCTTCTTGCCGATTGTGCCGTGGACAGTTGACCATCAAACTCGATGCACGTGAGTACAGCGTAGCCGTGAAGCTAAAGCTTCGGTGCAGCAATTGCGGGGAAGTTGGCTCAAGATGGAGCTCACAACTAGATGGTAGTACAGTCAAACTCGCTTATAACGAACTCGAAGGTGCCGCGAAAAGTGGTCGTTATATCAGTAGTTTGTTGTATATGGACTCTCCCTTAAAAACGCGCAATTTAGCGAACATGTCGAACAACCCCTCCGGTGACAAGTTAAGCCTTTTCGCTTCATGAAGGGTGTGGTGGTGTCGTCATCAATCGGTTGGTTTTACTTGTGTTCACGTTGCCTTTACCGAACACGACCGCGGGTTCGAGCACTGGGAGCCTCATGCAGAGCGCCGTGTACCGTTCGCACTGCTGCGCGCGAGAACTCGGCCCGTCACCGCGAAGGGACGGCGAGCCGTCGCGCGCAGCGAGGGAGACCCTAGGCGACACTCTCCAGATTAGTGATTTATTACTGGGATTACAAAGAGATCAATAATTTGACACAGCCAATCGTACGTAACATAACTACACAGGACACCAATTAGCTAATACCAGTTACCAAATGTGGCCGCGAATGGCACACTCACAAAACGAACAAACAAAGAAGCAAGTTTGGAGAGCCGACCTACCCTTCGGCCAGCGCTCCCACGATCTCGCACCCCAGAGCAGAAGAAACAGAACAGACGAAGCAACACTTGAAAGAAACATATACAGTGCACGATCGCGAGGCGCTGCCTCGAGACTTGGAGACCGCGGAGGGTAGCGCGCGCCCGCTGAGACCGGGGCCCCGACAAAACGACGTAACCGCCGGCCGGCGACGAAGAACAAGAACAAAGGATCGCCGGCGACCGGAGCGGCCAAAACGCGTACGCACCCTTCGAGGTCCCCAAGTGGTCTCTCTGAACCTCCGCGCGCGCCCCCACGTCTAGGCGAGCGCGAGCCAGGTCCGAATCCCGCCAAAACTGGGCCAATGGGACACCGTGTTTAATCTTCGAGGACGCGGTGGCAGCAAAGTGACGGCGATTTATGACCAGCTGCCACCCGTCCGGTCGAGAGGAGAGAGACACGAGAATTCTCCACGGGAAGATGGCGTCGAGCAACTGGTTGCGGACGCCTGAATTCCCACAAGGGACGCCCACTGCTTGCTTACAAATGAACTAAACTGCGTTTGCGTCGAACCTGCTGCTACCAGCAGAGTGTACAATGCCCGCGAAGTTCTCTCGGGCGCCTTTAAGATCTCCACTCGCCGTAATGGTTTCGATAGCTACGCATCAGCCCCGCCAGGCTGAGCGCACCGGGAGCTGCGCCGCTTCGGCGAGAAGAGCGAAGTTCGAAAGGCATCACGATTCGTTCGTTATCAGCAACTGTGCAAACGAAGTGTCGGCGAACCGCGATCTCTAGATAGCAGCTAAATAATCACCGGCGGCGCTTTTTGCAGCGTGCAGTGCCGCATTCGCGTAGACTCTGGCTGCGTGAAGATCGACACTGGCGACAGCAACGCTTGAGCGGCCGTTTACACGGAGTGGCGTATAACGTTCATATAAGATTCTAAATTGTTCATACTTAATTACCTTTACCGCAGCGTACAATTTAGGAGCTGCTAAGTGCCACAATAAAACAAATTTAATGACATGGAAAGAAAAAACGACTGACTGCAGGTCAAAATGAAAACATTTTTTTACAATGAACACATGAGGTGGCATGTACGCCGAAATCTCTCTTGAAACAATTTCAAGGCCCAAAGGAACTTACACACGCACTAAAAAAAAAAAAAAACCTTCAGGGGCATCATTTCCGTTCAAAGAACTGGGTGAGAGATGCTTGCTTATGCCCAGTTGTAGAACTTCTGATGGCCTTTTCCAAGTTCTCTAAGTTACTGACATGTTATTCTGACAGTCCCCTCGAGAATACAACGTCCTTCAGGGCGGCAATGTACTCATTCGCTGTTCCAGAGCCTATAGGCGCCGGCGGGGAAATGTCATCATCACTGTCCTCATCCGAGGATGGCGCCTCACGGCAGGCTTCTGCTCGAACTTTACGGACGATTGCGCTGTCGTCAAGTTCTTCAGTCACCCACACAGCATCAGCAGCAACAAAGTCGTCGAGGTCGTCTGCGTCACTCACGAGTCTAGCCTCAACGGCTTCCGTCCATGCTTGCCGTCCATCCTCTCGGGCATCGGGAATGGCGAAGTCCTCGACTGATTCTGGCGAAACCGACGGACTGACAAACCCAGCCTCTCTGAAACAGTTTTGCATTGTTTCACGTGTCGCATCCGTCCAACCTCCTTTTATCATCTGTACCGCCATCCATAAGTCTATCTTGAGAGTCTTTTCTTGGCGGATGAGGATGAGAAGTCTCTCAATAATGCGGCGACAATAATTGATCTTGAAATTTTGAATTATGCCCATGTCGAGGGGCTGTAGCCTTGCGGTGGCATTGGGCGGCAAAAAAAATTTTTACGGCCTGCAGCTCAGGGTATAGCCGATGAGCGGAGCAATTGTCAAGGATGAGGAGGATACTCCTCTTCTTAGCCACCATCTCATCATCGAACTCTTTTAGCCACTCACCGAAGAGCGCCCGCGTCATCCAGGCTTCTTTTGTTGTGCCTGTACCGAACAGGCACAAACTGCCGAAAGCATCTCAGCTTCTTTGACTTCCCTATTACGAAAGGAAGGCGCGTATCGCTACCATCCATATTGCAGCAAAGCAGCACTGTCACGCACACTTTGCTGTTTTTGCCCCCAACACATGCGTCGCCTTTCAGTGAGTGAGTCTTGTTTGGCAGCATCTGGTAAAATAAACCAGTTTCATCAGCATTGTATATGTCGCGCTCGCTGAACTGGAGCACATCGCTCACGTTAGTACACAGCCAGTCGTTCGCCGCGTCTTCTTTGACTGCTGCTGCTTCGCCAACAATTGCCCGGTACACGATCCCATGGCGTTCTTTGAATCGCTGCACCCATCCTCCTCCAGGCTTGAAATCCTGGTAGCCTAAAAGGAAGGCAGAGTCTCTCTTTTTATCAGCAGGGGTCCACTGATAGGAACGTTCTTTCCCCTAGCGTCCAAGAACCACTTGAACAAAGCGTCTTCAACGTCCTTGTACGTTGCTTCACGCAAGCGTTTCCATTTGTTTTCGTACGCCGCTGATGTTGGTCACTGCGTGCAGCTTCTTTTCGTCTTTTAGGATTGTCGAGATCGTGGACTTTGAAAGATCGTATTTCTTCGTGACGTCCACATTTTTCATGCCAGATTGAATGTCCCAGACGATGTCTAGCTTTGTCCCAATTAGGATGGCTTTCCTCTTCTTTGGTGTGCTCTCTGCCATTGCACAAGCCACAATGCCGGAACTATGGCGGCACCAGTGCACACACACCACACACAGCACAGGCAGCTGTCTTGTCCTTTTCAAAAAGTGTTCAAGTAACGCCACGTAGGTTCAAAAAGCACGAGAAAAAAAAAGAAGGAAAATACTAAAAACAAGGCGAGCTGATACGAACACAGCTCACGCTGCTTAAATTCGTCCACGTGGTCCACGAAAAAATCGACACGGAATGCAATGCAACCGTACTGAAAGAAAGGAGCATGGATAGAGGCGCTAGCGGCGCGCTGAGCCTTCGCAACACGTGAACCACGTGAACTCTGATGACGACAATAAGTAGCTGCAACTTTTTTTTCTTTCTTCTTTTTTTTTTTTTTTTTTTCTGAATTGCCGATCTTTAAGGCTATGCTTTCGCTGGTTGAAGGCGCCGAGCACTACTTTGAGTGCCGGAAACACGTCATAGATGTGTTCTTGGTTAGTGGTATGCTTTATTCGACGCGCAGGCAGCTAGCATCGGTAGAATTTAGCCTTGGCAAGGCAGCCTCAGGTTTTTCTAGCAACTTTGCCGACATCGCCTCCTCCCCAGCTGCCGGTCGTGGTTCCAACATCCAAGGCATTCGTTGTAGGTGGCTAGTCGTAGCTCTAGGAACGGCGTCAGAAAAGGTTGCCGTGTGAAAGCTACCTCCTAATTTTTTTTTTCTTCCTCACTGCCATTCTGCCTCTGAGAAATGCCTGCAAAGTAAGCTATCACGCTCGTGGCGTCCGAAGTTATGCGTGCGGTGCTCACCGATCTAGGATATCTTCCTCGCGCGTAAATTAGCGGGGCAAGCGCGAGCGAGCGCCTCTCTCATGCCTGAGAAGGTATGTTTCAACTTTTTTTTCGCTTCATATACGCCCGATTTTTACCGCGACTGTGTCGGGAGTGTTCGTTGTAAAAGTAGGCGGCTTTGAAAAACGTTCGCTATATGTGGACGCAGTTTCAATGGGTAGCGTAGGAAAATCGTAAGTGCACCGAAATATGGTCGTTATAACCGATAGATCGTTATATCTGGGATCGTTATAAGTGGGTTCGACTGTAGTAATAACTGCAACTCGTTAGAAATCAATGTTCCCACAGCGTGTGCTGTGCAGGGCACAGGGAATGGGCAGACAGCGTTGAACGACATCTTTGCCGCTACAGTATAACCCCATTACAACAGACCTTCATAGTGAAGAGGATTTTGGTCTGTTGTAAAGGGAGTATGTAAAATCCAAGTACTGTTACAACAGATTTTTTTGTAAACGCTGAATGGGTCTGTTGCAACCGGAGAGAATTACGAATTACAAACATAATTTTATTTTTAACAGGGGACCAAAAAAAATGCGATTTTTGGAAAATCGCACTTTCAGTTTCTATAGCCCATTTTCTATCAGTCCAAAATATCTTCACTAAAAACTATGTAGAAGTTTATAAAAGAATTTTTTTGCGTCTGCCGACTTGGCGAAAATTGCGGAAATAGCAAAAAAAAAAAAATTCGCCAGATCCCACGTACCGTGGGAGTCGATGTTATGCGAAGCATGCGGCGGGTAGGTGACTGTGACGTAACTTTTTTTACTGAGCGACACGTTAAAAAATGACGCTAAAGATTTGTATAAATTTTATACGCACACATATATATGTTGAAGAGCCGCATATGTGTAATATAACCAGTTGTTTACGGTTGGGTAACGCTGCCAATGCCAACGTGGGTATTACCAACACCGGAAGCGGTAAGCTGATATGTAGTGCTTATACGTGTCCCGAGAACGCAAGCACGTTTCACGAACCCGTGTGCATGTGTGGGGGGCTCCTAACAGTTCTTGAACAAGGTCATCATCACCGTGATCAGTGAGCACCAGCAGCTGGTCATGACTTGTTATAGGATGCGGTCGTGATTGGGGTGATGAGGGGCCCATCTGTAGTGAAGTATGTGGTATAGTAGAGCTTTTCGAATTCGTGGATGCCTCGGTCATTTCGTCGAGAAATTGTCTGTCGACAGAGCCGGCGACATGTCGGAACCTGAAGCCACCCTTCGCGTTGGTGAGGTAGAGGCCGTCGAGGCTGGTAGGCCTGGATAGTGCTACGTAGACCACCATCAGTGGATGGTGTTTGTCGTATTCATAGACTACCTGGGCGTATGTGGCATACGTAGCCTAGTCTACAAAGCGTCTGTCAATCAGTCTGGCATCATCCTCGGTCAGCATGAGGCCATCGCCCAGCCTCGTAAGAAATGAAGAGGACGCTGCGTCATTCTGGTGGACGAAGTGCACTTTACGGTGCGGTGATGTGGATATCATATGTAACTTTCGTTAATGTATTCCTCCGGGGTCGAGCAGTGCTTCAATATAGCTTGCTGAATCATAGGAATACACACGTAATGTTTATTAGACTTCTGTAAAAGCGGAGCCAACACTGGAACCACAGACGTTAATCTGATATGACGCCTGTATCGTAGAGTACACATCGTAGGAGTATCATGTAGTGTTCATTGCTTTCTTGGAAAATTAGATAGCCAGCACCACAACCACAATTGACGTTGCACCGGTATTACGCCTGCGTAGGCTGTTTTTCCAAACCAGTTTATAGACCTGGCGTGGCTCACTGGTAGAATACCTCATTGCCACGCAGAATGCTTGGGTTAGATTTGTGCTGGGATCCTATTTCTATTCTTTCCATTCGTGGGGTCAACGCGATGTCGGTTTTTCTTAACGCTCTCGCATTTAAATTACCAATGTCTGTTCTCGCCGTTCCTGGGTAGATATAAACTGTCAATCACATGTGGCGCATCCCCGTACACCGCGGCCCATGGTAAACAGGTATGTGCCACACGTGGAGGAAATGGTTTGACGACGTACGCGACAGGATTTTCACGTTATTCATGTCATGACTAGACAGTCATATTTTTCAAGTCCTCTTACCCTCTCATGCCAATTTTGGTCTACATCAAGTTAAGGAGGCCATCATGAGAGCACCCAGACGTATACGCGGCAGGCAGGCAGGCAGGCAGGCAGGCAGGCAGGCAGGCGCAACACCAAGCACGCTGCGCGCCGATTTTTTGTCGCTGCAGCTAGGCATAGCTGATCATTGACGGACCAGAGATCGGCGGCCTTCATTCTTAAATCGGTACGTCGATATCTGCGGCGCGCTGTTCCCGTCCCGAAAGTACGCTAAGCGATGTTTGAAGTCTGAAGTTACTGAATTTGGTATGTCCGTGGTAGAAAAGTCTGCTCTAAAGGAGTCCTGACCACCTTTCTGGCCTGACATTTTAGTCAATTATGTCCGAATGTCTGCTGTACCATAATCCGTTGTAAACAAAGCTCAATCAGTGGAACAAATACGGAGGTTGGCATAACGCCGCAAATTGGTATGTAATATCCGAATGTCTGTTGTAAACAGATCCGTTGTAACAAGATTATACTGTATTGGTGTTTCACACAGAGGCCTTCATACAAAATAAGCCTGGCTTCTGGTCGCATTGTACCTCAGGAATTTCACCTGAGAAAATCGGTTGCAGAAATTTTTCTGCCCCCAACAGGAGAATTATGATTTGATACTTTACACTAGCGATTGTCCAGCAAGCCAACGTCATCACCCGTACGGGGTTCACCCTTTTAGTCTACGTGTTCTGAATGGGACTGTGTGGCGGGGCGCATAGACCCCGGGGAAGGCCCCTGGGTCAGGCATGGTTGCAAGCATAAAAAAAAGGGGAAATGAAAAAAAGGAGAACTAAAAATAAGGGTCGCAAGCACCCATGGGTGAGTCTGACCCTATCGTTCGGCCTCAGCCAAAGTTCCGTGCAGCCAGGCACACAATACGAGTCGCCTGCTCCTAAGAGCAGCGCAGCAAGACTGGTTCCGGGTGCTAGGACAGAACCATGCGTCGCCACTCGCAGCAGCACAAGTCCAGGCAGACTCTCACCACCACTTACACGACAGACCTTGGTCCAGTTCACGGTGTTAGAATAGTTTAGGTGGAGCGACTGGCGCATTGGAATGAGGAGAAATCGGGGACCTCTTTCCCTTTCTTCCGAAAGGAGACGCACGCGGGACGGTGGCCGCCTGGCTGTACCCAGCGCAGACCTGATGCTTCTAACGTTCGGTGTTTTAGTGTGTTTAGTGATATCGCAAGGCCCTGTGAGGATTGTGTGGCATTGTAATACCATACACATAAGTGAAATATAAAGACTTAGTAGTGTTTTATGCATGACTGTTCGGCATGAGGCGTGAGGCTCGTAAACACCACCTTCGGCCTCGGCAACACCGTGGCCTAGGCGATCGTGCCCGCATTTTGTCTACAAAAGTAAATCTGCAGTTGCGTAACGCGTGTTGAATTCACCCTTCATTTGCCCTCGAAAGATCAATTTGTATTTGCAGTCAGCATCATATAAATAGCAGGTATCATGCGTAAGGGGCACTTCGTATATGAGATCAAGTGACCCTAGAGAATCTTTTACTACGAACCGCTTATTTGCAAATTCCGTAAACATTTGCAAGAAGACGAATGCTTTAATGTAATGGAATAGAATAACTCTATTTAGGTCTTTCGGGGTGTTCACTAGCACGTGGCGCGCCGCTCCCACGTCGGAAAATACGGGATTGAAAGAGAACGCAATAAAGTGGGCGCAGCTTGTGACCGATGGCTACGAAGCCGCTCTTTGATAGATTCAAAATAGAGTGCAAGATATATACGTTATGGTACGCCAAGAATTTTATCCCATGTATTGACACGACCTACGAATTTTACATATTTTTGCCTGAAAAAGCTGCTTTAGCTCGAGTATTGTATGGTGCGGCTAAATGAGACGAAAGAATGTAGAATAGTACTCAAGAGTTGGTGGCAGTAAAAAGAGAAAACACTCTCCTTTGGAGCAGCGAAAAGGGAAACTTTCTCCGTGCATGATTTGTAGCCCGAGTTGCATCGCGGCACAAAGCACTTCTTGCCCATCTGGACAATATAAGTTGTGCTAATAAAGACACGATAAACAAGGATAAGCTATTTCAAATAGGCTAGCGTTTGGGTGGCAGGCGTTTCGACTGGCGAACGTATTTGCACGAATGGGGCCCCGTCTGGTTTGGCGTGTTAGTTTTAACGGGTCAGACAGTGACGTCACGGAATATGCTGTCACTCTCAATTCCTATCATTCCCGAAAGAAAAAACTGGAAAGCAAATGGTTAGGATGCGGAAAGGGAATGAGCACGACCATTTCACGTTTGTACACCCAGGGCAGGGCACAAAGTTCTACTTCTGCTACTGCAACAGACAGCATGTCTGTGAAGAATAACGAGAGGCACAATCAGAATGTCACGTGGTGAGTCATGATATATTGGTCATTAAACGGACGTTAACCTTCATTGCCACGCGCCAGCCAGCACATGTAAACATTGGAAAGGCGGCTGCTTGGATCCATCCAATATGGTGCATGCACAACGAAGACCCGTGAGAGGAATTTCTAACCTACCATTGTCAAATGCGTTGCTTTCTTCTGACAACCATCATTTAGTGAAATGTCATCCCTCGCCCCTGCTTTCTTTTTCAGGGAATACCTTTTTCTTTTTGACTAACCCAGTTCGGGTCCACCACGGTGGATCAGTGGCTAAGGTGCTCGGCTGCTGACCCGAAGGTCACGGGTTACCGTATTTACTTGATTCTACTGCGCTCTCGATTGTAACGCGCACCCGTTTTCCGCGAACAAAAAAAAAAAAAGTAAGACATCGATTGTAACGCACACCCATTTTTCGTGAGAGAAAAGAACAAAAAAAAAGTCCGTAGGAGTCAACCTTCGCACATTCCGAAGAACAAGTATTTGGTTTTAAAGAACTAAAGTTTCAAAAAATAAAACACAGTCAAACAGCGGGCCTTGTCGCTAAACTGTCGCCACTACGGCGGTGATACGAGTCGCGTAATGGATCAGTCCTCGTCGCTGTCGGACAACTCCTTTTCGCTGTAAACGCTCTTCAATTTCGGGAAGCTTTGCTGTGAAAAATCTTCTGCTTCTCTTTGCGCCAGTCTCACACGCACGTTTCGGGAACTCTGAACGACCGCGATACGGCCCGATTTCCGTCCGTCTCTCCATATGTAATAACTTTTCTTTTAAATGCGCCATCGTGGTGCACTCGTCGAGTATTTGGAGTGGGCACTACCATGCCATCTATGCGAACGCAGAACGAGATGACTAACTCCTCAGCACACGTACGAACTGAAACAATGGCCGAGGCTCGTAGGAGGCGGCCATTTTGAAATGCCGATGGCAATATGATAACAAAGTTTCTTCTTCTTTTTTTTTTTTCGGTACTCGATTCTAACGCGCATGCGATTTATGGACTCGTTTTACCAAAAAAAAAAGGTGCGCGTTAGATTCGAGTAAATACGGTAGATCCCGGCCACGGCGGTCACATTTCAGTGGAGGTGAATTGGTAGAGGCTTGTGTACGAGGGTGGTCTGAAAAGTTCTCGGCCTGATGTAGAAAAAAGCATTTTGGACCTTCAAAATTATTTTTATTTTTCAACATAGTCTCCTCTCAACTCTACACACTTGGTCCATCGATATTCCAGAGCCAGGATTCCGTCCTTAAAATGACTTTGTGGAAGTCCTGAAAAGTACTCATACACAGCAGCAATCGCTTCTTCATTTGATGAAAAACGTTGCCCGCCAAGAAAGATTTTGAGTTTTGGGAACAGGTGGTAGTCCGACTGGGCCAAGTCAGGAGAATAGGGTGGGTGCTCCAACAATTCGTACTTCAAATTGTGAAATTTAGCCATTGCAAGATGTCCTTTGTGCACCGGTGCATTGTCCTGATGAAAAATGATTTTCTTCTTCCGCAAACCTGGTCTTTCCTCACAAATTTTCTGATTCAATTGAGTCAAGAGGTCGGAATAATACTCCCCAGTTATGGTTTTAGCGTTTCCAAGATAATCCACAAGCAGAATGCCTTTAACATCCCAAAAAACAGAGGCGATCACCTTTCCTGCGGAGGGAACTGACTTGGCTTTCTTTGGTGCAGAGGACTCGGCTTCAGTCCACTGCTTTGATTGTTGTTTCGATTCTGGTGTGTAATGGTGAATCCAAGTTTCATCCATTGTTATGATCTGCGCAAAAAGTCTGCTGGATTTTTGTTATACAGCTCCAAAGCACGCTGTGACGTCGTCATGCGGTTGCGTTTTTGCGCTCAGGAGTAAGGATGCGCGGCACCCATCTTGCACAGAGCTTGTTCATGTGTAGTTCATTATGCAGAATGTGACATACACGTTCCACTGAGATGCCAACAGCCTCGGCAATTTCGCGCAACTTCACTCTCCTGTCTTCCAAAACCATATCGTGCACACGGTCAATCAATTCAGGAGTTGTTGCACTTTTTGGGTGCCCTTCGCGCGGGTCATCTTCAATGCTCTCTCTCCCCCACTTAAACTCAGCAGCCCATTTCTTGACTGTGGAGTATGAAGGTGAATCTTGTTTGTAAACTTTAACAAACCTTTGGTGAATTTCATTCAGAGATAACTTTATCACCGCACGGTACTCAAGCTTCTCCATGCCTTCCGGTGCTTCACACTACACCTACTGTGATCGACTGTCAAAGCCAAACTGCTAATTGGCACTAGATGCCGTTTCATCTGAGACTTGCAGAGACTTGTATGAACGTGCACATGAGTGCTACAAGTTCTTGCTCGCGTGATTCTTATTGAGGCCGAGAACTTTTCAGACCACCCTCGTACTGTGCGATGTCGGTGCACGTTAAAGCACCCCAGGTGGTCGAAATTTCCGGAGCCCTCCACTACGGCGTCTCTCATAATCATATTGTGGTTTTGGGACGTAAAACACCAGATATTATTATTATTCGTCATGGCGGCCTCACCCAATTTGCCACGGTGGCCTTATTTGTGCATGAGCTAAAATATTTTTGAAATTCGTTTTCACCTGTAAACTCATTATCGCTGTTAGCAAAAAGCTACATTTCCTATTTTTCCATCTGTTGGCTACCGCCACTGAATTTTCTTGATGTTGTGCATTTACTTTCAAATTAGAGTGATATGTGCGGTTAGCCTGATAAACGAATGGCCAGCAGTTGAAGAGTTGTCGCAAATGCAGCTTTGTAAGCGACGCGGCTCCCGTTGAAGTGGCTGACCTGAAGCCTCGTTACACCCAGCGCAGCCAATGCGAAGCGCGTCTCCGTGTTTGGCGGAGGCGGCGTGTCGGTGGTCCAGTTCGACCTTAGGGCACATCCCCCGCACAGGCAGTGTAGGCGGGGGTTGACGCCCACGCTCTTTTGGCTGGGCACCACGAGGACATACAAGTACACTCATTGTTTCCCCCACCTACTTCGCCACGAACCCTTCGATTCCAGGCCGCGCAGCGTGAGCTCCCCCTCTTAGCCGTGTGGGCATCCGAAGCCAGCCACACATTGCCCATGACGCATCACGTGGAGGTGGAAGGAGCTCAGTGATTCACAGGCCGCGGCTCCACCCAAGCTGGATTACATGGGCGCACAACCACCCACATCCTCCCAACGCCAATGAATCGTGAATGGAGCTGGATACGTCCCGAACCAGCAGCGAGGTCCCCATTCCACATCACGGCCTCCTAATTAGCTGGATTACAGGGGCTCGCAAGTTCCCCCGGCCATAGCGGTACGAAACTTGAACTCTCTCACAAGGAATGCAATCCCATACTGAGGCCTCCTAGAAGTTGGATTACAGGTGCTTACCATAATCACCCGGCCATTTCACCATAGTTCCTGTCGCTACCCAGGTTTGGCAGCCAGGAGCGACAGTGACAGTGCTCTTCCTTGGACGCTTGCCAGTTGTAATCGGTTCATGCCCGGCTACCACTCTCTGTGAACTTTGATCAACTACCGCACCCCCAGGCAATGGGTTACAGAGGCACGCCACAAACCTCTGGTGTGGAAAATCCAGGTAGTGTAAAAAGCCACACTGTGCCACACAAAGAAAGAAATCTACCAACAGCGCCTGTCCTGTGTGTTCTTTACTGTGTCCTGTTTTCCTTGCGCTTCGCTTCGACATGAATATATACCAACTCGCCCAATACTCTACGTTACTTCAGTTTACTACCAACAGTACTTGAAAACGAAGCTTCAGCCAGCAGCAGTGAGAGCTTGTGCTGAATGTATGACTAAATGTGCTGCAACAGTAAAGAGCCTCTACAAGGACCTCAATTCCGGCAACCTCGGAAGCATTGCCACCGCTTTTGATGGAAGCTGGCACACAAGAGGACACCTCTCACATAGGAGTAGCCACTGTGACAGAGGTTTTTTTTTTTTTTTTCGGGATATGTGCTCGACTATGTAGTGCTTTCTAATTTTTGCCACGGCTGTGAGTGTCACCCAAAACCCGAGAGCCCAGACTATGCCGAGTGGAAGGCCAGGCATTCATGCCAGAAAAACACCTTATATAAGGCTGGCCAAATGGAAGTAGAGGCAGCAATGATTTTATTTCAGCGCTCACTTTCGCTTCATGGCCTCAGGTGTACCACAATGCTTTGCGATGGTGACAGCCGGTTGTACAGCGCGCTGTCAACGAAGCCAAAGTGTACGGCTTCATAAATGTTGAAAAGGAAGACTGTGCAAGCCATGTGCAGAAGCGCATGGGGACTGAGCTTCGTAACTTTGTGCAGAAGCACAAAGGGGAGAGCGGTGAGCGCATCAGTGGCAAGGGTCGCCTCACGGGTGACCTCATCACAAAATTGACGCGCTACTATGGCTGGGCTCTCAAATCCCATTCTGGGAATGTGGATGAGATGCACAAGGCTGTGTGGGCTACGTATTACCATGTGACGTCCACTGAGGAGAAATCGGACCACAGCTTTTGTCCCCAGGGCCCCGCGTCTTCGTGCAAGCATAATGCAGCCATGGCAAATGAATGAGGCAATCCCGAAAAGCATATACAACTTGCCAGAGGCTATTAGCAATGCACTGCATCGTGTTTATGAGTGCTTGTCTGACAAGAAGCTCCTACAGAGATGTACGAGAGGCAAGACTCGGAATGCGAATGAGACATTACATTCGGTCATCTGGAGCCTGGCACAAAAGGACAAGAATGCGTCACTGTTTGCCATTGAGACTTGAGGGGGTCCGCTCTATGCGCGGCTGGTGCAGAAGCCTAGCTCCGGTCCCAGCCGCAAATAGTCGTACCGTGCGCGTGTCAGCGTCCCCTTCCCGTAGCACGCGTCATCGCAGCTACGACGGGTTCGGGCGAATAAGGCCACTAGGCTAGCACAACAAACAACACTTTATTGCTACGCTAGCAATAACGCGTAAATGTCGCGCAGAGGGATAGTCCGCTCTCGTAGAAAACAAAGGGTAACGCTTACACCTTCAGTCGATGTTCGGCTCGCGGGTCTCGGGGCAGTGAGGTGTTACCTTGCAGGTTAGCAGGGCACGAGAGACCGTCTGCCTGTCTGCCCGGTTGTTTGTTTTATTCACCTCCCGTGTCCCTGCCCACCGCGAGGGTTGTTTCCCTCGCAGGGCGAGTTCCCTTTCCCGCGAGCCGGGATGCGAGGATTGGCGCGCGGAGTGGCGGGAAAGAAGGGGTTGTCCGGAAAGGGCGACGGTGCTCCTCTCCTAGTGGTCCCTCGGCTCCCGCCGTCAGTTCGCGATCGCGCCAGCCTTAAGGAAAGGAAATGGGCGCGCGTGCTCTCCCACAGACTGCCGTGGCAGATGCTGTTATGCAATTCAACCTTGGGAACAAGGAGTCTAGTTCACTTATTTTGCGTGAGCTGCAGCTAGATCAAACATGCAAAGGTAGCCATCGGGCAGTCGAGAAAGACCATCGCCTTGCAGTTGGCGCGGAGAGGAAGCGTGCATTTACGGCGGCGTTTCAGGCAGCCTCAAAGCAGCACAAACCTGCTTCAGATTACTCCCCAGGGGCTTTCTTAGTGATTGTAATTACACATGCTGTGGCTTTCAAGCATGAAATTTTCATTTTCACAAGTTTTTCAGTTTTTTGCGTTTTTACCAAAGATTTGTACATGTTTAACTCTTTTGCGCCTGATTCCTTTCATTAAGCATGCACCAACTAGCCCAGCAAAAAGTTCTATTTGTACATGTTTTTAATATTCGGAATAACAAACACTGTGTCTCTAATACTCATTCAATTCTCTTGATTTATTTTTATGTTATTTTTTGCTTGAATGCTAGAGGATTAGAGAGTGCAAGAAAAGTGATTGTTTTGGGACATTGCAACATTTTGAAATACTCTAGAGATCACCAGCGAAAATTTACAGCTAAGAGACTGCAACATTAAAGCTTCATAACTTTGGCTAAAATTTAGATACAAGCATTGAATTGCAAATTTGCACTATTTGAACATTCAGGAACATACCTGCTGAACTTGAGCTCTCTTGATGCATTACTTTTTATGCAAGTCACATCCCAAACTTATAAAATAAGGATAGTTGTAATGTCTTTCTGGATTGATGTAACGAAAATGTAATTACATATTTGTAATCAGTATACAAAGCTGAATATTCCCTGACAAAATCATGTGTCTAGGGCCAATAGTAATAGATTTCTCTTTCAGGTGCCATGTCCCCTCTTAAAGGGGTACTGACAAGAATATTTTCAGTTGTCGTTTTTTTGCGTCAAATGAAAGGTCAAGCCCTCAAGAGCCTAGAAAAGGTAGTGCTAAGCGCGAGTGCGACCTAAAAAAGTAATTGCAGTATGTTTTTAAAAGCTAGTTTCGGTTCCTAGTGTACCCTGACGTCACAACACGGTATGAGCTTCTCGTCATGTGCTCGCACAATATACAGTGACGTTTCCACGGCTGCTCCGCACCGTGGCTCCGTTGGTGACGCTCAAGCGGCCATTTTGGAAGTTTTGATGATGCACAAGCAGCCCATCTTGGAAGTTTTGGTACCTAACGTCATCACAACTAGCCAGGCTGCTGCGTAAAGTCACCAGAATTTGTACTGTAGCCTGATGTCAATCTAGTGTCGAAGTCAATAGGTGCGCCATGGAAAAAATTGGCTTCAATATCAAAATAAAATATCTTATCAGCATTTGCTGAGCTTCCCACTTGCTCAGAGCCGTCTCTGCATACAGGATATTTGTATGGCAGAGTAAACTCTCCCTCGAAAAAAGGTCAGTACCCCTTTCAGACTGAATAAACAGTTGCGCACAGAAACCAGACTCCAGTAGATATCTAAAAGTCTCCTGATAATTGCTTTCGCTAGGAACACTACTACGACACGTACAAACATGCATGCATATGCACAAGTTTGTACTTCAAATAATATTTCTTTTTTTTTTTTCCTGCTAATTGCTGTTTCGTAAACGCGAGAGAACCTATTTAAGACCGAAAAATCACAATCGTATCCGTAGCTGTATGCGCACTCATTTAAGAGGGGACATGGCACTTAAAAAAAGTTTTTTATTTCTTGATTGATTTTGATGAAACTCCCGGAGTTTATGTACATTTGTGTGCCGATTTCAAATATGCAATTATTTTTCTAGTATAAAGTGCAGTTTTTAAAATACGAAATATTTCGTGTGCCCATTGGGGAGCAAGATATTTTCTAAGCTGAGAGAGTTACAAAGTAAATCAGCATATCACAATAATCTGGAGTCAGAACTGAGTGCAATGCAACAGAAATGGATGTTCTAAACCAATTTGAACAAAAGTTATTGTATGCTGAACATTCACCACTGAGTCAATTTCAAGCTGAGATTTCACGAGAATTTTTTTACGTGACCCGGGCACACCTCGAGTCTCCTTCATCGTCTAGGCAGGTGGAGCTGCAAGCATCATTCTGTCCTCACCAGATTGTTAGCGAAATCCAGCGTGTTCAGTGCAGCGCCTTATGACACTTGCCTCCAAGAAGATTGATGCTGTATTGCTTGGCATTGTCATAGCACAGCAGGTGGTGACAGTAAATCTTCATGTGCAGTATCACCTCCTGGGCCACAGTCTTGGTGCACATTCTGTGATAGAACGTCAAGAGAGCACAAGAGGTAGCAAACAAGTGAAGGGGAAGCGCCCCAGAAGAATGTCTCATTTTGATTGTCTACTGAGGGACTGTGTAATGTATTTAGAAATGTTTTCAACACATGAAGAAATACAGTTATTCTAACTGAATATCAATATCTTGGGGCATTGTTTTTCAAAGCTTGAAATTGAAGAAACGTCTTCAGTGGGCACTAGGCGATGTTGCAATTTCTGAGACATTTGGTGGTGGCACTCATGGCCATTTTTGCAAACTGTCGGTGCAGGATTCAATTAAGCCAGACACAAAGCAGGCGAATTCGCTTCTCCAGCCCGAGCGCTTATGTTTCGGTCCAACCGAAGTCCAGAGACCTTTCTATGTCCATCCATTCTTTGCCTAGCAGACGACAAAATGATTGACAGCACTGCCTCTTCCAGTTGCTGTTCTCACATCGGACCGTCGGACGAGCCTCAACCAATTCTATGCAGTGTGATAGCACATCCTATTTACATGATTGCGCCCCTGGTCCATCTGCTGCTATATGGCCATTGTATTTGTAGCGAGGAAGACAATCTTGATGGCTTCCCATTTCCTAAAGTCACATGGGCCGAGCAGTTGGCAATAACACTGTTGTACTGCGCGATGTCTGTGCACGTTAAAGAACACCAGGAGCCCTCCACTATGGCATGCCTCATAATCGTATTGTGGTTTCAGCACTTGAAAACCCCAGATATATTAATTGTAAATAAAAGGATTTTGTGTCCTTTGGCAGCACACTTGCGGTCAAGAGGCCGCATGCAATTTTCTGATGTTGCCACTGTCATCCAGGCCTTGTCTGTCTTTAGAGATGACGACCTGCTCTTCCAATCAAAAGCCATGGAAGCACGTTGCTTCCCGACTTGTTCACGCTGAACAAGATGATTATTTGTTCCTAGGGCTGCTTCCTCCTCGGTACAGTGGTATCCTTGGCAGCAAATGTTTTCATAGAAAGCATCTTGTTAAATAAGGCTGCTCCATCTAAATTATACACATCGTCCTCTCCACACTCCTGAAGCAGCAGTGCTGCCACTTTCTCTACACATTGTTAGGTAGGTGAGGTTATTCCGTTTGAAATGAGCAAACCAGCCGTTTTGCCGCACATGAAGCCTTTGTGGCCCAGTTGCAGTGCCATCTCATTCGCCTTTTCCTCCAAGGATGATGCCGTTCACATACCTGCCAAGTCTCCCGGATTACCCGGGAGACTCCCGGATTTTGAACGTTTCTCCCGGTTGTACGGGTCATAGAGAAATCTCCCGGAAATCCAGTTTTGCTCCGCGCATCCAGTGCTTTGTGTGGCCACATGAGCAAAGTTTTTGTTTGGCCACGTAGTAGAAAGGATTCTTCTTCTTTTTAACGATGGTAGAAAGGTTCAACTCAGTTTCATTGCGCATGAAGTAGCTGTGCACTTTGCGCCGCAGTCCAGCACTTAAAAGGGTAGCCGATGTCTGTCGAGATAGCGCATTCGCCAGCGCTCGCGACCGTCCCCGTCTCAACGGCGCCCCTTATGAGCCCTTGCCCGACGAAATAACTGGTAAGCAAGCGACGACAGGCCTCGCACGCGGAGCGATGTTATCGCATGTGCCCTTCGCGCGACGGTGACGGCCGGGTCGTTTCATCTCTGCTTCAGCCGCGTTCGTCCCTAGCGCTAGCGCGCATTTACTTGCACGTGAAACAGACGATGCGTAAGCGATGTTATCGGTTTGGACTCTGTACAGATCAGCGGCGACCGCAAAATCCCGCTGACAGTAGGCAGTTTTAGAATTGCGTACGCTAAGTTAGCGTTAGCGTTTGCGGCCCGCTATTTCCGTCACTTACCGGGAGCCCGCAAGCGCGTACGACGCACGCGCAGGCGCAGTTGCGCTAAAAGCCAGCGCAAAGCTTTGCGTACGCTGTTCTAAAACTGCCTAATGTACATATAATTGCTATCGCAGTACACACACACACACACACACACACACACACACACACACACACACACACACACACCCGGTCGGCATACTTTATACCCCCTCCTCCCGCAGTCAAAATATTTTATACCCCTTCCCCCCCCCCCCCTCCCACACCGTTGAGTAAATCTCCCGGATTCCGTTTCTCCAAACTTGGCAGGTATGCGTTCACAGGGAGTGGCGTTTGCATGTTGTCGCCACTTCATCAAAGTGGCTTTGTCCGGGTAAGGTAGGAAGTGGATTGTTGATTATACATGCTATCTCTCATTGTCAAGAACAAGGCTCTTGATTCCTGAAATACGCTACAACCCAAAGGAAACTTTTTTCCTTTTTTTTTTACATTCAATAATTTGGTTTGTTTCGTCATCTCGGTCAGCAACAATAATATGAGGTTTTGTTGTTGGCTTACACTTCTCCGCCACTGTTATGTCTCAGGACACAGAGTTTCCCGGAGTTGTGGCCCGGCCCATTGGGGAGTTCCGCAGCACAGCAGACTACCAGTACCAGCTACTGCGCTGCAATGTGGACCTTCTCAAGATCATCCAGCTGGGCCTCACCTTTCTCGACGAACATGGAAACACACCCCCAAATTACTCCACCTGGCAGTTCAACTTCAAGTTCAGTCTCACGTGAGTGCAAGTCAAACAAGTGGCTGTCATTGACTGTGAGTCATTTGATAAGATTTAGTGCCATCTGTGCGATGCCACAAGGGCAAACATAACGCCTTCACCAGGACTTATTTGACTGAGACGTGCGTACCCTCAATGCCAAAGCTCACCCTGTGCAGAACAAATTAAACATTTTAGTGTCTGTCGTGTAAAAAACATTTTCAGGGTGTCTACTGACCGGGAAAACCGGGAATTCTCAGGGAAATTGTGCTCCCATTAGGGAAAATCCACAGTAACTTTATTCAAAAGGAAAGAAAGTCTCGGTAGCGCTGGCTCAATATTTTGTGAACGCATTTTTCAAATCAAACGGCCGCTACAGCAGTGGGGAAGTGGCGCACCTCGATGCTGTCATCGCCTTCGTAGTGGTGAAGTGGGAGAGAATCCGGCTAATGCGTGGCATGCGGGAACCATGAACCACGACACATCGTATTGTGCAATGTTGTCAGGGAAACACGGTGTGACTACGTGGTGTAGTTCTGTATTCTTTCTCGCGCGTGCTGTGCGTTAGTGCCCGAATGGTGTTTTTGTTATCGCCGCGTTTCAAGTAACAAGCATGATTAGTTGTAGAAGCGGTAGCAGTAGGTGTAACGAGCTCAAGTTATCTTGCAAGTGATCACGATTGTTCAGGAAGCGGGTGTCTTCGACAAGGTTGGTATCTGGCAAGCCATCCTTATCGGCGAGAAAAAAGACGACGCTTGTTGGCTGTTATCGGAGAGCTCACTCGCTCTGATCCCGAGCTTCAAAGATGCTATTTAGGACTCAGTGAAGAATAGAATAAATTTCCAGGCGAGAGCTAGCGTAACTAACGGGCCCATTCACAGCAAGTGAAAGCTTTTTTCTTTCTTTTTTTCCGGATGAGGGCACTGCTGAAACAAGTTTTAGGCGGCTGCAGCTCGCAATTACCAGCCACACCACGTGGATGTTTGCTACAACGCCGAATTACAAAACTTTTCAGAGCCAAGGCATAGCGGCGACCGAAATTCGCGACACCAGCACGGTTCCCATTTGCTCGATTCAGCGCGCGATGTCGGAAAACAGTAACGTTTCCACCATAACCGGATGTGCCGTAATTCAGGCTGTTGCCGTGCTTTCATGCTATCTTAGCCCGCAGCTATATTGCTTTTTTTTTTGCGATAGCAGTTATATGGACACTTCGACGCGAATTTTTGCCTTCGCCATGATCTTCCTTATCAAGTCCAAATCGCGATTACATCACCCCGCGCGTCGTATGCTCCATGCGCGAGTGAAAGCGCGCGAGCGCTGCTGACGAACGAGGCTGAAGCAGAGATGAAACGAGCCGACCGTCTCGTTCGCGCGATGGGCACACGGAGATAAGAGCCGGAGGTTTGGGGAGGTGGGGGGGGGGTGTATGTGTTGTGGCTCTAATTGCAAAACTTCCGTTGAAGCCATAGCAGTGGCGGATCCAAAGGGGGCAGCACCCCCCCCCCCCTTAAGCCAGCCCCCGCCCCTCCCTTCAGTGCCTGTTGTCCACCTCCTCTGTCAGGCTGCCTGTTGAGTTTGCCCCCTTTTTCAGGTTGCTTTGCCTGTCACTGCCCAAAAGGGGTAAAGAGAATCTTGTTCCTGCTCTCTACCTCTCTCATCGCTCCCTGAGCCATAGATAGGACACTTCTCTTAGTGCAGCGGCTGCGTTTCCTGAAGGAGCGAGCTGCTAGCCTATGGGGAACCAGCGCTGGAGTTTCCGCGGACAGGGTGCGTCGCCCTGCCGGGCATGGCCGAAAACACTCGGGCATACAAATAAATACGAGTGGCTGCTAACGTGAACCATGCCGCCGTGCGCGATCATCAAACGAGGAAAAAGAAGCGTCGAGACCGGCGGTATTGTTGTATTCACAAATGCCACAATCAAAAATGTGTTTAATAACTGAAAAAAAAAAAAAAAATAGTCTAGAGCATAGTTGACTCCCTTCGGCTTTGCTTTCCACCAATGCACATGGGTTGGCGCTCTGGAAAACATCACAAATCTTTTATTTGAAACTTGCCTTGAAAAAGTTAAAGAAAGCACGTGACAGCTTAGGTTGCGTAAGCATCGCGCCGTACATTACACATACCGTATTTACTCGATTGTAACATGACCACCATTGCAACGCCGCGGTGACATTTCATTACGTCCAGGAAGAAAAAATAAAATTTCGGTATTTGATTGTAACGCGAGGGTCGACTTTAGGTTGCAAAAATCTAGAAAAAAAGGTCGCGTTACATTTGAGTAAAACGGTATTATACGTCACTGTCTAGTTCATAGCTCTAGACCGGTTACAAATTCATGACTGCTAGAAAAACCGTGTTGTCTACGCATGTTCCATTGCTGATCACACACTGCATGTCAAACTCGGAACCACCACGAAGTCCATTACCACTAGGTTCCTCAAAGGCATTTTTTTTTTTAAGTATCACGCTTAGACGACGGCCGATCGCAAGTTTGCAAACGGTCTGCAGACGATGGCGAGTCGACGTCGTTAAAACACGAGACCTGCGGCATGTTTGCATTTCCGCTAACACCACTGATCTCCACTTTGCACCGGACTTTTTACATTTATTTCGCGCTTCACCGTCAGCTTCAAGAACATTCTTTTAAAGAATGCGATACGAGCATTTAGTGGGCACATGCAAGCCGTTAAAAACACCGTAAAGGAAAGCGTGTAGCGAAACAGCTTCTGTAATATAGTACGAGAGCTGTAACTACAGATTACGTAAATGTGACATGCTCGCTCAAAACAGCTGTCACTCACTGGGCTGAATGTTCTCAGTGCTGCCTGAGGCACTAAGTTATTTCAAAGCGGGCGCACAACGAGCACAATGCACACACCGTCGAGCTTGCTAGCGCAGTTTGAACACACTTACCTGTAAGTTTACATTGTACGGTGCTTGACACTTCACCGAAAGGTCACAATCGCTGTCTCTGCGAAAAACAGCTTCTTCCACGTCATAGACATACTTTGCATTGGACACCTTCCGTCCTTTTGACAGCACGCTCTCGCGAAGGTACCCGTCCGCACACATCACATCACTGAAACTGCAGCATAGAATAATCGGTGGCATCGCTGCTCGCCCGCTGCGCCACAGTGCAGCGAAGTGTCCCGATCTTCGCTAGTCTTGCACGTTCCAAAGTATCTACAAAACGACGCTCATCCAGCAAAAGCCGTGGTAGTGTCGAATTATGTTCAGCATGCGTTTGTGCGTGCCACGAGGTATGTGAAGGCACGTTGAAACGTGCCGTCGTACGCCTCGCGGCGGCTCTGTATTACTGGATGTTTCTCAGCTAGCTCGCCAGGGCGGCGCAGCTTGTACATTTTAGGCGCGCCACCTGGGCAGCGCTGGCTACCCATATTCATATAAAATTCTACCTTGTTGCTATCGGATTTAATTTTGCTCTCACGGTGAAACTGTGACTCTTTTTCTAACGTGGGATGGTTTTCGATGTTGTGCGTTCGTGGAGAGCAAATGGTTCGACTGGGCAACATGATAGCAAAGGCGTGGCATTGCTCTGGGCAACGCGCGAGGATATGACAACAACCCGCAGCAGCAGAACAAACGCAATTCCACAGTGCATTATACCCACATTTGTTTCGTCTTTACATGTGACACTCTGGCAAGGCATCTAACTGTGATTGCTGCACCGCAGGCTCAACAAAATATTTTTTTTTTCACGCAAAAAATAAAAAGTTTTTTTCACGTCGCCATATTAGTCGAGCATTCTTGTGGCATTTTCAATTTAAGATTAATCTTCAGTAACTATGCCTTGCACGAATGGTCAAATTTCAGTTTAACGAAGTTTTGACATAACGAAGTGAGTTGCCGCTTTTACCAACTTCGCTATATTGAGGTTTAACTGTTGTTCAGTGAAATCTCAGTATAACGAACTGCAGGGGACTGCGGAAAAATGTTCGTTATTCTGAAAGGTTGTTATAGTGAAAGCCCAAAAGTTTACCATAACCATAGAATTTCAGTAACGCAAACGTCCTGCCTTTGCAACGGTACATCCTTGGACTCGTTTCTCACAACAATGCACACGTGAACGTCAGACAAGGCACGTTTATTTGAAATAGTCCGTGATCGTTTTTTGACGGGTGCAGCAGCACAACGGGGACTTCTACAGACAGGCCAATGGGACCGCGATGGGAGCAGCCGTCTCCGTTACAGCTGCGAACCTCGCAATGGAGCATGTAGAAGAGGCGGCTCTGCGTTCCTTTATTGAAAGGCCGAAAGTATTTGTGAGGTATGTGGACGACTGCTTCTGCATCATAGAGAGAACAGCGGTAGACAGCTTCCTCGAACATCTTAACTCCGTCGACCAAGCAATCCAGTTTACGGTGGAAAGAGAACAAGACGGAGCGCTACCGTTCCTCGATGTTTTAGTACGACGACAAGGCGAACGCATGACCTTCTCAGTGTACAGAAAACCAACGCACACCGGCAGGTATTTGCATTTCACCTCGAGTCACCCCACTGCCCACAAAGCTTCGGTGGTGTCGGCACTCTTTTCACGAGCAAGAGCCATTTGCACATCAGAAGGAGAGAGAAAGAGAGAAGAAGAGAGGGTCGTGGCCGAGTTAAGAAAGAACGGATACACGACAGCTTTCATCCGCCGTGTGGCACGCCGCATGCCGAGAGATCTGCTTCCCCACCGCGGAGACGCATCTGCGAACGACACACGTGACCCTCCTCCCACGCTGGCCACCCCACCGGATACAATGGTATCGAAGAAACCAGCCCAACAAGTCGTCATCCCGTATGTTCCGGGAACTAGCGAACAGCTCGCCAGGGTTCTCGGAAAAGCTGGGGTCACGGTGGTTCACAAGCCGGCCTCAACGCTCGCTCGCTTACTACCGCGGCCGAAAGATCGACCATCCCGGGAGCAACACCAGGGCGTGGTCTACAAAGTGTCATGTGCTGACTGTCCAGCGAGCTACATAGGCGAGAGTAAGAGCTTCCCGGAAAGAATGCGCCAACACAAAAACGTCAGAAAGATGGAAATACAACGCAGTGCCCTTGCAGAGCATTGCGAGAAGCACGACCACAAAATTGACTTCGAGGGTGCTTCCATCATAGAAACGGAAAGGAATCTGGGAAGGAGGCTCTTACTCTAGTCGTGGCACATCCAGAACACACCTGCGAATGTGAACCGGTCCCTCGGAACAATGCCTCCGATCTACGTGCACGGCCTCCGGAATGTGAGGGAAGAGAAAGGCGGAGCCAAAAACAAGCTGCGACGAAGCCCCCCTGATCAGCACAGTCACCCCTGAAGAAGAGACCAAGCCGGTCTCGAAACGTCGGGTTTCCTCCAAGAATTTGTGGCTGGAGGTATTTCAACTTCTTAAACTCAGCATCACGAACAATTCTAGACCGTCCGCATTTTTATGCGCCGCTTTGGTCGCTTTGCCGCTTTTTTCTATGAATATGCGGAGTTTCCTCAAGTAGTCCAACGCATCCGTGGCCGACACGCACTCCTCGCGATCTTCAGGTGCTACCGTGACATCGTCGTCCATGTCATCGCTGCAATCCTTTATCTTTGAGAATCGTGGCGATCGTCGACCGCGCCACTCCACGTTCTTTAGCCACGACGGCTTGTTTCTTCCCGTCTTCTATTTCACAAAGAATGTCTACTTTCTCACTCAAAGAAAACTGCTTCCGCTTCTTCGCCGTATGAGGAGTTGTTGAGCTCAGGGCAACACGAACGCCGGGACGCACTTCCAATACAGTGCAGTCCACTTATAACGATATCGAGAAAAACGAAAAATATGATCGTTATAACCGGTGATCGCTATATCTGGACTGCCGAAAAAAAAAAACTGCGGGACGTATCTTCGTAGCTCCGATCCCGAATTTACCACTTGCACTAAAGAATAGATGTTCTAGAAAGCAGGATGTCAAAAACAAAGTTTTATTTTAAGCACCAATGAGAGCGTCAAGCTTTAGGCGCACCTAAATATCTCAACAGTCTTGAAGTATCCGTGCGCCATTGCATGATGGTGCGTGCCGTTAACCACCACGGCAGCAAGAGCGCACACGCAAACACCACAAAAACTGCACACGCCGGCCGAAGTTCGCTTCATGTAACGGGACATCACGAAACATCATACGAAGGCCGGCGACTAGGACGGGCTCCTGTATGGCGGCGGCGGAGCACGGCTGACATAACGACCACTCCGATAAGTCTCAAGAGCGAACAATGACCCGCCAACCACAACGGGAGACTTGCAGGTGTCCGCCAAGCATAGCCTGCCTGCACGGCCAGCCTGGTGCCTGCGCTCAACACTCGCTTTGTGCTACAACGGAACTGCCGACTGCCGAGGAATTCAAAACTAGCGTCGCGGCGCGCGCCGGCCGCGCACAGCTTTGTCGGCACGGAGGCGGGCCAACAGGATGGTGTCGGTGACGTAATCATGACGTAATTCTTTGGGACGCCGCGATACACACGACGCCGCAGCGGCAGCGGCGCGCCAACTTGCTTTTCGCCTCTTTTTTTTCTTTTCTTCTCCCTTTCCTTTCGGTGCGATTGTGGGCCACGCGCGAGTGGCGAGGCACAACATGTGCGGCTAGCGCCATCTTGTGGCACGCTGCACAAGCTCGCGATGGCACTCGGCACGTGGGCCATGGCGTGGGCTGCGCGGGCGGGCGGCGCACGCAGCGCGGAAATGGCGGCAGATACGAACTCGCGTAGGTAAACGTTTCGCCCCGTCTCGGCATCGTTCGTTTCAGGGGAACTTGGAAACGCAAATGTAACGATTATTATACACAGAAAATGCCGCCCAGACGGCAAATTTTGATCGTTATATCCGATATGCGGCCAATAACATATCGTTATATATGGTTTTTTCCCTCATAGACTTAATGCATAAAATGACACACATAACTCGACCCATCGTTATAACCGATATATCGTTATATGTTGTATCGTTCTAAGTGGACTGCACTGTACAATAAAATACGCAGTAGACTGGTACAGGTGACAGCACGTGAACAACTGATAAAGCAAGCAAGTAAAACGTGATGCAGGAAAAAAGAAAAGCGGTGGCTATTTGTACATTTTTTTTTTCCTTCTCCCGCACCGTCTCAGGTTTTCCGAGCCCATGTTCCCCGGCACTCTGCTTACAAAACCTGATGCGTCTCGTTGCCTTCGCAACGGAGGAAAAAAAAAAATTCTCCACCCGCATCCTTCTCCCTCCGCGCCATCTCAGGTTTTTGCGGGAGGGCGTCCGCTCTTTGCGCTGCGTCGTCTGCTAGCTTACAGCTCCGACTGCCGTGACCGATACACTGAAATCTAAGAACCCTCGCATTTCGGGATATAAGTTCGTAGTACTGAGGTGTTGTTAAGATGACACGGGAATTAAATAATGATCGTTATTCTGAAATGTTTGTTATTCTGAAGTCCGTAGTAGTGAAATATTTTTACATTGAAACTATAAGCAGTCAGCATGGGATTTCTTAAAAGTTCGTTAATCTGAAATGTTCGTTAATTTGGTGATCGTTGTAACGGGGTTTGACTGTATGTACTATTCAAATGGGATGAGTCGTTTTTATTTTCTAACGTACGTATTAGAGAGTGACATCAGCGAGCGATATGGTCTCTACCCATTTGACATAAAACAACGTTCTGTTTCACTTGGGGAATTTTGCAAAAACACTCAGGGAAAACCTGGAAAACTCAGGGAATTTAGAAATGTCAACTCGGTAGACACCCTGATTTTATACACAAATTTAACAACTCTGATGTCATTCTTTAGTTGAACTTATTAGGGTTGAACATTGGGCTAGTTTGTTCATTGACTATGTCAGCGTAGCATCCGTTTTCCTCACCAAACAAGAGATTGCCAGTATTAGAGAAGCACATGTGAGTGGTCTGCGACAATGTCAGATGGATGAAGCTTTTTCTGTGCTTTTTTCTTCTATTAAGAGTTTTCTTGTAATAAAACTTCAGTTGAAAGTCAGCGCTGCGCCCACTCTCTCTTGTGTAACAGCGAAAAAACTGACAAAAACACAAGAGAAGAAGAATACACAAACGGGCGCTGAATATGAACTGAAAGTTTATTCCAAAAAAAAAAAAGCAAGCCTATATAAAGGACAACCAAATTGCATGACAGGTGAAGGGGAGGGGGGGGGGGAGAGAGATTGGCGAGGACCCAGTTTAACAAAAACAGATGACACATCAACCGAGGCACATCTTTCACATGGGTCCAAGATACCGTATTTAATCGAACCTAGGCCGCCCTTGATTGCAGGCCGACCCCAGAAGTTCGCAAGGCCAGAAAATGCAGGTTGAGTTAAAAAAAAAGGGAAAACACCGTTTTTATCGGCAGAGAACCCAGCATTTTCATCGCACAAGCGCACACTCTGTAGGCACGTACTATGTAGAACATGTATTCGTCATCATCGTCCGTAACATCGCTGTCCTCTTTGTCACTAAGTTGTCATCCCAGAGGGCATTGTCCACGCTTCCATCCATTGCGTTGGGTATAATTCAGTCAAAAGCCAGCGAAGTTGCCTTCGTGGAGGGTGTCGTCGCACAAGGCAATTTTAAAGCAAGCAGGGGCTGGGCAACGCGCTTCATGAAACGGTTCGGGTTCAGCCTGAGACGACAGACCTCAGTGTGTCAGAAGCTGCCCGCTGACTTCGAGGAGAAGCTTGTCAAGTTTCAGCGATACGTGATGGACAAACGGCAGGAAAAGGGCTACCAACTGGGGCAAATTGCAAATGCCGACCAGACCCCGGTGTGCTTCGATATGCCAATGGCATAGATCGTGAACAAAAAGGGTGCGAAGGAAGTCATGCTTAGGACGGCGGGCTATGAAAAGCAGCGAACGACAGTAATGTTGCGCTGCACCGCCAATGGACGAAAGCTTCCCCCATACATAATTTTCAAGCGCAAGACTGTACCAGCTGGCGAAAAGGTTGGATGTCCAGCGGCTTGATGGAGGACTGGGTGAAAACGGTTTGAGAAAGCTGTCCAGAGGCCACGTTGTGCAAGCAGCACGCCGTAAAGGCCCGGACGCACGAGCGGCATGGTGGCTCGCCATGCGCCGATCTCAGGCTACCGTATGCAGACGTCTCTGCAGGCGCGTCCGAGGCTCATTTTCGCGACATCCTTCGGTAGCTGCATGGTGACGAGGTCGCTCAGGCTCAGCGGCAAAGTGGTGGTCCCCATGGCTACTCAGGCCGATCACGTCATCTGCTTCGTACTTACTGTCCATTGTTCCGAAATCTCGCAGTCCCATGTTATGCAGCGAGGATCGTTGAGCCGGCGAGATCCACGTTTTTAGAACCAATAGAGTTTCGCAGCTTCGCATGCGTGCCGGCACAGGCAGCTGACGCGTGAACTTACGGCGCTGCTGTTCCGCTTTTCTTCACTTGCCGTGGCTCCTTAGATTGGATACAGCAACGCACCGTTGCCCTCAATGGCGCGTTTCCGAAGCTAATCGCGGAGGTGACGCACCTGCCGCAGCAATTTCAGGCGCGCGAGGAGTAGCCGCTTGCGACGCGTTGTGCGTTTTTCTGTGCTCGCTTTCTCCGTTCTCCGTGCATGATTGTTTGCGAACGGTGATCGCTTGGGAAGCAGTTCTTTCGATTTAGAGTGTGTGAAAAGGACAAAGCTGAAGAATGCCATCTTGATGCACGTGTTGCATGAGCTGCTAGGAAACGAACACCGGTGATCACTTCTCCGAATCAGGGCAGGTACTTGCAAGAAATATCTTGCGATTCTGAACGCCTATCCCACCAAAATCGTGAAGATGGGAACTAACTTTGCTTCAAGTCGCCTAATCGATCTTAGGGAATACAAATCAGGTACCTTGATCAACTGTAGTTCGGGTTGTATGCAGAAATCGGAATACACCCGAAAATTAAAGGGCTCATGAAACGTTTTCCACAAGTTTTCAACTACGTGTGTATTCGGAATCCTGGCCGTCCATTCAATACTATACCTCGACTCGTTTCACTGTCCGGGTTCATTTAATAACTTTAAAAACAGAATTACGATTTCCCAGCTCACGTTCCCCTCAACTGTACAGCTGACGTCACTTTAAGGGGGGACGCGCCTTTCGTATCGCGAAAAATGGCATAAAATCGTTTTTTTTTTTAAAATCGCATTTTCAGTTTCTGTAGACCCTTTTCTATCAGATTCCAAAATATCTTCACCAAAAACCACGTAGAAGTGCTTTAAAAAATTTGTTACGCCTACCACGGTGGCGAAAGTTATTGCGGAAATCGCAAAAAAACACTGATTTTCAAAAAATAATAGCTCCGCAACGGCGCCACCGTTCGCCGATATTTTGGTCTCGTCGGAACGAGCATTTCTCCGTCTTCGAATTCCCCGCCTCAGCTGTCTCCTCCCTTCGAAAACAAGCGCACAAAAAGCAAATGTCCGAAGGTCGTTTCGAGGCCTCCGATTGGCCGCGTCCGCCATGTTGCCCCAGCGCGCCTCGCCATTGGTCCGATGCGCGCTTCAGGGGATCGTCGGCTGCTGCCATGGCTGCTGCTTGCGCTTCGCGAGGTCACGGCTGTCGAAAGTCGCGGTCTTTATGACGCGTTCGCACTCATTATGTGTGCACGGCTCGAAGTCGACGATCACGAAGAACGTAACTACGTTTTAGTTAGGAGCTGCAAGCGGAAGCCCGATCAGATTACGATGGCACGCCGCGCTCGTAGCGAACGTCGTAAGTGCGCGTCTCGGTCCGACCCTTTAGTTGACTCGTCGGATCAGCGGTTGGAGTTTCTGCTATCAACACTTCGTACGTAGTGACGAAGATAATCGCGGGACGACTCCTTGTACTCGCGACCACGCATTACGTACTTTGAAACAAACATCGGGCACCGCGGCCGGCGCGTCTACTGCTCGGAGTCGTCACTAGGCCTAACTCCGCTCACGGCGCCGGCGTGCGAGACGAACCTCGAACTTTGCGGGCAAGAACAACGCGTTAGAGACGCGGCAGTGTGCTTCTTCGTAAGCAACGCAGCGCATCGCCCGCCGGCTCCTCGGAACCACGGATGGTAATTTTACGCATCGGCAGCGGACCCCACAGCCAAGCTCGTCGCGCAGCGGCCACGCGTCGGCGTCCCGAAATGCGAGACCAAACACGTTGCGCGCCGATTTTTCGTCGCCGCACCTAGGGATATTGCGCATCGTCACCGAATGCCGCGACCCAGAACATGTGCAGATTTCCCGGACTCCGTGGCCGAGCACTTCGAGGTGAAATAAAGCACTGTTGATGCAATATAGGCGCGCTTGGAGCCGTGCGTGGTATCGCCGCAAGCTCTCATGAATCATCTGAAAAAATATAAAAGCCTCGCAGATAACCGTGTTCGCCGCAACCGGGTGAATTGTGAAGCGCATCACAGTCGAGGTTTACAAGTGAGCTTGAGTGAAGCAGGGAGATGAATTTACATCTGCCCAATTCGCGTCTTGAATAAACAGCTAAGGAATTTCTATTCCCCCAATGTTTTGGCCGTAATTGCCTGTTATTTAGGAGGAAGGGATAGGCTGTCATGATGAGAGCCACTCTTAGTATCCTATAAAAATTATTCAATGATCAATTGCAATAAAGACTTAGTGATAGCACGAATACAAGAAAGCTGGCAAAGCACCACAGCATATGGCCTAATCACATTACAATATAACGGGCAGCCGAGAAAAATTCTCTGCGCTTGAAAAAGGCTAAGAATCGATCACTAGAGAAGATGGAAAGGCAGCAAAGAAAGAGAGTGCCAAAGGACACCTCCAGTTATGCTGCAGGATCATTTTAGAACTACATATGTGCTCAAAACTTTCAAACGTCGTTTTCTCAAAATGACTTTTTTGGCTAGTGAGGCTGCTTATCCCAGCCATATCTCAGGAACCACTCATCGAATTTCCATAAGTCTTTTTTTATTATGTACTTGAATAAATTTCTGAGGGGGTGACAAGCCTATTTTTTCAATATATTGTGTCTGTTATTTATTATAGTTAATCAAAATTTGATTGATAATATCCTAATCACCAACACTAAATTTGATGGTCTGCTAAAACTTTTCAGCAAGGAAATTAAAAAAAAAGGGCTCTGTTACCCCCTGAAGTATCAATCTGGGAATCATCACAGTTAATTTCACAGTTCCAGTACCTTTTGAAAGTTCTCCAGGCCTGGGATAAGAGAACCATGTGCATTATTCTGACATACTGCCATAACTTGAGAACCAGTGAACATAACTTCATGAAATTTTGTAATTCTCCTAATGCTTTTGCTGTGAGTCTATCATGAAAATTTCATTAAGATATCTCAATAAACAAAAAAGTTGGTATCCGAAGGTAGCCTCCCCCCTTAAGTCAGCCAATGAAAAGTCTGTCGTCGACGAAACATGGCAACGCAGCGACGTTTGCTGAGCCATAGTTGGCCGAGGTTCGTAGCATCGTACTGTTTCAATTGTGATGCCGGCAGCTTGTGAAAGCGAACGTTGTTTCCACATTGATAAGTTGTACTGCACTGTCTGACGGCGCGCGCGGTTGGCATAGCGAGGACTATGCTAGAGCACTGCACGGGCTCGGGTCGGGCTCGGGCCTGAGCCAGGTCCCTATTAGGCCCGGGTCTCATACGTATCTGTATAATTGCGTGTGTACGTTGTTTGACTTTGTTTTTGTTGTTTTGTGGGGTTTAACTTCCCGAAGCGACCTAGGCTATATGAGACGCCGCTTTGAGGGCTTTGGGTAATTTAAACCACCTGAAGTTCATTGGCGTGCACAGAAATTTCACAGTACAAGACGTCTACAATTTTGCTCCATCGGTATGCTACACGTAATTTCAAGAAACGCCTAATATAACTTTCCCCCATTATAGTGTGTGAAAGACGTTCTTGGGTACCATGTGAGGAAAGCAACGGTAAACTGCCTAGATTAGTGTATATAAGATGTGCGCGTTTGTATCTAGGGACACATTTCGAGTATGCAGCTACTCCGTGGACTGGTCAACGCGACTTGTGGCTCATTAATATCTCAAGACCTGTTTTTCGTGCAGTTTAAATGCAAGACGCGGAGCGACGCTTATCACGGCGAACGCCGTTGTTGATTTTCCCATTACTAGTGGTGAGGCGCCAGACCATAGCGACAATCGTTTCCCCGACTGTGGCTCACAACATGGAGTGCTGAGGCTAGAGAAACGATCCGGAATTATATTTTGTAGTCGTTCTTTGAAATGGAAAAAAATATATATATATTGCGTGGTTAGCACTGCGTGCGTACATGAAATAGCCAGCTATGACTCCAATTATATTTTATATTGCCCTGCAATTATTTCGCAAGAGTGTTACGGGCGTACTTAACCGAAAGTATACACAGTACCAGTGAAAGTCGTGGCACTGAAAGAAGTTCCTAAAACAATCTCTAGAAAAAATTACACCATTTCCTGCTAAAGGAGACCATGAGGCGATGCGAAGCCGGAGCACTTGCACTGATCGCGTTCCGTTGGCGTTCTTTGGGCATGCTACCGACCTCGCGTCGTGGAACACGAAGAGAAACACTACGCACGTCTTGTCTTAACTCTAGCCTGGCCGTTAATTCTCACAGGGCGAGCGGGGAACGCAGTCGGCAGGCGTGCGAGAGGGGGCCAGCGTAGGAGAGGGGGAGGGGACGCGCATGCGCTGGTGCTCATCGCGGCGTTGCACAGGAGAGAATTTCGGCATGCCTAGCCCACGTTTCAGAGGAAGAGTAGAAAGGGGAAGGGGAGAGGGTGAGGGGAGAGAAGTGGAGGGGGGAGGGGAGAGGGTATGCGCAGTAAGCGTGGTCACGCCGCACACCACCACCACCACCACCGGATTGAACTCCGCCATAAGATACTTCGCATCTAATATCTTGTGTGCGGCAGGTATCCTCACAATAACCGAAGGTTGGACAGTGGCTCCTTTATGCTCAAGGCATTAATAGCCGAAATGGGCCGGGCTTAAACCTTTCGGGCCCGGGCCGGGTACGGGCCGCATTTAAGAACACCGGGCCGGGCTCGGGCGGGCCGGAGCAGGGCGTTTTCGGGCCGGGCCCAGGCCAGAAAAATCGGCCCTGTGCAGTGCTCTAGCAAAAACACGCCATAAAACGCAGCATAACGCAACAAGAAAGAAAAAACTGTAACCCTGCACCGTGCGAGCCAAGGCAAGAATACACGCGATACACACGTGACGCCTGGATGTACTTTCAAGCCGAAGCAAGCAGACCAAGTGCTGTACTTGCACAGTATACAACTCAGAGCGCAAAAGTTGTTGTGTTATTTGCTTATTTTCTAGGTTCCTATAAACCTGTTATGCTAGAGCAAAAGAAAGCTAACGCTGTGTTTATAACTCCCCTTATCATGATGTCACAGCGAGTGCCTATGGCGGCCGGTAGTGCCGCATAGTCGTTTAGGAGCCCAAGAAAACTGTGATTTTAAACGGGTGTCAATAATTTTAGACTGAATATTGCGCCGAAATATTTCGTAATCGGCATGTCTAATCGTTGTTGAAGCAGGGAAAATTACAACCGGGCAGCTTCAGTTTTTCACGACCCCTTTAACGGTTCTCTGTGTTAAGACTTGCTTCGGATGAGAAATCTAAGTACATGAGCCAGTTTAATTTTTGCCTCCGTAGAAAAAAATGCGACCGCCGTAGTCATGATCGATCCCGCAACCTTCGGGTCAGCAGCCGATCACCGTAACCACTGTTTCATCTATACACAGGTTGACGGCGATGGAGTTTTTGTGCGAGAGGACGGCTAGACGTGTCAGATTTTACCGTTATTGTAGGTCACGTTTCATTATCTTTTGATGTTTATGAAGCATAGCTTGTGAAATAATCGCTTTTTGAAACAGTTGAGGTTATTTAAAAAGTTTAAATGTTGGAATCTCGTCTGTCACTGCCGTCGAAAGCTGCAGCAACGATATATCACATGGGTAGATGACGCGTGAGGCATGATGCAATATGGAACTACAGCGCCGCTAGTTCTTGTGTCAGCCGTCGCGTCCACTTCAGAGAGCAAGCGTCTATGGGGAGCTGTGAAACTGGTTCTAGAAACGTTGGGCAAGATTCTGGTGGCCGTCCCGATGTTAGATGTTCGCTTGTGGTGGAATGGTTCTTTCTTTTTCTTTTGAAGATTTCTCCGTGTCGCGCGCCTCCGCTGCTCTGGGACTATCGGCACGCAAAGCAGCAAAGAAGGCGCCGACCCGTCCTCAGCGGCTCGCCACTAGTTGCTCAGCAGGGGTCCGCTCTGCTCCTGCGGCCTCGTGCTCTCTCTACCTCTTTTCTTCTCAGGCGTTTGGAGTCGAAAGTCCCCCGACGCTTGCAGCTGGCCGGCTGCAACCCCCGTTCTGCGCAGCAGGATACCACGCTCATACCGCGGGTGCACTCCGTAGTTCGGTCGCCGGGTCTGCAACTCTTCGCCGGCTGTGCACTGGTTCCGCGAATTCTTCACAGAGGCCATTCGGGACCGGAAGCTGTTTTGCTGTTTTTCTTTCGCCTTGACTCTGGCTGTTGCTGCAGGCTTTGGTGTCGCCACTCTCTGCTGTAAGACGCTTGCGTTGACGGCTGGCTTGATGATGTGCCAGGCTACGGGGCATCTGCTGGCGAAAACGGTCGTTTTGGCTTGGCTGTTGTTGAAATGCTGCCGATGGGGTGATCTGCGACTCGAACAATAAGTTAGCCCCTCTCTTACTCTCCGAAAAAGCAAGCGCGTGCTCGCTCTCGAAGGCTGCATGCTAGATATCTGTGGAGCGTCCCATCCAATATCACTCACAATAAAGCCCCTACGAACCGGACAGAGTTAGTTCTGCCGAGATCGTAAGTTGTAATGTTGCACTGAGCTCGTACGTCGAGCCGTGCCTTCGGATGCCACTGCCTGCGGGCGCGGGGGAGCGTTTCCCTCGGGCCACTCGTTCCCTCTATCATAGTAGGGTTTGAGATCACAGACATGCACCGGTCAGCCGATCAGTCTTAGCGTTAAGTCAGTCAGCTCGTACACGAGAGAAGAGACTGTCTCTCCTACCCGGTACGGTCCTATCCACTTCGCTGCCAGAGAAGCTGAGAATTTCTTACTGACATCGCTTAGGACATGATTGCGCTTCAACACCAGGTCGCCCACTTTGTACTGAACGTCCTGATGAGAGCGCTCATACTGCGCTTTCTGCTCCGCACGAGCAGTGCTCAGGTTCCGTCGCGCTTTGCACAAAGCCTTCGTCACCTTCGCTCGCAGCCCAGCTGCATAATCAGCACGTGCTGACGAAGCAACCAGTGCCATGCTGCATTCCGGTAGAGTATGTTCTATGGCATTTGGCAGCTCCCTTCGAAGATTGAGGGTGGCGGGGGTAATGCCAGTCGAGCGTGTTCACATAGCCCTGAGGGCAATTGTGCGTCCCCACAATTTCAACGAGCATGTGCTTGATGTTGTGGTTCCCACGTTCAATGAGATTTGCCTGGGCACATTACGTGGTCGTTCTCCTGCGCTTAATGCCAAAGGCTACGCAGGAGTGCACGAAGATTTCGACAGAGAATCAGGACGAATTGTCCGTTATAAACTGCTTTGGATATTCGAATCACGTGAGCACCCCAAGGAGCTTATGCACGAGTATGCGTGCCAACGTGCGGGAAATCACCGCTTTGAAGGACTCATGTGTATCCTTCTCCGTGGGGATTTATCTTAGCAAGGAGTGGTCAGTTCTCAGCGGGCAGGAATCGAAAGTAGGAGGAAACGCGCTCACAGCGTTACTAGCTGCTTCAGAGCGCCGCGCACTAACAGCAATACCAGCTGCGTCAACGTGCGCCGCGGCCGCGCCGCCGGGCTCCCGGAGCCCATCAAAGACTTACAAAAGTATTTACAAAAGAGATCCTGCCGCTGCGCCTCTGACAACTCCCTTCGGCTAAGCAAGCTTTCCACTAAACTGACGCAGTCCTAGTGGTTAGCGTTCTTGTCCTGCGAAGGTGGGTCGTCCGCCCTTCGTTTCGGACCGTCGCCGTCGAGCATTGTAGCAGTTACTCTGCTCTCAGGCTGAGTTTCAAATTATCAGAATGAGTAGTAATGTTACCCCTCCTGACAACATTACGTCGCTCTCAGGCTCGGCGTCGGGCAAAGTGAGTTGAGTAGTAATGTTACTCTTTTCACAGACAACGAGCGTATGCGTAAGTCCGTCGGCTACACGCTGTTCGTTCTCCCTCTGCAGCGAACAGTAAGTCGTATTGCTGCAGGAGGGGTGCCCATCGCGCCAGCCAGCCGCTCATACCCCTGCTCTGTGCTACTTCTGCTCCCTTTGGCTAAAGTTCGCCGCAGGAATCGAAGGGTGCAGCAGCCGTTACCGCATCTTCGAACTGTTGCTTATTGGCAGCATCCGTGACAGCAATTGCAACGGCTGGAAGTCAGCCCTGTCTGCTGCCATGGTTGTTCGTGTAGTGGCAGTCACTCACACAAACCGACTCGCTCTGTCGCACCGCTGGCCCCACGTTGGGCGCCAAATATAGGGGTTACTTTGTAACGAACAGATCCGCGCGTGCGAAACTGTCCCGTCTTTGGATCACACTGCGCACTAGAGTGTAATTACTCGCTACTAATGCTACGCAGCAGCCCTAACAGTCAGAGCTGTGACTCCCTATCCCGCGGTTCGCGTAAGTTGCGACCGCGGCAGGATTCAGGCCAGTGGTAACAGAGACAAGTTCTTTGCCTGACACAGTTTATTGTGCCAAAAGCGCCACCAACGCAACAAAAATACAGATAAAACGAAGCGGCGGAGAAGTTCCGCACAACTACGTGAAAACAACAACAAAATGGGAAGCACACGAGATTTAGAGCGATAAGGCTTGACTCACCTCTCATGGCTTCGCAGTCCAGCCCTGAGGCAGTAAGTTACCTCACAATAGACCAGGCGTTGCGCAGGGGCTGATGGCGTCTGGGTGGCTCCCGACTCGATCCAGCTGTGGTTGTCACCGCTGCTCGAGTCGAAAGACAAGGCGGTCCCCAAGGAAGCGGCGCGTGTTCCTTGGGTCTGGAGAGGAGTCTCTCCAGAAAAGGGCAAGGAGGGAAAACGGGGCATCTCGACTTCGGCCAGGGAGCACGGCGCAAAGAGCTGCGGGAGCGGCACGTGCCCTCTTCCACGCAACCCCCCTCGCCACTGCGCGTACAAACGTAGCGCGAAGCCAAGGTGCCGCCGCGTTGAAGACAATGGGTTGCGTGTGCAACCCCACAGTGCATAAGCATTCAAGCGTGTAATTATGGACAATGGTTCATCCATGTCATCTTCCTCACTGTCACAAGAGTTGTTCGCATAATCAGGTAAAGAAAAGTACAAATCCAGGGCTTCTTCAACGGTCAAACGTGTTTCCATCTAGAGAAACTGAAAATCTCTTCCCGAGGATTATCATCGTGGAAGGCCCGTAGGGAAGTATATTCGCACTACATAATTACAATTCAAATGTTAATAACTTTCGTTCCTAGTTACATTAGGTTCTAAAAGTGAACCAGATAACAGCCCTACACTTGAAGCATTCAATAAATGCATTTACTCGCCTTTCTCAATGTGGCAAATGCATTCATCCACAAGTTATTGCAGGTGGCGAAAACACGCGCGACGAACTTGCACGCAGAGACAAGTGCCAGTGGCGCCGACAGGAACCGTGGCTCCGGGTAGCCGGTTGGTTCGGAGTCGCTAAAATGTTTTCCAGAAAAGTTTATTCTCGAGCATTACTCCAAATGTAGCAACCGTCTCAGGGCAGAGGAATCGGGCGTCTTGGAGGTAGAGGCATTGAAACGTGGTGGGAAATATGTTCCCTACGGGAGTTTCAAAGGGACACTGAAGCAGGGGTGAGACAGCTGCGCATATTGCGCATTTTTGATACGATTCCGTTTTCCTGTGCCAAGCTGCTCCAAAAGCATAAAAATTGCAAAGATTGCGCCGAAACGGCTCCACAAGCAAGAATTTTCAAGCCCGCGTCTGTTTCAGCATGGGAAAACGTAACTTTAGAAGCAGTGCCAGGGATACGTTCGCAGAACACGTTCACGCGCCCAAGCGTGTTCTTCTGCGCGCCTTTGTAATGGAGACTTCCATAGTGATAATCGCCTCTGAGCGGTTGTAAATATGTGACCCCCCCCCCCCCAAAATGTGCTGCCGCTCTGCTAGCTTGCTGCTTCTCGGTAGGCTGCGTGTTCTGGCGCTACTGTCAACTGTCGCGTAGCGAAAACTATCGAGTGGCATAGGTAGCGCGTAGCGGGGTTGTTCACTCTCAGTTTCTTTATTGTGCATAGCTTGTTCCTCTGCTAGCTACGGTTTTGATGTCAACGCTGCTGCATGTGTTCTCTCGCAGTGAGCAAAGGTGAGTATTTTTCGTGTGGATAGAGCGAATATTTCCAGCTGCATGCGTTAACCTCGTTAAAGGGACACTAAAGGCAAATATTAAGTCGACGATTTTTGAAATAGTGGTCCAGAAACCTCGTAGTGCTACTTTTGTGCCAAGGAAGTGCTTATTTTGAAATAAAATCACATTTTAGTGGTCCGCATTGCGTTAGCGCACTTCAAATCACCCGCCTGAAATCGGTCTTTCCCACATCACTGCGGCCGTGCCCAACGTTGCCTGCCTTTACTGCGCAGCGGCGTGTGGCATTTCGTCGAACTTTCTGTCAGAGCGACTTTCACGAGCGCGCAAAACACACATGGCAGTACGCGATACCGAAACTACCACTGAGACGCGACCGCATGAGCGAAGCAGGGCGCCGGGCGAAGCGCAGTTCGGCGACAACGGAACCTTTGAACCACGCGCGCCATTCCCCATGGCAATGCCAAGGAGGTTCTTTTTTCCATGAACCAAACAGAAACGAACAAGCAGCATTTTATAACGTCTCTTGATGCACGGAAACTCACCAACATATTACTCGGCTGGACTCACTCAGATTCAGACTCTCGGCTTCACCTGAGTCTGAGTAAGCCTTAGTGAGTCGACTCATGAGTCCCTTAGCTTAAAATTAGCTTTTTCGATCATGGTGTCAATGCTCTATAACGGCAGTATCACATAATCTGTGGTCTATGATACTCCTTTTGATTTTTGGCCCCGCCACGGTGGTCTAGTGGTTATGGCGCTCGACTGCTGACCCGAGGGTCGCGGGATCGAATCCCGGCCGCGGCGGCTGCATTTTCGATGGAGGCGAAAATGTTTGAGGCCCGTGTACTTAGATTTAGGTGCACGTTAAAGAACCCCAGGTGGTCGAAATTTCCGGAGCCCTCCACTACGGCGTCTCTCATAATCATATCTTGGTTTTGGGACGCTAAACCCCAGATATTATTATTCCTTTTGATTTTGTACTTTCAAATAAGTTATCAGCGGTTTCAATGAAGTAGGTACATTTTTATGAAATGCACGACTCACGCGAGATATCCTTTTATCAAAAACTTCCCGTGAACAAGTTTGGGGGGGTGGGGGGAGCCATGGCACGCAGCTCCTTACTCGCGTCTTTCATCAATAAATACCGATGTGGCGCATGGATGCTAGTACATTGAGATATGTGTGAATAGACTTGAGTATACAGTCAAACACCGTTACAACGAAATTGACGGTGCACGGAAAAAATTGCGGTAAAGCGAACGTTTCGTTGTAGTGAAATCGAAAAAAATATAGGTAGAACAGAGAAACTTTTATTTCCAAAATTCAGAAAGTGTCGGCTGTTTCCTTTGTTTCCTCAGCAGCATCATGACGCGATTCTTATATATGAATAACGGCGCCATGTTAAAAAGCACACTGAAAAACGGCTTCCGCGAGCGAACCAAACGGAGCCATGGGCGCGCAACACGACCTGCACAGTTTCTACTAATACACTAACACTAGCTATTCACCGACAACAAGATATCCGACAACGCCGAGATACAGGCGTGCTATCGCGGAGCGATGACTTGGCCTTAAACGAGAGAGCAATAAACGAGAGTCGCAAGCGGTCACCCTTTGAGAGACTAGAAGCCAGATAGCCATCAGCCTTGCGTGTGCGAGAAGCGATAACCACCCGAAGGACGAAACGGAAACCAGCCGCACCACGTGCGCACAAGTGAAAGCCGCCAGGCTGCTTTGGAAAGCAGAAAAAAAAAAAATCCAATGGGGGCACATCTGCGCATGAAAAAAAAAAATCCACGTATTCCCGAAGCGTGGCAGCACATTCCAAGCAAGAGAAATGATCGAAAAAGGCTCGCGTTTTAAACCAGCCGCACCACGGGCGCTTGGATGTGCAAGCGATAGCCGCCATGCTGCTTTGCGAAGCAAAACAGAACAACGGAGAGACATCGGCTCATGAAAAAAATTCCACGTATGTCCGAAGTGTGGCAGCACATGCCAAGCAAGAGAAATGATTGAAAAAGGCGCACGTTTTAATCGTACAGGCAGTGCCGTACATGTACGGCGAAAACCCTTTGGTGCCTGTTAGGTGATGCCATACATGTACGGCGAAAACCATCAAAGGGTTAATGGGAGTCGAATTGATGAATTTTACTGTACGCAAATTCCGCTGCGAAAGGTGCCTTCACGGTAATGCAAGGAAGACTGCTTCATGGCAACATCTTTATGCCACGGTTTTTGGTGGTGGTGGGGGTGTGAGTTATATGCAGGGGCGAATGATACCCAAGAAAACACTGTATTCAAATGACCCTTGGAGTGTGCCAAGGGTGGAGTGCCTCGAAAACTCTTGTCAAAGCTTTGCTAGAGGCCAACCGAAAACTGTGCCAAAGTCTGCGCTACCATAGTCATGGGCGAACAACAGGAAAACCAAAATGCTTTGTGCCTTTTTAAGACTTTATTGTCTTTAGTCTTCCACTGTATTAGCCTGTACCTTCGGAGTTGCATAGTTGCTATCGATGATGGCGACCATAGCGACCATGGTGTCGTGCACAGCGGTTGTGGTAAACGAGAGATTGCTTTTCAATGCCTATGCGCTGGCTATGCACAACAAGCCTTGAAAACTGCATCATTTGCTATCTATAATGGCATCTGTCGCAGTTTTGGGTGCAGTGGTTGCGCCAAGCAAATAAAATATCGCTTTTACACTTCATGCGCATTGAATGCTTGCATACATTTGGAGTTTTGTGGTCACCCATAATTGCATCGGGACAACCGCAATTTCAGGTTGCAGCAAAATGTAGTTTGACTTGGACTAGGTGCATGCTGGCTGCACGTGTGCCTTCAGGACGCTGTGGTTGTCGCTCATGATTGCACGATTAGTGATGAGAGGCAAGTTTCGTTTGTAGTGCTACGTCAGAAACATGGTGGGAGTTCTTGAAGAACAAATCTACAATGGCCTGCACACTAGTGATGCAGAACTATCGATGGTACTATCGATACTATCGATAGCTGAGTCACTATCGAACTATCGATGGTGAAAAATACTATCGATAGTGCTATCGATAGTAAATATTTTGATGGTACTATCGATAGTATAAAAGCAACAGCGTGGACTCACTGCAGAGTAAACTTAAAGTAAACTAGGCTGAAGGGCAAGAAAGTTGACATGATATAGTTCTTCAGCAGAGTGCTTTGCTGACACATGATTATAAAGTCAAATTGTTCAGCTGTATATAGCGGAAAGGAAGCCTTTACATGTGGTGGGACTGCGCGGCTTCAAATTGATATTGCATTTTATGATTTCAAAATAAAAAAAATATCAAGAAGGTAATTGTAAGGTGTAACTGGTTGCTTTTGGATACGAATTTATTGATGGATATATTCCGCCATTTTCACTACGGAAATAGTTAATTTCTCTGCCAAAAATTGCTCATAAATTAAGCGAAGCTGGTGGTATAGGCTATTGCAAATATCTTCGCAATATGGCCGGCCAACATCATTATTTACACTGCTATTGATAGTATCGTCACGAGGTTGTGACGGTGAAGAATGCTCTTTCCTCTCCATCTTTAAATGTCCCCCACCCTGTCCCCATGCGTAGGGTAGCCAATCGGTTGTCCTATACTGGTTAACCTCCCTGCCTTTCCTTCATTATTATTTCTCTCTCTCTCTCTCTGCAGCAAGACTGGGAAATACGGAGCGCTTTATTTGGGCGAACTTGTGCCCAGAAAACCAAAGCTCAAGATACAAGCGACACCTGCTGCGCACTGATAGCGGCGGCAGCGGTCGTCAGTCGTTGAGTAATCTGATCATCGGTGGAACGCGTCGTCCTTTATAAATCAGTCATCAAACCTTCCAGCGTTATCGCTGGCGCTCGCGTAAGCTCTCGAATAAACTTGACTTTTCGCGTCCGGCGCGTAATCTTAACAGAATGATCTCAAACAATTGTGAAGCTTCTCAAACATTACGGCGCGGTCTGCGTCAAACGTTGCTTTGTGGGTGAAGCACGAATAACTCAAAACAAAGCAATAAACACGCGTGGCAGTAATATCGCTAGTAATATTACGATGGTACTACCGATTCCACTATCGATAGTTTGTCGCTAGTTGCACTATCGATAGTTTGCTTACACTATCGATAGTTTCAAAAAGACTATCGATACTATCGATAGTCAATTTACCGATAGTTCTGCATCACTACTGCACACGCATCAAGCCCGTCGGTGGCATCATTGTGGATGGAGGATCTGTTGCCGAGCATATCAATTGCGACAAACCTATCGGCATGTGCGTGTGGTAGCAAAACGAGTGTCTTAGATGAACGCACGGGTTTTGCGGTGAAGGTAGCGAGCCAGTGAGGAATTGTAGAGGTGGCCATCGGAATTTCCCGGCAATCCTAGGCAAGTGCGTTTTCCTTGTGCGCCAGCACCTTGTTTCACTTTGAGCTCTTTTATATCAGATACTGCCTAGCACCATGGCAGAGCTTGCGGATTTTTTGTTTCAGATCTGTGTCATAAATTGAGCAAAGGAAGAAAAAACACCTTTCAAAAAATTAGCGTAGCTTGCACTGGAGGCGCAATGCTAAAGGAGCTGACGGCCACCCAGGAAGTCCAGACTGTTGCTGCTTTGCTAAGTTTTGCCCTTTTTTTTCTTCCTTTATTTCTTTTTCTCTCTGTTCTTTGTGCCTTTTTTGTCTCTGTTTATTTTTATTTTTCTATTTCGTCCCTTTCTGTATTTCTATCTCTTTCTTTATTTCTTTTTCTATGCTATGCTTTACTCTCTCCCGTCACATTCATCCTCTTCAACCTCACTTCCCTTTCCCACCCCAGTGCTATACTATACTATACATGGGTGTGCTATGCTGTGCTAGCATGCCTGTATAGTCGAGTGGTTAAAGAGGTATTGAGATGAAAATTTTCAGTTGTCATTTTTTTTTTTTTTTTTGCATCAAATGAAAGGCCAAGCCCTCAAGAGCCTAGAAAAGGTAGTGCTAAGCGGGAGTGCACCCTGAAAAAGTAATTAACAGTATGTTTTTAGGCTGACCCGAAGGTCGCGGGTTCGATCCCGGCCGCGGCGGTCGCATTTCGATGGAGGCGAAATGGTAGAGGCCCGTGTACTTAGATTTAGGTGCACGTTAAAGAACACCAGATGGTCGAAATTTCCGGAGCCCTCCACTACGGCGTCTCTCATAATCATATCGTGGTTCTGGGACGTAAAACCCCAGATATTATTATTAAACAGTATGTTTTTAAAAGCTAGTTTCTGTTCCTACTGTACCCTGACGTCACAACACAGTATGAGCTTCTCGTCACGTGCTCACACAACATATAGTGACGTTTCCACGACTGCTCCGCACCGTGATAGTGAATAAAAATGGGAAAGGCTAACGAAAACATCGAAATTCTACTCCGAAGAAGCAACTGTTCCGATAAAAGTTTTTCACGTATTTTTCAACAGTTGGCTGTATTTTTGGTGGAATGTCAGCACCTGGTGGCTGCATGGAGCACGAGCCGTGACGTCACATTCACCTGAGGCGCATGCAGGGTGCACATGTTCCTGTCCTCCTCTTCCCTTTCTCCACGTCTCCTGTCATCGCGCTCTCCCCCTTCCACAAGAGCGCTGGTGCCTTACCCCTGCCGGTGCTGTTCCTATTGGTAGCCGAGTGGGTTGAGAGACGCGGGCGACGGCTGGCTTTGTTGGCATGCCTGTTTCTGGTGTGGGTAACGTCACCAAACATCACCTCTAGGTCACGGCGTGTCCACTAGACTAGTTTCAATATTTTGTGAAAAACGCATTAAATTCATTGTTTTCCTCTACTGTAGAACCCTGAGCAAGGTCATTGGCGCATATTTGAAACCTCCCGAAAAGAGGGAGTGGGTGCGTGCTCCACATTTTACGGTAGTTTCTGCCTGACATGAAGGTTGTGCCTATCGATTTCAGCACCAAATTTTTCAATTTGGCTGAAAATCTTGGCGCAAAAATTTTGTTCAGTATCTCTTTAAACATCTCCGCTGTTAAAATTACTTCTCCCGTTTTATAAAATGATGGGTAAAACAATCTAATAACCGTCCTTTTCTTATTTCCCTGTCCGTCTTTGCTCAAACAACTAGATACCCCCTAGTTTTCCACAAAAGCTCGTGACTTCTAGGCTAATCGGTGTTGATATCAAGTAGGGTGGCAATTAATCGGCTGACATCTGTTCCAGAAACTGCTGCTGGTAGCTCGTTTCAAGCACCGCATTGCGTGTAATTAAGATAATTGGGGCATTTGTCTGCCAAGACTTTAAATTTGTGGCAGGAGCCGTACACATTGATGACCACACAGTTGCGTTTAGAGTGTTATTTCATAATATTATAGAATTTTATTGATTCAGTATTCTCTTTATTTGATTGTGTCGAAAAAGTGGCTGAGAAGGTTATTCCACAACAGTCAGTTGCATGACACCCTTTGCATAATCGGGTGAAATATTGAGTGCTCCGGCGAACATTTTCTCCACAAGATTTGCAACGAATAGAGATATTTGTCCCTTCATAAGAGCCCCATAACAATTACCCGGGTGTCTGAATGTAAATGCAACTTGCTTCTCCGATGTACTCGGGTACATGAAATTAGGTGCTCTAGGGCGCTCCCAGATGCAAAATTACCTGCTCCAAAATGTTCCAATATGGAAATTCTTGCTGCTCCGAAGTGCGCCAAAATGAAAAGTTTGCTGCTCCAGAAACTACTCGAAATCTGAAGTCCTCGGTAGCATCACTGCTTTAACCAATAACGCTGCATGGAAACATTGTTATAAGTGGGTTCAACTGTAGAAACATTAGTTCATTTTCCTTGCTCCAGGGAGGACATGTACGCCCAGGATTCCATCGACCTGCTTACCAACTCTGGCATTCAGTTCAAGAAACACGATGAAGAGGGCATCGATCCGTACGAGTTTGCTCAGCTGCTCATGACATCAGGAGTGGTCCTCTCTGACAATGTCAAGTGGCTCTCCTTTCACAGGTAAGTGCACTGTCATTGGGGTAGGCGATACTGATGCAGACTTCACTTTTGCACACAGTGGATACGACTTTGGCTACATGCTGAAGTTACTAACAGACCAAAACCTGCCTATGGATGAGTCAGAGTTCTTCGAGTTGTTGCGAATCTACTTTCCGGCGATCTACGATGTCAAGTACCTCATGAAAAGTTGCAAGAACCTGAAAGGGGGCCTGCAGGAGGTGGCTGAGCAGCTGGAGGTGAGTTGTTGCTTGTTTTGCATGCCAGGGTTACCATAAGCACGCCGAACGTCCCAGCCATTTTGGCGACCATTTCAAATGTACTTCAGGGTGTCTACCGACCGGGAAAACCGGGAATTCTCAGGGATTTTGGGTAGTCTGGAAATTCTCAGGGAAAACTCAGGGAAATTGTGCTCCCATCAGGGAAAATCCACAGTAACTTTATTGAAAGGCGACGAAAGTCGCGGTAGCGCTTGCTCGATATTTTGTGAACGCATTTTTCAAATCAAACGGCCGCTGCGGCTACGGGGAAGTGGCGCACCTCGATGCAGTCATCGCCTTCGGAGCGGTGAAGTGGGAGAGAATCTGGCTAATGCGTGGTATGCGGGAACCGCGAACCACGACACATCGTATCGCGCAATGTTGTCAGGGTGTTCTGTGAGTACGCGGTGTAGTTCTGTAATCTTTCTCGCGCGTGCTGTGCGTTAGCGCCCGATATGGTGTTTTTGTGATCGCCGCGTGTCAAGTAACAAGCATGATTAGTTGTAGAAGCGGTAGCAGTCGATGTAACGAGCTTGAGTTATCTTGCAAGCGATCGCGATCGTGCAGGAAGCGGATGTCTTCGAGAAGGCTCGTATCTGGCAAGCCATCCCGATCGGCGAGAAAAAAGACGCTTGTCGGCTGTTATCGGAGAGCTCACTCGCTTTGATCCCGAGCTTCAAAGATGCTATTTAGGACTCCGTGAAGAATAGAATAAATTTCCAGGCGAGAGCTAGCGTAACTAACGGGCCCATTCACAGCAAGTGAAAGCTCTTTTCTTTCTTTGTTTCCCGATGAGGGCACTGCTGAAACAAGTTTTAGGCAGTCGACTGAAATTTTTAGGGGCTGCAGCTCTCAATTACCAGCCACACCACGTGGATGTTTGCTACAAAGCCGAATTACAAAACTTTTCAGAGCCATGGCATAGCGGCGACCGAAATTCGCGACACCGGCACGGGTCCCATATGCTCGATTCGGCGCGCGATGTCGGAAAACACTAACATTTCCACCATAATCGGATGTGCCGTAATTCAGGCTGTTGCCGTGCTTTCATGCGATCTTAGCCCGCAGCTATATTGCTTTTTTTTGCGATAGCAATTATATAGACACTCCGCGAATTTTTCGCCTTCGCCATGATCTTCCTTCTCAAGTCCAAATCGCGATTACATCACCCCAGGCGTCGTATGCTCCATGTGCGAGTGAAAGTGCGCGAGCGCTGCCGATGAACGGGGCTTAAGTAGAGATGAAACGAGCCGACCGTCTCATTCGCGCGATGAGCACATGGAGATAGGAGCCAGCGCGTTGGGAATGTTGGGGGGGGGGGGGGGGGGGGCTGCGTGAGTCCGACAGGAAGTGCGTACTTTGTACCAGCGGGCGTGGTCGCGTGCTCAGCGGTATCTTTCGTGGGGATCAGCAGACGGCTCATACCTTTGTAGGTGTTGTGCTCTAATTGCAAAACTTCCGTTGAAGCCATAGCAGTGGCAGATCCCGGGGGGGGGGGGGGGGCGGTAGCGGCGATGGCCCCCCCCCCCCCCCCTAAGCTAGCCCCCGCCCCCTCCCTTCAGTGCCTGTCGCCCACCTCCTTTGTCAGGCTGCTTGTCGAGTTTGCCCCCTTTGTCAGGTTGCTTTGCCTGCCATTGTCCAAAAGGGGTAAAGAGAATCTTGTCCCTGCTCTCTACCTCTCATTGCTCTACCCTTTCCAGCTTCCCTATGCACATTTCCAACGAAGGCTTTCTAGGCGCCGCCATAATCCCCTCTGGGCTGTTGTAAATATGCGTGACCCACCAAAATGCACTGCTGAGCGTTGGCTTCAGCCTTTGTACCCCCCCTCCCCCCCTTTATGTACCTGAATCCGCCCCTGAGCCATAGATAGGGCACTTCTCTTAGTGCAGCGGCTGCGTTTCCTGAAGGAGCGAGCTGCTAGCCTATATTCATATAAAATTCCTCTTTGTTGCCATCGGATTTACTATTTTGCTCTCGCGGTGAAACTGTGACTTTTTTTCTAACGTGGGATGGTTTTCGATGTTGTGCGTTCGTGGAGAGCAAATGGTTCGGTTGGCCAACATGATAGCAAAGGCGTTGCATTGCTCTGGGCAACGCGCGAGGATTTGACAACAACCCGCAGCAGCAGAACAAGCGCAATTACACAGTACATTAAACCCGCATTTGTTTAGTCTTTACATGGGACACTCTGGCAAGACATCTAATTGTGATTGCTGCATCTCAGGCTCAACAAAATTGATTTTTTTTCACGCAAAAAATAAAAAGTTTTTTTATGTTGCCATATTAGTCGAGCATTCTTGTGGCATTTTCAGTTTAAGATTAATCCTTCAGTAACTATGCCTTGCATGAAAGGTCGAATTTCAGTTTAACGAAGTTTCGATATAACGAAGTGAGTTGCCGCTTTTACCAACTTCGCTATATTGACGTTTATCTGTTCTGTGTACCATTCAAATGAGATTAAGTCGTTTTCATTTTCTAACATGCGTATTAGAGAGTGACATCACCGAGCGATATGGTCTCTACCCATCTTGACATAAAGCAAAGTTCTGTTTCACTCAGGGAATTTTAGCAAAAACACTCAGGGAAAACCTGGAAAAGTCAGGGAATTTAGAAATGTCAACTCGGTAGACACCCTGGTACTTGAAAAAAATCTGGCTGATGTCTTGCGTTGAAATCGGCGAAATGCTAGAATATTTCGGAGAGAAAAAAAATTTTGGTTACGGTGGGAGCCTTTTGAATTTGGCATAATGTCGAATGATTGGTGCTTGTCAAAACATTTATTCTGAAAGCACTGTTTCTGGTATCAACACCAAATTTGATTCACATATAAAGCAAGAAAGGTAGTTTTAGGTGTTGTAGGCTAAAAATAATTACAGTAGAAGCTCGTTATAACGAAGCGGGATATAACGAACTAATGGATATAACGAAGCAATCGTAATTCCCCTTGAAATTCCCATAGACGCCCATGTATTTAAAACCTCGTTTTAACGAAGCTAAAATTTCCTCGCAATGGATATAACGAACCTTTTTTTTTTTCCCACCGAGCATTTACTGATCATTTTGGTAGCCGGCAAGTCAATGTCTTATAGCGCGCGACGGTTTTACGTCCCATCACAAATGCGGTCATTCAAAACTCGCGCCTCGCGCTCCCGAGGAGCCGAGGAGCCACCCGCCAACACGCGCGAGGGTGCGCGTCTGCCTGCCTCCCCTTTCCACTGAAACTCGTGGACCCACCCGCGCACGTCACCCAGCCTCCCCTCTCCTGCGGAACTCGTGGACCCGCCCGCTCTCCTGTAGCGCGCGTGGACGGCAATGCTGGCGACGCGTCCAACGCAACGCGGCGACTGCGGGCCTTGTTGTTACTTGTCGTTCCTGCGTGTGCATCAGAACAGAGTCTCTCTCGGTTCCCGCCGCCAGACAGGAGATGGACGACGGCAACGGCAAACGAAAACTCAAAACGATTACAATCGAGCAGAAAGCGGCTATGTTGAAAGCCGTTAGTCCAGCGTCAAGAAGAAAAAAGTTGCCCAAGATTTCGGCGTAGCGTTGATCACGGTACCGCAAGCGTGTAATCGACCGAATTCGACTCTATATGAGCACGAAGCGCGAGACTACAATCGACTTCTACATGGCGATCGAGATGCTACAGGCTGCTTGGATGTCTGTAACAGCAAGCACGATCGCCAACTGCTTCCGACATGCCTCATTTGGCGTTAACAGCGGCGGTGACAGCGAAGATATCGGTGCTGCTGCCAATGAGGGTGTCGCAGGTGACCAAGACCTGGTGTCATGGGACGCTCTCCTTGACGCCGGAGTTGTGCCCGACTGCGACACCTTCTGCACATACATGTACGTCAGTGCCGATGCTGACGCGGTGACAACTGAAGAGCTGGCAGAGGCTGGAATTGTGCGCGCGGTGACAGGGGTGGTGAATGACGACAGTGACGAATGTGTCGACGATAGCCCGGAGTTGGCGAACCCGATGTTCCGACGTCCGCGCAAGCGCTGGATGCGGCAGACCTGCTCCGCCGCTTCTTCGGCGCTCACGATGACGGCGAGGACGGACTCGACATAGCGGCAGCGGCCGAAACAGCCATCATCCGTCTGAGGAAGACACGGCAGAAGTCTATTCAGGACTTTTTTTCTGCTAAGTGAGCCGCCAGCTGGTGTGCCGAGTTTGGCGTGAATAAAGTAGTTCTTTTCTTTTTCTTTTGCTAGTTATTCTCCGTGCGGCAGCCGTTTTTCGTTTGCGTGGCGGGCTGCTGTGGGATTTCGTGGCGAGTACATCCTCTCTTCCGTGCTAATTGTCGGTAGAAATGGATATTGGCTATAACGAACTAATGGCTATAACGAAGTAATTACGACTCCCCCTTCAACTTCGTTATAACGAGGTTTTACTGTATTACAATTTTTCTGCCATATACGCCTCCACAAATTTGGCAAAAGTGGGCTATGTTTACATTTTTTTCTACCTAACTTCGCACTATGGATGATCATTTAAGTAACCTTGCTTACTCTACGGAACAAACTTATTCATGTTAAAATTATTTTCTGACCACTCAAGGTTGTAAATCGTACGAAAAAAATATCGAAAATTTGTGAAAATGTGCGTTTTGCACCACATTCAGACCCATTTTACACCATATGATGATCCTATTAAAAATCTGCTTTATACCTCTAAAGAAAGCTCTTACGTTCTTCTTTTTATTTGGCAAGTTTTATCATTACAATTTTGGTTTTAAGAAAGCAAATAATTTTTGAAGTTCACCTGTGATGGCAATCTTCCCATTTGTCTGCGTGGCGGCTTCCGCACACCGCATGCTAACACTTGCGCTTCACGCTGTTTCTGCATAATATTGTCACGTATGTGACGAGGCGCTGGCCGGTGCACAGACCAGTAGAGAGGCGGACCACGACTGCAATAAAATAAAAGTAATTTATTCGGCTGACTTGCGCCTGAAAACAAGCTAACACATACCGCTCGGCGACAGCTGCAACGGAACAGCGTGCCCGAACGGTGGCTACCAGACTGCCCGCCGCCGAATGCAGTGATCTCTTATCTATTCGTTGTGTTGCCATACATTCAGGCATCAGGATGGCGTCCGGCTACACCAGATCACATGCGAGTTTCTGGTAAAGAACACGACATAGTCCAGTCCGCTTGTTTTTCTAAATGCACGTGGCAATATACTCTATGGGTTCTATGGCTCCCCGAGCTGGTAGATACTGTAGCACAAAATAACCTGAAAGTTGGAATTCGTCCTTCCCGACATTCACCCAGGGCATATTATTCACGGGTTATTCACGGAGGCCCAGCGTCCTTTCCACATGTCGTTTCTAATGTAAGGTGTCGTTTTTCTTGTGAAAGAAACGTGTTCCACTTTCGTCCCCCGCTGGGCGTATAAGTGACATCAAGGCAATGCACGGGACCAGCTGTACAATGAAGGTGGTATTGTTGCGAGGTCGAAGTGCTAATTCGTTGACTGACTAAAATTGCAGTCATGGTATACGCCTAGTGCGCGCCAACGGAAGCGCCATGGGAAACGCCATGGGTTCCCATGGGAAGCGCCATGGGAACGAATGCGCCATTGCTCTCGGGAAAGCAAGCAGACAGCCGCCGTGGTTTCCTACATCGTTGTACGTGTGTTTCCGCGTTGTTCACGTTTTCGTAGTGAAATAAGCAACGTTCGTCGTATGTGTGGTGGCCGAAACTTCAAGGGATGTCGAATAACAATTGCTGTGGAGTGGAGTGCTCAAAACACCTACAAAAACGCGCCCGGAACACCGTTTTACTCACTTACCGCAAGGCCTCCTGAGCAAGAGCGACGGAAGCAATGGATCGCCGCCGTTCATTGGCAAAGACGAGCCACTTCGTCATTGTGTGGGTTAACACGTCGCTTCTTGTTCTAATGCTTTCGTTCTGTCATATCGGTGCTTTCATGCCGTGGTTCGAAATCGGTGACGTGCGCTTAGTTAAGCGCTCGTTCGTGACAAATCTCGTGCACAAGTCCACTTTCGTAGAGGCCCACGCCTTTCCTGCAGCTGCCAGTGCAGAATTAGTTGTCTGGCACCCGCACGAAGGGGAAATAGCAGCCGCGAACTTCATTCATCTCCTCACAGCAAAGCTGTGCAAAGCGCTGTCGTCTGCTCGGCTTCCCGCACGTACTGTCGGCGGCGCCCGCTAGGTGGCTATCAGTGGCGCCTCTATAGGCGGTGCACAAGGCGTATATGCATTCCTTTGTGTGCTCCGTTTGAACTTAGTGCTCCCACAGTTATATCAATCAAACTGCTTGTGCAACACTTCCACTGCCTGTTTTCTTGACACTGATGTGAACGTGACAAACACTGTGGAGGTTGAAGAAGGCTCAAAATAATGCAATCGTCGCATGCCCTCGATGCGAAGCGCTTCATTGAACCTTCTAGTGAGCTGCTTTAGTCTTTCCTGAACCTCGCATTTTGGTACACAAAGTACTTTTATTCTCGTGATGTTATGTTGTGCCCATAAATAAAGCGCCTCCGGTGTCGTGATCTGATCTATGTAAGGCCTTTGAAGGCTGGCCCTCGGTGCCAAGCGCTTGACTGCAGTGATGTGATAGCTGCGCCAATTGCGCCAAACTGCGCGAAGACGTGAAACCTGCTACATCCTGCTACATCTCTGCTTTTCTGCGCCAAATCTGCGCCATACGATAAGCTCACTAGCGTCAAAACATGCGCCGGCAAAACGCGAGACTCTAAAGCTGCCGCGCGGCAGAATTTTCGTGCCGCGAGAGGAATGGGTTCGTGCATCATTTTTCGCGGCACGCCGCCCGGTGCTTTCTGGGGGACATGACCGTACGCTGATTGATGGGAAGGCTCGTTAAGCGCTGGTTTGGCTTGCTCAGCCTTTTGGGGGCCGACATAATCCGCTCCAGACTGTTGTAAACTGGCGTGACCCGCCGAAAATGCACCTTGGAAGGAGCGGCTCGCCGCGAGCTGGTGTGACCGCACCACCGCAGCAACATAGAAATAAAATTTCAGTTGTTAGTACAGCGACGTCCTTGTCTGCCATCTTTTTACCCCTTTTTTTACGTTCCGCTGCTCAAACCATTATACCCTTAACCGTGGTTAAGCTGACTACGGTTACGGCTAACCACAGTTAGGGGTAGCTACAGGGCAGACATAACAGCAGTTAGTCTCCTAACCACAATTATAGCAAACCGAGAAGCTGGCAAGATGGCAGACAAGCTTCGCACCAGCCGTGAATTGGCGCAGTTAATTGGCAGCTTCGTGTTGTTTGAGGATTTTCACGGAACGCGACTCCAATTGGGGAGCAAAACTCGTGGAAAACTATATAGGTTCGCCGTGGAACGGCTAGCAACAAAAACTATTCCGTCATTAGCAAAAAACGTATCGCTACACGTTTCCTGAGGGGAATTGCTTTTCGAATTGTTCATGTCTCGCCGTATCAGAGCCTCAGGTCGTTCCACCAAGTTCATTGTCGACATCCTGAACAAGATGGACGAAAATGGTGACACTATATCATCTTGGCGTCGCCAAGGCAGCGATGGCAGTGGATTTTACATTGTCTGCAGTCAGACCATTAACTGCGAACAGCATGGATTTGCAGCGATAAAGCGACATGTTACAAGCAAGAGGCACATTGAGGCCACGAAGCAGCACCGGGATTCAGCAGGTGTACTGAAAACTCCGCAAAAACCTGCGTGTCAGACGTATTTGGACTTCTCGCAGTGTTGAAGTGCTGGAGACCTTCACTATTTGAGAAAAACACTGATTTCCATTATTTTTGGTAAAACATCCCCTCCATAAAAACTTCAGGCTACGGGCCCGATAAGACCGCGACGTCAGTGTTTACACTTACGGGGCTGCTCGGTGATCCAGTGGTGTTATGCAGACACCCATTATTGGACAGAACTTTTAATTTCAAAAGAGTTCCTGTTTTGCTTCACACGGTCCCTTTTTCTACTTTGCAGTGAGCTTTTAGCTGCTCCAAAAGCAGTTTTCCCTGCTCCAGAACACATTTTTGGCTGCTCCAAAATGCACTTTTTGCTGCTCCAAAAACCTGCTCCAAAACAGCTTCAGTCAATCACATCACTGTTGACTGTACCACCGATGTCGTCGCACACACTCTTGCCATGAGAGGTGGCAAAAAAAGTTCCATGTCGCTGAAATACCCAAGTCTGTTTCATGGTGACAGAGGTTTGCAACATTTTTCCTGTTCTTATATTGAGCCGAGGCGCCATCCGCAAAGTAGTGAACTTTTGTTGTTTGTGGCATTTCCTTTTTTATTGCGTTCAGCAACTCCGCTTGGAAAGTGTGCACATTAACAGTGTCGTGTTCGAGGCAGTCGGATATCACTGCGCAGCATTTTACTGCAATGCCATTACGGCTGTCCTCTTGCAACCGGTAGTACACAGTGATGGGGTGTATGGTCGCCTGTGTATTGTTCCAATGGTAGGACTGAGGTGCAGTCTTGCACTAGGAATGAATAGTTTTCAGCGAAGTTCATGAGAATAATAGCTTCATGTTTTGGTACAGTAGCTTTGAGGTCACGTAAATACTGTGCTTGCTTCTTGCTAACGTAATGATGCACCTGAAGTTCAGTCAACATGTCCAGAAATTTTTCGCAGAATTCATCTGGTGTCAAAATAATTGTTTCAAGTGTACAACGTTTACCAGAAATCCACTGCCGAACTTGGATGTTGTCTATGAGATCAGAAGCAAAGGCAGGAGCGGTGTGCAGCAATGTTTCAACATAACCAGTACCCGGACTTCAGTCCACTGGCATGCAGCATGAGCTTAATGTTTTGGTGAAGCATGCATACACATACACTGTGCATTCTGCTTCCCCCAGCTAGTACACCATGAGCAAGGCAGGGCGCAGGCTCTCAAACGTGGAAAACCCACATTTCATGCCTGAAAGATTTTTCCACTCAGAGTGCATTTCTTTGAGGTTTAAAAGTAGCATACGTTCCTGATGTCCCCGGAGCACATCCTTCTTTCCTGGAAAACAGTACGACACGGCATCATCCTGATAAAATTCTTCCACGGATTTCCTCACTTCTTCGCTGATGCACCGCCCTTTCTTCTTAGGTGTAGTGCCCAGGGCTCCAAAATCTGATTTGTTTCTGTGCTTGGCGTACTTGTCTTTCAGGTGCTCCAAAGAAGCTTATTATTTTTTTACGCGACCAAGAATGTGGTGCCAGCGTCAAAATTTGCAACTTCTTTTGTTTGTCATTTTCTTCACGGAACTTTTTCACCAAGTTTTCCATCAAAAGAACGTAATCGCTTACATGAAGGCTTTCTTCCAGATCCACAAAGCCCTTCTGTGACGCACCATCGTTGGTACACATGGTCTGCTCTTCGTGCTGCTTTACGCTCGACCGTTTAATTTGGTTTCCGACGTCCGACACATTTCGATTTTTATTGCTTTTAGGCTTACTTGTTGCTCTGACAGAGCACGACTTATTGCTGAAAGATACTGTAATATCTTCTTCATCACAATCTATGTGACCTTCCTGAGCGTCTCCATCGTAGTCTCGAAAGTCGGGTTCATTTTTCTTCATTGCATAACACCACCGACTAAAGGACTGGCAAAGCTTCTCGCCTGGTACGAGGCACAGCAATGGATATAAGTCGGCGAAGGAAAGTGTGATCACTTAATGATCCACGCCGATTTTCGTCATGCTCGGAGAACGGGTTCAAACAGCATTTAGAAGCAATCAGGGATCCATATTTCTTAATATACACCTGGTAATGATGACCGCAGATCGTTCAATGTGTGGCAGCTCGTCAACATTCAATAAGCACTTCTGCTTCCTTTGTGTAGTTTTGTGGCAATCTTTTGGGCCCAAACTGCAGGGGCCAAGTGCACATACTGAAATAAAGAGGGAGCGGCTATTAAACTGTGCATCAGAATCTGTCCATTCATCATCTCACGCAAACTATGCATTCTCTTTCGCCCGTTTTGTTCTTAAGTCAATGTAGATTACATTCAGCCTATTCTTCGAGTCGCAGAAACGTTGTGCATGGCATTTACCTTCATTTCTGAAATTAGGAGCGGCAAGATGTGATCCCCTCGAATGCTCCTCTGCGCTGGCTGGACCAGTCTGTGGGAGCTGCCGTGCTTGAACGCGGCGGCCTTTGTTTAGCACGCTAACGCTCATGGCTAAAAGTCACAGCATTTGGCCAAAGCAAAAAGCGGCACATCCTCTAACATGCTTCTCGTGCAAGGCAAAAACTACTCTCTGAAAACACGAACGTGTGATGCGCATACCGACCAGACGACACGCAAATCCGAAAACAGGCTGTCTGCTTCTGTCTGTCGTCTGCTTATATCCGCAGACGACTATAGTGTATATCATGCAGAAACAGCGTGAAGCGCGAGTGTAAGCATACGGTGTGCGGAAGCCGCCATGCAGACAAATGGGAAGACTGCCATCACAGGTGAACTTCAAAAATTATTTTTTCTTAAAACAAAAATTGTAATGATAAAACTTGCCAAATAAAAAGAAGAACGTATGAGCTTTCTTTAGAGGTATAAAGCTGATTTTTAATTCGACCACCACATGGTGTAAAATTGGTCTGAATGCAGTGCAAAATGCACATTTTCACAAATCTGCGATTTTTTTTTTTTTTTTTCGTACAATTTACAACCTTGAGTGGTCAGAAAATAATTTTAACATGAATAACATGTTCCGTAGAGTATGCATAGGTTACTTAAATGATCATCCATAGTGCGAAGTTAGGTAGAAAAAAATGCAAACATAGCCCATTTTTGCCAAATTTGTGGAGGCGTATATGGCAGAAAAATTGTAATAATTATTTCTAGCCTACGACACCTAAAACTACCTTTCTTGCTTAACATGTGAACCAAATGGTGTTGATACCAGAAACAGTACTTTCAGAATAAATGTTTTGACAAGCACCAATCATTCGACATTATGCCAAATTCAAAAGGCTCCCACGTGACCAAAAACTTTTTTTCTCTCCGAAATACTCTAGCATTTCTCTGATTCAATGCAAGACATCAGCAAGATTTTTTTCGAGTACATTTGAGATGGTCACCAAAGTGGCTAGGACATTTGGCGTGGAATGACCCACTTGGTACAAAGTATGGGGGTTATCACTCCTCAATCGCAGATCTCCTCTTAACACGACCATCTGTCCGTGTTGTGCTTAATCTCAAATCCCGTATTATTTCTTATGGCGATCTCAATAGTAACAAAGGACACATTACACAGCAGTGCATACTGATAAAGGGGCATTTGCAAATCAGTTCTGTGGAAAGGTCGTGTAAGGTAAAATTTTCAACCACCAGTTTGTAGCACAAAGCTGCAAAGAAATAAGCATTTGTTGGAAATATTTCTTAGTATGTATTTCCTTGTACCATTGTGCTACAAGCGGGTGGTTGCAAATTTTGCCTTTCAAAAGGGCACTTGTGGCACCTTACGTGCAGGAGGTCAGCTACTGAATTGCTTGATAAATTGAGGATGGAGCACATTGTGGAATCTGGGAAGTTTAAACAAGGCAAGCAAACGATGCTCGCCCAAGGCAGTGGTTATGTTTGCGGATGAAGGCTTGTGAAAAGAGTTGCATTTGAGGGAAATATTTTATGGGGTAGTGCCCCTTCGAGCATGCAAATAAACTGCAAGTGATGTGCGATTCCAAACCAAAAGAAGAATCAAGTTCGCCTCAAGTAGGGTAGAACCACGTTGATACGTTTCCGAAAAAAAATTAAAAAATAAATGTACCGTCCGAGAAAACATACGATCCAAATCCAGTAAAAATTGAGGCTGACAAGCCATATTGAGGTGCAAGGGCAAAAAACATTTTTCTCCAAAAACATAGTAGGACTCTTCGATTTGCTAACTTCTCTGACAGCTCGCTGGTATCCAGAGGTCAGCCAACTAGTTCCGGTCCTGACAGGAAACATCGTGGTCACGTGTGTTGGAATCCTGAGACAATCCGAAGATGCCCAAAGATTGCAAAGTCGAATGCAAGGACAACCAGCATAAATGAAAGAAACTCTACCGCCGCAAACAAAACTTTGTGCCACGTGAGCGTCTGCAAGCCAGTTACCTAGCGTATAATTAAAGCTACTGACCCTGCTGCTGACACTTAAGAACTAGTAGCCAATTCAGTCCGTATCAGAGCTCAAAATTGGGTGAAGCTTGATGACTCCAGGGGAGCTATTCTTGAACTGTCCATTTTGGCCGCTGTCGATTGGCTGGAGCTTGGCAAGCAGCGCGCCTCCTTTCCAGTGCTTTAGACAAAGCATCATTTTGATGTGGCAGAGCTTCCACGACTCTCAACACAAATGAGAGGAACGGAATGCGCTGCAGTGCAGCGAATGCACCCTCCCGAGATCCGCTCTTGGCCGTGCATTGACTTACTGTAGTGGCGTTATCCCTTGAATCAGGTCTAACGCGGTCTCCATTTTCATGCACCTGCGCGATTACGTCTCGCCACTTTTGAAGCAACTGATTGTGCACTGATGCCAGGCCAAAGTGTACATGTCCATTAGCAGACATTTCCAGAATAGCTCCCTTGGCTGACAGAAAAGTATTAAAAGATGAAATCCAGCTTTTTCATTTTCCTGTGTTGCCCTCTGCCGTTTTGGTGTGGAGGGCGGTGTTTGGCGGGGTAATCTGGGGCAGTTTGTATTTCCAGAACAAAAGCCTCCGAGATCGATAGGTGTACAGAGACCCTAGCAAAGCGTTCACAACATTCCTGCTAGGGTAGGGGTCTCAAACGTGCTGCCCGCAGGCCGGACTGCTTGCAAGTGGCCAACCCGTACGTGACCGTCCTCGTCCCACATATTTCTTTTACAGCAGAGCTGTTATGGTCGAGGCTTGCCGTGTGTCGTAGAAAGGACATTATCATCACGAACCCTCTCTTTGTCCTTTTCTGCTTCGCTTCTACAACACGTGCACCCATTTGTCTAGAGATACAGAGGGAAATTATGAGCGAGGCAAGATTCGATCCCATGTTCTCACTATAAGCACAAGCGTGCCGGCGATGGCGAAGCACAACACTTCAAAGCTACCACGCGGCAGGATTTCCGTGCCACGAGAGGAATGGGTTCGTGCATCATATTTCACGGCACGCCGCAACCATGCTTTATGTATGTTCGTGTGTGCATTTGCATGTGCGTGTATATATACGCAAGCAAAACTAAAAATTTTCGGGGGGTGTTTGAACCCTCCTCCCTCTCTTATGACTGTTTTTCTTCATACGGTCAATTTTTCCACTTGGCAGTGAGCTTTTAGCTGCTCCAAAATGCGTTTTTGGCTGCTCCAAAAGCCCTTTTTCTTGCTCCAATATGCACTTTTTGCTGCTCCAAAAACCTGAACCAAAAACAGCTTCAGTCAATCACATCGCTGTAGTGTGGGCTAGGGCGGGAAAGAGAGAGGGCAAAAGCCGAGCCAAACCAGGACCAGCTAGGTGCCCACCAGCTCTGCTGTGACCCAGCCTTGTGTGACTTTGTGCAAGCTGCGCTAATTTTTTTAATTTCCTTAACTACATTCATCAGCTACACACATGTGAATATTCTCAAGCATTTCAGGCACCCCATAAGGTCACCATCTACTAAAACCTAAGTGTGGAACAAAAGCTCTATACAGTTAAATCTGCATGTAATGAACCTCTACTTAACGAACCTTTTTCATTCTTCAACTCCATCCCCATAGAAGCCCATGTATTTTTTACCTCCACGTAACGAAAGGCATTGTGCAAATGACCTAGGTGTAACGAATTTTCCATGCTCATCATTTATTATCTTGAGCAGTAGATCTGCCAAAAATTCGGATAAATAATCTAACTTTTGCAATTGCTAAAAAAAGGGGCAAGCAGTGATCGTGAGAGGAACGACGCATTCGAGCGCAGTGAGCCAGAGCAGTTGATCCAATCTGCTGCGATGATGATGAAAGCCGCTAGCTCCCCTAACGCCGCTCTGGGGCAGATGCCAGTTTTTTCCCTTTTTTTTCGGTTACGCATCGTGACACCAGGTATCGCTGTTGTGTGTACCTGATTTTGTTTGCTTTTTTAGGCTTGTGCGTGTTTTGTTGTCGTATCGTGTGTGGGTAGACGCGAGCCATAACACGAGTGTCAACATCAGCAGTGTGTATAGCGCGTTTTTCACAGTGATTGTTTACTTCGAAAATGCGTTCGGCGAGATAGCGTGAAGTTTTGTCTTTCGAGGACAAGCTGTCGATCATCAGTGCGGTCGCCGCTGGCAAGAAGAAGGATGTCGTTGCGCGATTCAACATTCCCTCCTGCCAGCACCCTGTCAACTACCTTGAGTGCATAAGACAGCATCCACAGCGCAGTAGAGTTGGACACAAGCTCGAAAAAAAAGAATAATGAAGTTGTCAATGTACGCCGATGTGGACAAAGCCGTGCTTACGTGATTTTGTGGTTTTGGACACGTGCTCGAAACGTGCCCATAAGCAGCGTCATCCTACAAGAAAAAAACGACTGATTTTGCTTGCATTCTGGGCCACGACGACTTCAAAGTTTGCAATGGCTGGCTGCAAGGATTTAAGAGCCGAAGCGAAGTCGTTGGGAAGATCATGAGTCGGCCTCTGCCGACAGCGGTGCTTGTGCATCGTGGGTGGCCGAGGAGCTGCCTGGCGTTTTGAGCCAGTGCGAGGCAGCTGGTATAATGCTGATGAAACGGCTCTGTTTTATCAGATCTTGCCTAATCGCATGCTGGCGCTTAAAGGAGAAGACTGCCACGGAGGCAAGCAAAGCAAACTCTGCATGGCAGTTTTGCTTTGCGCCAACAGTGATGGCAGTGACAAACGGGTCCCGTTGGTTATCAGGAAAAGTGCCTGGCCCAAATGCTTCGAGAGAACGAAGCGAATTCCGGTAAAGTACGTGGCCAATTCAAAGTCGTGGATGTCGCGGACAATCTTTTCCTATTGGTTGAAAGACTTCAACGAAGGCATCAAGCAACAAGGCCGCCAAATATGTTTGCTCCTGGACAATTGCACTGCGCACCACGTTGACAGCCTTCAGCTCTCAAACATAAGAGTTGATATATTTTCCTCCCAATAGACCTTTATCAAGCACACGGGCGCCACCAACGGGCGCGCAAGCGCTCATGGGAAATGTGTGTACGCCGCCGCGACGAGCGCGCGGGCCTCGCGCTGTAGCTTTCCGCTTGCGCCGTGCCAGGACTACTTAGACACAGTGAATTTGGCAAGGTGCAACAATTCAATCACGAACTTCAGTGCTTAGCTGCGATGGCCTCTCGACGATTTGCATCTCTCCCACTGTTGGACCAGTTGAGCTAGAGTTACTGTATATGCTACCTTTAAGCATATACAGTAACTCTAAGTTGAGCGGCTCAGAAGCGTCACCTTTTATTTATTTTTTTTGGGCCCATTGCGCCTTACGGCATAAATAAAAAAAATACAGCTCGGTTGCCTATGAAGTGCACGAGCGGTCTGTGATTCGCGGATGCATTTGGAATCAACGTCCATCGACACTGTCGACAACTACAGTGTGAGGTTCTGATATTTAAAGAGTACACTAGAAAGTGTAGTCGGGCATTTGGGGAAATGGGATACATCCATTGCGTCGCTCGCACCATATATGTAACGAACTATAAGTGCCTACTAACCTTCATTGGTGCTATAACTACAGATTGGAATAATACTTGGAGCGAAAAAAAGGAAGGAGCAGTACAAGGAAGGAAATGCAGGGGTGGAAGTGCTGCGCCATTTGCGCCACGCTGCGCCAATCCGTTTCTGCTGCGCCATCCTGCTCCAAAACGCATTATTGCGCCGAAACTGCTCCGAAGCGGTCTTTGGTGCACGGCCTTCGCGATGGGCTCCGGTGCGCTTCCGGAACCAATCACCGAGGCTACGTTTGGTGTCTTTATGTGCCGCTGTCATCCGTGTCATGGCGCGCCTATGCGAGCTTATGTCATCATCACATCACTCGGCGCGCTCTCGTTACAGTTGTCGAAGGCGCAAAAAAGCTAGCGAGCCTGTACAGGAGCTAGCTACAAGTGAGTTGTGCGGCCATATTTCGATTGTGACGCCAGTGGCAACGGAGTTTTTTGGCGCGCTGCACGCACGAGGCGGTTGCTGTCATCGTGGCCTGGGATTGCAAACATGAATAAAAGTAAGTGCGTTGACGCTTCATATTGTCGGAAAGGTTATATTTACTGCGAATATTTAATTTGATGTGAAGCCATGAGGATAGTGCGAGCAGCTGCCGCGGACGTAAGTGCATTTGTTTTATCCGTTTGCGGTCAATGAAGCCACTACCAACCGCGAAACCACTCACAGTGCTTCAGGTCTGTGTAAGCCGGTTGGACCATTTCCGAAACTCTTTTTTTTTTTTTTAGTGAGAGCGTGCCTCTCCACGTGCAGAATTTTTTGCATTGCACACAAGCCCTTAGACGTTCTAAATGCAGCATGTAAACGCGCTCGTGCGGCGACGAGGTTAGTCTCGCTAGTGCAATCGGTCGCGTTGTTCGATTTTGGCTCGTCAGAACCTGCGCTCGGCTCGTGGTCGAGTACGCTGTAGCTCGTACCATCCGCAGCACAACATGACATGCCGCTCGCCGCCGTTTCTGTGTGTGGCTTGGTATATGAGGTGGCGAGTGAAGAAATATACAAAAAGAACAAGATGGACACTTGGGACGTTTATTACTGAAAATACGAATGTGAGGTAGTACGAAAACGGATCCACGGGATACAAATTGTGCGCTTGCGTCATCTAGTATCGTCGCATTTCAAGTACCATATTTGCGTGCATATAACCGACACCAATAATTGACAAATTTTGGGAAGGGAACTTGAATGGAAAAGGGGGAATCGCATTGCGCCATTTTTGGCGCAATTTATGCTCGTTTGGAAGGGAAGCGCGTGTTTTTTGACGAACGCCTTCGTGAAATCGCGCTGTTGCATCCCGAATGACTTGATTTTATGCGCGACTGGCACGTCGTCAGAGGGGTGCGCGCATAATTTTGACAAACGAAATCTCAAAATCGCGCCGCCACGTCTTCCTACTCAAAGTAGAAAACGCCTGGCGCGGCACATCGCCCGCTCGTCCGACAAGTGGAGTTTAGGCATTAGGGTGCAGACGCGTGTTTCTTTGGTTTCTTCCAATGCCTCCAGACGGCGCTGACCTCCGCGCATTTAAAAGGAACTTTTTGAAGCCGGCGTAGGCTTTTGACGAAAATGTAGCAACCCGGCAAACAAGGCGCGATAACGCCGATGCTGAAAAACGTTCATTACCATTAAGGTTTTTCATTTGTCAGTCTAGTAGAGTGTAGCTATTCAGAACATCGCTTATCGCGTTTTCCTGAGTCATTGCTCTATCACAGCTGTGATGTTTTAATGATCATTTGTGTTAAGTGTGGTTGGTTCATCAGTATTGAATGTTTTCTAAAATCGTTGGAATTTCTTGTGTTTACCAGAAAAAAAATTGAAACAGTGATTTGATTCTAGAATTCTGCTCCAAAACTAACTTGCATTGCTCCAAAACACACATTTTGGGGCTCCAAAGCTGCTCCAAAACAGCATTATTCCTGCTCCATGAGCTGCTCCAAAACGCTCAAGCCCGCTTCCACCCCTGGAAATGCACAAACCAGCGCTCAGTTACAACTGAAAGATTATTGCACGCGTGAAAAAAAGCATTAAAAGATGAGAGTGCGTCGCGAGTGTCATGTCAAACAACCAAGGCGCGTGCTTACAGTTTATTCCTTGTCTTGTAACGAATGAGAAGGTTGACTGACACGAAGTGTGGCGTTATTTGTGACATGATATGCCACCGAAATTTTTTGCGTTGTCTGATTAGGTTAATGGTACAAAATTACTGTGCTATCGAAGATGGGATTACATTTTCATGACTGACATAGAGAGGCGAGATGAGACGGCTCCATTCAATGAATTTCGATGTTCGCTGAGACGCATATACGTATCAATACATCGACCAGTCTGGCCGATGTACATGTGGACACAAGAGAAATTTACGGTTAACTCCTATACAATTTACGAAACAATCAGGCATGCCTCTGACCTCATTTTTCTTTGCCAACCGCAGACCCCTGCGACCTTAATGCGACTGAGCTTATTTGGGGCGGCAAACACAACCTTCACCCCCACATCGCTTCACTACGTTCTTCAAGCCATGCGACTGAAGAACTTCTTATACGTACGTGGAATAACTGCAGTATTTCTAGTTTCATCATTATTTACGGATGGAGAACGTCCGTGTTAATCTTTCTTTGCCATGCGAACAGATTTTTGCGAACCGATACAACGATACGCAGGATATCCCGCCTCTTTGATCACTTTGCAGCTGGAAACTACTGCTCATCTTATGTGCGCAAGTTCTTTTCCAATGCCTTGCGTAATCATGACATCACAATTCCTCGTTTAACAACATTCGAATGCGCCGACGCTAAATTTAACACCGATTTTACTGAACGCAGGCTATAGTGCCTGCGGACATGCTCCGCAGTGAAACTTAAAAGCATGTATCAAGAAACTGCGAATTATCAAAGAAAGGCATCTCGCAAGTGAATTCTAGTCCAATCCCTTTTTCTTTACAGACGTTTAGGATGTGCTCACTTCTTTGTACAGCGCATGACTTGTCAATTAAAATAATATAATCATCTGTATACCTGAACACTGTAACACCTCTCTGAAGTTTGGTTAAACCCTATCACGAGCCACTATGGCATTAAATGCCGTAGTGGCTTGTGAACAAGTAATCATTGAATAAATACGAATTCTGTGTTCCAGCTCACATTGCTCACGATAGCACGTTTTTACTGCATGTATACCGGCACGTGATAACTCGCATGCCGCTTAACTGCTACATCCGGTATACATCCTCTCGGTAATATACCTACACTGACTGCATCATTTCTTTCGCATTTCATGCGTAGAGATACATGCAGGTGCGTTCAGACGTGTAGTATTTAGGATTTAATCATAGTCAACCAGCGGCGACGCGTTTTTTTTTTTTTTTTTTTTTTTCTCTCTTTTCCCGTTTGGTGCTCCCACGGCGCCAACGAGCAGCGAGCGACGGAACAGCCGGCGGGCTGCTCGCCGTACACACTATTCCCATAGTGCTTCGCGCGCCCTCGGGGGGTTCTGGGATTGCTTGAAAAAGGTCTATTGCACATCCCTGATGCAGCCACATGGACAATGGAATAATCAACAGCTTCAAGTGCTGCTACCGCCGTCATGTGATAGAAAATATTCTTCTGGACATGCCTTTTGAATGGCAAACAAAGATCAACATCTCTCGACCCGTCGAGATGATTGCCGTGTCGTGGCAAGAAGTTGCAGCTCAGACGGTTTCAAATTGCTTCGCCAAGGCCCAAATAAAGGTCGTTGAAGCTGGAATCTGCTACGACGAAGAGGAGCCTGTGCATCCAGCAGATGTAACCGAAAGGGAGAGTGCCCGACGATGTCAAACTTGGCGTATTTTTGTTTGCTGACAATGCTACATCGTCATGTAATACCAAACATAAGAACCCATGCCTGCACCCCTATGGACAGCAGTGCGTTAAATCGTGGATACATGGGGCTTATTGATGCGACGCTTGTTGAAATCCTTCTAAAAAGACAGGGCGTGCAAACACAGACACAAGAAAGAAGTCGGGACACCACAAACGCCGACTAACAACTGAAGAGACGCATAACGGCTGACAAGAAAGAAGGCACGAAAACTTATCTGCGCATGCCCATGCAACAGGCGAACCTATCAATCCAGCACGCGTGGCGGTCTACGTGGAAGATAACTGTTATACCTTAGCAAGATTGACAATCTTTTGGAAGGCGCCTTAGGTAATTCAGTTAAGATTTTTCGTTATGTGGACGATTACTTGATTTTTTGTAGTGGTGAGGACTTTGAAAAGGTGGTAACTTCCGTGAGCGAAAAATTTGAATTAAATGGAGAAGGGCTGAGCTTTACTAAAGAGGTGCCTCGGAATAATGGAATACAATTTCTAGACATTTCCTTAGCGTTCCAGAAGAACCACGTGTGCTGGCAGTATTCTCCTCGATCTTCGAAACCGCTGTTAAATTTTTCGTCAAAGCTCTCGAAAGTTGTAAAAAACGGCATCGCCATGTCTTGCCTTAAGTCGGCCCTCACCAAGTCATGTGAGCACAAAATGAGCGATAGCTTTAACGCACAGGTTACACGTCTTTTAGATGTAGGGTATCCTCGTGATGCAGTGGCCACGATCGCTGAACGTTTAAAGAAGTCTGTTGTGTTAAGTCCGAGCATGGTTGCAGAAAGCGATAGGAAGAAACGTGTCGTAGGTGTACCGTACATTCATCACGTATCTCACAGGCTAAAGAAAGTAGGAACTAGATACGGCGTTAATGTTGTTTTCACGGCTGCCAATAAGCTAGGTAAGATTTGTGCCGCTGTGCAGAGGAAGAATGAGGGAGTAAAAGACAAGAAGCAGACCGATATTTGTTTCATAAAACACACCAACAAATTCACTGATTGCCGTACGAGTGTGGTGTATAAGGTCCCTTTCAGCTGCGGCCGCTTCTACGTAGGACAGACGGGCAGATGCATCAACCAGAGATTGTTGGAACATAAGAGATCGCTAACAGGAGGCTCACCTTCTAATCTATCTTTACATTGTCGAGACTGTAAGTGCACGCCAAAATTTGATGAATGCGCAGTGTTGTACCGGCATAGAAATGAAGAAACGCGCCTGATGATTGAAGCATGGCATATCGAGAATAGTGGTAGCGCATGCGTGAGCCAACCGTCGATTAACTTGCATAAAGATGAAATCAAATGCCTTAACAGTTATCTTCCACGTAGACCGCCACGCGTGCTGGATTGATAGGTTCGCCTGTTGCATGGGCATGCGCAGATAAGTTTTCGTGCCTTCTTTCTTGTCAGCCGTTATGAGTCTCTTCAGTTGTTAGTCGGCGTTTGTGGTGTGCTGACTTCTTTCTTGTGTTTGTGTTTGCACGCCCTGTCTTTTTAGAATGAATACTTACCAACTAGCTCAGCTCTCTGTTATTCTAAGCTTGTTGAAATGGTGCAAGATCGCGGTCACGTTGAAGGTGCATCAGAGAAAGATCCACTGTTTGACGTCCCGCCGCGAAGGAAGTGATAGATGCGTTGGCCGTTTTGCATCGTGCCGCCGGCACGCAGGATGATGAAGCTGCATTTCATGAATTAACTTCCTTGCCCTGCCACGGTGGTGGTCTAGTGGTTATGGTGCTCGACTGCTGACCCGCAGGTCGTGGGATCGAATCTGAGCCGCGGTGGCTGCGTTTATTAAAGGGGTGGTGCCACCAAATCTGTGGCTTGCACGTTCTTTGCTGTAAGCGTTTCCTATAGCTCCAGGAAGCATGATGCACGCACCAAGATTCATGTATTCTCGCTAAATAATTTAGTATCGCCTTTTGATGTGGACAACTTTCGGTTTCGGTTTCTGGGCGCCGAGGTTGGGCAGTGACGTAGAAGTGTAGGAGCTTGGTCACGTGACCACACAAGGCTGTGACGCACTTAGCCAGGAAGCGATCGAAACTGGGCGAGTGATGTAGCGACTGATGCTTTGCCGGTAATATAGTGAACTAGAATATATTCTAGTTCACTACAACGGTACGTACGTTGCGGAGGTCCGGAGGTCACTCGCGTCGCTACAGCAGGTCTGGTGTGACGTCACTACAACTTTCGTTGCCTTTCCTATACAGCTACGTCAGTTGACGCGCTAGCGATGTTTTTCGATTGGGATAATGGGCATTTAGGTACACTTTGGAAGTGAATTAAAATATATTCTAAATGTTTGCTGTGTCCGACCCTTCGTGTGGAGTGTCCTTGCATACAGAGGAAACCCACACTAGGCTTGTTAAAGCCTCGAAATTTGATGGCACCACCCCTTTAACTTCCTTGCACCGCCACTTGATGTCATCATATATGAAGAAAACACAAGCCAAAATCACGCAATTTTTTTTTTTTTTCTTCTGAATAAATGTGAGAGGTGAAGTCTTCTGAAGTGATGTCTGTCTCGTTTTGGATTTGTTTTGCATGATACTTGCTGATTTTCACGTGGAACTGCATGTAATGAAAACCTGTATATAACGAAATATTGCAGACATTCGTCAATTTTGTTACATCCAGGTTCAACTGTGTTCAAGAATTGGCGTCTACATTTCAGTAATCCTGGACCTCAGTATGGACATGTTTCTTGAGACCTGGCGTGAAATCCCCTTCAGAGATGACCCCTATATCAGATATTTGAAATTTCAAATAGGAACGCTAGCTGACATTTTAAAATGTTCAGTTCACCCCTGGCCTCCATTCTTACCTTCACTGTCCTGGCCCTCTCGAGAGACAATTTCGTGACTGTGGCCTGCTAGCGTATGTGATGCCTGTGCCGTGAAAAAGGCAGATTGTCAGCACTATGCCAAAAGACACGGGAACTACCAAATAGCGCAAGAAGGGATTGCAATCGCTTTTCAAGAAAGGAGAACAGACAAGAAGAGCAATTGCAAATTCCTTCTTGAATGAATATGTGATTAATCCAGAGGTCCTTTTACTCTGTTCATTATCATATATATAGCCTGTAATTCATAGGCGTCCTCATGAAATTCTAATTGACAATGACATGTATGGGAGAAATGCTCTTCATCGAATTTCAGCACTTTATGCTCACCTTGCCATCTTTTGAGGAAGGAGTGCAAGGGCTAGGAGTACCAGAGGAGTAGCCTGACATTTCATGTTTAGTTTATCTTTGCAAAAGTTCCAAGTGCACCAGCTTTTTGTGCATTATGGTAGACACATTTCATGGCAGGACTGTGGATTGCAAATGTGCTGGCTTTGCCCCACTGAGCTCTTTCATTGCAGCTTGAACGGATTGGGCCACAACACCAGGCGGGCAGTGACAGCTTGCTTACCGGTGCGGCCTTCTTCAAGATGCGAGAAGTAAGTGCTCCGTGGATCCAGGCTAGAATTCACAATCACCTTTGCCTCTTGCGTCATTTGCTGGGTCAACACAAGTAGTAGGGCTGCCAGCACAAAGCTTTGATGCAACGGGAAAGTGTGTAGTTTTGAGTCCTACGAGTTGTTGCAGAAATGTACCAGTGCAATGTGCCAAGAACTTGTTTTCTGGAAGCTCTCCAAAGACGAGAGTATTGTTTTGCAATAAAATGTCAAGTGCAAATGCAATATCTATATTTTGATTCATGTGGATGCCTTGAGTACATGTTTAACAGGTTTTTTTTTTAAATTGCACTGCTGTGGTCTTAGAAGAGTTGTATGCTATAGTATAACTTCAGTGTAACGATGTCGGTAAAATCGCGAATTTACTAAGTTATATTGAAATTTGATCATTCTTGCAAAGTATATAGTCGCTTACAGTTTCTTTCTTTACAAGAAAGGTATTGCAAAACTGTTAGTATGTATAGGGCACTAAAGAGAAAGACTGGTTTTTATTTTTGACTCATGTGGATACCTTGAGTACATGTTTAAAAGATTTCTTTAAATTGCTCTGTAGTGGTTTTATTGGCAGTAGTCTAAAAACCTGTAAAATTCATATTTGAGTGACAGTTCCTATAGCATATAACTTCAGTATAACAAAATCAATAAAATAGCTAATTTACTTAGCTATATTGAAATTTGATCATCTTTGCAAAGTATATAGTCTCTTACAGTTTCTTTTTTTACAAGGAAGGTATCGCAAAAATTTTAGAGTAGGGCATTAAAGGAGTGGTGATAGAAAATTTGTGAACCTCTGTTTTTGCTCTTAATCAGTGGCTACCGACTCATTAATAGCGGCAACGAAACTCATTTGCCCCAGCACGAGACGAGTGTTCAATTGTATGCTCGTATGTTACGACTGAAGGCTCTTTCGATTTCCAAGAGCACACGGTGGCCCCATGACGTAGTCGGCCTACTTGTTAGCAAATACTATCAGGTGACTGCAAGAGCCAGTGACGTCACTGGCCAGCTTCTGCCATGTTGTCAGCGCTGTGTTGAGCGTTGCGAGTGCTTGATTCCTGAATCGTCAAAGAACGTTGCTTATCGAGTGTGGCGATGGACGAAAGAGCTGGGAGGAGTGTAAAAATTAGTCAGAAAAGCTCGATTCACTACCTGAATCTCGCCGGTGGCTGCGATTTTGCTCTTGTCATCGTCCAACTGAGGTGACGTTTTCCATGAGGCTTGGAGCAGCCGCCGCATTAGTCGTGCTGAAACATTTTGGATTCAATAATTTGTAAAGTAGCCGGTTGAGAAGTGACGAAGGAAGCAGTGAAATCACAGCATTGTCACTTTGTAACAGTGTTTATGTGAAACATGGAAGTGACGTGATGTACGCTTTACTGACTTGTATTTAGATTGGGCAACGCTGCATTCTCAAGGCATACCAAAGCCACGTGCGCATGTCATAACGCCAAAGCAGTTATCTGTCCACTACGCTATACGATCCCGGCAGTAGAGAGCTGTAGTTTGTCTTTAGACTTCCTAATGTTTGCGGATACCTGGTTACCGGAGCTGTTGACGGCTGCAGCAGTAGCAGCAGCCACAGAGCCAGTAGCGACATCAGAGTAGTGACAGCAGCCACAGAGCCGGCAGCCACAGAGCCGGTAGCGACCACAGAGTAGCAGCAGCCACAGAGCCGGTAACCCGGCCAGAACTCGTGATGTATGTTGTTTACAAAACGGCCCCGCTCGATAACATCGTCGCTTTTTGCTTCTATTTCCGATTCGGCACTTCACGAACTTCAAAACTATATTAAAATACTTTTTAGGCTGTATTTGTGGCTGATATTGTACAGATGGCACCTATATGCACCCATTAGTGTGATGCAACAGTGAAATTGTCCGAATTTTTGTGTCACCACTCCTTTAAAGAAAGAGCTTTTTGCGATATTAGTCAATTTTGATGAACACTACAGTGGCTGTATGTCATGTGATAAGCTGAAAGAATGCAGGTATAACACTACAGTAATCAATGTATGCTAAGCCATTGCACCCATTCTTGTGGTATGACTCCGATGCTCTACGTTCAACGAACCGCGCCACATGCTGAGTGTGTAGCATCAGAAATCGTGGCATGCGTCAAAAAAGTCATTTTTCCTGCAAGGGTGAAGCAATGAATGCAATAGCAACAAATTCGGATGTTATACGAAGGAGGACTAGCAGCTCACTCTTTTAGCATGCGACCTGGTGTAACTTGAGAAAACGCTGGTGTGAGGAAACACAGGCGCTACAGTAGCGAAGAGACCTTCATGTTGTCTATGGCTTCAACGAAATCTTTGCAATAACAAAACATTTGCATAGGTATGAGTGATTGGCTGCTCTTCTGCAAAAATATGGCGCTGGCGACCCGCCTACATGGTCAAAGTGTGCATTTCCTGCCGGAGGCAAGCAGCCCTCGCCCCTCCATGCACCTCTTGCGTGGTGGAGATGGCCGGCTCATTTCTCTGCTAGAGAAGCGACCTTCGGCAGTGCTCACACGCTTTCACTCAATTTGGACTTTTACAGACCGCGACTCCAACAGTGACAGCAAAAATGCGCCTGGAGTGTCCATGTACTTGCTGCCATAATAAAACTAGAGTTCCGGTCTAAACTTGTACAAAAGTACGGTAATAATGTTATGTGCCTTTTGTCCACAGAGGATATGTTTTCTGTTTTGCGCCATTGAACATGCATAATGTTTGAAGAATTGAGCAAGTTTTGTTGAGAGTTTCTGTGCATACACGCATGTGCATAGGTTATGGCCTCTGAGATTCTAGTGCCAAAGCATGGGCGTGTGGCATCAACAATTTCGAGAGTGCGGGCTGTCTAATAAAAGGGATTTATTGTGTAGTTTGTCTGTTTCTGGTATGCTTTGCGTATAGTATTTAGATCCATTGCACCTCTTGTCTCGGTGGCTTAGTGGATGGGAACATTAAAGTGGAGTTGGGCGAAAATAAATGACATTTAAATTAAAATACTATCCCCTGCCTGCGCCACCTAAGTATCGCAGGCCAAAATCGATAACTTGGATAAAAGAACAAAATGTACTAAAATTTCGATGAAAAAAGAGAAAATAGAACATAAAAAAAATTAAAAATTTGATCCCACCACCTAGCGAAACCACCTCCAAGGGAAATATTCTCTAGATTACATACTACGGTTTCCCTTCATCTTGACTTGCAACTGTTTTGATACAATGGATCTCCCATGAGCTCGTCTTGACCAACAAATCCCATTCTTTTCTTTTCCTCTTGTCTCTCTTGTGTAGGCTTTCCATTTCTCTCTTCGTTGGGTCCCACTGTTGGAGAGACGGGTCTGTGTTGGGCTTGTCCTCCAGTCTGTCCTTTTGAGGCTTACTGTAAAACTCGTCAAATTGATTAGTGACTGAACAGGATATGAGTACAGTTTAGTTATCTTTTTTTTTTTACTTTTATTTACTACCCCAGCTCCTCCCTAACTCCACCGGCTCTTACAAAGGTATTGAGGGATTATATTAATACCGTAACGATATAAAGATGTACTGTATCGGCTTCAGACCACATCAATACAAGTACATGTAGTATAATTACACAAGTTAAATAATATAATATATTATTATCAGAACGCAATAAAGATGCACTGTATCGGCTTCAAATCACATCAATACAAGCACATGTAGTAGGGTGATTCCACGAGATCGAACAAACGATGGCTGGTCGACTTCTCAAATTTATTTATTTCAAAATTTTATATATTATTGCCTGATGAGTGGAAACAGATCCGCAATTTGTTTTGTCGAAAAAAAAAATTTTTTCAAAGCACAGGAAATCAATAATGACGAAGAGGTGGAGTGGAGCGCTCATCCGCTCTGCTGTTTTGGCCAACTTTCGTTATGAATTGCACAAAATATATTAAAGTTAGGTAGCTGAAATTTCTCTAACTAAATATATGCATGTTTTTGCTTCTGCTCAGGTATTCTTAGTTTTTATGTGTAGTGTAGATGTTTTTATAAAAAACTCAGAATTGGCCCAGGAAACGTTATTTTCTTTAATTTGAAGGTCTTTATCTCAAAAAAGCCTTGTAGCAGAGCGACAAAAATTCCGCGTTACGTTCTTCGCATACTTATCTACCAAACTGCCAAATCTTATATTTATATAACTTTTCAGTAGAGATACGATCGGACTGATTTCAAGAAAACGCCGAACAGTAGAAACTTCTGACGACAATTTAAAAAAAACCCATTTTTTATATTTCTTAAACTTTATCCACTTATTCTCCTCCACATCAGGTTTCACAATCATTGAAAACATGTTGCATAATTTTTTTGCACTAATAGTTACGGCCCCTCCAAATAGACCCTTAGGCAAGGATTGGCAATTCCGACTTTTTGCCCATTAAATGTATAAAATGCAGGCAGGATTGAATTTTTTTTATTAAAAGGCCAGCAGTACTGAAAAAGGTGTCGGCGGCACTGAAGACATTAATTTTGTAATTATTTGGTCACTGCAGCGGCCACAAGCGCGGGGCTACCAAGCAGGCGCGCGCGCACCCGAGATGCTCGCTGCAAGAGACGGCGCGGTGAGAGCTCGTTTTCGCGTCGTCAGGCCGGTTGAGTTCGAAACAGCAACACCTCTCGGGTGACTCTGATATACAGTGAAGATACTGAAGATACAGTGGTTTCTCTGGAAAGTGCGTATATCCTCCTCCAGTCAACAACTGTGCTGCCACAGCCACTGCGACTTTTCATTGTTGGAAATGCTCCTCGGTATTGTAACTGTGCACTGCGGCACAGTCAAGATGGCCTTATTTTTAACAGATCATCATGAACGGGTATGTGCCACAGAAACTGGGCAAATCCCATTACTCACCGCTGATCCACTATATAGTCAACAGATGGGCGGCAAACACCAATTAAGATTTCTATACAGGCTTAACGTAACGAGTAATTAGGAAAAGCTTTAATAAACTGCCAGGATTAACCCAGCGATAAACACCATGGCCCCATGTTTCAGCTTGGCTGAAGCATCTGTACGGAGTGCTTCAGCAGTATGTACAGTCTCAACGGAAAAAGATTGACGCAAGTGACCAGTTGCCGGAGCGGCAAGATTGCGAGACGCAGCGCTGTTTTTCCTGAGCACACCGATATCGAAAGTGCCAAGCACATTCCATTTTCAGAAGCAGGAGAGGCCAGCGGAAAGCACTCCAACAAACAAATCTTTCGGGGCAACTGCGATAAAGATACGGTTACTCGCAACTCCAGTGAAAAAAGAAAAAGAAATGTCCATAGCCACATCTGCCAATAAGCAATGAACAAGCGTTTCTTTAAGATATAGGCTTTCAAATGGGTCAACAGCAAGATGGGCTGCTTTCCGCCGGTCACCCCTGCTTTGAAAAATGAAATATACTTGGCAATCTCGCTATCGGCGTGCTCGTGAGCAACAGCGCCGCGTGTCGCGGCCCTGGCCACCGGTCACTTGTGCTAATCTTTTTCCGTTGAGACTGTACAACCAGGGTTCGTAGCGGTCCTTGAAAACCCTTAAATTTTAGTATGAAAAAATTTTTAAAATTACCACATATAATTTGCGTCCTACTACTATTCGAATTCACTTCAAACTTAAAAAAGAAAGTTATATTCGCATGAGCCTACTTTTGATCAGTGGGTTAATGAGGGTTTTATTTTGTGGCAGTGGGGAGGGAAGGGTGCCGGACCCATTTGTAAATGTGTGTGTGCATGTATACTCATCAGGTGAACGTGTTCATGGCCTAGTTGGTACTTGCTGTGTGACATAATTGCCCTTAAAATGACACAAAGTGAGTTGGAAGTGCTGCCTGTGTTGTCATGTTTGTGTTTCTTTCATGCGTTTTGTTATATTAGCGGCAATTATTTCATCTATATATTCATATAAGTTGAAAAAATTCTAAGGCTGACAATGCACATTTTGTGTGTGTGTGCGTATGTGCAAGCTCACACAATACATCTATATTGTGAGGTGAATCAGTTTAGGCAAACAAGCAGAATACTGAAACCTGCAGCGAACAAAATGTGAGCGAAGAACGTAATTGTGAAATCTCCTTCAGTCAGCTAGTAATTGGGAAAAAGTGCAATCAAAGATGTGCTTCATGCTGTAAAGGGGGGTGTTTTCTTTTTCTACAATCTCAACAATTGTTGTTTCAGCTCCATGAAAATTCTTCGTTAGGTGCTTGAAAGTCCTTAAAAACTAGGCTTGTGCGAATAGTACATTTTAGGTCCGAAGGGAATTCGAATAGTTTATATCACATATTACAAAGAAAAATGAACATATTTGTCATGACCCAACTAACCAGTGCAATGTTTTTGAAGTTGAAACAAGGCATACGCATGTGTCATTCTTTTTGGTTCAAAGGGAAGTGCAAGCAACTTTGAGTAGTAGCAGGATTTGACTTTCGGTAGAATGCAAGTGATAACCTGTGAAATATGTTTCGTTTTAAAATTTACTGTACTCGGAGCATATAAGCCAGTATAACAAGCTTTTAAACTTACAAAAATGATGAATCATTGTGAGGGTAATACAGTAAAACCTCATCAATTCGAACTCTGCTATTTCGAAATCCCGCATAATTAGAAGGATTTCTGCGGCCCCGTAGTTTGCGATGTAAATTTGAGTGGATAATTTGAAGCGGCGGTCAAGTACCATCAGGTTAATTCGAAAATTTTGGGTGCCATGTGCCAATTCCCCGATCCCAATTTAGCCGCAAATCCGCAGGAACGATGGCCCCTAGGAGCCACAAGGCAATGCAGTGTAGCGATACTAATGAGTGACAAGGGAAGTATCCCAGCCTCGCTGCTGCCAGCGCAAGAAAAAAAACTTAAAGAAAACGTGTTCTTGTGGTCGGCTGAAATGTGCGCCTGCTAAAAACACGTTATTCACTGCAACATAGCGGTGACACGCAGGCAGCATGACGCATGCTTCTCTCAATGTCAGCGCGTCATGATTTACCCATTCTTTCTGGGAAAATAGAGACATTAATAAAGGGCGGTCTGACGGAATTTGCGATGTATGCGAACCTCCGATTGGCAGGTTGTTCCGGCAATTTGCGAACTTTCACTGCTGGCAGAGTACTTGCTTGCAACGCCTACTTCGAAAGCTCAGTTCAAAAACTTCAATGATCATCTTTTCCACCCAGAACACATTGCGAATTCCGTCACACTGGTCATTATTAAATTCTTTATTTTACCAGAAAGAATGGGTGAATGGTCGCATCATGACGCGCTGACGCTGCGAGGAGCAGGTGACATGCTGCCCGCGTGTCACCACTGTGTTGCAGCGAAGCACATCTTTTCCGCAGGCGCGCATTTCAGTTGACCACGAGACCGGGTTTTTTTTTCCCCCTCTTTTTTTTCTGGCGATGGCAGCAGCGAGGCCCGCCGTTTTCCCGGTTTAGCGGCAAAATTGGGACCAGGTATTGCTCGAAGACATAACCCTTGTAGCTGCAAACTAGCAGGCATAACAAAGGACCACCTCTCATTACTTCCAGTAATACAAAGTTCCTTGCATCCCGCTTTTTGTATGTTTGGTTAATTTGAAAACTCGCTTAATTAGATTTTTCAGTCCCAGTGACTTTGAATTAACGAGGTTTTACTGTATGTTCATTTAACCTTGAAGTGGGGCTTCGTGGCAGTGTGGATTTCTCCTGGAAAGGTGTATTCACAGTGTAGCACACTTCCACATGCAGTGAAACCACCTTGACAGGGGGTTACATGTGGTTTATAAGTCTACTCATTCATTTCGAATACTTCGAAATTTTCTAAAATTAAAATTCGTTTCGAAGCGAATTCGGATACTGTAATATTTTTTCGAATATTCGAAGTGCTCGAATATTCGCACAAGCCTATTAAAAAACCCTTGAATTTTTTCCTTCAACGTTGCTATGAACCCTGACAACGAGAGACTACTGGGTAACAGGTATGGGGGAGCTCGGCGGCTGCGAGCGCGTAGAAGAAAACAACGATCACATGTGCGCTCGTGTCACGCGGCAGCCGCTGGCAGCGGGCAGTTGCAGTCGAGGCTTGGACCAGTAAAGATGTATGTTTTTGGGTCTCTGCCTCATCTCTAAAGGGTTCAGGGCTAGCTATAGCCGCAAAACCCTACATCTGGCGCCCAATGGGTAGGACCCTGCCCCGACATGTTCTGCCCGATCGACGTACGCCGGATCCCACCAGCCCCTGATTTCGGCCCCCTGCACGGCGATATCGCCTTCGAGGAGCTATGGGCGCTGAAGCGGGCATTCATGGATATGGCTGCCTACGGGGTCTACGACCTGATCCTCCTGCTTCAGCCGATGGAGACCCTCATGCGCCTCTGCCTTTCCGGGAGAATGACCCCCGATGAGCAGCGGCGTGCCTTCATCGCCCTCGAGCACCCCGGCGTCCCGCTGCCCGCGCAGGCCATGGAGGCTGTGGTGCGCTCGTGCGGCGAGGTGACACCTGGGGCTGACGACGAAGGCGGCGACGATGCGTGCGCTGACGAGGTCGGCGTCGAGGCTTGTGTGGCAGGCAGGCACCGTGGGACGACCAGCGACGCGGTGGCGATGCATCAGTCCGCCAGCGAGGGTGCAGCGTCCAGGAACGGTGAGGCGAACACGGCGTTGGACGACGCGATTTCTGGGGACACGGCCGGTGGCTGCGACGACCTTGAAGCAGAGGTCAGGAAGTCCCGGGATGACGACAATGCGGCGGCCGTGCAGAAAGGGAAGGAGACGAGAAATAAGAGGAGGAACCGGAAGCACAGGGACACGAGACTAACACCAGACGAATCGGAGTCCGGCACCGAGGTGGTCTGCACTCGTGACCTTGAGAGGGACACGGCTGCCCTTGAAGCTGAGGTAGATCGTCTCCAGCAGGACGCATCGCAGCGTACTGCCCGCATCAGCCAGCTGGAACATAAGTTGGGAAACCTGACTGATGCACATGATGGTCTCAAGCAGGAGCACGACGTCTACAAAGCCAAGGCAACCACCATAATCAACGAAAAGGACCGCCACATTTCTGACCTGAAGGACAAGGTCTGTACTCTCGAGAAACAGCTTGAACAGCAGCTGGACGAGTCGCGCCAACATTTCTTGGAGGCCCAGACATCCTGGAGTGACAAAATCTACACCCTTGAAGCTCAGATCTTCAACCTGAACCGAAAGGTGGCCGAGGACTCGCTGGAGTACAGTCGCATGGAGAGGCTGCTTGCAGATGATCAGCAGCGCCTCAAGGATCAGCAGCAGCAGTGTGCCAAGTTCGAGGAGCAATTGCTGGAGCGGGACACTCAACTGGCAAACATGCGGCGCAGCCATGAAGAAGAGCTCCAGCGGCAACGCGCACTCCAGGACTCCCAGCTGAACGAGCTACGGATGCAAGCGGCTGTTCTCCGTGCGCAGCTCACCCAGGCTCAACAGGACTGCGACCGAGAGGCCATTCAAGCGCAGACATTAATTTTGAAACTGAACCGGAAGGAGACAGTGCAAGAAGAACCAGGGGCAGATCCAGGGGCTCGAGGAAGGCCAGAAGATTTTGTTGGCAAAGGTCTCCGAGGTAGCGAAGCAGCTCAGTCTGGCGTCGCACTCTGAGACAATCCTCGAGCACGGTCTGAAGAGGAGTGAGGCTGAGTTAGAGACCATGCAGGAAGAGCTTGCAAAGCTGAACCAGGTGCTGGCCTCGGCTGAGATCGAGAACAAACGGCTGATGGAGGAGCTTGAGGCAAGACAGCAGCAAGCGGATAAACAACAATCCAGTCTGAAAGCAGTAACCCAGCTGCTGGGATCCCGGGAGACAACAGCAGAACAGGTGGATCCGCTCGAGGTGGAACCTGCCGCGCACGTGCGCAATTGCACCAGCGTGTCTGACCCGCAGCGCAACATCAGCGAGGGAGGCGTGCGCGCCGGAGGCATATGCAGTCGGGGCTTCGTTGGGGACGTCGCGCTGCCGTGGCTGCCAAGGCCACTGGCGTTCAACGACTACTACCTGGAGGAGTGGCCGCCATCCGCACGTGAATGGTCTGGAGGGCTACAACGGCAACGACATACGACAACGGCTTATGACTCACTGGGACCGGTGCTGCACCAGGAGCATTGGCGTTCCATCATGCTCTCGACCGTGGTCATGCTGACGACCGTGGTCGTCAACCTGAGCGAGTCTGGTGCGCCTCAGTCTTCGGGCTGCAGCAGAGTTGCCTCTGTTGCGCGCGTCAGCAGTTCCCGTGACCGGCAGCCCATGAGGTCCCACAGAGAGTTGTGGGCGGACAGCGCCGGCATGTGGTCGTGTGTGCCACGTGCAGTCCGCCGTGGCCAAGGATAGCCAGGACAAGACACTTGCGCGCGCTACCCTTGTGAAGTTGCCCGCGTACTTCTCGCTGACTTTTTCCGAGGGGAGGGGGCAGTATAGGGGCGCTCGGCGGCTGTGAGCGCGTAGAAGAAAACAACGATCGCATGTGCGCTCGTGTCACGCGGCAGCCGCTGGCAGCGGGCAGTTGCGGCCGAGGCTTGGACCAGTAAAGATGTATCTTTTTGCGTCTCAGCCTCATCTCTAAAGGGTTCAGGGCTAGCTATAGCCGCAAAACCCTACACAGGAAAGGCAACAACGACTGCGAGAAGACCCCGAATTAATGGAAGCCCTACAACACAGACAACATGCCTGTAGATTTATGGGAGGTGCAAATGCTCGGTTTCAGCACAAGTTTCCGTCTCTGGAGTTTGGATGTCCATGTCAGGTCTATATATGTCCGTGGTTTAACTCTAACCTCTCTGCGCTGAGAAGCAAGCTAGCTAAAGCCTAGAAGCAACCACATTAGACTTGATGTCGTCGAGCTTTGCTGTTTCAAGCCCTGTGCGACTTAGTGCAAGCTTCGCCAATGTTTTTCTTTCATTTTCATGTATCAGCAGTGCTATGAAATGAAAGTTTGCGCTTGGTGGTTGGTGTGTAGCTAATGGTGCAGCCAGATGACTGACCACACTCAGTCTAAAAAATGGCAATTAGTTGCACAAGTTGGCGGCTTATGGCAATACACGGGAACTTTCTTAGTTCTTATTTTTTCGTGGTTTGTAGTTGGAGGTGCACGTTATATGCAGGGGCGGGTTGTAGGCGAGAAGATATAGTATTGATGTAAACAGCAGCTCATCTTCAAACGCAGCTGTGCGTACTCATTGGGCGCCAAAAGCCTCAACTTTCTTGGCCCTAATGTGTGACGTTGTTTTTCAATATCATAATTAGTGTGCTTCTTGAGATGCTGTATGCAGACTGTGTTGATTACGTTAGCAAAGGGAAGCACATGGCGACCCCACACAACGGTTCCAGCAACGATTTTTATGTACCCTTAAATGGACCGACAACGTATTTTTCGTGACCCTACTTTTTACGGCGCAATAAAAAGCTCACCTTTCGTGGTGTTTGTAGCTGCAGCGGTTAATCCCAAAAACGTGTGGTTATTTGCAGCATTTTTCAATCTGAAAAGCCCCTGAACTGTATGTAGATGTCCTCTAGCAATGCTGTGAAGCGATGGCGATGCTGATAGCCTTCCTCGCATTATGCTCAAGGTTTTGCTTTCACAGGATTGGGTGAAACTGGGGTTAACCACCTTCATATTGATATTTTCGACTGTTTTGGAATATAAAAAGCAGGTAAAATAAGTTTTCCGAACGCTCGTCGTCACCTGAGATCGCTTTACCGCCTCGCCAGCTAGGCGCTCATGGCCTCCGCGATTAGTTCCAGCAACGTGTTGCCAGAAGTAACCCCGGGGGCCGCGAAACACCTTTCGCACTTTTCCAACACGTTGGTAGGTGCTGCTGGGCCTTTGGCTAACAATGTTCATGCTGCCACTCATGAGCATCTGGTCGTACGTCAAGCGAAGGAGGCACCACTGTTCTGTTTAGTGCAAATGAATGCATATCTGCACGTTTTACGTCAGAAAAGATAAAAAGTGTGCTGTATTTCAGCGCTAATATAGAGACAATAGCGTACACCAGTAAAAAGTCATGTGATAGGTACATGTACACTAGCCTTTTTGCTGCCAGATGCGCCAAAAGTAATTTTGAGGGAAGAAATAAAAATATAAATCCGCGATTAGTGAGAATGAATAGGGTTCATTTTAGACAATACAATAGACAATCCTTCTATTAGTCGGGTTATCTCAATTCGTGTTCGCCGAGCGCTGTCGGCGCTCACCGATACCAAGAGTGCAAAGCACAATGGGGGCCGCTTACTTACCGTCGGTCTGCTGGCCACCCCTCCTTTGGAAAATGGAATGTGCTCGGCAGTCTCGCCGTCTCGTTATCGGAGAGCTCGTGAACATACAGCCAAATACAGCTGATACAGCACCGTGGCTCCGGCCGCCATTCACCTTTGGCAATCTTCCTCCGTTCAGACTGTATTTTTTCTCCTCGCCTACTTTTGGTACGGTGGCGAGCGATTCTCGCGGCCAGCCTTCACCCAGATGCGCAGTGCCTAGAATGTACTCAGCAGTACTCTACGATATGGTTACAATGAAATAGAAGTGTGGTAGCGAGTGCTCTTCCGCAGCACCGCCACTGCCGCAGCAGAAAAGGCTGACATACGCGCATGAGTTAAAAAAAGAGAGGAAAAAAGGACCCGCCTCTACTGCGGTGGCCACTTTTCGGGAGATTCGAGATGATATTCGTGCAATCGGGAGATTAGGTCCAAATTCGGGAGTCTCCCGGACAATTTGGGAGAGTTGGCAGGTATGCAATAGGCATAAATATTTAAAAGGGAGCTCTTGAATCTACATGATACCGGAAGTACACAACTCCTAATTGTGGTTCTGAGTGTCTGTGCAGTCTTTGTGCTCATACTTTTTTACAATAGGTACGATATGACCAGTCCTCATGTTAGTTGCTGCACACCGTGCCTTTGAGAAACACAGTGGTGCAATTTTCCTTGCTTTGCTTCCTTTTTTCTCCCTTAACTCGCTCTAAGAGCTCAATAGCCCCCTCTTTTCTTTCACTTTCCCACTCTCCTCCACATTTAAGGTTGGGGGAAAGTGAGCAAAGCATATGGGCACTCCGCTACAGAAGGCAGCTGCAGCCTTGACGAGTTAAGTACACACAAGGCGGTGGCACATTGCCTGCTATTTGGCCTAGGCAGTGCATAATAAACAAGGTCGAGAGGAGGCACAGAGCCGCCAGCCATACATAGTAACAGCTTCTCTTTATTGTCCTTGCTTCATGTGTGATAGCTGCATCATTCTTGGTGTTGCAAGCCAGCCCATGCTCAATGCTTTCACACATACTACAGTAGCAGCAGGGAATATAAACATTGACTCAAGGACACTTTGTTGCAAGTTTTTATGGCAGACGAACATGCGTGCTGTCTGACAGTTAGAAAATCGGTAGTGCTAGTGAAGCAGGTGACCACCGGTAGTAGTGGTGTTGTTACCCTCCAAACAATTCAGAGGAAAAGCTGGTCATACATGCACAGATGGTGCTCTATGAAAAGGTCCATTTTTGCTGGCCCTGTTGTGGCTGAATTAATAAAATTAGTGTGAGATTTTTGGATGATGGGAAGTGTGGCCGAATTAATGGAATTAGTGTGTGAGATGTTGGGAAGTAATTGGGTATACCTAGGAGAGAAGAGGCATGCAGTTGTGGTCAGCCTTTATAATAGCCACTATAATAGCCACCAGTTGATATAAGGCATCTCCCATTACAGATGTTCTTTGAGGACAACATAGATGATGCCAAGTACTGTGGCCACCTGTACGGCCTGGGCACATCCTATGTCATGAACGGCAACTCTTACCACGACGAGGCAACCCCAAACAACGTGGCACTGCCTGCAGCCGCCGCCCAGCCCACACCCACCTCCACCAACTCTGCATCTTGACATGCCTGCCACTACTACAGTGTTGCCCACTCTCCAAAAGTTCCTCTCTAGCCGTTCCTTCTCCGCAGTCTGTCACTCTAACATTGGGAAAGGTGGCTGGTGAATAGAACACGTTTTTATAGCTGTGAAAATTTTGTTCATTTCACAAGAGTTTATTTAATAGGGCTGCATGTACAGGAAAATGCTTGTGTGCCAGTGTGGCCACATGGGACATTTTATATTTCAGCAAAATGGCTATTTCTTCTATACATAGATTCATGTTCCCTTATGATGTGCAGTAAATCACTCATTCAAGGCAAATGCTGTGCACCACTCATTTGAATACATGCCATGTCGTAGCGTGTATTAGTGTGGCACATGTAAGAAAGAAAACACGACGCACACATAGAGACAGGTGCGTCGTGTTATATGTGCCGTGCTAATACATGCTACAATTATGGATGAACAACTTGCCCGAGCATCAACCCTTCTGGCTGTGCCACATAAGCTGGCTTCCAATTGCAACCAAATAAACAGTCAGATATGGTATGGTACATTCACCACTGAACGTTTTTCAATTTAGCATTTACCCCAGTAAAAATAAAATTCTTTTGGGAACGACACAGAGCGCGCATGTGAGGTGCTGAGACACAAAAGACTGATCTGTGCATTTTCACCTACGAAGAGCACCTTGGCCGCTTTGCTGGTCGAGTGCTATCAAAACCTTTGATGGCCACTTTCGTCTGCACTTGCAGTGCCGTGCTAATACATGCTACAATTATGGATGAACAACTTGCCCGAGCATCAACCCTTCTGGCTGTGCCACATAAGCTGGCTTCCAATTGCAACCAAATAAACAGTCAGATATGGTATGGTACATTCACCACTGAACGTTTTTCAATTTAGCATTTACCCCAGTAAAAATAAAATTCTTTTGGGAACGACACCGAGCGCGCATGTCAGGTGCTGAGACACAAAAGACTGATCTGTGCATTTTCACCTACGAAGAGCACCTTGGCCGTTTTGCTGGTCGAGTGCTATCAAAACCTTTGATGGCCACTTTCGCCTGCACTCGCAGAAAATATTGGAATGCAGAACCTGTGACTACACTTTTCACTAAATGTGTTGCGTGGCTGGTATTTCTAGCTTTCTCCACATTCAACAATCAATAGAACCTTACTTGCTTCATTATACGAACCTTTTGTTCTTCTCTTCGCTTCAAGAAAGAAATTGAGCAATGGTATATCTGTGGTCTCTTACACTGCTTTTTTATTGCAAACAGAAACCTATGAATGTCCACCTGCCATTGTCAGACTACCACTGTGTTTGTTGCTGCTTTACAGTTTTTAGTGTAATCACCAGATTTTAGATCTTCGCAAACGGGGTCTTCTTTACAGTGGTGCTGGTTACTGTGTGTGTCGTGGAAAAATGATCAGGCTGTAACTGCCTGCCGTTGTGACAGTTTTAAGGATGTGATTTTACCATACTAAGTCAAACGCACAACAGGCAATCTTCCTCCTCGATGCATATTGGGCCTCACCTCCCTTTGCCACTCTGCACACAAGCTATGCAGTGCTTATGTCCAGCCAACCTTTTGGGATTTCACACTTTTCTATTGCACAAAACTGCTTTTTAATAAAACTATTAGTGCATACAAGGTGTACAAAGCCACTGATGTCCACCATATGCCTCCTTTTTAAAGTTGTGTGCAGTTTTCATTGGAAGCCACTGCATGCACAGACTGACATTTGGAGAGAGGGAGCCACTGTGGTGCAATGTCGTTTTTAGTGAAAAATGATGTATGTTGTAAATAAATGAAACTTGTGCATTAAAGGCTGTCTGAACATTGTTTTTTTAATTTAGTTATGACACAAGTTTTGAGACATTCGTTCTTAATAGCCTATCATTTAATAAGTACCTTTTACCACTCATTCGCAAAATCTACAGCACCTTGTGGTGGGCCTTGTAAACTAACTGCAAGGTAATAGAAAGGTTAACTAGTGATCAGTCGAACATGCAAGTGATGTCTGAAGTGATTTTGAACGATGCGAAAAAAACTCCATATGCAGTCTCCACATTAATCATGCAAACAGCATGTGTAGCTTATGGCCCTTCTACAGATCATTGCTGCAGGAGTGTGAAATTGTGAAACCTTATGCGCAAAGTTTGCGAGAAGTTTGCCCTACCAGGCAAAGGGGCACGACATGCTCCACTGTCACAGCACACAAAGAAGCCATGGCCGGGTTCGTCGACTATCCGACACGGCACAGAAAAGGCACTCAAGGCAGGTTGTCGCCAAACGCAGGTTTATTAACCCAAGATGCAGGACATGCGACAACAGATCGGATGGATGGATGCTATGAGCGTCCCCTTTATAACAGGGCGGTGACGTGTGCCACCAGGCTCAACAAAAAAGAAAAAAAAACTATTTTCCTTTTTCTTCCCCCCCCCACCCTTTTTTTTTTAGGTTGGTGGCATAATGCCTTGTCTACTACGATTAAATCAATCTTACTAGAAGAGAACAAATTCACAGCCCAGTTCTCTGCCCCTTACGGTAGAATGCCCTTACTTTTCCTATTTTTGTTTTTTCTCTCTAGTTTTCTGCCACCAATACTCTAGCCGTCACTTAATTTTATCGCGGGCTTGTTCAGCTTTCTAATGTTGTCCCTAAAACCCAAGGCCTCATGTAGGCTCGTGCCCAAACGTACACCTGGGTGGATATTCAATCAGAACATCTATCGTTTCCTTATCTTCCCCACAACATGTGCATTGTTCTTTACTGAATCTCGCTTTATAACTACGCGTTCTAAGGCAGCACGACCTCGTTTCAAACAGTAAAGCGCTTCCCCTCGAATTATCGTAACATGCCTCCCTCCTCATTTCCTTTTTGCCCTTTCGGTAATTACTCAAAGCCAGTTTTTTTTTTTTTTTTCATCACTGCCATCCAGTAAATCCCCTCCGACTTTTCGTTTAACGCTCTTTGTTTCTTTATCGCTTACACTGCCAGCCGTATATTTACTGGTGAGCCTCCTAGTTATATTCCTTACCCTCTCTTCGAACCTCTTGTTGCTCTAAGCTTCCCTCGCCTCAAAACTTGCCCATTCCATGTCGCCCTTTACCATTTCTTTTTTTTTTTTTTTTTGCAAGAAGTGTAAACCCTTTTCGTAAAAGGGCGGCCTTCACGCGAACTGCCACAAGCCGCCATGTTTAGGTTGCCACAGCAGATGACACTCTGCAAGACTCCAACTGCTGGTGCTTGACGTGTTGCTAAAGATAATTCAAACGATGTGTTCCATTATGTCACCAACGAGGCCACCACGACGAGAACAAAAAAGTAAGCCACGTACATTTCAGTTGCCAATGTAAACAAATACACTGCGCCTCCGCACAGTACAATGTTACCGTCACACATTATGGTCGTGGAAGCGCTAGCCCGCGTACGTAGGCATCATAGGCGTGCGCACGGGGGGGGGGGGGGGGGGAATTACTGAAGAGGGGGGGGGGGCGCAAAATCTGCTCCGTACATTGACTTAGTAGGGTGGGGGGGGGCGCTGCGATGAACCTTTGCCCTCCCCCCCCCCCTGATGGGGAACCCTGCGCACGCCTATGGTAGGCATGTTATGGATTTGTACGTAAAATGCTTGCCCGCGCGATGGATGACGTGGTATGGACCGTCGTAAGCGCGTTGTGGTGGCTTCCGACATCGACAGCTCTGCGGGAATATGGGCTGTACGTGGTATACGTTTGCTGACAGCGTGGTTCCGGGGCATGAAATGTGCGCGATCAATCTCGCAGTCTGTCGATATAGTCGGCGGGATAAGGGCGTGTTGATGAAGCGGTAGGGCAGTCTCGCTAGCCTATACAGGACGAGGCTGGCGTCCCAGTTGTCGTGAAGCCTCGGCGGACCTGACTGTACTCCGTTTCATGCATCAAGTGCAACGCTTTTGAAGCTATGCAAGAAGTTCGGTCAGTAAAATGTATAACTCGTCGGTTTTCGCGGTTGTGAATGCACGTGCGGGTCTAGCACGAGCCTGCGCCTGAGGCGTCGCAACCGGCTTATCTTCATGCATTAGTCGGCCTAAAAATGGAATAGAAATCACATTCGGGGCCGCAAAAGTTGTTTACTCCAAGTCTCGCTAGCCTATAGTGTTGCAACTGATGTATGAAACGGAGTATACATACGAAAGCGGTCGGCACTGGCCGCTCGAGACTTCCTGCATCGTGCGCCCGCCTCGTTTCTCAGGCGGACACCGTTCTCTTCTTCGTCAGCGATGCTGCTAGCTTGTAGCTCCGACGAGCAGTTTTTCTTTGCCCCGAGGCGGACGCCAGCTGATGCATGGCTCGGAGTTCAACAGCCGCGCACAATCTTTCGTCCATCTGGTTTAGAGGCGGTTCTTTCGACGCCGAAGTCAGTTGTACAGCCTTTGCGAAGCGAGGCACGGTGGCATTTTTTCTGAGACTTAGCCGGCTGGCACCACGCACGGACATTCTACACGGGCGCACGTATACGGACACACCCCCTTGCCCTAAACATGGCGATTTCTATCCCAGAATACTTTGCAAAATCGAAACTGACGAACAGCCCACCGCCAGGTGGCGTATTTGCCGGCGGCGCTACGACTATCACACAAATAGGGCAGCAGTCGAGCGCACGGACGAAACGCCGCCTAAGCAGCGCGTCAACCTCTCGTGCAGAGAAGAACGTGTTCTTGGCCTAGTTGGTGAGATACTGAATGCATAGTTTGCCGCTAAAGAAAAGGCCGCCCGTGTAGTCGTCCTCTTTTGTGTGCGTTTTTTTTTTTTTTTTTTTTTAGCGGCAGACTATGCACACTCTCGTGCAGGCCTGAGGCTGAGAGCATCTGCCGCGGCGAGCCAGCGCCAGGCTCATCGGAAAGGGGATTGTCACTGGCGGCCAATGAGGAAAGGCGAAGCGCGGTGACGTGTAGCGAGCGTTGTCTGAACATGTCCGGACGCGTGTTTCCGCGCCGGGAAGTCCGACGCATGGCTTGTACCAGACAAAGAGGCCTGGCGGCGGGAAAATCCCCTGAACGCTCTTTTTAAACGAATCGCCTGATACCTTTCGGATGCAACAGCGCTTCGTACACTTCCAATTGATTTCCTCCTTCATCTACAATATGCCGTTGCATTGTGATAGACTTCCTACCTAGCGCCTTTATGTGGCTCCGAAATATCCTAGTCGCGGCCTCCTGTTTGTTGTGAATCTCTGTCATCCAGCGTTCACCTTTAATTTTTGCCTCGACCAATTTCTGTACAATGGATTTTTTCTCTAAATATATTTCCCACATTTTGTTCACTTCGTCCTGCGGCCGCTTCTCCTTTTTTGCCCTTCTATGCTCCCGTGATGCTTCACGTCGCTTCTCGATAGTTTCCCGGATTTCCTTGTTCCACCAACTTTTTGGCTTCCTCTTTCCTTTCCAGCAAATAGTTTTCTTCTCTCCCCCAATCTCCTTCGTCATTAGATGTAACAGCTCACTATACTCCCAGTCCTTGCCTGGTATTTTGCCTACTTCTTCCTCGACTCTTGCGGCTATATTTATTATTTGTTTGTCATTTAAAAAGAGCTGCCAGACTTTGATTCCAAGCTCTTATTTCCAGTTTCATATCCCATTTGTAATGTTATTCGTTTATGACATGGCCGTCGGCAGGGGGGCGCAAAAGGGGCACTTGCCCCCCTCAAGCCACACCAGCTACACCTGACCCGAGCTACAGCCAACGCTCCTCCTCCCTCAGCAGCGATGCAACACTGGTTTGCACCCCCCAAGACAAAATCCTGCCGACGACCATGGTTTATGATCACTACCCAAGCTTTTAATCCCTTCCTTGTATATTCTCATTTCTCTCAGTTTGTAGTAAATTCCTTCAGTCATGAGACAATAATCAATACTTGATTGCTTGTTTCCGACTTCCCACGTGATCTGGCCGTCACATTTAGGCCGGTCATAATGGTATTTAGCGCAAACACTAGACAGTAGACAAAGGAGAGGACGTGGACGCAGCGCATTCTTCCAACTAAAATTTATTCGAAAGGAACACACAGATATATACGGACCAGGTGACCACAGAAAAAAAGAGAAGAAAAGAAAAAAAACCTGAGAGTAAAAGGAAAAGTGTATACAACCAAAAATGTGCCCGCTTGGAAAAGAATAACATGTCAGCGCTCTGCCGTGGCACCGCCCCCGCCCCTACGTCGCGCCAGAAACAAAAGTTCTCTGTCGGAAAGGTGCAGCGATGGCATGCTTACGCATGCGCCGCCGGACCGTGCGATTTCCTCAGCCTCATTGATCTCCCTCACCCTTTGATCCTGGCTGCATGCAAGGACCACAGTGCCTACAAACATAGGGCTACATTCGCAATCCCGCAGGTGGATGTCAAGGTGCCCCGATACCGTGGTTCGGACGCTGCAGCGGTGCTCACGGAGCCTGTCATTCAGACAGCGCCCCGCCTGGCCTACGTACCTCCTACCGCACGTCAGAGGAATAGCGTAAACAACGCCTTTAACACATGGCACAAACTTGAGCCTCTGGTCTGTGCTGCAGCCTATTTTCTCGTTCATCCGAGATGTCGATCTGCACAGGCCAGAAAGCTTTTCAAGGGCCGAAAAAGCCACCTGAATCCCAGCGCTTTCTCATATATATATATATATATATATATATATATATATATATATATATATATATATATATATATATATATATATATATTGAGCCTGTGTGAAACGTCATGCGCATAAGGCACCACCACGGTGTAAGAATATTCAGGTGTTGACACTGCGCGCGCCTAAGCGGCCAGAAAATGTTCGGTCGTCGGTCCGTTGAGAGGTGCGCCATCTAATGGCTTGAGGCGGAGAGCGCCCGCGAGTAGCCGAATCACGGTGGTGCTGCGTCATCGCCGCCGCGCTCGCCATGCCCTCTCCTGTTGCTCTCTCGATTTCGCCCCTCGACGCCGCTTGGCGGATGCATATTATCCAGCAAAATGGCACAGAAAAATGCACGTTATCAGCAGCATTCGCGTTGCTATGGAAACCACTGCCCCGCTTTTCGTAGCGCCCTCTAAGACGGCGCCGATGAAACTGCAAGTCATCTGATAAGAACCCGAACATTATCTGGACGCGCGTGGATTGCGGTTTCCCATGCGTTGGGGGAAGAGTGTCATCACCCGAGTATATTCTTACACCGTGGGCACCACAGCTGTCTGCCTCCTCTCTTGCGCCTTCGACCTGACTCTGCACTCCTCTTTGCGCCTGGGATCTTTCACATCCCTAAGCAGGCCTTCGGCCACAGATGACACCACGTCTTGAGTGAAACCTGCGACCTTAAGACGGGACACTTGCTCCGAAAATGCATCATCCACCTTGTGATGGCACGAATTGCACAGGGCCTTCTGCAAGGCCGAGTGCGCAATCGCCCTCTTCACCAGCCTGGAGTGTCCTGACGAGAAAGGCAGAAATGGCTTACGAGCACGGGGCTCGTATCTCCAACAGGTGTGCCGTTTCGAAAAAAACAGCCTCAAGTCCAGAAACTTGATTGTGCCACGTTCAGGAAGCTCATGCGTGGCCTCAAGAGGTCGGAGCTCGCCCTGAAAAACCTTCAAAGTGGACAAGGCATCCTGCTCGTGGCCTACCGATTCCGCCGAATGAAATACCAAAAAATCATCGACATACCAGAAGACCTTCACAACGCTGGACCCTTGCAACTGGTTATCTATTTTTCTATCAATGCGGGCCAAGTACAAGTCGCTAAGGATCGGCGCGATACACGACCCTATGCAAATACCCTGTCGTTGCAAGTACACATCTCCGTCCCAGGAGGAAAAGGTTGACTGAAGGTACATTGTGAGGAGATCCAAAAAACCCCTCACTGAAATTCCAAACTTTCCAGAAAAGGATACGGCACCGACCGCATCTATGGCATCCTCAGCACAGTGCAACAGATCCTTGTGGGGTATCGAATAAAACAAATCCTTGACATCAATGGAAAATGCGCCAAGGGACATCCCAGGTTGAGCTTTCAAAAAAATCAATGACCTCCTTAATAAGGGATCACAAATGTCCAGCAATCGCAGCTTCTCCAGCAGAAACAACGCGACAAGCTTCTGCCATGAACCTTATTCCGAAATAATGACCCTAAACGGGCACCCTTCCTTGTGGGTCTTTGCAGAAAAGAACATGTCTAATGTGCATTTTCCTTTCAATACTGCGAGCCAAACCTAAGTCCCAGCACAGTTTTCTAGCATGCTTCTTAACCTTCACCAACGACACGTCATTCCTCCGGTTACACGACGCATCAATAGCCTGGAGTGCTTTTTCTTTAAACGAATAAGCTAAGGGCAAAAACATGAAACCGCCCTCCTTATCAGACGTCGGCAAGCTTAAGTCATTTTCCAGAAAGAAACGCCTCACGCGCGTAACAGGAGTAACAACACGCGACAGCTTAGCCCGAAGCAACACGTCAACACCTGCGGATACACACCTAGCACTGTCTGGTTCATCCACCCGAGGCGACACTCTCCTAACAACGATCAGGTAGGCGTACGTCGCTTTCCACATGGACACCCCTCCGTGTGTTCCGCGGATCCGCGGGGCGTCCAGGACGTGTGGAACGTAGTAGATGGAGCTGTCGTCGCCACTCAGACTCCACAGAGCGCTCGATCAAACCACAAAGGTCACGCCACTTCTTTTGCTTCAGATGGCTCCAGCCGTATTCCTGCTGCAGCCGGGTATGTAAGGCATCCTTATATAACTTTGCCTGACGAAGACACTCAGACCTTATGACCACGGCCGCTCTATGAAAACGCTATGACCTTGCACAATCTTCTTCCGTGCCCACTGGACGGGGCGAACTGTCCAAAAACCCCGAGAACATCCGGGGGAGCAAGTTGAGGCGTAGACAGTAGGGCATCGAGCATGCCCGGCAGAGGTTGACGACCACCAGAGAAATAAGGAAAATTGAATGAACATTAAATCATGAAAAAGAGCCCGATGTACTAGAAATATAACTCAGCAGCGTTGCTTGTTGAGCAAGTTGGAACAAGTCATTCATAATGGTATTTAGCGCACACTAGAGAACAGACAAAGGAGAGGACGTGGACGCAGCGCGTTCTTCCAACTAAAATTTATTGGAAAGGAATACACATCTATATATATATATATATATATATATATATATATATATATATATATATATATATATATATATATATATATATACGGACCAGGTGACCACAGAAAAAAAAGAGAAGAAAAAAAAACACAGTAAATGGAAAAGTGTATAGAGCCAAAAATGTGCCCGCTTGGAAGAGAATAACGTGTCAGCGCTCTGCCGTGGTACCGCCCCCGCCGCTACGTCCGCACGGTCCGGCGACGCATGCGTAGGCATGCCACCGCTGCACCTTTCCGACAGAGAACTTTTGTTTCTGGCACGACGTAGGGGCGGGAGCGGTGCCACGGCAGAGCGCTGACATGTTATTCTTTTCCAAGAGGGCACATTTTTGGTTGTATACACTTTTGCTTTTACTCTCAGGTTTTTTTTCTTTTCTTCTCTTTTTTTCTGTGGTCACCTGGTCCGTATATATCTGTGTGTTCCTTTCGAATAAATTTTAGTTGGAAGAATGCGCTGCGTCCACGTCCTCTCCTTTGTCTACTGTCTAGTGTTTGCGCTAAATACCATTATGACTGACTTGTTCCAACTCGCCCAACAAGCAATGTTGTTGACATTTAGGCCCCGAGTTAACTATCTCCAGACTATGTTGCTCGCAGAGATCTAGTAATAACTACCCATTGGTGTCTGAATATCCGTCAAGGTCATGTGTGTGGGCATTCATGTCCCCTATAAGGATAATTTCGGCCCCATTACCAAATTCCTTAATAACCGCACTCATGCAATCCACCATGTCCTGATTCTTTTCTCTGCAAGTTATTCCCCGTCTACAAGTAGGCTACCCCTAGCCACGTTTCCTTTCCACCTACTGTGCCCAAAACCCAGAGGTGTTCTGAACACGTCTGTTTCACTCTAACCCATTTGGCGCCGCGGCGAATTAGCATTCCTACACCCCCACCTTTCCTTTCTCATATGATCCTGTTGCACCCTTCCCAAACATAATTTTCAATATGTAGTGGCTCTTCCAAATCTCTGAGGTGTGCTTCTGTAACCGCATAGACGCCTGTCTGTTCTTTGTTTAACTGCTCCTCAATCTCTAACCACTGCCTTTTTCCTGCCACCCTGCATGTTTATGTAACCAATTGGAACACGCGCCTTCTCCCTTTTTGTTTTACTTTTTTTTCTGATTTTTCGCAATACTACCTGTCAAAGCGTCCTCCTGGTTGTCTTCCCTGTTACTAGCTACCCCGGACTCCAAAGGGCCCGCGTGCCCCCCCAAAAAAGCTACTGCGCGTCCTGCCAGTCGCCAGCCCACCAAATGACCAAGCCTCTTATCGAAGTAAATTCTGTCTCTTTGGAAACCACCCCACCTGTGCGCCTCCCTGTTTATATCCGCTACATCGAAATCCTTCTCTCGACTAATTCGTCATATCTCTTTGTTTGCGTCGACAACCGCTCTTTGCAAGTTGCCGTTGCGCACTGGTTCTTCCGGTACTGTGCATACTACAATTTGCACCTGGGAGGACACGGTGCGCATGTCCTCGACCCCTTTCACCAAAGTCGTCGCTAGTCCTGACGATTCTTTGTTTAAGACGTCATTTAGCCCTCCCGCAATTACCACGAGGTTACGTCTGTTAGCTTTAGCTGCGAGTTTACCAATCGCTTGCTTCATGACTGACCCCAGCGTATGTCCTCGGAACGTCCCTATCGAAACTCACTTATCGCCTTTCACCCTTTTCTTGAATGCCTCTGCGCATCGGACTAAATTTGAGTCACCGGCGATAATGACCTGCTCCGACATTCCTTCTGAAACCTGCACCTGGCTGCTGACTAGGTGACTAGCGGGAGTCACGGCTGCTGCCTTGTCCCCTCCCTGCCTCAAAACTACTTCCCGGTAGCTGGGCCCTGTGACCACTGCATTTGTTATGCCTGATGTTCCCTTCTCCTCTCCCCCACGGGGGGTCGTCGCCCTAATGCTTCCGCCGTCACCTGCGTCTTCTTTGTTCCCTCTGACGACCTTCGATAGGCCCTCCTCGGCTGACCTGAGTCTTTCTCCTATGGCCGTCGTTTTAGGGGCATTCAGACGGGGGAGAAATTCTCGGGGGATAAAGGCGGAGCCTAGTGACGTCAGCTCGCGAGGAGAAGTCTCCACAAATGCCCCCCACTCACACGGACGAGGCGAACGGAGGGGGAGACCAGTGTTACTAGACTACTCTGGTGGCTTGCACCACCCGTTTGACGAGCTGCTGACGACGAGCTGCAGACGACCATGCGGCTGCAGACTGTGCACCCGCTGCCGCTCTCGGCAGCAGCAAGTGCAACAATGTGGCCAAACAAGAGCCCGAAATTCCGCCATATCCCCCACCGCCGGGGGATCGTTTGTCCTTTCGGGGAAAAGGTCCCCGTCTCCCCCGAGGAGGCGCGGGGGGGGGGGTCACGCCCACTCGCTAATCTGTGACGTCGCGGTCACGTGATCCGCAATCCCCCCGTCTCCCCCGAGCATTTCTCCCCCGCCTGAATACCCCTTTTCTCTCGCTCTGTCGCCAATGCATTCTCCAGTTCTGCGATTTTCGCCATGAGCCCACTCTGGACAGCGCCCCTTGCAGCAGCGCCCCTGGCGGCATCGGCGCGCAAAGGGAAGGGAAACGCGCTATGCTCAGCACACCTCCCCATTTTAGCCACCGTTCAGCCACCATGGGAATGATGGGTAGTACACAGATCTGCCTAGTCTTCGTTCTTGCGGGCTTCGAACGCACTTGTGGCTTTGTTAATTGCTGTGTTTTGGTTTTCTTTCGGATGAAAGAACGGATCGTTTTGAACATCGTGACGAGATTTGAATTGATGAGCATAAAAAGGATAAAGTGCTGAAGTGGAACTGCTGACTTTTGCTGAACTTCGTTTTGCGACAAAGCGGATGCAGGCGACGTGGAGCCAAACGGAGCCGAAAGAACGAAGTTTAGACAAATCCGTGTACTACCCATCATTCCCATGCTGGCTGAAGCGCCATGCGTTGCAGCTCCCATAGACACTAGCGCCAGAGTTCCCTCTAGGAAGTATTGTAGGAAACTCTATGGTGTCAGGCCCCGAAATGTCACAAGTTCCAGCGATCGCCGCAGAGGGCGAAAAAATCAACCGCGGCGAGTTTCAGCTTCAAACACCGGGAGTGGATCTACTAACCTCTGCGTTGGGATCGCATGGCGGCCATCACGGAGGGCGGCCATTAGTGTGGCCGCCAGTCGCGCTATTGCACTTTCATGTAGGGGCGCCCTCGCCGGAGCCAAATTTAAAATCAAAATATTCTTCAAATAACCGAACACTACTGCTATACTTCAATAAAACAAATTGCTGTTTACACCAAGTGGCCTTGCCTTGCCAAGTACCGCGTCACCAATCTTTTGTGATCGTTTTTGCTCCAGCTGACCCGTGGTTGTCAGCAGCCTATTGACATCATTATCTTCATTTCAAAATATACGGCGGCAGAGGCGGCGCAACGACAGGTAAAGGTTCGCGGTGCATTCGGATGGGTCTCGCGCTGTTTCATTTCACTGTGAATATTTCGAGCCACTGCCAGCCGACGCACTAGCTTTCGTTCTGTGTGATTTGACTCATTAAAATGCGTTCGCGAAGCGCATTCAGCTGACTTCGTGGGAACCAAGGAACCGTTGAAGCCTTCACCGGATGAGCACTCGTTTCAAGCCCCACGATTTAAGGGGTATTCAGACGGGGGAGGAATGCTCAGGGGAGACGGGGGGATTGCGTATCACGTGACCGCGACGTCACGGATTAGCGAGTGGGCATGACACCCCGCGCCTCTTCGGAGGAGACGGGGACGTTTTCCCCGAAAGGACAAACGATCCCCCTGCGGTGGGGGATGTGGCGGAATTTCGGGCTCTTGTTTGGCCACATTGTTGCACTTGCTCCTGCAGAGAGCGGCAGTGGGTGTCCAGTCTGCAGCTGGATGGTCGTCTGCAGCTCGTCGTCAGCAGCTCGTCAAACGGGTGGTGCAAGCCACCAGAGTAGTCTAGTAACACTGGTCTCCCCCTCCGTTTGCCTCATCCGTGTGAGTGGGGGGCATTTGTGGAGACTTCTCCTCGCGAGCTGACGTCACTAGGCTCCGCCTTTACCCCCCGAGCATTTGTCCCCCGTCTGAATACCCCTTTACGGACCGATGAGTAAAAACCGAACTAATACGGCGATCTGGGCGAGTATTAGTTCCCATGGTAGTTGTGCGATCGCAGTATCTTGTATCTTAAGATACACGATACATTCTTCAATGTATCGGAAATACATATACTGATACACGTCTTGCGAGACGTATCTTGATACAGATACAAAATACCCAAAAAGTATCTAAGATAGTATCTAAGATACATGTATCTTCGATACTGCCCAGCACTGCTGGCAACCGAGTGGCCGCCATTTTGGAGGCCGTCGGTCCCGACAGTTGCATCACCCTAGTTGCATTCCCCGTCTGCTGCCCACAAGCTGTATTTCCTGCAAACTCCTCTTGCTTTAACATATTTGGCTCTAAAAATGTTACATTTACCGGTTGAGAAGCTGCAGCAGCCATGGGCGATGAGCGCTCGGCTCGCTTGAGCGTGTAAGCTGTGAAATTGGACGCCGATGCGAAACAGCGATACACGCGGACTAAGTGGCTCTCAGCGGTGGCGTTGACCCACTCATTCTGACGAGCAAGGAAGCCTCATCACGCTCGTACAGAAGGTGGAACTTTCAGACATAAAGGAGTACTTGGTGCACGCTACAAGTTTTGTGACGCATGGGCAACTTAAAGCCAAGAAATGTTTGAAAGAGTGGGTTTGTCCAGGAACCCTCGCTGAAAAGTTACGGCGACTGCGTCGTTGTGCGCGCAAAGGTAAGACAATCTTCGCCGTTTAACTTATATTTCAGCTGTAAGCGCGAAAGGCGTGTTTACCAAAGAATCTGATGTTAGTGCGATTCTCTACGAACCTGGTTGAAGCAGCAGGGTTAACAGCGCTTACAAAGCAATGCATGTAAAAGCACCGTTACACGGGGGTGTACTTTCGATTGCAGTCGAGTGCGAACGAGATTGAAATTTCGACGTGATTGGCCTACCCACAGCTTTGATCGATCGCGATGAAAAGTCGTCTCTAGGGCGTTAAATTATTTCACGAGACCACGGTTACAAGTTATGTGTGCAAGTGTACAAAAACTCGCAGCCAGAAGTCCACTTTAGCGAGAAAAACAAAAGCATGCGCGTCTCATTTTAGCTCGCAATGTACTGCTCATGTGTAAATATGGACAGTCCAACATTGAGTACTTTACTGTGTCGTGCTTTTCGCAGACGTCTTCGCGATTTAGTGCAATGCGGCAGAAACTGAATGCATTTACTGTGTCAATGCGATTTCTTTTTTCGTGCTTCGTTCGCGTCTGATTAAATGGCTTTCCTTCTTTTTGATACACAGCTGTCAGAATCTGAACTTAACTGAGTTTCCATTTGTAGGTAAACCACTCTCAGGCGCTTACCACACAGCCTTTCAGCCCGGCGAAGGCGGCTGAACCATTCGTCACAACGTTTCACCGAAACCTCAAGAGTAAGGCTACACTCCGCAAATAGTGTCGCCAACGTCCGCAAATAGTGTTCGCCAACGAATAAAATTTAACCGGTTTTGCGTTCTCACGTGTGTCACCCTTCGATTTTGTGCGTTTGCTGCACCAAAATACGGCTCAATTAACCATGATATCGAATGGCGGGCGCAAAAAATGGCTGAACTTAATATCACGCAGAGGCACACACAGGGGACGCAGCATTAGGCATGGCGACACAGAACACCCGGGAGGAGGAGCTTCCCGGCATGCCGCGCGGTTATGGTGTGGGAGCGCAGGGTTGCTCGGGGGTGAATACCACCTATTGATCTGTTCAATAGCTATGAGCTTTTTGCAACAAAAACCTACTGGAAATGAAGTTTTGAGAAAAACAAGAACTTATTTTTCCAGACATGTCATTTTCAATTTGAGCGTAGTCACAAAAAAAAAGGACCATAACTTTGGAACAGAACCAAATAGAGGCGTAATTTTTTGTGAACCACAATTCTGGATGTCCGTACATTTTTAGAACATCAAAAGTAAAAATTAATTCTTTTTGAAAAAAAAAACACAATTTTAAAGGGTGACAACATTCCCTAACAATGTGAATGAGCACTAAAAATGACTCGAATAAGTTGCAGTGATACATAATTGCAATTGGTAGAACGGCAGGACGCAAGCGAAAAAAAAAAAAAACAAACTGGGTGCTTAAAAGTGGCATGCGCGAAATGCCACGAGCAATATTACTCTGGCGCATGCAGTGCTACTCGTTATGCAGCCTGCTACCGTGATAATGCGTACGAACCCTGTTTTTCAAATGAGGAGAAGAAGTCTACCCTGTATTAGTGCAATCACTGAGGGAAAAAGAACTAAGAATTAACTCTGCAAAGTGTTTCACGCAAGAAATAGCGCGAGCCATATTCGTCGGGCGTAAGCAGAGCTGCGCTGTACGTTGTCTGCTGAACGCCACGCGCCCCTGCGTACAGCGCCCCTTGCGGCATCGGCCGGCTTCCGCGGCCGCTTTTCACACGTCCCCATTCTAGCCACCCGCATTTGGTGGTGTCAACGCCTCCTCTAGAAAGATGCCTGCCGCGTGAGCCAAAAACCTCCTGCCCTACCCTTTCCCTCCTTCACCGTTTCTAATGAGGGCAGTAGCTGGCGATCCTTGCGGTGGCCGCTTGCAACACACATTTGCGCATGCGCACATTACCCCCCTCGACGTCACACTACGTCAGCTCCATTAAAAACAATAGGGGAGAACGTGGCGCCATCTCTCGACAAGCGACCACAACTCAAGGCAGGACGGCTACAATGGGATAGCCAGCGACGCCGCAGGCATGTTTCTAGAGGAGGCGTTGGTGGTGTTCACTGGTCGAACACTGGATTGGAACACTGGAGGTGTGCGAACTATCTGCAGGACCGAACAAATCTGGCCGCAAATACATCAAACCAGTGACTGGAAGACTTTTTTGTGCCAGATCCGGGTTTCCTATTTGATCGCCTGTTACAAAGGGCAGGGTAACAATAATGATCACCATCACCGTCTCCACTGCTTCCACCGCCACCATCGGCGTCACTTTCTTTACTACCCGCCTTGTGCGGCCTCATTTTGTGTTGTTGTTGTCTTCATGTGAATCTATTAGGGCTCCGAGGTGCTTTTTTTCTTGTTCTCAACCGGTGGCCGACGACAGTTCACCGTAGCATTCAAGAAAACAGCGATAGAGTTCGCGAAGGCACGAAGAAATCTGGTCTTAAGTGTGTGAAAGATGTGTTGGGATGCTAGCGCACGTGAATGCGAGAGGGAGCTGTGAGTCCCAAACAATAGACGTCAGACTCTGGAGTTTCCAAGACGTGTGGCGCCACCTGTCGGAGAAGTATTGAGTAGTGCATAGACCGACTCCCTCGCACACTTTGCTATGGGACCAGGTGCAACTAGCGAGTGCAAAACAACGATTGAGCTTAATATCGCGTGTGTTTGCGCATTTAACACTCAGAACGAAAGCTGTGAATTGCTCTCCGCTAGTCGGACGCGCCACCGAACCGTTGGGAAGTGCTTGCTGGATCACTCGCCAGAACCACGGCGAAAACAGCAGCAGACGAGACCCCTCCTCACGCTACAAAGAAACGCCGCAAAAGACGCACTGTTGCGTTGTGAATTGCCACGGACGTAAAAGACTGAATAACAACGTTAAGTTTTACCGATTTCCATAGTTGTCGTACGAAGAAGAAAGGCGAGAGCGCTGGATACGGGATGTTGCGAGCGTGTTGGGTAAGCGAAGTACCCGCGTTCTCCACAGTCAGTCGCATGAGAAAGTGTGATAATGTTGCTCTGCTGTTGTTTTGCGTAGACCTGATGAAGAACCGTGGTAACCTTGACTATGAAGCTCAGCAGAGGCTCTGACCGCGGTGCTTGTCGTGTAACACGAAGTGAGCAGCTAGAGGCAGACTGAAGACGCGTGATACGCACACCGCGACGAGTTGGTCGTCACAACACAGCATCGTGGACGTACGTTTTGAAGGCTTAGAGTTCTGGTTCTAACTAGCTAACACGTGCGTCATACAAGTAAATCGCAGAATGTTGGTCGTGACCACCTTCAGGTTTGTTTCGCCCGTGTCCTCCGTGGTTGCCGTAGTTATCTCGGAGGCCACGGTTTTGCCTTTGGTTGTACCCCGCGAAAGTGGACACGCACGTATCCCCATTTGCAGTACACACAAACGGAAGACGACCATCAAGATACCATTTGAGGATGCGTAATAAAACAGTCCAATGCACAGGAATCGAGAGATGAATTAACGGAGAATGCAACTGCAAAGGCGAAAATCGCCGGGGCCATTCGTCCCTGATGAACGGAGTTTTGTGCCACTGATCGTAAGATGCATAGCTAAGTAAATTGATCGTGTATGTACTTTATCGCTGTGGCATTAAAGGGACCGACAACTGCCCAGAACATGAAATGAGATGACTGCACTGATGGAAAGATTGTCCGTCACATTGACTCAAACCAACCCTGTTTATCTCGTGAAAGGTGGATTTATATTTTTATTTCTTCATTGAAAGTCGCGAAAAAGGGCCTTTGGCGCCTCTGGCGGCAAAATCATAAATGGTCCGATGAAGCCGGTCACGTGACCATTGATTGGTGATGCGTTCTATTACTTTTCTGTTAGTACTGAAATATTGTTCATTTCTTGATATTAAAGAACATTACTCTATAAAAATGTACATATAGGCCTGCGTTAGTTGTATGCAACAAAGTGGCGCTGCCTTCGCTTGGCATAATGATCCCATGCGGGGACAAGCCATCCATGACACAGGCGCAGGCAACCTTGGGCGCAGGCGCACACAACGCTGTACAAATACCGAGAAGGTGTATAAAGCCACATCATCTCATTGTAACAGCTTGCTATTTTCGAAAATGGTAGGAAAGCTCAAAATAAAGGTGGTTAAGCACAGCTGCAGTAACTCCTGCGAAAGCAGAACAACGACAGCTCTCACAAGGGCTAGCGGCATCGCTATCAATTCTCAGCGTTGCTGGAGCAAGCCTTCATGCATGTTTGGAGCCTTTCAGATTGAAAAATACAGCTTATAAAATAACTACGTGCTTTTAGGATAAACCACTGCAGCTACAACCGCTACGAAGGGTAAGCTTTCTGTCGCGCCGTAAAAAACTGGGTCGAGAAAAATCATTTGTCGGTCCCTTTAAGTATATACCCGATTTTAACGCATTTAGGCGCTAGAGAACGGATGTCGGATGGTTTGCCTCGAACTCGATGTCGTACGATGCTCGCTTGTACTTCCGAGTTGCAGCGCGCGGGAATAACTAAAACTTATTTTGCATTGCACTCGCAGTTCGCTTTGATCAGCTTCCTTTGTTTCTGAAGCGTGGATTGGCGGAAGAAGCTTTCCAGGTCCTTGGTTTTCAGGAAACGGCGCCTCGACACCAACGAAAGAGGAGGGATATATTGTGGCCTATGCACATTCGCTTGCGGACGGCTCTCTTTGCACTACCCAGTTAGTGCCAGGGCTGCGATGAGGGCGCTGGTGGCGGTGTTTTTCACAGCGCCGCCTGGGCAGAGTCTGACATCTATAACTGAAAGTTTATCTTTGCACGTGTGTTCTCGCTGCTCCAATCTCGCCGGATACTCTTTCTTTGTTGCTCCCTGTGATGCCGGCAGCTCTGGTTACAGCGGCACATGTGGCTATGATCAGCGGGCAGATCGAGTGCACCACAGACGCATTCGCTACTGGCTCATGCTAAAGGATCACATAATGACACACAGCGATCAGAAGGAAAACTATGTTTCGGTGCCAGACTGCAGCGTATCTAGAGCTGGAAACGAAGGTTGCAGAGTTTATCCAGGAGCCATGCTCGTGTCGCGATTGCTACCGGTGACCTCAGAGTGCATCAAAATTAAAGTTGTCAAGACGGTTGTGACGTTTTACGAAGCCCAGCTTTTGGCCTTCTGCCATGTGGAACTTGTGTGTAAAGACACGTGTATATAAATAGCATTTTTACTGTGCACCATTTGAAACTGCGATTGTTTCATGGTAAAGGCGCCTTCTGGTACTTTGGCCATTCCATGTACTTTCTTTTTTTCGATTTTTAGTAGTCGAAGTCAGGGGGTCGACCTATATACCGGTTTTTACGGTAGCACCCTCGTCCGCAGGTTTTATAATAGTGAAGCCCTTCCTCTTTCTGACTTTTTTCAAAATGTCATACTCTCCGTAAGTTAAGTTCTTCGGCTTGTGACACTGTCTAGCTGTTGTGCCGGAGAAGTCCCATGTTCGAAAGACCGTGCACAGGTGCAGCGCGTAGCATTTTGAGTCAATGCGGCGATGACGAGACGGTGAGCTTTGACGTGCACTACAACTCCCCACCATGCTCTGGTTGTCCAGCTCGATGAGGCGAGGTGTCTGCGTTGGGGCCAAACAAACGCGTGCAGTACGTTTGCTGTCAGTGCAGCAAGGTTTCTCGGTGCCTGCGCCACTCAACCTGGCAAGAGTGAGCTGCTTCCATTTCTACAAAGCAACGTCTGGAAAGTATGTGTAAAATTTTTTTATTGGTTGAGATGAAAGTTGCCAAGTTTATGTATATATTTGTGTGCAGATTTCAAATATGCAATTATTTTTCTTGTGCAGTGTGCAGTATTTTAAATATATCATCCATTCTATGTGCCAGCTCAGGGGCATAGTTAGCTATCATGGCGTCAAAAAGTTTCCGTCGTTATCGCTTCTTGCGTTCCAAGGTATTGTTTCGTTCGTCGTAGACAGCTACGGCTAACAGTGTCAGAAATGTTTCTGTGCGAAAGCTGACTGCCAAGCTTCATGTTCCCTCCTTTTTTTTCCTAGCTGCCATTTTGCTCCTGCAGAAATGCCCAGAACTTGAGTGACCTCGCTCGCAGCATGTGAAATCTGCGCGTGGTGCTCGCCGATCTACGAGATCTTGGTCGCAATTAAACTGAAGCACTGCACGCACGAGCTGCCCTCATGCTTTTGAAGGAAATTTTAGAGCAAAAGCTCTATGCCTCCCTGGATGAATGTGACTGTCAAGCTCGGCCAAGGCCAGCGCCGGTGAGAGACTAAAGTGAGGTACTAGTGTGGGGCATTAGCGAAAGAAACAGCAGCTCAAAGTGAGTTCTTTGTGCAGACACTGCCAGAAATGATGGCTGATGTAGTCGCGTTCAGTGTCTTGTCCTAATAACTGCGAGATGAGGTCACGCCGTTTCTCCACCGTATGAGGGCATTGATCAAGTGCTTCGTTCCATGCACACTGGCAGCAGTTTTGCCAGAATCAGGCATGGAGGAAGAGGAGAGGGGCTGCGAAGCCGTGAGGATCACAAGCTACCAAACTTGGTTTAAACACCATGGTGGCAATGTTACTATAATCTTTTTTTTTCCCTTTATATGCTCCATAGTCTTACCACGACCATGTCTTAAGTATTCGTAGTAAAGGTAGGACGCTTGGAAAAATGTTCATTGTATCTGGACGCACCATCAATGGGTAGCATAGGAAAATTGTTTGTGCAACGAAATATGGTCATTATAACCGATAGATTGTTATATCTGGGATCGTTGTAGTGGCTTCAAGTGTAAATATTGCTACATTACTATATCTCATACTAAAAGGACAAAGAGCGGCATTAGGACAGACAACGTGATTTTGCTCTAAGCCACCTTGTCCGCGCTCAGTCTAAATACATTGTAAATATGCTTTGCGCCTCTCTCTGCTTTCGGATAACATTTGCTGTCGGTGCGGGGCTTTCACATATTAACATGCTTTTGTGCTGATCACGCACCTACAGCCTTCGGCAGCAGATGCAAGGAACAAGGCACGTGATGCATTCCCCAGAACAGTTCACCCCTAAAGACAGCAGTGTCGTGGGAGAACCAACGAGTTTAAACCCCCGACATCCTGCAGCCGAGGTGGACACACAAACAAAGGTTTGCCCGTGTTTTTGTATGCTGTCAGCTGCAATCTTTACACTTTACTTGACATGATGGCATTAACATGTATCAAAATACGTAAACAAGCATTTGGTGCTAATCTGACCATGACATTTTTTTTTTAAATGCACATTTCTAGATTGTTCGACAGGTTGCTTTTTCTGAAATATTTGTGTTTGATTCAAATGGCCCTATTGAACAACTAATGCAAGAAGTTCAAACCACACATAAGTCAACCAATTCATTAGATGGCATTGCACCTACACTCACTGTGCCTCGTGGATGGCTTAACATTCCCACCGTCAATTGAATGGCTTTACAACACAATAAATATAGCAGAAGCAGCTATCAAATGGGCTCCAAAACAAACACTATTGGTGACAAGTTACAAGCCACAAAGCAGGGATAAAAAAGGAAGTAGCTGAGCTAACGTGGCCTTCTGCATTTCGCAAAAACAAGGTGTAGATTCTGAAAAGGTTCGCACAGCTGCGCTGTGCTAAATGAGGCGATGTGCACTTTCAAAAAGTATGTTTTATCGCTGCAAATGCTGTGTGAGCAATTATTGATAAGATGGGTGGCAGTCGATGTAACAAAATATCACAAACACGAACAGGGCTGCTCACCAAGCTACGCAATCACAGCTCTGCTCGACTTAGCCGTGGGCCTCGCTGGATCTTCTTTTTCTTCTTTTTGGGCACTGGCTCTGTTGGTGGCACCGGAGACTCGCTCTAATGAGAGACATTTTTAGATCCACTGTGAGGGGCCACAGAAAGCATACGGGGCTGTAGCATTTCATGAAAGTGCCATATTTTGGACATTAATTTGGTTAGAACATTATAAGGGCTTCCAGAGGAAGAAGGACTAGTCTGAATGGTTATTAGCATGACACCACAGCATAAACAGAGGATGTCACAATAGCTACCAGCCACCGAGAAAATTCCATAAAGTGTTTTCTGGCACATTCTGGCGGGTTGTCAGTCCGTTTAATAATTAGATTTCCCGCGGTGACAGCTGACCAGTTTGTGAGGCGTGGAATGGAATAGCACTCATTGTCACGACTGTAGCAGAAAACAGTTACAGGACGGTTTGTCTAAGGTAGCGGTTTTTTAATCAGGCACAACTGCATGCATGCTGCAAGACATAGAAAGCACTTGCAGCACCTTGCCTAGTGCTAGGAACAGTCAGCACAAGGCTGCTATGTGTGAACGATACGCATTCAAAGACCTTATACTCACTTTGGCTTGCTTTACTGCATACGGGTTATGATAATTGGGGTCCCTCTCAACCAAGCCCAGTTCCTGAGCAACCTGCATCAACAACACTGAACTTGCTACAATGTTCCAGCTTCATGAGAATAAAAACATGGGTGAAGAATGTGTTACTGCTCTTTTACAAGTTTGAACACATAACTCATGAACTCCATCCTAGTGACGTTTCATTTAATGAAGCTACATCCAACACAGGCAAAGCCAGCAGGGGCCCTCCCATACCTGAAACATTTAGTTTGTACATATACTTCATAGTGTGGAAGACAGCCACATCCCCGCAATCTCAGCCTGCAGTCACCCCAGGGCACCTGCCATGCTTAGCACCATCCAGCATCATATTTTGGCATTTAAACTCATGAGTACACTCACTCACACTCATTTGAACATTGTGAGTGTGAGTATGCGTGAGTGACGAGGGGTGTGAGTAGAGGTGAGAGTAAACGTGAGTGAGTACTCATGAGTGTGAGTAGAAGTGAGTACGAACGTGAGTGAGTACTCATAAGTGTGAGGAGACGTGAGTGTGAACGTGAGTACTCATGAGTGTGAGTAGACGTGAGTATGAACGTGAGTGCCTGAGTGTGAGTAGGCGTGAGTATGAAAGTGAGTGACTGCCTAAGTGTGAGTAGGTGTGAGTATGAACGTGAGTGAGTGTCTATGTGTGTGAGTAGCCGTGAGTACGAACGCGAGTGAGTGCGTATGAGTGCGAGTAGACGTGAGTATGAACGTGAGTGAGTGCCTATAAGTGTGAGTAGGCGTGAGCAGGAACGTGAATGAGTGCCTATGAGTGTAAGTAGATGTGAGTATGAACGTGAGTGAGTGCCTATGAGTGTGAGTAGGTGTGAGTGAGTGCGAAGGCGGAAAAAATCGGGGTGAGTGAATATTCTCTTACAGTGCCTACCTATGTCCAGCATGCACACTGCGTTATATCCTCTTCCCGACGCCCCTTTGGCAGCCATTCCCACAATGTCCCTTTCTCTGCGGAGATGGTGGCAATGACCTGCAGCAATAGTGCGGCACCCCCAACCAGCAATGAAACCTTGGGAGCTGGTGCATGGAACAAGGATTCCGCAAGGCATGGAACGTCCGAGACAGCAAGGTTTGGCAGGGGCCCACTACTCCTAAACCTTACAGGCAAATTGGTCAGCACACCAGGCAATATGCAGCAGATTAGGTAGCATTGCTTCAGGTTTGAGATCTTCCAGGATCCTGTAGGTCCTAAACCTTTTGAGGTCAGGTAGGACAATTCCAGGGCACAGGAAACTGCCTGGTCACCCTCCCCACGACAAGTGCACCTAGGAGGCAGCCAGTGGGTGTAGCTACCTGCTCACAGGCATATGACCGCAGTGAGCCAGCCAACTCACATGTGCAGTATATGGAAGGGCGGAGCAGGTGCTCCAGGATACACCCAACAGTGACACCAGAAGCCACATCAGGATGTCAGAGGTGGTGCTTGTAAAGGATGACCTACTGATGTCCTTGATCAGGTCAATGAGAACGGCATCGTTGTCATCATCGGCACCCTCCTCGTACTCGTCCAATTCACCGTTCTCTTTCTTGACTTGGTGGTCCATCGTTAGAACCTTCTTCTTGAGCGTGTCTTCTGAGCCTTCTTTTCATCGTTTTTACACATCTTGGCTAAAGTATGCTTTTGCAAAGTCTTGATGTCACCATTGCACATCTCCTTGGCTGAGACGATTTTATATGTTTGCTGCGTCGTGACGTCACCCTTGCTTGTCAACAGAACTCATGCATTTTTCTGCGTGAACTGTGGGAGAACCCATGCAGCCACTTGCCTTTGCTTCTCCGGTGCCCAGCACGGTCACCAGCTCGCTTGGCTAGAAAAGGTCACACAAAGCTCGGGTGACAGTTACCCACATGTTGCGGAATGGGCAATGTGGCTTCCCCCACTGAATGTAGCCGGGGTTCCTTGTTGTAGGTGTGTGTGTGTGAGACAGCCACATCTCTGCAATCACAGCCTGCAGTCACTCTGGGCCTGCCACACCCAGCAGTGTCCGTCCAGGCCGGGCTGCCCCCACACGTGCCATGCACCACTCACTTTCTTCTTGACACCCCTTTGGTGACTAGTCCCACAGCATACATGCACAGGCAGAGGGGGTCAGATCAGGACCCACCCCAAAAATAAGATCCTAGCTATGCCCTTGGCATCCATTAACTCCAATTAGAACCTCAGTTCTGCCCCAACAGCATCTACACATCTTAAAAGCGGGCTAGTTATAAAAAATTGGTCATTATGTCTACAACAGCTGATTTTTAAGGTTCACTTTGTGTTCTGAGGCCACCTGTCGGAGAATGACGCCTCATACATGATGTCCAGTAAGGAGGTTACATCTCCACTGTGAAGTAATCATGAAATCTTTAGGGTGAACATTTTGGCATGATTATAGTCATGTATGAATAGTCTCGTAAGCTTATGGCTATTCCTAGGCGACTTGCTCTGTTCGACGCTTCGCCAGCATTTCTAGCTTTTCATACACGTAGCAACACAGACTCTTGACAAATGAAATGGGACCACATGATACAACAATCACTTCTTACAAATACCATGACAGATCATAAAACATGAGTGTCGGAAGATCTCCACGCCTGCTGCAAAGCCAAATGTAGAAACGTTGCAATTTCCAAATCATTAGAATATGGCAGCTAGTGCAATGAATTAGTATGCCATTTGCCTCATACATGGAAATACTAAGCAGACAACATACAAGCACTGTGGAAGCGAAATCAAGACAGATTCCCAAGTTTCACTAGCAGCTAGGGCACAATGACTGTTCTCAGATACCTGCTGCACCCTGCCATACACTGCTGCATAGAGCACACGAGCTGTCTGCAGCACATTGCTGAGATATTACACAAGAGAACTTGTGTGGCCTAACAAGTGTACACGTACAGACTTTTGTGCATAGATTTTTAACCTCCAGTTGCAACCACTTTCATTTCACCAAGTGTGCACATGGCCTGAGGTCCCACTGCACTGCACTTAAATGAAAACACGCACCAGGTTTGATAAGGTATTTGATTTGTCACGTGACACAGATCCGTTCTCAGTGAACAAGATAATGTCAACAGACAAAAATGAATGGCTGCCATGCACAGAATAAATGAATAACACATGCAGTGTATGCAGATTATTCATGCCAAGCACTTTTGCTGCACTCTGCCTCCTTCAATAACAGTGGAAAAGGAACACTGTCTCAAACACTAAGCATGCACCATTTGTTGCAAGAGCAACAGGCGTGCACTGTCAGCTCACAGGGGTTAATCTATAACTTGACGCTTCCGCAAGATCGGCAGTGCATGTTCGGCGAAACGAACCACTTTAGATGCGCACAATAGCAGTATGAACATGATGTTATCCGAAATTTGTGACGCGAGGAACTCTGCAGAAAGCTTACCAGATTGATCAGTTTGGTTGTGGTTTCATCATAGAGTTCCGTGGAGTTTGAAAAACCAATGGCCCAATTGAGTACCACAGCGCCGGCCTTGTTCATGTTCAACACAGCATGAGCTATGTTTGGCAGTCGAAGGATTATTTCCCCAAAGAAGGCCGTGTTCTCCAACACTTGGGACAATGCTGAAACGAAGACTCCATTTCTAGTCATAAACACAAGAAGCAAACATAATCAAGCCAGTTAAAACTCACCGTCTCTCGTACTTTCGTCCTCTGGGAAGGCGCCGCCAGGAATGTAGTCCGAACTCTCAAGTTTCAACTTGGACGTCGTAAGCACCTGACAAAACAGCGGTACCTCAGCGTAAAACAGAATACTACTTTGACGAGATAACGAGAGTTCACCTCATTAATTTTGTCCAACACAATGTTGACTAGTTTGGCTTGCTTTTCAAAATTGTCTAGCTTCAATATACTCTTCACTGCTTCAAGACGCTCGGCGCGACGCATCTTGAACATTTTTCGATCTGAAATCCGGTTAAGAAAACAAAATCAAGTCTGCTCTTCGCATACCTACCGGTGTGTCGCATTTAAATGCGAATAGCCACAGAGCAAAATAAGCCAGAAAAATTAACTTTGGAGGAATGATGACGTGGATCTATTAAACGCCAAGGATACATTGTTGGACATGTAGTACATTCTCTCTTGAGTCTTGCGTAAAGCCAACTACGAGCACAGTAGCTGCCAGCAGCAATCTGAAGACTCGGTCGGCGCTCATGGTGATCACCTAAACACTTATCTGTACAATAAATAGCTCAGGTCAACGCAAAAATTCAGCGACGTTCGAAAAGCGCACATCGCAACAGCCGCAGCGGCACAACCACGTGTTTTGTTGACATACTCGATCATGCCGCATAGAATGGCAAAGCTTTCACGGGACGCGGCTTCCGCCATTTTTGTGCAACGTTGTCAACGGTCAGTTTCGGTTTCGATATTTAAACTTACGCGGTGGTGGTGTGACGTCAGGACAGACAACCCGTGTTTTTAACGCGAAGCGATGAGTTGCGCATTCTTCTCCGGCTGATCCAGTTGATAACGCGGACCGACCGTCCCTCTGACCACTGGGCAAGCGCAAAGAGCATTTGCATCGGCAAAAGGGCACGCTCCGACCGTGTCGAACTACTGTAGGATAGTACCCATCTCCCGGCGGTTGTTGCAACCGAAGCGTTCTGCAGAATTATTCGAAAGTGCCGAAGGGTTGCCGCTCGGGCGAGTACGCTACGGTGATAAAGTACAATTTTTTTTAATTCTGTCCCACAGCCTGCCTTTACTTGTGTAATCGACGCGCGCTGGGCGCTTATATCAGCGTGACATTGCAGTCTTCATATGAAAGCGTAGAGCGCTCAGCTTTCGAGAAAAGGCTACGCAAGCGAGCAGGGCCGGATTAACAGTGCTAAGGGCCCGGTTCAAAAAAAAAAAAAAAAAAAACAAGAGGGGTGGTCTCTTTTCATCATCGGTAGCGAAGGGCATGCGTGTTTTGTTATTCAAAAAAAAAAATAAACACTTTATAATCTAATGGTACATTCGACAGGTCGTTTGAGAGCGCTCTGACTGAGTTTGAAACTGTTGAATTCAACAGCTTCAAACCTTTTCAACGAGAACAAGCAGGTATGCAAGTCATCTTTCTCCTTCCTGATTATGGTTTGACCCGATAATGTTAGTAGCAATGGTTAGTTGCTATTTTACACTTTTTCTTTTTTCAGCGCCTTCGGAGCGCTCGAAAACGACCAATCGAATGTACCATAAATTATTGAGAATACGCAACAACGGCTCGGCTGTGACGACGCCATTTCGACGGGTCGACTTGTTGCGTGTCGACGCAATTTCGACGGCTAAGGTATTCGCAATAGAGCACTGCACGGGCCGATTTTTCCGGCCCGGGCCCGGCCCGGCCCGAAAACGCCATGCTCCGGCCAGGGGCGTAGGCAGAAATTTTTTTCGGGAGGGGCACCTCCTTGATCTGTAGTGGGGACGAGCAGGCAGATGTGGTCGAGTGTCATTTTCTGCTCTGTATGCTATGGCAAAAAAAAAATTTCGGGGGGGGGCACGGGCCCGGGTGTGCCCTAACGTGGCTACGCCCCTGGCTCCGGCCCGCCCGAGCCCGGCCCGGGCCCGAAAGGCTTGGGCCCGGCCCGGCCCGTTTCAGCTAGTTACGCCTTGAGCATAAAGGAGGCACTTTCCAACCTTCGGTTATTGTGCAGATACCTGCCGCACACGCACACAAGATATTTTCTAGAGATTGTTTTAGGAACTTCTTTCAGTGTCACAACTTTCACCGGTACTGTGTATACTTTCGGTGAATTACGCGCGTAACACTCTTGCGAAATGATTGCGGGGCAATATAAAATATAATTGGAGTCATAGCTGGCTCTTTCATTTACGCACGCAGTGCTAACCACGCAATCTCATTTTTGCATTTCAAAGAACAACTACAAAATATAATACCTGCATAAAGTGGAGAAAGAAGCATGACAGACATTTTTAAATTGAGTCTACATCAACTGCATACGAGCTAGGGCTGTTGAGTAAAAGTAGCAAGTCTCCTGCAAACTTCATCTATTGCACAATGCAATGGGGAAAAAGAACGTGCTCTATCTGCTTCTGGGAGGAATACGCCAGGCTGGGCAGCGTTACATAAATTAAAGCTGTCGTGTTGACTCCTCGGCGGGCAACTGCACCCAACCTACACTACGTTTTCGTGTTCAAAACAAGGTTCTTTGTCCCACCCTTCTTCCCCGAGTCACCGCCACCGTCACCGCCACTCGGGGAAACGAGTGTCTCTATGGTTTGGCGCATCGCCACTAGTAATGGGAAAATCAACAACGGCGTTTGCCCTGGGATAAGAGTCGCTCCGCATCTTGCACTTAAAATGCGCGAAAAACAGCTCCTGAGATATTAATGACTCACAAGTTGCATTGACCAGTCTACGGGCATGCGAGCGTAGCTGCATACTCGAAATGTTTCCCTAGATACAAACGCGCACATCTTATACACACTAATCTAGGCAGTTTACCGTTGTTTTCCTTACACGGAACCCAAGAACGTCTTTCTCTTACTATAATGGCGGAAACTTATATTAGGCGTTTCTTGAAATCCCATGTAGCATACCGATGGAGCAAAATTGTAGACGTATTGTACTGTGCAATTTCTATGCACGCCAATGCACTCCCGGAGCCCTCAACGACGGCGCCTCATATAGCCTGGGTCGCTTCGGGAAGTTAAATCCCACAAAACAACAAAAACAAAGCCACACAACGTACACACGCAATTATACCTATACGTATGAGACCCGGGCCTAATACGGGCCTGGCTCAGGCCCGAGCCCGACCCGAGCCCGAAGACCAAGGGCCCGAGCCCGGCCCGGGCCCGATCCAAGAACCCCTTACCCGGCCGGGCCGGGCCCGGGCTTTCGGGCCGGCCCGGGCCCGTGCAGTGCTCTAATTCGCAATGCCCATAAAGTCACTGGAACGGGAAAAGTACCGCGACCGTCCTGCCCGCCGCCATATTTGGTCCAGCGCGGCCGAAGCTTCGGCGGCACGGTGATTTCACGCGGTGTAACGCATGTTTTACGCATTGCGTGCGCTTTTGCAGCCCCGAATGAAGCATATCGTTGTTCTATAACTGATTAGGGAAGAAACTGCGGCAGTTTTCACTTACCTACATACGCACGCACGCGTACCAGAAATGCGAACTGCGTGGCATTTATGCGCTCGGCTGTCTGCATTTATTAAATGCGAATCATTTCTTAGCAAACTTCTGCAAGTTTGAATGTAGCATGCATGCATGCTTGCATCCATCCATTCATCCATCCGTCCGTCCGTCCGCCCATCCATCCATCCGCACACGACTATGTGCTCTCCTGGCGGTTTCGTTAACGGGATGTATACCAAATTTGGTATGGCATAACATGACTATATGACGAATATAAACTACAGGTGATAACATGAAAATAATGACACGTACAGCATGATTTACATGCCACGCTCATAGTGCGCTCGCGGCCGCTTCGCTAGCGTGATACACACCAAAATTGATATGGCGTAACAAGAGTGTATGACGAACATAAGTTACTGGTCATAACGTGCAGATCATGGCAGGCATACCCTGTAAAACATAATTAACATGACATGGCGTCAGGGCGCTCGCGGCCGTTTAGTGAAATGCATATATACCAAAATTGATATGACGAGATATTTCTGTATGATGAACGTTAGTGACAGGTGGTAACATGAAAATCATGACTTGTATGTCATGTACAGCATCACGTACTTACCACGCTCATGGTGCGCTCGCGGCCGGTTCGGTAGCTTGATATACACCAAAATCGGTATAGCGCGAGGTGACTGTATGACGAACATATGAATGGCAGGTGGTAACGTGAAAACCATGACATGCATTACATGTACGGCATGGTTTACATTACACTGTCTTTGTGAGCTTCCGGCCGTTTTGTTAACTGGATGTACACTAAATTTGGTATGACATGACGTGGGTACGTGACGAACATATATTACAGGTCATGCATCGTATATACTAGATTCTACATGCATGCATGCATGACAAACATACGATATATAGTGAAATAGATGTCATGACATGAATGATTTCATCTGCCTCAAAGACGAACAAGGCGATATGGGCAGCTCTTTGCTGGCTGCTTCGCATATTAGATTGATTCCCACAATGCGTGGGATCTGCCGGATTGACACAAAAGGCACAATTATACAGTCACGTCAGGCGCTACCAATATTGGTGCATATCAAGCCAACGAACCGGCCGCGGGTGCATGGCATGTAAATCATGCCTTATACATGACATGCGTGCCATTATTTTCATGTTACCACCTGGTATTTATTTTCGTCATACAGTCACGTCACACAATACCGATTTTGGTGCATATCAAGCCAGCAAACCGGCCGTGAGTGCACCATGTGGTTGGCATGTAAAACATGCCTTACATGACATGCGTGCCATTATTTTCATGTTACCAACTGGTATTTATGTTCTTCATACAGTCACGTCACGCAATACCGATTTTGGTGCATATCAAGTCAGCGAACCAGCCACGAGTGCACCATGAGCATGGCATGTAAATGATGCCTTACATTACATGCGTGCCATTATTTTCATGGTACACATAGTTATTTATGTTCGTCATTCAGTCACGTCACGCAATACTAATCTGCAGCAGTCAGTTTTCATGGCGCACTGATCGTTATATGTGAGCCCTAAGGCGTCATTTATGCCAAGCATAATTATGAGCTGCCCGGCAATGCTATTGTGCATGAACCATCTGCAGCAACCATGCGAAACAAGCTGCACTAGTGCAGAGGAGACGCCAACATTCCCCAAAACAGCATTTGCAAATTTTCAATGAAACGCTCGCCTCACAAAGGCGGGTATCAGTCGTGGGTACAAATTTTTCGCGCCGTATTATGTGCAGCCGCACAGCCCGTCGCTTGGTATCTTTCTTCCCGCTGGAATAGCAGGCCTTTGCCCATTCTGCTCCCGAAAGCGCAGCCGGCGCTTTCGGGAAAGCGCCGCAGCCGGCGAAAGCGAAGGTTGCTGCTCCCGAAAGCGCAGCCGGCGCCGCATCTAGGCCTTCTTCGATGCCTCAACAGGGTTGCGATGAAGTGTCAAAACGATACGGGATATCGTAATGTTCCTTCACGCTTTTCTGAGGCTATAAAAACAATCGCCCTTCAAAGCGCAGTGCGTCGGCAGCCGGGAGACGCTAGCGAGGCGAGCGAGCTGGACCATTTCTGTGGCGAAGCCGCCGAAAGGGCGCGGCGGCGAAGAGAAAAAGAACGCGGTACTTTTCCCGTTCCAGTGACTTTATGCCCATAGACTGTCGCGCCGCCAAGCGGAATTCAGGAGCGTCCTCTCGAGGAGGGTTAGTAGACGACAAAACGGCAGCACTACGCGGTCGCTCCTTTGTTCGGCTGTGCTAGCCTCAGTGTTAACGCGTTGGAAAGAAAGGAACACTACGACTTTGCATGTTCCCTGCATCAGTGAACAAACCGGGCCCTCCGTGACATGAGAAATCTGATTCGTTCTTGCGAGACGCGAAATTTTCGTGAAAATACGTGGCAACTCGCGCTTTCAATGCTAGCCCAGAGCGTACACATACTATCAGCTTCGCGAGGCTTTCTGTAGCCACGTAGGTTAGTTAAATGTTATCCTCTGACATATTCAGTTGAAGCTCACCCTGTTTTACTTGCATATAGCATTGGTCAGTGTTTCTTGTAGTGCTTGAGTCCCATAACACTGTACGCGGGCGGTCGCGCGGGCTCGCGATGTGCTCTTGTATAACTGAGCGATCTCAAGTTGGCGACACATTAAAATAGAACCTCTATCCTTTGTCAGCAAAGCGCTGTTACGAATCGCGCGAGCGACGTTTCAATCATTCGAGGACGCGTCTGCTCGACGCCTTTCGTGGAGCGAACGCTTTCCATCCACGACGTCCTTCGCCAGTGTGCTGGTAGTGTTGGGTTTCATAGCCACCGCTGCGCCGCTTGTTTTTGTACGTCTGTTGATAGGTGGCAGCACACTGCAAGCGATTTGCTTGTTGACCGGTTTGAGATGTTTGAGAGCAAAATGGCAAAATTGGCAAAATGTTCGCGCCCAGACGTCTCTCTAATTGTAAACGTGGTGACGCGGAGTGGTCGAAGTCGTTCGGCGGAGGAAATTCTTCAGATTGCTTTCAGCAGTGATGTTGAAGGAAACCATCTTGACGACGAGGATTTTTCACTGGACGTAGAAGACTGTGAAAGCACCGAGAGTGACAGCGACGATGAACCACAACTGCTAACTCACGAGGAGCGAGTTGCACTTCACGTCCCCTCGTGCGTTAATGTTCTTTCACGCTCGTAAGTCACTTTGATTGTATTTGATGTATAATATCCTTGAGCGAGATCAAAATAAAACCATAGTTCCTCTTGTGCATTGCATGTATCACAATTATTGTGGATATGATGGAGCGCCGCATGCCACCAACACGCTCGAGCTCGACCAGCGAAGCGAAATGGTTTAGCGATGAAACGTGCATTCACGGCCACAATCCACGCCTCTCGGCTAACTTCTTCGACGTTGCGAAAAGCATACGTGCGCATTCTTTTCGATATTCATGTTTCGATCGTGCTGATCGAACCTGCAACATGCGAGTGAAGTGAATTGCACACGGCTAGAGTCTCAGCATGGCTGTGACACAAGCGCTACTGAATGTTATGTTAAATGCTTGTGTTCCGTTGAAGACGTAACTCCGCGTTCCCGACTGCGCAAGTAATGACGACGGCGTATTATGTTTGCAAACCATCACCACGTTAAACGTGTGGTCCCGTGCAGCAGCGATGGCGCTACTCGCTGGCGGCCTACTATACTGCGGCAAATCCGTCAGGTAGGCTCGGTACGTACTATATACCTCGGAGTGTCGTTCAGCTCATACGTCAATTCTAGATCATGCAGTTTTATGTAGCACGCACAGGATTTCGCGAAGCATCGTTATGCATGGTAACGGAGCTGAAATATAACCTTTCACACCGCAGCAAATAATTAGGTGGCGAGTCCTTGCACTTTCTATGGTTTGGGAAAGTATTTTAGTCTCATATCCATTTCAGCGCAGCTCATGACTTCATCCGGTGAAAGTGGCACGGGCCGTACGTCCGCACGCCCTATCTGTTCCTATGCTAATAAACGGGTTGACCCTCCTCCTGGCGCCATCTTGAAAAGCACGGCGCGCCACCTATAGTTCGTGGGCATTGCGAATAGCTAAGGGCAGTGAGAGCGAGCGGCCGGTTTTTCGTTGCGAGCGCATTCGCAGCCTGAAAATCGCTATGTTTTGGGCCATGTGAAACGGCCGTTATGATGCTCTTGAGAATTCACTACACAGAACACATGCCGTATTTACTCGAAGAATCTCCGGAGGGTTCATGAACATCGCATGGGTGTGTACTTTCTCACTGAGTACGTTGAGAGATTGTCTTCGGAATTGAATTATACCGGGAGACGAAGAGACGTTGAGAGCATTAATATTTTTCAGGCTAGTTGGTTTATACTGAAAGGAGGGTAAAGTGCGCGAGAAGGCGACAAAATGACGACCTTAGAAGCTCAGTCTAAGTGTCGTATGTGTTTCTTTCATTCATCTTAGCCTTTAGCCATGTTTCAATAGGCAAAATCACCCCTCGAAAATCAGGAAGCGCATTCGTGAACAATGGATTCATCTATCTGATTCTCTAATGCGGCAGCACACGTCTGCGTGTGAGCACTGGCGAAGTAAATTTTCCAGAAGCTGTTCGCATATATAGTAAATACGCTGCCAATCGTCTGGCTATATTGCGACTTCATCCAACACCACAAATGTAAGCTCTTCTAAGGTAGCGTTTCCATACAAACAGTGATAAAAATATGTATATGCCGACTGAGCACAACGAATAATTCCAATGAGTTCCAGTGACCCACTAGCCCTCTTAAGAACCCTTATGAAATAACTGTACAAACCAGTGGTGTAGATGTGGTGTACGTGTGCATGTATATATACACAGGCAAAATTGAAAATGTCGGGAAAGGGGAGGGGGTGTTAAAACTCCCCCCTCTACCCCTTGGCTACGCCGGTGTGGTTCAAGTTCATCAGCAACAAATGTGCCAGCCAGATCACAAGGATGCTTTTCACGAACGAGGCCAATTCCCTGCAGGCGTTAGCCGTTTCATTGGGCGTTGTTTACACTATTACGAAAGCATAATATATACCTAGCACAGAAATCTTTGCGTTAGCTTATTTCCGGTTATTTGTTTTTTCAGCGTGTTAAATGAGATTTCAAACAGAGACCGCTCTCTATATGCGCCTTCGCACTGCGCGTTCTGTTGAACTGTTGGACCGTAGCTGCTCCTTGTGTCCATCAGCTCGACCAGCTCCGTCACTCTACACGATGCGTGGTTTTGGGAGAGTGCAACGTTTTACCTCATATAATATCTAGGGTTTAACGTCCCGAAACCACGATATGATTATGAGTGACGCCGTCGTGGAGGGCCTAAATCTAAGTACACGGGCCTCAAACATTTTTGCCTCCATCGAAAATGCAGCCACCGCGGCCGGGAAACGTTTTTACCTCAGACTGAAGAACTGAGAGCTTACTTCAGGATTACGCACATTATGCAACGAACAGCCATTTCGAAGCATTCGTTATTTAAGTAGATAATCTTCTCTGTTTCAGTCACAGCAAATCAGCAGGGGGCTTAAACTTTTTCAAAACCAACCACAAAGTAGGGGGGCCCCCTAAGCTCGGAGGACCCGATTCATTTGAAGCCTTTGAACCCTGAATAATCCGCCCATGCAAGCGAGCCAGATATGACGATTATTGTTATGCGACACCCTAAATACGCCCTCTTTTTTACCAGTGCATCTGTAGATGAATGCACAAGCGACCGTTTCGGGCAATAGTCGCTTGTGCTAATCTTTTACAGCGGAAGGGAGGACGTTTGTTCATCGTACTTCCACAGCGCACTAACGAAAGAAGCAGACGGGACAAAGCGCTTACTTCCAACTAAGGTTTTATTGCAGATCCTGAGCGTATATAAACACTCATCTGAAGCTGCAAGAAGAAGCGGAAGAAGGTGGACAACTTGCTGCCCGTTGTAAGAAATGTGACGCGACGTCGCAGTGCCTTCCTTTTTTTTAATCAGACAGTTGTTCTGTATCGCCATTCCAACAAGAATACTAGAGAAATGGCGTCGGATATAGCCATAGGGCAGGAAACGGATGTGTATAAGCATGCTGTCTGTTCTAAGAAAGAGCTTGATTGTTTGGAATAGCCGACTCGTGACCTTCTTGCGTTTCTTCTTGCAGCTTCAGATCTGCAATAAAAGCTTAGTTGAAAGTACGCGTATTGTCCCGTGTTCGTTAGTGCGGTTCCTGAAGCAGGATTTTACAGCGTATAGCTGTTAGAACCTCGCTTGGTTCGCAAAGGCTGGGGTGGTAGTAGCAGGTGGTGTCGGTAGAGCGGCAGTTTATCCTCAAGTAATGAACCCACCAACAAGCCCTGGTGGTAATTCGCTTAACCATGCTTCGCTTTTCGATGCACACCTCGACCGTGCCGCGAGCAAAGGAACGTCGTGACAGTGGCTGCTTCGAAGTGCCCGCGGCCACTGCGCGTCTGTACTATGGCAATAGGCCATGCCGGAATCCTTTCTATACTTGAGCATTTTGATTAAAATCCCTGTCTTTTTCTGTTAACTTTCCCACCCTCTCGCTCAGACGTTTTCCGTGCAGATTAAACCAAAGGGGAGGCTACGATTAAACATCCCAACTGGTCAGGCTTACTGCTGTGGTTGCTGCTGTACTACTACTACTACTACTTCTACGACTACTACTACTACTACTACTACTACTACTACTACTACTACTACTACTACTACTACTACTACTACTAATAATAATAATAATAATAATAATAATAATAATAATAATAATAATAATAAATTGCATACATTGCTTTCAACTCCGATGTCGCAAAATATATGACATTTTGACGTCCCGGTAATAAGTAGCCTTGTATTATAACTAGCGAGCATATATATATATATATATATATATATATATATATATACGCGCAAAACAGTTCGCCGTAGGTTGTGCAGTGTCACCAGAAAAACATCACCACGAACCGGCAGGCGCTCTCTTATTTAATTCTCCGGCGCGCGATGCAATGACTCTGATGGGCGGCGAGACGACGAGTACAGAGAAGTAGAAATAAAGAGAGGGAGAAATATAAGGATAGAGAAATTTTAGGACAATAATTACTTCGCTAGGCAAAATTCGAACCCGCGTACACACATACGAAGGCAAGCGGCTAGCAGAGCACATCATAGCTTTATACTATAGTACAGTGTAGGTGGGGAAGAGAAGTGAGGGAGGACCGAGGTGAAGCTGAGGAGGAGGGTAGGAAGAAGAGTAAAGCATGTCGTAGAAAGAAAGAGAGAACGAAAGGAAGAAAGAAAAAGAATCAAAGAAAGATGGAAGGAGGAAGCGAGAAGTACAGAGATTGACAATAGAGAAAGTGAGGACCACGTCTTCGCACCCCTATAGCTCGGAGCTGCCCTACTTTTTCTCAACTGTTATTGGCAAAGAAAATTAATTTTAAAAAATTAATTGTTCGGGTTTAAGGTCCCAAAACCACGATATGATTATGAGGGACGCCGTAGTGGAGGGCTCCGGAAATTTCCACCACCTGGGGTCCTCTAACGTGCGCCTAAATCTAAGTACACGGGCCTCAAACATTTTCGCCTCCATCGAAAATGCGGCCGGGATTCGATCCCGCGACCTTCGGGCCAGCTGTCGAGCACCATAACCACTAGAACACCGTGGCGGGTCAGAGAAAAATAAGAGAGCAGCTGATACAGCACAACGGAGCGTTGTCCGGTTCGCCTGACTCACACTCGATCTCTCTACGTACGTCGAACACATATGGCACACCTGTCACAATGCCGGGATAATGAAATGATGAGCCTGCAACAACCGCGTAAGGAAACCATTGCGTAAAATGGAATGTAGTGATTCACCGGGATCGTGGCACTATAGCCCACAACAAGGCGGTCAATTAGCAAGTGCAAGTTGCGCGCATGCTCGGTCATCCCAGACTTAGCTGGTACTATGCCAGTATCGGCAGCGTGCGCTAGTTTAGACGGACAAATCCCGCGCGAAAGGGTATGCGGCTTTTCTCGGCCGTCGGCGCTCCAGTCGCCATTGGCGCGCCATCTGGCGCCCTCGATTTCGGTGCCAGTTGCAGCGCGAGGGATGCGGAGAGAGGATGCCAGCCGCCGATCACTTATCGGATGCCCGATCATCGCCTCGAATGGAACGGTCTGAGGTAATGCGTACGGCCGCTATCCATCGCCACCTCGAATGCAAAGAACGCCAAAATTCCTGCGCGAAGTCACCGGCCCTGAGCAGGCTGCAATTTGTTGCGCACGTTCACCACAGGTTTTGCTCGCCTTGCATTGTCTGCGATATGTCTTGGGCTAAATTTTAATCCTTGGAATGACATGGCAAGAGTATTGTACACCCCACCGCGGCATGGCCAGAAAATTAAATTTTGTTTCGGGGGGGGGTTTAACCATACTTTATGCATGTTCTCGCGTGCATTTGTATGTGTGCGTATACACAAGCGAAATCGAAAAATTTCGATTGGGGGGCTTCAACCCCTTGGCTCTGGCTACGCGCCTGCACCGCGTCGAAGCTTTCTTTCCGTTGCTTTACATTTATAAAACAACTCGCATAGTGGCTGTCGCTTTTGCCATTTATTTTCACCCTTTCGTATTTCAGTAAATTCAGTGACGTTTTCTCGATGTTTTCGTCGTTCTTTATTTATGCGATGCTTTATTAGGCACCTACGCCACTTTCATTCTTTCTAAATGCTCTCGTCTTTCTTCGAACACGCATGAGGAGATGCGACTTGAATGATTATGAAGCTCCGAGGTAATTATTGAAACCAAGCAGCAGCCGCATCATTGCTGTGCTTGCCTTTCTGTTCCTCTGGTACAGCTAACAAGGCAGACTTTGCAATCTTTTTTTTTCTTTTTTTGCCTTGCAGTCATTAAGGACACAAAAAAGAATTTTCAGACTGTAAAACTCAAACCATCTGTAGTTACGCAACATGCCGTCGGCCTCCTGTCAACACGTAATCTTGGTAAGATATTTTTGTATTGCCAAAAAGACTGAATCGCTCAACTGAGCGCACAAGCAAGGCGTTGTTGAGTTTCCGAGAAAGGGACCGAGCCATTCGCTGCTGCCTGCACAAGTGCATGCCTAACTTTTCACCGAGTTCTTCAGACCCTTTTGGCATGCGTAATTCATAGGCGTTAGTTTAGCTTCTGACAAAGCCCGGCAGAATCACCACCGGAACAACAGCACATGTATAGAAGAAATGGATGGATGGAAAGTCCTTTATTGAAAAAGAGGGAGGTGCTTCTGTGGGGATAAGCGGGACTTTCGAACTGTACTAGTATTTCACATGGTCTGCACTTATTCAAGTCACAATCACTTGTACTGAGGCGGTGTGTGGTGCAGTAGTGCGGTCTGTCGGACCCCCTAAACCACTCTGGTCAGGCCGCTCTGACTTCCAGATTGCGCGAATACTAACTGCGTGTCCGGGAATTTGTGTACTGCAAAACCTATATGGCCATTCGGCCTTTATCAGATGCGGAACATTGCCACAGTAAGTGGTGACGGTCTGCGCGGCCCGCAGTGATTGCACGTCACTGTCGCAATGTCCGGTTGTCGCCATTTAGCTAAGGAAAACGCATTACGCAGGTCACCCCACCGGTCCTCTTTTCCCGCAAGTGTCCGCTTTCGCGCTCTCAAGAAGTACTCATCAATAAGGTCTACGCATAGAAGGAATAATAGCAAACCACAAATCCGGAAAAATAAAGCGGAAGATAAGTCAACTACTTTCATAGTTTTTTGCGTTAATTCCAGTGTATATTGCTTTTTCTTTGCGTTTAAAACAATGATAGGTTTGTAAATTTATATTTTCGTACAAAATGTTATTTTATTTTCGTATGAGCATTCATTGTTGTACGTGCACTTCTACTCTTCTGCATGTTTCCTTGTGTAAGTTTTCAATCACTTCCGTTCATGTCGCCAGTGCTTGTGTGCAAACTGCTGTTAATTGTTACAAGTGGGAGGACAGGCGTTAATGCCTTTTGTCCTCTCTTTCCTAAGTGTAATTATGCACGCTTTAATAAAAATAAATTCAATTCAATGTGCAGCTTTCAGTACCGACACTGAAGACTTCCTACCGCATGAGGAATTGCTAAACTGTTTTAAGTGCTCTATTAACGAACAACTGCGGAAAACAGTATTCACAAATAAGTGTGGTGTCTCTACGGGAGTATTTCTTTTTTTGAAACTTTTTCCATGTAGGTATAATGTTCACGCTGGCTGAACGGATAGAAGGAGTTTTTGTGCAGAAAGTTGCATTTGGTTTCAAGCTTGCCTATCCTTAGTGATCTATACTTTAAAAAGCTTGACATATCCTTAGAAAACGCGCTGGGTCACCCTATTACTAGGCATTACTAGGCTATTACTAGGCTATTACTAGCGGAGGATTATTTTTTGTTGTAGTGACGAATTTGATTTCGTTGTTACCCCCAGTGAGCGAACAATTTAACTTAATTGAGGTGAGTTTAACATTACTTAAGAGTCGCCACGGAATGGCGTGATACAATTTCTAGACATTTCCGTGACGTTTCAGGTGAACCACGTGTGCTGGCAGTATTCTCCTAGATCGTCAATACCGCTGTTGAATTTCTCATCGAAGCACTCTAAGGCTGTGAAAAACAGAATGTCCTGCCTCGAGTTCTCTCTCACCGAATAGCGTGCGCACAAAATAGGCGCCAACTTTACGCGTCTATTATGCGTAGGTTTTCGATTTCGTCAAGTCCGAACATGACTGCCAGGGGCGTAACCAGAAATTTTTTTCGGGGGGGGGGGGGTTCAAGCATACTTTATGTATGTTCGTGCGTGCGTTTGTATGTGCGCGTGTATATATACGCAAGCAAAACTGAAAAATTTCGAGGGGGGGGGGTTGCACCCCCCCCCCCCTGGCTACGCCCCTGATGACTGCAGAAAGCGCGAGTATCGGGAAGGGAGTCGTTTGTATTCCATACACCCATTCCTTGCAGAGGAAGAATGAGACGGTACGAGACAAAAAGAAAAAAAAAAGCCGTACGGACATTCGTTTCGTCGACCACAGCAACAAATTTACAGACTGTCGTGCCAGTGTGGCAGTTCCTTTCAGCTGCGGCCGCTTTTACGTTGTGCTTGTTGTGCTAAGCAACACAGCGTAACAAGGGGGGGGGGGGGGGGGTCACCGTCTAACTGTCGAGAGTGTAAATGCACGCCAGAATTCTATGAATGCGCAGTTGATACAGGCACGAAAATGGTGAAACGCGCCTTATGGTTCAGGCCTGGCGTAGCGACAGTAGCGCATGCGTGAGCCAACCTTTGATTAGCTTGCATTACGAAATGATCTCGCGTAGACCCGCGCTATTGACGGCCGGTGACATTTTTAGTGTCTCGTTATCATCTAGTGCTTCCACGCTTTACCTTCTGGGTGTGTCCAGATAATATCGAACACGAGGTCCCGGTCACCATTCCCGATTTTGGTGAAATTTGCAGTAGTTCTAGGCATTACACCCCGAACAATGGTTTCGAAGTTAGTTTTGCGAAAAAATATTGATCGCCTGAAAAAAAAATGCAATTTTTAGCCGCAGAAAACAGTTTTCCGCCAATTTCGCGATTTCTAAATTTTGAGCGCGCCTTGGGAAAAAACGGTGCACTTCTCGGTCACAATATTTGTTCCCCTCAAAGAACAAGTAAAATACAATCTTATGAGTCTGTTATTTTTCTTGCTTGTCGAAGCAATTCTGAAGAAAAAAATCACAAACTTGGCAAATCGCACAAAATACCCGTATTTGAGGAATTTATTGCTGCAAACAAGTTAAAGTGAGGATAATAAAAACCTGTACATATTAACTTTGATACTTTCGCTTTCTTTTAAGATAATTTTCGCGGTTTTGTCACGCTCCATTTTACTCGATAATTGGGCTGAAACGTAAGTGATTTACCAAAAACGCTGAATTTTGAAAACAGTTTTCTCAAAAAAGCCATTTTTAATTTTTTTTTAATCCCTCTGGTTGAAGTCAAGGACGTCACCTACCATTATGCATAAAAGCGTTGCATTATTTCGGTTGCTAACAAGTTATAATGCGTCAAATGTGACCAAGTCAGCCTAGCGGCTGCGTCGTTCGTTATGTGCTGAAACTCGGATATAAGTTGTTCAAAATACTTGTACGTGACATAATCGCAAGTCAGTAGCTCCACACCAACAAATGCGCAGCCAGGTGTGATGGTTCAGCAAGCTTTGTCTTGCTATCAGCCGCTTGACAAACCCGTAGTATATAGCGGCCGCTCGATGCTGGGGGCGCTCACATTACATCAGTGCTGGAGTTACTGTATATGCTACCTTTATATATAGTAACTCTAATCAGTGCCGCTTCTACTACGGATGAGCTCCGCTAGCGCGCCAAACTACGCTCAGAGGACGAACGTTTTGTCTGTGTCTTCGTGTTGCGTGCGCAATATTATCATTATATCCGAGTTTCAGCACATAGCGAACGACGCGGCCGCTAGGCTGACTTGGTCCCATTTGACGCATTATAACTTGTTCGCAACCAAAATAATGCAACGCTTTTTTATGCAGAATGATAGATCACGTCCTTGACTTCAATCAGAGGGGTTAAAAAAAATAAAAATGGCCTTTTTGAGAGAACTATTTTCAAAGTTCGGCGTTTTTGGTAAATCACTTACGTTTCAGCCCAATTATCGAGTAAAATGCAGCGTGATAAAACCACGAAAATTATCGTAAAAGGGAACGAAAATATCAAAGTTAATATGTACTGATTTTTATTATCCTCACTTTAACTTGTTTGCAGCAATAAAGTCCTCAAATACGGGTATTTTGTGCGATTTGCCAAGTTTGTGATTTTTTTCTTCAAAAGTGCTGCGAAATCCCGGCCGCGGCGGCTGCATTTTCGATGGAGGCGAAAATGTTCGAGGCCCGTGTGCTTAGATTTAGGCGCACGTTAAAGAACCCCAGGTGGTCGAAATTTCCGGAGCCCTCCACTACGGCGTCTCTCATAATCATATCGTGGTTTTGGGACGTTAAGCCCCAGATATTATTATTATTATTATTATTATTATTATTATTATTATTATTATTATTATTATTATTATTATTATTATTATTATTATTATTATTATTATTATTATTATTATTATTATTATTATTATTATTAAAAGTGCTGCGACAAGAAAGGAAAATAATAGACTCATAAGATTGTATTTAACTTGTTCTTTGAGAGGAATAAATATTGTGACCGAGAAGGGCACCGTTTTTTTCCTAGGTGCGCTCAAAATTCAGAAATCGCGAAATTGGCGGAAAAGTGTTTTTTGCGGCCAAAATTTGCACATTTTTTTCAGGCGAACGAAATTTTTTTTCGCCAAACTAACCTCGAAACCGTTGTTCTGGGTGTGATGCCTAGACCTACAGCAAATTTCATCAAAATCGGGGATGGTGACCGGGACCTCGTGTTCGATCTTATCTGGACACACCCTTCTCAGAGGCTTTCTGTCTGAGCTTTCTGTCGGCTCTATTCCGGCCCAAAGTCCTTTTTCTGGCAGTTAAAAGAACGTAAAGAAAGTAAAATAAAATAAAAGGAGGGCAGCTCCGCACTCGTGGTGCCAAGATAGCAGCGGAGCTGGTGGCGTTCCTCTCTCCATTTCCTCCTCTCGCTCTCTATATCTCTCTATGGTCTTTTTCTTTCTGCCTTTCGTTCTCTTTGTATGGTATGTTTTACTCTCTCCCCCTTTCCCAGCCCCTTGCGATACTGTACTATACAAGGCTATGCTGTGCTCTGCTAGCCACTCGCCTTCGGAAGGTGGTATCTATTTTTAACTGATTTACTAGTTCGAAATAATTGAGGTTACACGCACAAAAGAATACACGTCTTCTTTGCTTAAGTCCAGGCTGCTCCCCACCCAACCAACTTCTTTTCGTGGGGAGAAGGGAACGCACTCTCTCTTGTCTGGGTTGGCGCTCCACGGTGCGCCTGGTAGAGCACTGCACGGGCGCGGGCCTACCCGAAAACCCGGGCCCGGCCCGGCCCGGCCCGGCCCGGCCGGGTAAAGTAGTTTTCACGGCGGGCCCGGGCCGGGCCCGGGTTTGAGGTGGCGGGCTCGAGTCGGGCAGGGCTTGGACTTTGCTCAGTTATTAAAGGGACTCTAAAGCGATGCAATGAATCGGTTAAGACTGATAAAGTGAGAACACGAATGTAACTGGTTTAACCATCATAAGGAGAAAATCAAGGGCAAAGTTTCATTTTTAAATTTCGCGCCGAAATCTCCCCGCATGACGTCACGAATTTCAAACTGTGTTTGTCGTATTCTGGGTACACTGGGTCAACAAAACTTATTGAGAGTTCGTATGTTAAGTCTATGGCCCTCTCAGAGGTCAATGTACTTAATTTTTACCGATTAGGAACTACGTAGATCACAGTAGACGCCGTCAAAATCTATGACGTCACGGTGTTTGTTGCACGATTATCAAGATGGCGTCGGCACCCGCATTTTCTTTTTGCGCGTTTTCTCGCTTACAAAGACTCTTGTCGCAGGGAGCGTTGTCATTGTGGTGTTTTAAGAGTAATTTAATGATAATAGAAGGATTTCTTTTTCTTTAGTGTCCCTTCAAGTGTGTTCCTCATGCGTTGCACGTACATATACGCTTCAGATTTTATCTCGATAAAACGATTCTTTTTTTATGTGGGGCAAGCTATTTGGACAAGTTTTATAAGTGACAAGTACTGATCTTCTTTTGCATATGGGGCTACTTGATTTATCTGAAACGGGCGAGCTAAAAGTAAATGGCGCAAATATAGTTAACATGTCGTTATTCCGTGCTTTACTTGCGTTCGTTATTATTTTATATCTCGAATGTTATTCTATAATCGCCGTAATAAATGTAATATAATAAATTTCTACCTATAACTTGTCATCGCAAGTGCGATTACGGAGCTACCAGGCGGGGAAACGTTCTTGAAAGTTCCAGCCCTCCACTAAAACGAAAAGACTGCGGGGAGCCTCGTTGCATAAAATCCCTATAAAGACATTCTTTTTCCGTGGCTTCGTCTAGGTTTCCAGAGGTCACGTGACGCGAGATGGACATGCACAGCCTGCTTTGTGTGCCCGCATTGTTGACATCTGAGCGTTCGTCTTGTTCCGCTCTATATCAGGGTCTGAAAGCCGGCTCAGCTAACGGGCCGCATTCACGAAAATTTACTTCCGCAAGGGCCAGGGCGGTGACGAAGGTCGAGGGGGAGGGGAGGAGGAATAGGCTGTACCCAGGCCCATTTGAAAGACCTTTTTAGATGCGAAGTATCTTAAGGCGGAGCTCAATCCGGTGGTGGTGGTGGTGGTGTGCGGCGTGACCACCCTTACTGCGCATGCGCATACCCTCTCCACACACCTCCTCTCCACTCACCCTCTCCCCTTCCCGTCTCCCATACCCCCCTCCCATACCCCTTGTCACTTGGTCTGGCTTCGGTGTTCGACCGTTTTATTCATCACTACCCCCCAAAAATAAGCATTTATCATTTTACGTCTGTACCCAAAGAGTAGAAGAGCTGTACCGGGCGTCGCAGAGTGATTCTAGTGGACAACTTTACAGCACAAGAACGCACTGCTCCGTCACGGCCTTTGAAAACTTCAACGACTCTTCCTGTTTTTAACATATGCGGCTTTGTATGGTCTCCGTGAACAATCACAATGCCGTCTACCTTAAGGGAATTGTCCTGTCTTGACGGTATTAGGTGCGCTGAGCGCAACTGTAGCAGATATTCCCGTTGCCATCGATTCCAAAAGGCGTTGACAAGTGAGCGTCGGTACCTCCAGCGTCGGTTAATGTCAGCTGCTGTAGAAGTGGGAACAGCGCTTAACTTGGAGGCAGGTAAAGCTATCAGTCTCTTTCCTGTTAACAGATGGGATGGTGTCAGCACTGACGCCTCACCTGGCTCCTCTAGGACATAGGTGAGTGGGCGCGAGTTGATCGTTGCTTCCACATCCGCCAGGACTGCATACAGTGAGCTCTTCAAGAGACAGGCTTTGACGTCCGAGAACTTTTCGCAGGGAAACGCTCACAGACTTCACCATTCGCTCCCACCAGCCTCCCCACCAAGCTGCCTTTTCTATTATGAATTTCCACGTGATGCGCTGAGAGCCGCAGTAGTCCTGAGTGTCACGACTACGAAGGATTTTCCAGAGGCTTTGCACTTCCCTCGATGCCCTCTTAAAGGTCAAAGCGTTATCGCTGTAAATAGCCTGCGGCAGACCCCTGCGCGCTACGAAGCGTCGAAGGGCCAGCAGAAAACATTCAGTTGCAAGGCTGGAAATTAACTCTAAGTGCACTGCTCTCGTTGTTGCGCAGGTGAACATCATACTCTTGACGTTTTGGTGAAAAGAGGGCCGGCGAAGTCGATGCTCACAACTTGAAACTCTGTCATCTGGAAGGGGAGCTGTAGGTGCTGTCGTGGTTTGAGTCGGTGCTTGGCACCCAGAGAGCGTCATGACTTCACTTTCCTCACCAGCTGCCGACAGCACGGAATCCAGTAACATTCACGCAATTCAGACATAGTGCTGAGAGCGCCTCCGTGAAGAGTTCGAAGATGAGCTGCAACTACTGCAAGTCTGGTTACGTCATGATCTTTCGGAAGAAGGATTGGATGCTTGACGTCTTCGGATACCTTTGAAAATTGAAGACGACCTTTCACGTGCAACAGTCTCAGTGTGTCAAGGAAAGGCTGAAACTGTGCAATTGGTGAGTTCAACGTCAGGCTACCGTGGCGCTTGGCGTATGGTTCTGTTTACTTTTTCCTCCGCTCCGCTCGGCTTTGCCCACCTTCGTGGCACGGATGCTTTCGGCGCATCTTTCTCTGCTTTCTGTCTCGACGAGGAGAAATTCTAGGATGTCAGTTGGCCTATTGTCTACTCCTGACGCCGAAGAGACATCTGAATCGTGTGGCGACTTACTCGCTGACGTTGTTGCGCTGTTGGCTCGGCGTATTTCTTTTTGTGGAAATCCACAATCATTTCTTTGGGCATCTCCAAAAGGATCACGTCGCTCAACATTGCCGAATACGACGACGCACTGTTTCCCAGTCCCTTCAGTCCACGAATGTGCGCTTGCACGTGATCGTATAAGCGCCGTAGCCCGCGCACGTGCGTCCTCCCGTGAAGCAACGCTATCCTCAGTTTTGCCATATGTTCTTGCTGAATTCGTTCTTTGTCGCCGAGTCGTCTCAGCAATATCTCTATGGCGTCGTCGTAGCAAGCTTCCGTCGCCTGCAGCCCTCTTATCGCTGTGATCGCTGGTCCCGTGAGCAGCGATCTTAGATACTGGAACTTCTCGGTCTTCGAGAGCCCTTCGTTCTTGTGCACTACTTCACGGTAGCATTCCCAGAAGGCTTGCCATGCGGAAAACTCACCGTTGAACGGTTCCAGGCGCAGCTTCGGTAGCTTGACGCCATGGTGGAGAGCCTGGGAGGGCAGCGGATGAGGTGTTGCTACGCTGCTCGAGCTGATGGCACCCGCCTGCAGCGACGCTATTTTTGCCTTGAGTAGGCCGATGACTTCGTTTTCCTTGTTGTCGTACTGAAGACTATCTTCCTCTTCGAAGGCCTCCTCTGGCAGGCAGGTTTCCATTTCTTCGTTGATCTTTCGAAGATCGCTGTTGTTCGCCTCCAGCCGTTGCAGAATGGCACTGAGCTGTTCAACACTATGTTGCCTCGTTGATGATGACGCTGTTCTGTCGTCGTCGAGAGCGTCGCTTCACTTTGAGCTTTTCCATCGTCTTTGTCCCTACTCGCGACCTCTCTACTTTAGTACTTTCTTCCCGGGTTTCGGCATCATTATGTTATCTATTTTTAACTGATTTACTAGTTCGAAATAATTGAGGTCTACACGTGAGTAAGGATATAATGGGAAAAACTGCGTTACACGCACACGTACAAAAGAACACACGTCTTCTTTGCTTAAGTCCAGGCTGCTCAAACTTCTTTCCATAGGGAGAAGGGAGCGCACAACGTGCATTCACGGGCTGAGACTCGACGTTGCCTACACGAAATACTTCAAGCACAAGATCGGGCAGTCGGACTCACCCACGTGCACCACATGTAACACTCGGGAAGACTTAAAGCACTTACTCTGCGACCGTTCCCGTTACGACGCCGAATGACAGATTCTGAAGGCAGCACTTCATTTGCAACGCGGCTCGAGCTTGGAGCTGCGGCACCTTTTCGGCCCGTGGCAAAAATGCGCAACACAAAAGCGCTGTTGGCGTTCTTGAGGAACACTCGGCTTAACCAAAGCTTGGGAATGACTCTTTTTATATATATATATATATATGTGCGTTTGTGACTGTATGTACTATTTGTGTGTATATGTGATCATTGTATATACCATAGTCATCACCCGACACCAGGAGTAGCAAGCCAGGCGACAAACCAGGCTAACCTCTCCGGGGTTTTCATTAAAGATTTTTCTCTCTCTCCTGTCTGGGTTCGCGCTCCACGGTGCGCCTGGCTCTTGTCTGTCGACGGTTACATGTTCGCAGTCACAGGTTCTTGAAGAGACGGTGCTCTTTATTTGGTCTGCCCGTCTGGCTTCGGTGTTCTACCGTTTTATTACAGATGGTGTGTACGCGGGTTCGAATCTCGCCTCACGAAGAAATTTTCTTCCCTACAATTTATCTCTTTCTCTGTCTTTATTTCTTTCGTTGTACGTACTCGGGGTCTTCGGCTCGCCGCCGTCGCTTCGCAGCCATTTAATGGGCTAACTGTTGCCTTCTTCATTTTTAGTGGACCAGTGGTGAGTAGTGGGATTTGCCCAATTTCTACGGCCCATACCCATTCATGATGCTGATAGTTTTATGGTGACCATGGACACTTTACGACCGGCTATAACAGCTTAAATAATGTTTTGTCTTCAAGCAGTCCGATATGGCATGCGTCTATACTCATGATATCGTATTCATTCAGGTAGCTCCATCGAACGCCTTGTGAACATTCCGAAGGCACGCACCCGTTCAGTTTTGATACAAAGGAGCAGCAGTGACGCGATAGCTCAGGATATCTCAGAAACAAGTTGTGCTCGTCTGTGTGGTCCTTGTGTAGAGTAGAAGTAGAGCCTAGAAACTCTGGCACACACCCACGCTGGGGGATTGGCCAAGAACCGGATAGTTTTTAAAATATAATTCTTAAAGCAAAGCTTAAAATTTTCTATTTGTGTTCTTTACGCATCGTTTATTCATTCAGAGTATCTCGTTTGTTTCCTTCAATTTCACGCATAGTTAGAAGTATGCCTTGATGAAAGGCGTAGACGTGAGAATAATGAAGTAGTCGACACTGCATGCGGATGAGGACAACATAATTTAGGGTCATTTCAAGCAAACCACGTGGTTGAAGAAATGCCAGATCTGTCCACGACGCATTTGTTTCGCTTGTATTTCTTCCAGTGGCGTAAACCATGGGGTGGGGGTGGGGGATCAGGGGGTCCTGACCCCCCCCCCTTGTGTTCAGGCTGGGAGGGACACCCCTTGCAAGTGTCCCCCGTTAAAATTTATCTTTCAGACGTCATATTTGAATTTCTTGAACATCATATTTGAATTTGATTAAGGATAGCGCACTTTCCGTAAAACCAACTCTGAAATCTGAAACACTTCCAATACATAGAAACGAAGTACAATACTGAAAGCTGCTTGTCGTTTCATAAAGTAATGCAGAGTGTAATGTGGGCGGCCGCATCGAAAAGGACATCACTACCTCTTATGCCTTCCAGGCCCAAGCACGACCCGCTCTTTGTAATCTATGTATAATGTTAATAAAGCGTTCTAAACACATCACACAGAGCATGAGCTTACTAGAATGCTACGGTTACTTCAGACGTGCCTCAAATGTTTATCACGCTGAAGTTTGAAATGGACAATAAAGGATCCCCGATCATCTGCCTTTATTTACGTCGACGATTTGTTGAAAGCCATGAAGTATAAATTCGATTGCTCTACTACGATTGCGTTATTTTAATAAAAATTGCCGGTGAACATAAAATTGCTTTACAAGAAAGTTCCTTGAAGCAAATCGTTGGAGGCCTTTTCTAACAGGTTTACACGATGATAAATGGAGAAGGGAGAAAGAAAAGCTGTAGTGTACGCGTTACCACACACACACACACACACACACACACACACACACACACACACACACACACACACACACACACACACACACACACACACACACACACACACACACACACACACACACACACACACACACACACACACACACACACACACACACACACACACACACACACACACACACACACACACACACACACACACACCACACACACACACACACACACACACACACACACACACACACACACACACACACACACACACACACACACACACACACACACACACAAAATGCCAGCATTTGTCTTTCATGGTTTAAACCGAATGAAATGGCTGGAAGGAACAGGAGAGGGATGTTAACCAGTCTAGGAATACTGGTGTGCTACCCTACACTGGGGAAAGGGATGGGGGAGTTTGAAAGGTAGAGAGAAAGCTGGAAATATGCCATAGTTACGCTTAGAAACTAAATTTTTTTCAATTTCATTTGAAAGTATGATTTTAATTTTGATATAATAAAAAGAAAACATTTTTGTAAAAACAAAATGGCCGCCATCGCACTAGCTGTGTCCCCCCTCGTAATTTTTCTGGATTTACGCCACTCATTTCTTCATAGCGATTCGTCTTACGTGACGGACAGCTAGGTTTCTCATTGAATCAGTATAGAAATGCTTACGTATTTGAGAGCCAAGCGTACAGCATTTATTCCACGAATAATAAAATAAAAATCTTATTGTGAATCGCAAAGCCTTAAGTTCCTGGGGGTTTATGAAAACCTGAGCATGACACTGATTAAGGTTGCATGATCGGATATTGTCAAGCTTACCACACAAGCGTAATTATTTGATTCTTGTTCTTAGCTTGGTGTAAATAAAGCTAATGCGGAAAAACATGGTTGATCCCTCCGTCATAGGAATCGGTATAACACGAAAGTAGTTGATTTTTACAAGTGTTGAAGATTGGGCGAG